>NW_027362765.1:171406493-172088993 GCF_046119375.1 Phyllobates terribilis
AATCCATACAAACACACAAATATTACAGTACCTTGGCTTGTCTCCAGCCCACAGACACGCTCCTAATGTGGGAGACTGCAGTGCAGGGCGCGCTGTGACGTCACTTTTAGCAGACGTGCTTCCCTGTCTGCTGAGTGTGACGCTGCAGTGCAGCCCCTGCTCTCCTGCTCCCAGGCCCCTCCCGCTACTGTCCTGGGCATCGCGTCGGTGAAAGTGCGTGCGCGCGCCCTTAAAGGGCCCACGACCACTTTTTTTTTTTAAATTCTTCAGTTCCCTCTGCATGGGGCCCGGGGCCCACCGGGAAATTTCCCGGCGCCCCGCCAGGCCAGACCGAGCCTGTGTTTGTATATCCTCCTCGTGTTTGTGTAGGTTTCCCTGGGTAGTCTGGCTTTCCTCTTATACTCCAAAGACATAGGGAATCTAGATTGTGAGCCTCAATGGGGACAGTGCCTATAATGTGTGTAAAGCGCTGTGGAATTAATGGCACTATAAAAGTGAGGAAAATAAATAAATAAAAAATACCAGTAATTACAGCAGCCAGGCAATACTACAGGGCTGTGTGGGCTGTGATATAATCAGTAGCTGCCGTTCTTCCGGTTCTGGTGCTGTATTATGATGTAATATATACTAGGACTGGTATACGCTGTACCTTTATATTTTACCCTCTGTAATGGGGGAGGAGCAGGGGCATATTCTGGTGGGTAACTGAATATTATCTTCTGTATCAGTTTATATAAAGACTTTTCTCTGTGTCACAGTTACTTGTATGGCGTCCGGAGACGTCGCGGCATGCCGGAGGAGGCAGACCTGACCGAAGTTGTCGTGGTCCTGGAGCCAGGTAACTATTAATATAAAACCCAGGTACAAGCAAAGCCTATCTCACCCGAGCTCTTCAATGCTAACACAACCTTATTAATCTCCAAGTGATCTCAACCTATGTTGTGTGAGGAAGAAACCAAATGCTGCTATTAAGGTGCTGTTAGCACCCGTGTGCACAGCGCTGTCCCTGCTCTGACCCTGCGCTGTCTACCCTGTGTACAGTGTCACAATATTGTCCCCCATCTTGGTTGCCATCTTGTAATAACGTCCTCCATCCCAGAATCTAGTCTGCAATGATGTCTATTATCCTGCCCCATCCTGTAGTAATGTCCCCCGTCCTGGCCCCTATGCTGTAATAATGTCTGTTGTCTTGGCCCCATCCTGTAGTAATGTCCCCCTCCTGGCTTCTTCCTGTAATGTCCCATATACTGGCACCCATTCTGTAATTAATTATGTAATAATGTCCATAATCCTGGACCCTTCTAGTAATAATGTCCCGCATCCTTGTCCCTTCGTGTAATAAAGTCCCCTATCCTGGGGGTATTCTCCAACACATTCTCCTACAGCCAGCAGTGTCTCTTTCTGCTCTATAGCTAGCACTGGCTCATGGCAAGTGACCTCATGTGCCATCCGCGATGGGCATGCCTCTGATTGCCCGGCGGCCTGTAAAGATATTGTGGTGTATCGAGCAGGCGGCTCTCTGTGGCACAGTACTTTTCAGCTGAATGTGCGTACTCGGACACACATATAGATAAAATAGACGCTGCGTCAGCGGACTCTCTGACTCCACTGGTCTGGTCATGGTCGCACCCTCTACGAATGTGATTTTACTCCCCTGATAATGAGTTAATATTCAAAATTTCTTTACATTTGGTTAGGAATATTCATTCTGTCGTTCTTAATTCAGATGGAATTGGAATTTGGGAATTTCTTCTCATGTTGAGTCACATTGACTAAGGTTGGCCACAGTGCAGTTTACTGTAGCTGAATGGGATCATTTTCCCCATGTACATATAGGGGTGTACTGATTACTTCATTAACATTTGTTTCTTTGATGTTGAGTCTCAGTCATTGCTATTACAATATTCTAAAAAGAGATTTATTTATTTTTGCTCCCGCAGATCTGAAAGTACTACCTTCAGATAGTGATTCGCACAATAACACCAGGTAGGACATACGTCTTCTCCATTACTAGATACTTTATGGGGTTAATGATTAGTGGTGGGCTCACATTTTGTTACATTTATTTCACAGCTCCAATGATGACGACAACACTATTAGTGATAATAAGGATTCTAATAGTGGAAAAACTTCCACAAATAAAAGTAAGTAATAACTCTTAGATGAAACTCAGGTTTATGTTATTGTACAAAGAACAATTCTTAGTTTTTTGTGATGGACATTTCCATATTGACAGAACAACTGACCGTCATGTTGACTTATGGCCACCATTGTCTTTACAGAATTTCTTACAGCAGTGCAATAAATGTACTTGGGTTTTGCTGTAAGTCCCATAGACATCAATAGAGTCCTATAAAAGTGCTCCCACATCTCCATTAATACCTATGGAAGCTACCATGACACAGCAAATAAGGTCATGGGACGTCTATTTTCATGTTAAGTGACGTCCCAGACCTTTCCTTTTGATCTGTCATAAATAACTAATATGACAGTATTACCTGTATTAGTGGTGCAGAACATATTAAGTGACTTAACTTTTCATATCTAGTTGGAAGTCATCTAATCTCAGCATCCATTTATTTCCTGAAAACCATTGTTAGAATGGTTGAGATTGTTCAGGTTCCACACTCCGGCTACATAGGACATGTTCACTTCTAATCTTGTACTGAACACATAAATCATATAATCAATAAGGACAGTTTAACTGAGCAGCAGGTGGGGTAGATGTCTGCTAAAACTCCTGGGTCCTCATAATGTCAGATCCTGGTCCTAATGTTGGATCCTGTGGACCGCTGGTAGTCTGGTCAGTGATGTATTCTGCTCTGGTTTGAACCTATATTTTTAGTGTTATTGACTCTCTGGACTCCATGTTTATAGACCCCTCTCTAGTATGGACCTGTATATTGACATGCCTTATTGGCAAAATCATCAGTTTTTAGCCTAAAACTTAGAAAAATCTTTTAACTCTTCCATATTTCTGAACAGATAATGAACCATCTGATAATCAGGAGAGCTCCAACACAGAGGAGAGGTGAGTTTTGTTGTATATAAATATCTCTATATAAAACCACGAATTAGGTAAGAAATGTATCCTGTGAATTCATAGATGATTCCTTATTTTTCCCAGTATGCCAAAGTGCAAAATCCCTGGTTGTTTCCTGGAAGACATCATATCACCCAGTTCCATCTACGTTACAAACTTCCAGGAGACTAAAAAGGAGCTAGCGGAAGAACTGTATCAGCTGTATAATAAAACCGTCTTTGGGAATAAGGTATGCTATCATCAGTATCGGGGTTATACATGACTTATCCATCATCTCCCTCCTCCCAAACTTATTTCCAAGAAAAGTGGCTTTAGCTTTCTGGAGGGCACCCGAAAACCTTTGTCACTGTTCTGCTATTTAGTTATTGAAAATCTCAGGAAACCCTCTTCTTATCTATGGAATGAGTGGAGACCTTACAGGAGATCCACCATGTATAGACAGAGATTCTCAAATTTTAGCTTGATGTTCAAAAGATTTTTACATTTATAAATAAATCCATTAAGTTGACATTTGGACATTTTATAATAAGTTTATTTTTGTTTCTCACAACAACTTGGACCTCTCACAATATCCCATGCCCCATATAAGAAGACCAGTAAAGTAAATTACATATGAGCGTTGGGTACTTTGTTAGATTGGGACCTAAGAGTTTACAGATTTAATGGAAATTGTTTCCTCTTTTTAGCTTCCTGACAAAATGAAAATTGTGTGGAATAACACGCTGACCACAACATCTAGTCTAACCTATAACTTGAAGGAGAAAAAACGCCGTTATTCCTTTATAGAACTTTCTGATAAAGTCGTGGATTCTGTCGGTAGGTTTCACATCACTTCCAGCAGCTTGATAAGATAATGTGTATACATGGTAAAAAGCTGCTACTTGGGTTGTGATACATCTTATATACTCAATGTACATACAATCATGAGAAGAACCCCAGCACTGACTGACAGCCAGCTCGACAGGTCAGTGTGGCTCTCAGTCAGTGTCACAGTGTTTTTACAGCCACCGCTCTCAGTGCCCTAAGTGGCAACTGTAATTGCTCGGGGCACGCCTGTATTTCCCTTCTTTGAACATTTTCTAATAACCACATATTTTTTTATTATGTCTTGATATGAAAAGCAAAAAAAAATCAAACAGGGTGTACTTAGTTCATCTCATGCCTGTTTTTCTTGTCTTTTAAGACCAATTACGATCCACAATTGCACATGACATGTGCCACGCTGCCTGCTGGATTATCAATGATATAAAAAGAAACAATCATGGTCCATTATGGCAAGCTTATGCAGAAAGCATCAATTCTATCCATCCTGAGCGGCCAGAGCTGAAGAAACTGAAATATCACAGCTAAACTTTATGATATAACTTCTTCTATCGATGTACTTTATGTCATATCAGGTGAGTAATTTGATGATTCTGTTGGTATTATGCTTTTATATTTTACTACTATCAGAGTAGACTGATGTCTGGAAGCTGTAGGGTTAAGGATGCTACATACTTTATGTCGTTGTCTACAGACAGTTCTTCATATATCGGTTACAATTTGTTCTTTTTGATACAATACATGGTACTAACCAATATTCATGCCAGTTTGTTAACCAATATTCTTTTTATCGTTGTAGATTCGGGCGTTATTGCTGACACTGTGGAGGTCGATTACATCAACTGGCCACCACGTTAGGATGTTACAGCAATAAGAGCAACTCAGGGTGAAGAGACAAGGCGGACAGCTCTCCTCGCTATATAGTACAAAGCTGAACAAGCGATGGATGGATCTATTGTAACGGAAACAAGCTGTCTGAATTATGTTTAATTATGGAAGCCTTGCAGGGCTGGGGTCCAGTGATCCAATCCCACTAAGGACAACATCTGCAAGGAGTTTGTATGTCCTCCCCGTGATTGCGTGGGTTTCCTCCGGGTACTCCGGTTCACTAAGGACAACATCTGCAAGGAGTTTGTATGTCCTCCCCGTGATTGCATGGGTTTCCTCCGGGTACTCCGGTTTCCTCCCACACTCTAAAGACATGCGGATAGGGAGTTTAGAATGTGAGCCACAACAATATCAATAATTACATTGTGAGCCATTACAATAATTAAAATATAAAATAAAGTTTAACATCTGAACTGAATAAAGTATTAAATGACCTGATTCATTGCTTTCCCACCCATCTCATAATGATTAGAGCTCATTGGTGATAAGTAGTGAAGAGCGAGCACTAAAATGCTCGGGTACTCATTGTTCGGGTCGAGCAAATTGGAATGCTTGAGTGCTCGGACCGAGTAACGAGCCCAATGTAAGTCTATGGGAAACTCAAGCATTTTTCCGGCAGCTCCCCGCAGCAGTCTGCAGAGGGCCCAAAAATTGCCCAAATCGATGGGAACAGTGCTCAAATGACTTGGGATCAGCATGGGGAAGGCCCCTGGATGCATTTCGGACACCCAGGTCACTGCTGTCAACAATGTTGTCAGAGGTATCACACCACTTTTACGGACTTACAATAAAACATGCAAAAACTAAACCAAAATGCATTTTCCTGGGAAAAATGTTAAGGAACATCCTTTCCAGGGTAATGACTTGTATATAAGGCAAAATAAATAACCAAAAACAAAAATGCTCCTCCACACCTTGGGCTATGTTCACACGTAGAGTTTTTGATGTGTTTTTGCACTTTTGCATTGCTTTCAACCAAGACAAATGCATTCACTGGGAAATGTCATTTTAATATTTTACAACCTTATCTGGCCATGTGGTGTGTGACACATCATCAGACACATCCTATTTCATTTATGATGGAGGGATTCTGAAAGTCACAAAGCCTATTTTTATAGGGTCATCAGGCAGCCCTCACTATTCTTTAAGGGCCTGCAGTCGTCCCTCGCAATTGTTAGAGAGCCATCAGCCGGCTATGCTTTATTGTTACCATTATTAACTAGTGGGTCTCCTATACTGTTATTGCATATGCAGTGACTGCAAGGGCTGCCAAAAATTTTAACGCAACCCAATACCCCTTTGAAGAGACATAGAGGAGGGTCTCAGTAAAAAAAATGTTCCCATTATAAAGGAGCGGGTCTCCTACAGTGGTAATGCCCATGCTGTGACGGCAAGGGCTGCCAAAATTTGGGAAAAACCCCAATAACAATTTAAAGACACATAGAGCTGAGCCACAGTAACGAGTACGACATGTTCCTATTAGAAAGGAGAGGATCTGCTATACAGTTATAGGGTATGCAGTGAGTCCAACGGCTGCCAAAATTTAGGAAAAAACCCACTATCAATTTAAGGAAATATAGAGCAGGGCCACAGTAACGACATATTCCCATTATAAAGGAGAGGGTCTCCCATAATGTTTGCCTATGCAGTGAAGCAAAGGCTGCCAAAAATTTGGAGAAACTCCAATGCCCCTTGCAAGAGATGTAGAGGTCAGAGAGCCTCCTAAAAACAATGTTCCCATTATTAGGAAGTGGGTCTCCCATAATGTTTGCCTATGCAGTGAAGCAAAGGCTGCCAAAAATTTGGAGAAACTCCAATGCCCCTTGCAAGAGACGTAGAGGTCAGAGAGCCTTCTAAAAACAATGTTCCCATTATTAGGAAGTGGATCTCCCATAGTGTTTGCCTATGCAGTGAAGCAACGGCTGCCAAAAATTTGGAGGAACTCCAATGCCCCTTGCAAGAAACGTAGATATGTTGATATGGTACATATGGTGCTGATATGGTGGTGGAGGATGAGGATGCGGAGAAGGAGAAGGAGGAGGACAAGAGCAAATAGACAAAATCAGGAAGCGTATACCCATGTCTGGGTGTGAAGACAGAGGTGCATGGGAATAGAGTTAGACCTCCCCAAAAAAAGACACTGTATTTGACTTTATGTTACGCTGCTATCATTCGGTGGTGTTGAGAAGTCTGGCCCAATCCAGCCCTTGTTCATTTTTAGAAGAATCAGCCTGTCAGCATTTACAGTTGACAGGCGGATGCACCTATCGGTTATAATTCCACCGGCGGCACTAAAAACTCGCTCTGACAAAACGATAGCAGCAGGGCAGGCCAGGACCTCCAAGGCACAAAGAGCCAGTTCATGCCACGTGTCCAGCTTGGATACCCAATAATTATAAGGCACAGAGGAATCACGGAGGACGTTGGTACGGTCGGCAAGGTACTCCCTCACCATCTTCCGAACCTTTGCACTCCTTGTGAGAGTACTCCCCCACCTCAGGACCTGTGCGATGGGAGGGTCTGAGAAAACTGTCTCAGAACTTTGACAGTGTTCCCCTGCTGGATGCTGGAATGCATTTGTGGCTCTCGCCTGTACTCCTTGGTTGTCCAACAAACTGTGACCTCTGACGCCAGCGTTTTCAGGTGGGAATTTTTTCACAAATTCCGCAACAAGGGCCTTCTTGGACTGCCCCACTTTATTACGCCTGTCCTGCAAAGGAATAAGAGACATAAAGTTCTCCCTGTAGCGTGGGTCTAGAAGCTTCACCAACCAGTAATCACTGTCACCCAAAATTTAGACACGGGAAAGGCAGCGTAACTTAAACTCAGCCATGTCTGCCAGACTGCAAAGAGGCAAGACTTCCGTATCCTCACCAAGAGGACGACTGAACATGTTCTCCTCCTCATCCTCCTCCTCTTGCTCCTCCTCCCTGTCCTCAGGACATCCATGCTGAACAGACGGTATGACATTTGTGCAGGTAGTACACTCTATAGTGCAGGAAACTAGTTCCTGTTCTTCCTCCTCCTCTTCCTCATTGTCACTCAATCCAAGTTGGGATGAGATGAGGCTGTGCTGTGTGTAATCACCCTGTATGGTTCCTTGCTCCATCTCATCGTGCTCCAACTGCAATTGAGAGCAGAGAGCGTTTCAGAAGACAGAGTAGCGAAATGGTGACGTTAATTATGGCGTCATCGCTGCTCACCATCTTGGTGGAGTCCTCAAAGTTTTGGAGGATGGTACATATGTCTGACATCCATGTCCCCTCCTAAGGTTTTATGTGTGGAGGCTGACCTGAATTCCGACGGCCTTGTTGATGCTGGTAGTCAACAACTGCCCTCTTCTGCTCACAAATCCTTCCCAAGATCTGCAATGTGGAGTTCCAATTCCTGGAGCTGGAAGCTGCAAACGCTGCTGAAGCACGGCAAGAGCGGCAGAAGCTGTAGCTGACTTTCTAAAATGGGCACACAGTCGGTGTACTTTGAGAAGTAGATCCGACAGATCCGGGTAGGTTTTGAGAAACCGCTGAACCACAAGGTTAAGCACATGTGCCAGGTATGGTACATATGTGAGCTCGCCTCACCTCAGAGCCGCCACCAGGCTCCAGCCATTGTCACACATGACCATGCCTGGCTGTAAGTTCAGCGGTGTCAACCACAGATCTGCCTGCTCTTTCAGAGCTGTCCATAACTCATCAGCATTGTGTGGTTTGTCACCTAAGCATATTAGCTTCAGCACAGCCTGTTGCCGCTTGGCCGAGGCAGTGCTGCAGTACTTCCAGCTTGGGACTGATATGGTTATTTCGGAAATGGAGGCTGAAATGGAGGAGGATGAGGTGCTGGAGCTGTAGAATGTGGGGGGAACCCTGATTGACCCAGGGCCCGCAATCCTCAGCGTCGGGAGGACGTGTTCCGTCTTAAGGTCCGACTGGGTCACGACTTCCACTATGTTAACTCAGTGTGCCGTCAGCAAGATGTACCATCCCTGCCCACAAGCACTTGTCCACTTGTCCGTGGTTAGGTGAACTTTCCCAGTAACTGCGTTGTTGAGGGCACGGCTAATGTTGTGTGACACGTGCTTGTGTAATGCGGGGACGGCACACTGGGAGAAATACTGGCGGATGGGGACCGAGTACCGAGGGACGGCCACCGCCATCAGGTTGCGGAAAGTTTCCATCTCCACGAGCCTAAAAGGCAACATTTCGAGCGCAAGCATTAGCGAAATGTGTGAATTTAGTAGTGTGGCCTGTGGGGCATTAGCTGCGTATTTGCGCTTGCGTTTCAAGGACTGGGGTAGGGAATGCTGCGCTGGGACAAGGACGTGGACGTGCTTGCTGATGGTGCTAGTTGAGAGTGTTCAATGACAGGTGCAGGGTGGGAGGCATCTTGGCATGCGCCATGGACAGGGGATTGGGTGCGCTCACAACAGCAGAACAAGCAGTGTTGTCACCCGCAGACACTGTTGCTGGACCCTGGGGTTCGGCCCACTTAGTTGGGTGCTTTGCTGCCATGTGCCTGATCATGCTGGTGGTGGTCAGGCTGCTAGTTTTGCTACCCCTGCTGATGCTGGCCTGGCAGGTGGTGCAAATGGCCTTTCTGGGGTTATCGGCAGAGTCTTTAAAAAACAACCATATACCCTTATACACTGGCACACAAAGGGTGTTTAGTGTTCAGTTTGTTAACCAATCAATGTCGTGCCTTCCCTATAAATGTTTTCCCCTGTCCAAACCCCTGTACCACCTGATGAAGATAGTATTGCTATCGAAACGCGTTGTGGAGAGGGATAATAAAAAGCTTTTTCAGGCCTAAGATTGTCCCCCCAGTGATCATGATCCTAGCGCTCCATAGACCGCTTTCCACCTTGTGCATCTATTCCTTTGCCCTCATTTGAGGGCAAGCGGCAGGAGCAGGTCTTGGGCTGATCACACACTCCTCTATCTAAATCCAATTGAGGACCTGCGGCATCGGAGCCACGACTTCTAACCTAGCTGACCTGCAGTGACGTACAATCAACTTCCAGTCACGTGGTCCGGGACTGGAATGCGGAAGCTCCAGTGATGGATGGCTGTCTGCAGCACACTGAGCGAGCACCAGTCCTTTTAACTACGAGGCGTTCACTGGGGTTGTGCAGGGGTGCACAACCCCTCTAGGTGAGTGGCCAATTGGCCCCCCATATTCATTAACTTATTCATCTGGTTCTTCACATAGCGCGCTCTCTTTCTCTTTATGTTTCACATTTAAAAAACAACCAGACTCGGGAAGACCTAACAGTTGTACTGGTAACTTCCGTAGTGTGGGCGTTACGAGGAACGCTTTTTGTAAAGAATATACATCACATAGGACATGCTAGGACTGCTGTATACACATCACAGGAGACACTGGGGTCCTAGACATCACTGAGGAGGGCTGGGAGGCATATTCATCACTGGGGGGCATACACATAACTTGGGAGGGTTGGGGGGCATAGACATCACTGGGGGTGGCAGGGACTGCCGCTGTTCACCTCATCTGTGGGATGTAAGCGCATCACGCGCTAACTCCACCTACGAAGTACGTCCTCTCATTTCCAACTAAATCTCACCTGTGTACAGTCATGGAGTATGTAGCAGGTAGGACATGTATATTGTATTTTATTCAGCCCATGTCTGCTTACATCTTATCACTGATTATACAGGGTGGTCCAAAAGTAGGTGGACAGAAAGTGTTTTAAAGTTATGAAGGGGGAGATTTATCAAACATGGTGTAAAGTGAAACTGGCTCAGTTGCCATTAGCAACCAATCAGATTCCACTTTTCATTCCTCACAGACTCTTTGGAAAATGAAAGGTGCAATCTGATTGGTTGCTAAGGACAACTGAGCTAGTTTCACAGATCTAGTTTTCACAGATAGATCTCCCCCAAATCTGTTTTCTTTTCAGATAATTCAGATAACACATAATGGCAAATAATTTAAATACAGATCAAAGAAAATGGATTTTAACAGAGTATTGGAAATCTCAAAATGCTGAAACCGTTAGAGCAAATTGGGTTGAAACATTTGGTACTCAAGCCCCAAAGAGACAAAAAATGTATCGCATTCGTGACAAATTCAATGCCACTGGCTCAATCCTTAATGCTCCAAAAACTGGTCGACACAAAACAGTCTGTACAGAAGATAATAAACAACTTGTTGCTGAAACATTTGTTCAGAGTCCAAAAAAGTCCACCAGAAGAGCCTATTTGGAATTGGGAATTTCACGAGCTTCTATCCTGCGAATCCTGAAATCTATTGGGTGGAAAGCTTATCGTCCACGTCTAATTCATGGTTTATTGGAGGATGATCCAGACAAGCGGCTGCAATTTAGTGTTTGATAAATCTCCCCCTTCATAACCTTATTACACTTTCTGTCCACCTACTTTTGAACCACCCTGTATAATTAGGATAATTAGGACGGTTACATCCCCACGGAGCATTTACTATAGGTTATCTATTACCAAGATGCCTGGAAATTCATTGATCTGTGTGCAGGGGCGCTTTGGGGCCAGTGAGTCGGATCAGGCCCGGCATTCCTCCAGCTGTCTTCTCAATTTCAGCAGTATCCGCATCCTCAGAATGTGGATACCGATGAAAAGAATGGTGGATCAGGCAGCCAAAGGCTCATTGATCCACCATTCAGCCTGCGCAGATGGGTTTGAGACTCTGTGCACTGCAGGTGCGATGGCGTCACAATACTGCGCCTGTAGTGTGTAGTCTCAGTACTTACATTGCACAGGTGGGGCTAGTGAGGACCATAACAATGAGTGGTGGGGGTCCATAATACTGAGTGCTGGGTCTGGTAGGGGCCATAATACTGAGTGGTGGGGCTGATGGGTGCCATAATACTGAGTGGAAGGGCTGGTGGGGGCCATAACACTGAGTGGGGGGGGTGGTGAGGGTCATACTACTGAGCAGTGGGACTGTTGAGGGCCATAATACTGAGTGGTTGGGCTGGTGGGTGCCATAATACTGAGTGGTGAGGCTGGTGGGGGTCATAACACTAAGTAGTGGTGGTTGTGGGGGCCATAGTACTAATTGGTGGGGCTAGTGAAGGCCATAATACTGAGTAGTGGGGCTGGTTGGTGCCGGAATACTGAATGATGGGGCTGGTGAGGGCCATAGCACTGAGCTGTGGGCTGGTGAGGGCCCTAACACTGAGTGGTGGGGCTGGTAAGTGCAATAATAATGAGTGGTTGGACTGTTGGACTGAGTGGTGGGGGTTGCAAGGGCCATAATTCCTGTGAAATGGGGATAGAGGAGGCCAAAAAACTGAATGGTGTGATATGTGAGGGGTTATTGGGGACTGTAAATGCCCCCATATTGAGTTGATGACTGTGAATGCCGCTGCACTGAGTGGGGGTCATCATATTGAGTGGTGTGCTATGGGGGTCCTCATTATGTGTGGGGGTCCCCATTCTGTATGGGGGTTCTAATTCTATTTGTTTGGCTGTGGGGGCCATTATTCTGAGTGGGGAGTTGTCATAATCATTTCATCATTCTCTTCTCTTTCTTCTGTCGGTTTCCAGGTCTGTGGCACCCCGTATTACATCGCCCCAGAGGTCATCTTGAAAGATGGCTATGGAAGACCTGTTGACTGGTGGTCAATGGGGATCATCTTACATGAATTTCTCATGGGATTTGTACCATTTGATTGGGATTTCCTAGCTGAGCTTTTTTGAAAAGGTTGCCATTGGTAAGTACAATAATCCAACCAGTGTTTTTATTGGTTACATTGGTTTATATATTTCCTTTGCCTTATTGTGGTGCCCGTGCTTGTTCAGTCGCCACAGAGGTACTGCATCTCACCCAGAGGTGTGGTGCCCCACTCTCAGGTAAGGATGGAGTACTGCCCGGGACCCACCCACCTGCATCCAACACTACACAATTCCAGACTAGCTGGAGGGGCAAGATGCATGTGCACAGTGCTGAGCCCTGTCCCTGGTTGGAAGGGGGGGAACCGAGAGAGGGGGAACCATGTAGTGGATGTGGGTGGAGGAAGTAGACAGGTGAGCACCTTCAGAAGGAGAATAAGAAGGGAACCATCTTGAAGGAGACAGATCAGTCTGAGGAGAGAGTCAGAAGAGAGAGAGTTGGGAGCAGGAGCTCTGCTCCAGAGGAGAGGAGGAAGGAGCAGGGCCTAGTAAGAGAGGCCGAGGAGAACAGACAGAGAGGACGGGAGGTGAAGGAAGGCTCCAAGAGGAACAGAGGGAATCCCAGGGGCACGGAAAGTGTAGGAATCCACCCGTGCGCCCGAATCTACAAGGACGTGGAGGGATCAGGCCGCAGAGGGGACCGGCCCCTAACTAGTGGAGAACTACAAGGCTCAGCTAGATAACCGGAGGATACTGTACTTTCAAGGTTCAGCTGCCCACTACCACAATTATATCGCCGAAAAGGTGGCCGCATAGGGTCCAGGGGACTGCAGGTAGCCCGACAAGATCCGAGGCTCCCGGCTTGGGACACTGATTGGCGCACGGCAGGAGGGTGAGAGCCAGCGCAGGAAGATGACCGTGGAAGGCACATAGAAGGGGGTCCCGTTTAACTAGGAGACAGGAAGTCAGGCTGGCGGACTGGACTGGTATTCAGGCTGGCGGACTGGACTAGTAGTCAGACTGGCGGACTGGACTGGTAGTCAGGCTGACAGACTGGACTGGTAGTCAGGCTGGCGGACTGGACTGGTAGTCAGGCTAGCAGTGGGACCTGAGAGCTGAAGCAAAGTTTAGGACACAAAGCTACAACCTTGCACAGGCATCTCTATTTTGGAGGAGGTGCTTTTTATATGAGAGGTCCTCCGGCCATTGGCCGGGGACTCCTTAGGACGGCTTTAATAGGGAGGGCGCGCGCGCACCCTAGGCACAGTGCCCGGGAAGCTGCGCGCGCTGGCAGTAACAGCAACAGGAGAGCCGGAAGACGCCGGGCCGGCAGCGCGGCTGTAAGAGGGACGGCGTCTCTGCCAATCAGGGGGCAGAGACGCCGATACTACAGAGAACAGGTGTGGCAGTAATCAGGCCTATGTGTGGCTAGGAAAATTTAACTCAGCTTCTCAAAGATGTGATAAACCACAGTTATTTTATGTTTTAATGGGGGGGGGGGGGCAATCACTTTTTCACACAGGGTCCTATAGGTTTGGATTTCTTTTTCCTTTATTAATAAATACCTTAATTTAAAATCTGCATTTTGTGTTTACTTGCGTTATCTTTGTATAAAATTTAAATTTGTTTTGTGATCTGAAACATTTAAGAGTGACAAACATGAAAAAATAATAAAAAATCAGGAATAGGGCAAACACTTTTTCACACCACAGTATATGGATGCTATGTGGGGTTCACGCTGTATTTATGGAAACTGTGGGCCTCACACTGCATTTATGGAAACTATGTGTGGCTCACACTGTATATATGGAGGCTATGTGGGGCTCACACTGTTTATATGGAGGCAATGTGGAGGGCTCATACTGTATATAGGAGGCTATGTGGGGGGCTCATACCATATATAGGAGGCTATGTGGAGGCTCACACCATATAGTGAGGCTATGTGAGGCACATGCTGTATATAAGAGGCTATGTGGGGCACATGCTGTATATAGTGAGGCTATGTGGGGACTCACGCTGTATGTAAGGAGACTATGTGGAGGCTCACGCTGTATATAGGGAGGATATGTGAAGCTCTTGCTGTATATGGGAGACTATGTGGGCCTCATACTGTATATAGGAGACTATATGGGGCTCACACTGTATATAGGAGTCTATGTGGGGCTCACGCTGTATATAGAAAGCTATGTGGGGCTCACACTGTATAGAGCAGGCTATGTGGGACTCACGCTGTATATAGGGAGGCTATGTGGGGGCTCATGCTGTATATAGGTAGGTTATGTGGGGGTTCACGCTGTATATAGGAGGCTATGTGGGGGCTCACACTGTATATAGGAGGCTATGTAGGGGCTAACACTGTATATAGGAGGCTATGTGGGTCTCATACTGTATGTAGGAGGCTATGTGGGGGCTCATACTGTATGTAGCAGGCTATGTGGAGGCTCATACTTTACGTAGGAGGCTATTTGGTGGCTTATAATGTATATGAGAGTCTATGTGTAGGCTCAATACTGCATATAGGAGGCTATGTGGGGGCTCATATTGTATATAGAGGTCTCATACTGTATATAGGGGGCTATGTTGAAGCTCATATTGTATACAGGATGCTATATAGGATCTCACACTGTATATAGGGGCTATGTTGGGGTTTATATTGTATATAGGAGGCTATATTGGACTCATACTATATATAGAGGGCTGTGTGTGGGCTCTTATGGTATATAGGAGACTAAAACTACTTGTGGCCTAAATGGAAAGTGGTAGGGCAAGAAGACCATAGTTCCCTGCTCTACCACAAGGTTTAACTGTATCAGCATTCTATGCATTCTGATACAGTTGGAAGTGGCGGTCAGTCTGGGAGGGCCCAACCGTGTGAGTGGGCTCGGGACGACCGCCCCCACTGCTACACTACTGATTGATACCAATATCATTTATAAAGTTCATGTCAAAAGAATGATTTATTAGTTACAGTTGAAATGTTTGGTCGACTAGTATTATTATTTATTGACATTCTTGATCTTATAAGCCACTGGCTGTTTTAGTCCTGAGGCCTTTACAATGTCAGGATCATGTACTGGGTGTCAACTTCTGACTTCATGTGCCGGAATAGGGCTCAGCTGTTCCACTTGTTGTGAGATCAAGTACAGGTGAGTATAGGTTCATATTTTGACATAGAAAGTGAACACTTTTCTCTACTATGGGGGACATGGGTGGGTATTTTTACTGTGTGGGACACAAAGGGAGTTGTGACTGTTAGAACTCTCCTGTTAGTTTTTTTCTATCTTGCTGGTCACATGACCTTTTTTGCCTATTTAATCCTGCTCCGCCCTTCTGGCCTTGCTGGACTTCATTGTAATTTCTACTCTTAAGCTAGCCTGGTGCTTAGTTACCTTTCTCAGTCAGTTTAGCTAGGTCTTCGGACCTTTATGTTCTATGTTGTGTGTTTGTCTTTTACTGCTACAATCTCTGCTAGGAGGTGTCCAACTTTATCCCAGTCCCTAGTTCTTGTAGGGATCCCTCCCTTGCATCTATAGGTCTTCGTACAGACTAGCCGAGGACTTTAGCGGGTCTGATCGCAGGATCAGGTTCCCCATTACATCGTAGGGATCTAGCTTAGTTCTATTGTAGGGACAGATCTCCTTTCTTTCCTTAGTGCTTGTAGCAGATCATAACAGTAAGTCCAGCCCAAAAAATATCTCTAAGGAAAGACCTCCAGTTTCCATCATGGTGTCGGTTCAGGATTTGGCTCAACGCTTGCAGGGACTCTCTCTGGAGGTGGCCGAGCTCCAACAACACGTGAGTAGCTGTTCTGGAGCGCATTTTGTAGAGCCAAAGGTACGTTTGCCTGATTTATTTTTTGGTGAGCAACAAGATTTTTTTTCCTTTAAAAATGCTTGTTTATTGTATTTTCGTTTAAGACCCAGATCCTCTGGTGATGAATCACAGCACATAGGGTTCATAATGTCACTTTTGCGCAAAGAACCTTAGGGATGGGCCTTTTCTCTCCAACCTAGTGATCCATGCTTTAGATCAGTGGATAGTTTTTTTTCTGCTTTGGGTTTGTTGTATGATGATCCTGATCGTGTCTCATCAGCTGAGACTGAATTGAGACGTTTGAGGCAGGGATCAGGTAATGTGGAAAAATATTGTTCTCACTTCCGTCGGTGGTCTGCCCAGGTGGGGTGGAACGATTCAGCTTTGAAAAGTTTGTTTCTTGCGGGGCTAGGTGAAAGGGTTAAGGATTTGCTCATTGCTTATCCCACACCTGGAAACTTGCAGGAGGCTATGCAGTTAGCTATACGGGTGGACAGGAGACTGCGTGCAAGGGTTAATGAGAGTAAATCCTCTGCCATGTCAGCTCCGAGTCTTGAGAGGGTCTATACTGACATTGGAGAGCCGATGGAGATTGGGGCGATGGCACCCCGCTCTCAGGAAAAGACCGCAGATCTTCTGAAGGTTTGTGCTTTTATTGCGGGAAATCTGACCATTTTATTAAGAACTGTGTGCTTTGTATGAACAAAGAAAAAAAAAAGGTCAGTTACGCCCGTATTGCCTGTTTAAATACTAAGGGGGTATTTCTTTCTGCTAGTACTGCTGCTCAGGAAGAATTAATTGAATTTCGGGTATTTGTGGATTGTGGTTCTACTCTGAATGTGATTGATGGGGGATTCTTGGAAAAACTTAAATTAAAACCCAAACCTTTGTCATCCCCTATTGCTGTGGTTTCTGCCGATGGCTCTCCCTTGAAGAGTGTTACTCACAAGGTCTGTGAATTTCCCCTCACTATTAATGGTTTTCACCAAGAGAATCTGGATTTGGTAGTATTAAATAATTTGCCTTCTCCAGTAGTTTTGGGATTGCCCTGGTTAAAATTGCACAATCCTGTACTGGATTTGTCTACCAATGAAATTAAGTCCTGGAGCCCTAAGTGTTATGACAAGTGTTGTAACGAACGTATTGCTGCGGTGGAAAAAGGGGAATTACCTGTACCTATTCAGGATTTTTGGAGAGTTTTTTCTGAGGAGGAGTCACAAATTTTGCCTCCCCATAGAGACTATGATTGTACCATTGAATTTGTCCCTGGAGCGACTCTTCCTAAAAGTCGTTTATTTAATCTTACTATTCCTGAGAGAAAGGCTTTGGAGGAATACATACAGACAAGCTTGGCCGCCGGTCACATTAGGCCTTCCAAGTCTCCTGTGGCTGTTGGATTTTTTTTTGTTAAAAAAAAGGACGGCAGTTTACGTCCTTGTCTGGATTTTCGTGAGATTAATAAAATTACTGTACGCAAGCCTTACCCACTGCCATTGATTCCTGATTTGTTTAACCAGTTAGTGGGGGCCAAGTGGTTCTCTAAAATTGATCTCCGGGGGGCATACAATTTGTTGCGCATGAAGGAGGGTGATGAATGGAAGACTGCTCTTAACACTCCTGTGGGTCATTTTGAGAATCTGGTTATGCCTTTTGGTCTTACCAATGCTCCAGCATTTTTTCAGAATCTTATTAATGACATCCTTAGACCTTTGATCGGCAAAAATGTGGTTGTGTATTTGGATGACATTTTGATTTATTCACCGGATCTGGAGTCTCATTGGCGGAGCGTACGTGAGGTATTACAGTTATTAATTGACAATTCGCTTTTTGCTAAGCTGGAGAAATGTGAGTTCGCTGTACAGAGAATTAGTTTTTTGGGCTACATTATCTCCAGCGAGGGCTTTGAGATGGACCCTGTGAAGGTTCAGGCGGTTCAGGAATGGCCTAGGCCTATTGGTTTGAAATCGATACAGAGGTTTTTGGGTTTCGCCAATTATTACAGAAAATGCATAAAAAAATGTTCTATTATTGTCAAACCACTGACCGATCACACCAGGAAAGGTGCTAATGCGGTTCAGTGGACTACTGAGGCCATTGAAGCTTTTGTGTTTCTAAAGTGACTAAGCCGTTTTTGGTTGAGGTTGATGCTTCTTCGGTGGGGGTAGGTGCGGTGTTGTCTCAGAAAAACAAGGATGGAGTACATCCCTGTGCTTTTTTTTTCAAAAATTTTTTCTGAGACTGAACTAAATTACGATATTGGTAATCGGGAATTGCTGGCTATTAAACTCACATTTGAACACTGGCGTCATCTCTTGGAAGGTGCGGAATTTCCCATTCAGGTTTTCACTGATCATAAAAATCTGTCTATCTTGATGCTGCCAAGCGCTTGAATGAGCGTGGTAATCTTCAGGAGGCTAACAAAAAAATCTAAGAGGTACTTTGATAGGAAACGGCAAGAGGTTTTGTTTGCTATTGGTGACATGGTTTGGTTGTCCTCTAAGAATCTGCGGTTGAGGATTCCTTCTAAAAAATTGGGTCCCAAGTTTGTAGGGCCCTTTAAGGTGCTTCAGGTAGTTAACCAATCTGCTGTTAGGTTGGAGGTTCCTACCTCCTGGAAGATTAATCTGGTGTTTCATGTTTCTCTGTTGAAAAGAGGTTATGTGTCGGATGGAGATGCCTCTGCCACTGTTCCTCCGGTGGTGGAGGACGGGGAATATGAAATTTCCCGCATCCTAAATTCTAGACGGTATAGAGGGAGTTTGCAGTATCTTGCCGCTTGGAAGGGTTTCGGACCCGAGGATAACTCATGGGTGAGGGCGGATGATGTTTCTGCTTCCAGACTTGTCAGAGCGTTTCACAAGAGGTTTCCTGATAAGCCTGGGCCTAGGGGATCCGGAGGATCCTCATAGAAGAGGGGGTACCGTTAGAACTCTCCTGTTAGGTTTTTTCTATCTTGCTGGTCACATGACCTTTTTTGCCTATTTAATCCTGCTCCGCCCTTCTGGCCTTGCTGGACTTCATTGTAATTTCTACTCTTAAGCTAGCCTGGTGCTTAGTTACCTTTCTCAGTCAGTTTAGCTAGGTCTTCGGACCTTTATGTTCTATGTTGTGTGTTTGTCTTTTACTGCTACAATCTCTGCTAGGAGGTGTCCAACTTTATCCCAGTCCCTAGTTCTTGTAGGGATCCCTCCCTTGAATCTATAGGTCTTCGTACAGACTAGCCGAGGACTTTAGCGGGTCTGATCGCAGGATCAGGTTCCCCGTTACATCGTAGGGATCTAGCTTAGTTCTATTGTAGGGACAGATCTCCTTTCTTTCCTTAGTGCTTGTAGCAGATCATAACAGTTACTGTAGCATGTAAGCCTACGAGGACTGTGTCTTCTCCGCTGCTCTACCAGTCAATTTTATTTTGCTTATTGTAATTTATAGCGGTATTTTGGATGTAAACTGTAGCGTCGGCGTCCCTGCCTCCTGCTAGGCAGGGACGCTGTTCCCCTCACCTCTCCGCTCCGTGCCCGACGTCTTCCTCCCGCTCTGCTGGCAGCGCGCGCTGCTTCCCGGCCACTGTGCTTAGGGCGCGCGCGCGCGCTCCCCCTCTCTTAAAGGGGCCGCGCGCACCGTCCTAAGGGGTCCTCGGCCAATGGCCGGAGGATCTCACCATATATAAGGCACCTCCTCCAAAATGGAGGTGCCCGAGCAATGTTGTTGCATAGCCTATCACTCTGCTTCAGCCCTCAGGTCCCGTTACCAGATACCTGCCAGTTACCTGCCAGTTACCTGCCAGATTCCTGCTTGATACCTGCCTGATACTTGTCTATCTGCTTACATTCCTGCGGTCCGACAGTCTGCCTACCAGCCCTGCCAGTCTGTCTATGGATCTGTTTGCCCGCTCACCTGGGAGCGCTCATCTGCTACCTGCCTGCTAGCCTACCTGGAGGCTCTGCCGTCATGTGCTGTGACCACCTGCCTGTCCAGAGACTCTTACCTGCTCACCTGGGAGCGTCCGCCTGCTACTTGCCTGCTAGCCTACCTGGAGGCTCTGCCATCACGTGCTGTGACCACCAGCCTGTCAAGAGACTCTTACCCGCTCACCTGGGAGCGTCCGCCTGCTACCTGCCTGCTACCCTACCTGGAGGCTCTGCCGTCACGTGCTGTGACCACCTGCCTGTCCTGAAGACTCTTACCCGCTCACCTGGGAGCGTCCGCCTGCTACCTGCCTGTTAGCCTACCTGGAGGCTCTGCCGTCACCTGCTGTGACCACCTGCCTGTCCAGAGACTCTTGCCCGCTCACCTGGGAGCGTCCACCTGCTACCCGCCTGCTAGCCTATCTGGAGGTTTAGCCGTCACTTGCCGTGACCACCCGCCTGTCAAGAGACTGTCCCCGTCACTTGCCGTGACCTCCTGCCCTTCTACCCAGAGACTGTCCCCGTCACTTGCCGTGACCTCTTGCCCTTCTACCCAGAGACTGTGCCCGTCACTTGCCGTGACTACCTGCCCGCCTACCCTGGGAGCCACCGCTTCCTTACAAGGACTGCCCCTTTGTATCGTTGCCCAGAGGTTCCACCTCCCAGACCGGTTACAGTTTGCTCGGGCCATGGAACCCGGTGGCACCCAAGCTCCCTCGCTCTCGGACTTATGTCATGAACTTTCCCGTCAGAGGTCCCAACAGGAGTCCATCCTGAGTCACCTGCGTAGTGTTAACTCCCACCTGGACACATTGTCTACCTCTTCGGGAGCTGCCTCCACACGCACACTTACTACCCCGGCACCGCCGTAGCCCATCAACACCATGGCATCTCTTCCCGGTCCCCGCCTCTCCGCTCCTCCTCGTTTTGGCGGAGATCCCAGCCAGGCACGGGGCTTCATTAACCAGTGCACTCTGCACTTCGAACTGTTGGCACACCAGTTTTCCACCGACTGAGCCAAAGTAGCCTTCATCATGTCCCATCTCACGGGAGAGGCACTGGCTTGGCTAAATCCTCTATGGGAGAGAGGAGACCCCCTGGTGTCCAACCTGCCAGCCTTTCTCACGGCTTTCCGGAAAGTCTTCGACGAACCAGGACGGAAGACCTCATCCGCATCATCTCTGCTACGCCTCCGTCAAGGAAATCTCACCGTGGGCCAATATGCCATACGGTTCTGTACCCTTGCTTCGGAGCTGGCCTGGGATAACGACGCCCTGGTGTCTGTCTTTTGGGAGGGTCTGTCCGGCCGTATTAAAGATGAACTCGCTGGTCGGGACATTCCTACCACTCTCGACGACTTAATAACTTTTGCCACCCGGATTGACATCCGGTTCCAGGAGCGCGCCAAAGAGGTCACCCGTGAGAGGAGGTTTCCACGTCTAGCCCCTACCTTCCAGAAACTCGTCACTTCTCCCGTTACTCCACAGGCGCACTCACCCGAGCCTATGCAGGTTGACCAGACCAAGATGGTCAAGACCCGTCAAGAGTTACGCCGAGCCGAGGGGAGCTGCTTCTACTGTGGCAGTAAGGAGCACCGGATCCGTTCCTGCCCGGAGAGGTCAGGAAACGCCTGTGTCTAGGATCGCTCAGAGAGGTCGTCCTAGATAAAAGTAAACCCTCTCCATCTCTGTTGCTGTCGGTCTCTATCATCTGCGAGGAGAACCGTTATTTTGAACTAGCCCAACTTGACTCTGGAGCTGCCGGAAATCTCATTTCTCAGTCCCTGGTAGAGAAATACCGCATTCCCACCAAACCCCTAACTGTACCCTTATGTGTCGCTGCCGTAGATGGGGGCCTCTTACCACATCCCATCCAACTCATCACCGAATCCATAACCCTGCAGGTGGGAATGCTGCACTCTGAGAGCATCTTCTTTCATGTTCTGCCTGGACTCTCTCACACCCTCTTGCTAGGCCTACCTTGGCTTCAGAAACATGCACCCGTGCTTGATTGGCAGACCGGAGAAGTCCTTCGCTGGGGACAGGACTGCCATAAGACTTGTTTAGTTCCCGTCCATCCTGTCCGTCCTTCTCCTACCCCAGCCAATCTACCTGGTCTTCCGGTTCCCTATTGGTCTTATGCGGACGTCTTTAATAAAAAGGAAGCAGAGACATTACCCCCTCATAGACCATACGACTGCCCAATCGACCTGATGCCTGGCGCTACTCCTCCCCGTGGGCGTATTTACCCTTTGTCCGCTGCTGAGACCCGGTCCATGTCTGAATATATTGAGGAGAATCTGGCCCGGGAATTTATCCGGAAATCGACCTCCCCGGCGGGAGCAGGCTTCTTCTTCGTCAAAAAGAAGGACGGCTCACTCCGTCCCGGTATAGACTTTAGAGGCCTTAACCAGATCACGGTGAAGAATAAATACCCCCTTCCGCTCATTCCGGAATTATTTGACCGTCTGAGGGGGGCTAGAAATCTTCACCAAGCTGGACCTCCGTGGGGCGTATAACCTGGTCCGTATCCGTCAGGGGGATGAATGGAAGACGGCATTCAACATCGGGGACGGCCACTATGAATACCTGGTAATGCCCTTCGGTCTCTGTAACGCTCCCGCCGTCTTTCAAGAGTTGGTCAATGACATCTTCTGGGACCTTCTCTACTCCTGCGTAGTGGTGTACCTGGACGACATCTTGGTCTTCTCTCCAGATCTTCTCACTCACCGGAAGGATGTTCGTCAGGTCCTGCTCAGGCTCAGGCAGAACCACCTCTACGCTAAATATGAGAAGTGCATCTTTGAGAAGACCTCGCTTTCGTTTTTGGGCTACATAATCTCTCAGACCGGCCTACGAATAGATCCTGAGAAACTGTCTGCCATCCAGAAGTGGCCCCGACCAGAGGGGTTGAAGGCTATTCAGCGGTTCCTGGGCTTCACCAACTACTACCGCCTCTTCATACCGCACTTCTCTTCCCGGACTGCCCCAATCTCTGCGCTCACCCGTAAGGGCACTAATCCCAGAGAATGGCCGCCCGAAGCAGAGGAAGCCTTTCTTTCCTTAAAACAGGCTTTCTCTTCCGCCCCGGTGCTGCATCGTCCGGACGGCAACAAACAATTCTTCCTGGAAGTGGACGCCTCCTCCTCTGGAGCCGGAGCGGTACTTACCCAAAAGTCATCTTCCGGAAGAATGGTAACTTGCAGCTTCTTCTCCAAACTCTTCTCCACTTCTGAGTGCAATTATTCTATAGGAGACCGAGAGTTATTGGCCATTAAGCTGGCACTGGAGGAGTGGCGTTACCTGCTCGAGGGGGCTCTTCACCCGGTAATTATTTACACGGACCACAAGAACTTGGCTTACCTCCAGAGCGCCCAGAGACTTAACCCGCGCCAACCTGGTGGTCCTTGTTTTTTGCCCGCTTTGATTTCGACAAAAACATCAAAGCTGACACCTTGTTCCGATCCTTCCTGGTGTCTGATCTAGAGGAGGAGCTTAAGCACATCATTGATCCCGCCAGAGTAATGCAGGTGGCCCCCGTGAATCTAAATCGTCTCCCTCCCGGGAAGACGTTCGTAACAGTACCTGATCGGAAGAATGTCCTACACTGGGGTCACTCGTCTAAGCTAGCTGGCCACGCCGGTCAGAAAAAGACCCCCCAGCTTATTACCCGGCATTACTGGTGGCCTACCCTGCACAAGGACGTAATAGACTTTGTTTCTGCCTGTGTGTCCTGCGCCCGCAACAAGGTTCCGAGACACCAGCCAGCCGGTCGCCTCCTTCCTCTTCCAGTACCTGCTGCCCCGTGGCAGCATATAGCTATGGACTTTATAACGGATCTCCCTGTCTCTGTCGGTTGTACGGTCATTTGGGTGGTCGCTGACCGCTTTTCCAAGATGGCTCACTTCATTCCCCTGCCGGGTCTCCCGTCTGCACCCGAGCTGGCTAAAGACTTTATCCGCCACATCTTCCGTCTCCATAGCCTGCCCCTCCACATCGTGTCGGATCGTGGGGTTCAGTTCACCTCACGCATCTGGAGAGCCACATGTAAGCTGCTTAACGTCACCCTGGACTTCTCCTCCGCTTACCACCCACAGTCCAATGGTCAAGTGGAGCGGATCAATCAGATCCTGACCAGTTACCTCCGGCACTTCGTTAATGCCCACCAATCGGACTGGGTGGATCTCCTACCATGGGCCGAGTTCTCTTACAATAATCACAAGAGCGAATCTTCCTCTAAATCCCCGTTTTTTGTAGTCTTCGGTCAGCATCCTCGGATCCCATTTCCCGTCTCCACCTCGGTGGACAATCCGGCTGCGGAATCTCTCGTTAGCGAATTATCCTCCATTTGGGAGAGTACCCGATCCGCACTCCTTCAGTCGTCCGAGCGGATGAAAAAACACGCTGACAAAAAACGCCTGGATCCTCCACAATTCCGTCCTGGAGATAAAGTCTGGCTCTCGTCCAAGTATGTCCGGCTCAAGATTCCTTCCTACAAGTTAGGGCCTCGGTTCATCGGCCCACTGGAAGTTATCAAACAAATCAATCCGGTGGCCTATAAATTGAAACTCCCGGCCAACTTGCGGATCCCTAACTCCTTCCATGTATCTCTCCTCAAACCCGTGGTACTTAACTCTTTTTCCAAGTCTACAGGTACGCCTCCTTCTCCGGTTTCCGCTGAAAACGAGTTTGAGGTAGAGAACATTCTGGCCACCAAAAGGGTAAGAGGAAAGACCGTTTTTCTAGTAGATTGGAAGGGGTTTGGTCCTGAGGAGAGAACGTGGGAGCCCCGGGAGAACATCCATGCCCCTCTCATCCTTGATAAATTTCTGTCTGGCCTAAAAAAGGGGGGGCCTAAAGGGGGGGTACTGTAGCGTCGGCGTCCCTGCCTCCTGCTAGGCAGGGACGCTGTTCCCCTCACCTCTCCGCTCCGTGCCCGGCTTCTTCCTCCCGCTCTGCTGGCAGCGCGCGCTGCTTCCCGGCCACTGTGCTTAGGGCGCGCGCGCTCCCCCTCTCTTAAAGGGGCCGCGCGCGCCGTCCTAAGGGGTCCCCGGCCAATGGCCGGAGGACCTCACCATATATAAGGCACCTCCTCCAAAATGGAGGTGCCCGAGCAATGTTGTTGCATAGCCTATCACTCTGCTTCAGCCCTCAGGTCCCGTTACCAGATACCTGCCAGTTACCTGCCAGTTACCTGCCAGATTCCTGGTTGATACCTGCCTGATACTTGTCTATCTGCTTACATTCCTGCGGTCCGACAGTCTGCCTACCAGCCCTGCCAGTCTGTCTATGGATCTGTTTGCCCGCTCACCTGGGAGCGCTCATCTGCTACCTGCCTGCTAGCCTACCTGGAGGCTCTGCCGTCACGTGCTGTGACCACCTGCCTGTCCAGAGACTCTTACCCGCTCACCTGGGAGCGTCCGCCTGCTACCTGCCTGCTAGCCTACCTGGAGGCTCTGCCGTCACGTGCTGTGACCACCAGCCTGTCCAGAGACTCTTACCCGCTCACCTGGGAGCGTCCGCCTGCTACCTGCCTGCTAGCCTACCTGGAGGCTCTGCCGTCACCTGCTGTGACCACCTGCCAGTCCAGAGACTCTTGCCCGCTCACCTGGGAGCGTCCACCTGCTACCCGCCTGCTAGCCTATCTGGAGGCTTAGCCGTCACTTGCCGTGACCACCCGCCTGTCAAGAGACTGTCCCCGTCACTTGCCGTGACCTCCTGCCCTTCTACCCAGAGACTGTCCCCTTCACTTGCCGTGACCTCCTGCCCTTCTACCCAGAGACTGTCCCCGTCACTTGCCGTGACTACCTGCCCGCCTACCCTGGGAGCCACCCACTTCCTTACAAGGACTGCCCCTTTGTATCGTTGCCCAGAGGTTCCACCTCCCAGACCCGTTACATAAACCCTCTTCACTTGTACAGCACCATGGAATCAATGGTGCTCTAAAAATAAATAATAATACTGCAAGTTTTAGTGCAAAAAAATGATTATTTTAGTTTCACAAAGCGAGATGTAATTACTGTTTGTGCCCCAAACAATAAAAATTCCTACTTTTATTATTTTCTGGGCAGTCCAAAGGGACATTATTACTTTGTAGGAAGCACGGGGCGGGCATTACTACTGCGTGGGACAATAAGAAAAACTGTTTGTGGGCACTGAGAAGATCACTATTACTATATTTGTACAAAAGATGGCACTGGCACTTTGTGATGTTACTGTGGTGCAATTAATACGTGAGGCACAATATGAGGCTCCATCCGTATTTAGATGTTCTGACAACTCAGAAGGAAAAGTTGTACAGGCAAATGGGGCTGCACAGAATTGGTTGCAGGAGCAGGACGGTGAGTATGTTGGGAAGAAGGTTGGGAAAAGGGGAGCGGGTGCCGTCAGTATGTCAATATAAAGAAGAGATCTTTGCATGCAACATCTGCATGGCGTTTGTACATTCTCCCCAGGTTTGCATGTTTTTTTCCCCCAGTTCTTTGTTTCCCACCCTAAATGTAAAAACATATTAATAAGCTTAATAAGTAGCTTGATGTGAATATGTGGTGAATTTGACCCCAGTGTGCATGCCTGAAGTGGGAGACTGTCACTCAGGCGGGTGTAGACTAACCCTGGAGAGGCTGGGCTTAGTGCCTACCCGGTATTCACCAACCCTCGGATGGCGAGGTTAGCCCCGGATGCTGGCAGACACCAGATATGTCAGATACTGTATATCCTTCTGTTGTATTCATACAAGTGTCCTCTAGGTGGCATTATTATTTACTAATCACCTGAAAGGATCAACTGTACTAATCGGCCTCTTGTCATATAAAAGTCCCTTGACCATATCATATTTATTGATCTGTTACCCTTCTAGTTTTAGGTGTTTTGAGAACATATTATAAAGACAAGGATATGAGGAGACGTCATACACAGCACAGAAGGGGGAATGAGAACATATCCAAAAGAAAAGGTCTGAGGCTGTTTTGTGAAAAAAATTAAATGTAGAACTGATGTAGTCTAAAAAGTAGCTGCAAAGTGGAGGCTCTGCCAGAAGTATTGAAGGGTATTTTACCAGCCTTCAGGATATTGCGTGGTTAAGTTCCCTAATTTTAAAAAAATAATAATAAAAAAATGTAAAATGAAAAAACATAAAAAAAAAAAAGTTTTATAGAATATTAAAAAAAATGAAAAAAAAAAAGGTTTAAAGAATGTTAAATTTATATATATCTATATGCATCTTTATACAGCGGGTGAGATAAGTATTGAACATGTCACCAATTTTCTAAGTGAATATATTTCTAAAGGTGCTATTGACATGAAATTCTCACCAGATGGCGGTAACAATAAAGATCCAGCTGGGACCCATAGCCAGAGACCAGAATAATTTGGTGAGCTCACGGCCAGCTCTTCCCAGCGCTCTTCCCAGACCTGCAATACTCCAAGAGTCCACTAATAATAAAGTATCACTGACTTGAGTGAACTATCAAGATAAAATATAACCTTTATTTATAATCTTAAAATAACAAATTCAATTCTATTGCGCTGTGTGAAAGTCTATGCAACAGCTTATCTGACACTAAAAGGCCCAGTATTGCCTATTGGATATTATTGCCTATTGGATATTAATACAAGACACCGGACTGATGACAGAGCAGCAATAGTCCATTGAGCAAAGGAAATTAAGTGAGATACTAGTTTGTGAGGTAGAAGCCTCTCAATAATCAAAATGAAAAAAAAAAATCCACAATGATGTTGCCAGATACCGGTCTTCCAGGTCTGATTCCCACACTTAATATATGAAGTCAGGCCTATTCTGACTCCATAACTAGGCTGCAAGTGTGGGGCTTGTAATCACCAACAAAAGCTTTTGTACAAAGTATTAAATACATTTCAGTAAGTGTGATACTTTTTCCCTGTGTCATTTCTCATTATTACACATAACATAATTTATGGACATCTATGGTTTGATTTCTTTGCGTGTATGATTTGCATGGGTTGTTACCAGGGCCGGCGTCAGCACCCGGCGTACCCGGGCAAGTGCCGGGGCCCTGGAAAATCAGGGGGGCCCGCCGCCCCCTCACTGTCGGGGCCCACCGCCCCCTCACTGTCGGGGCCCACTGCCCCCTCACTGTCGGGGCCCTGGCCGCTTCCTCGGCACCTGTTCAGTGACAAAGGTCCTGCTTGATTGCGGGCACTCCCCCAGACATGGCCGCGCGCTGTGCAGCTGTGTCTGCTAGTAATGACACGGCAGGGTCGACGGCACTGCACCTTTAATTGTGCTTGTGTGTCGCCCCTGCCGCGTCATTACTAACAGACACAGCTGCACAGCGCGGCTATGTCTGGGGAAGTGCCGGCAATCAAACATCGTCGGAGGTCCTGCACAGATGAGGGGGGAGTGGCCCGGACCCGACCGCAAGAGGGCCCCTCTGATGGTCCAGGGCCATGACGTCTGTGACACGCCGGGGGCCCTGCACTGCCCCATACCTGAGGAGCTGCTGGACAGGACACAGGACCGGGGACAGGTGAGTGAGGCTTCCCCAATCCCCATATTAAAAATATTTGTAATGGGTCTGTGTGTGTGCATGTATGTGAATGTCAGTGTGTATGACTGTGTATATATATTTGTCTGTTTTATATATGTTTTTAAGAATTTCTGTAAAAATTTTGTGTATGTCTGTATGTGTACATATCTGTGTACCATGTGTGCATGCGTGCATATGCTGCATACCGTGTGTGCGTGTGCATGTCTGCGTACCGTGTG
The DNA here is from genome assembly GCF_046119375.1 of Phyllobates terribilis. Classification (NCBI taxonomy): domain Eukaryota; kingdom Metazoa; phylum Chordata; class Amphibia; order Anura; family Dendrobatidae; genus Phyllobates; species Phyllobates terribilis. The sequence continues at coordinate 171,435,314 of NW_027362765.1, forward strand.
TACGTGCGCATGTCTGCGTACCGTGTGTGCGTGCGCATGTCTGCGTACCGTGTGTGCGTGCACATGTCTGCGTACCGTGTGTGAGTGCGCATGTCTGCGTACCGTGTGTGCGTGCGCATGTCTGCGTACCGTGTGTGCGTGCGCAAGTCTGCGTACCGTGTGTGCGTGCGCATGTCTGCATATGTGAAGGATGAGGTGGCAGGCTGGGCCCTGTGTACTATATATATATTTCTCCGCCGTATCTGTGCATCATGAATCGTGTATGTGTTAAAAGGGCCCACTGAGAGTCTTTCGCCCGGGGCCCAGAAAAACCTGGAGCCGGCCCTGATCTTTAACATATATTTTCTCTAAAATGCTGGAACATTTCAGAGAAAAAATATACCTGGCTACAATTGTGCAGTCAGTCTGATTCATACTGCCCGCGGTTCAGGAGGGGGATCATGTATTTACTGCAATTGCTCAACCTCTCTCCTTCCCACTTTCCATCATTACTATGCACAACAAGGGTCATGGGACCCCATATGATCAATCATTCATGTTACTTCCTACTTTATATGGATGAGTTATATCACCTGAACATCTATACTATCTATATATCTAATGTTAACATGTGCGGAATATTTATAATTTCCTCACTATATCATTGCATTATATATTTAGGATTGATACAGTCTCATATATTAAATTTCTTTATTTTTGTTCAATTATTTTTTAGGACCAAATGTGCTGGTAAATACTGATATTGGTAAATCTGAAACCCCGGAGATTCATGAATCCAGTTTAAGTATCACAAACGGAGATGTCTGTATATCATCAGTGTATTCATTACATGTCCAATATTATCCCGCGAATAATCATGGGATATGTCTTTTACTAATATAGATAAGACATATTGGCAGAATTTATTAATGACTTCCATCAGTAAAATGTGATAATTTTAGCATTTTTTGTGAATTTTTTCTGCTGCTCACGGCGCTTTATTTCTATATATGGGACATATGAGTTTCTACAGGGAGGGGTAAGAAGCAGCAAGGTGGGGGGTTCCTCATTCATGTGATGATTAGGGGATGCCTCCATTATTTACATTACATACGATGTCAGCGGTCGCGTGACCTGTAACATGACTGAATGACGTCATGGAAGGTCCTTTTACACCACCGCGGGCCACCAGGGAGCCAAGACGTATCAGATAGAAGACCGCGGGCCATCAGAAGCTGAGTATAATGTTTTTTTTATTTTAAATTCTTTTTTTTTACAGGTACCATGGTACCTGGGTCTGGAGGAGAGTCTCCTCTTCTCCAGACCCGGGTACCATCCGCACATTGAATCGCTTAGTTTCCGCATGTGCACATGTAGTCATGCGGATATTAAGCGATTCAATGCAAGTCAATGGTGGCAAAAACGCAGCGCTTACGCAAAATAATCGGTAGAGCTGCGGATTTTTCTGCAATGATAATTATAGCGGAAATTTCCACAGCATGTGCACAGCACATGCGGATTATCATTGGGGAGCATTGCAGTGGAATTGCCACTGCGGAAATGCTTAAAAAATGCATAGTGGGCACACAGCCTTAATCCCATTTGTAGTCATCTTGTCATGTCTGAGTTATATTGCTGTATTATGTATGTAGGATTAATATCGTCTAATGCATTTTATTTCTTCATCATTTTATCACTATTTTAGAAACAACTGTGCTGGCGGATGCTGACAGTATTATCTGTGAGATCCCGGAGATCCAAGAATCTGACGGTGTAAGTATCATAGAGGGAGATGTCTGTGTATTACGAGATCATGGGGTGTGAATGACACGTCCAGTATTATCCCCCATATAACCATGGGTCGTCTCTATTCTCAGAGAAGATGACACTATTGCATTAGATAATAGCATTAATATTAAAGGGAATCTGTCAACAGGTTTTTGCTGTCCCATCTGAGAGCAGCAGGATGTAGAGGCAGAGACCCTGATTCCAGCGATGTATCAATTACTTACTGGGTGCAGCAGTTGTGAAAAAATCACCCATTTTCCTGCTCCGAATGCTGAGCTCTGTATAACCCCGCCCACACCCCTGATTGGCAGCTTTCTGTGCACACTGTGTATAGGCAGAAAACTCAGTGCTGAGGGCAGAGTTATACAGAGCAATAGGACTACATGGCACCAGATAGATAGTCCTCTAGTGATAATCTCCTGCTGATAAAACACTGATTTTATGAAAACAACCCAGCCTAGTAAGGGGTATATCGCTGGAATCACAGTCTCAGCCACTCCCACATGGTGCTCTCAGCAAAAACCTGCTAACAGATTCCCTTTAAGTTCTCCTCTGTGATCTCCCATATTATACATGTTTGGAGGACCCCCCCTTAAATTACATCCGTGTCTGTGTAGCATCCAGATTGTATTCAGTGTCAGACTGAGGAACATTGGTCCCACCAGAGGATTTGATTATGAGGTCCCACCTTTCTCCCCCACTCAAGAGCCCCATAGCAGCTGCAAGGTTTGCACTGTGAACTCTCCTGAAGGAGAAGCCAGGGCACACCGGAGGATTCTCCAGTTCTCTGGTGGGCCAGTCCAACCCTGAATGTATTGCTTTTTACATTGGATCAGTCTATATCAACTGAGACATAATATAGGAGAGAGAAGTTTTGCAGCTTTTTTGCAGCATCTTCTATATCTTAATATCATTTCTTATTCTTTTATAGAGCGTGATCAAATCATTGATCCCGTCAAGAAAGCCACATGAAAGCGACTATGAAACATTCAAACTGATCAGCAGTGGAACTTTTAGGTGAGTTTTCTGTTGGCATAATCCACATTTCTCAGTGTTCCCAATGACAATGCTCCAGGCTCTGTGCTCTGCCATTCAGTGTTATCATGGGAAAATTATATGATCTGTAAGAAAATAAACTGTTAGGAAAGGAATTAAAATAAAATAACATATTACACTTGCCTGTCCTAGACCCTCATCTGTTCTTACACTGCCACCCCCATCAGAGCTTCCCGGTCCTCCATGCCAGTCTTTATTTCTTTGGGGGCTCCATTATGGAGCTGATAAGAGAACTCATGACGACATCGGGTCACCATGGCAACGATCGGGACCCTGCGCTGACGGTGCTGGGTCTCCGATCCAAGAGCAGAGGGGCTGTTTTCCCTCTGCAGCCCTTCTGCTGTCTCACTAAATGCTCTGATCGCACCGATCACAGCATTTAGGGGGTTAAAGTGCTGGGAGCGCTGGCACTGAGTGCCGAGTGTCAGCTGTCAGAATCAGGTGACACCCGGCGGCAATCGCGCCCACACAACTTGTGTGCAAGCACGATCACCATGTCGTAATAGTACGTGCCCCTTTGTAATGACTGTGTCTGACCGTGTACAGAACATGGTCTGATCATACTGTGACGCTCGCAGCCCTGCCCTGGGAAAAGATGGTGGGGGATACTCGGAACCGGGTCAGATGTTAGTGGGGATGCAGCCGTGGCCTGGACCCGTTCCGTGCCCAGGGCCGTCACATTAAAAAGGATGTAAGGGCTTTCAGGGTTGAGTGGTATTATCGACTACGCCACCTGTGGTGTCTGGTGATGCGCCACCAGCGCTGCTAGCAGTCCTCTGAGGCTGGGTGTAGTGGCAGCAGGCGATGTTATAACTCCCCACAGGCGGAGCTGGGCCTCAGGGCAGATGCGACAGGAGGATGGGGAGAGTAGTCCTGGGTCACTCAGGTGCTGTGTGGTGCAGTGTGTAATAAAGAGTCCGGAGGCCATAGGGATAGTCTTCCAGGGCTTTTACTCACAGTTCTTTTAGCTCAGCCGCAAGGCTTCTCCCTGCTCCTCACGGATCACTGCGGCCACCAGGGATGAGGGCTCAGCGCACCCAGGTGCTTCAGGTGCCTGGATCAGGACCCTCAGAGTGTTCCTAACTGTCCCCTTTTGAACCTCTCCTGTGTGTGTGCCTGCAAAGGCTGGGTCTCCATCTGGACTATGCACAGATATAGGGTAAGGCGGCAATTCCGTTCCGCCTGTCACCCGACGGGATCCACTGTAGCCTACCGGGCTTCTCTGACAGAGACGTGAAGTGGCAAAGTCAGATGTCGGGGGCCGGTACCCCTCTTGCAGCAGGAGTCCCTCTGGCTGGCCAGAATGGAGAGTACAGGTAGCGTACGCCGCTCCGTCCGTGCTCCCTGGGATCATTTTGCTATGGAGCTCTATTCCTGAACTCCGGGCCTTTTTGGTGATGGTCCCTGACCAGGTGGAGACATAGGTTAACTCCAACCTGCCCCCCGCCCCAAGGCCAGGGCACGAGGGCCGTGTCCCCATCCACTGCAGGTCCACACAGGATCCACGTTCAGTGTTGAAGTTCACAATCCAAGGACCTTCAACCCAAAATGGCTGAGTATTAAGTATGAAATTATGTGTGTAACTAAAAGTGTGTCCTACCCTTCACCCACTACATGGTTCCCCTGACTTTTGGTTCCCCCACTCGTGATCCTGCTGAGGCAGCACTATGGTGCATACTTGCCTCCCATAGGTCAGGAGTGTGTAGTGTTGAATGTAGATTCAGGGTCCTGATTAGTACACCTTCCTTACCTGGGTGAGGAGACACTACACCTGCTGACAGGCTGCAGTATCCCCCCTTGTGGCGACCGAACCCTCAGGGGCGCCACATTCCCCCCTGGTTAAACACAGCACGTCCACGGGCTGCAAAGAGAGTAAAGCCTGGTAAAGACATTTTTATAACAACCAAAACTATCTTCCCTTTATGGGAGGTACTTTTCTTAAACGTTGCATAAATATAAAAGTGCAAAAGTACAAAGGTACAAAAGTATAAAAGCATAAATTAGAGCAAGAGACTTTTGACTATGGCAGCAGACTTGTTTAAGATGAGGTAGCAAGAGGCAGTTCAGTAGCAAGAGGGACCTGTCCTAAACCCTCACGTGGGCCCTGGGGTGGCTGCAGGGCATGAAGATCCGGTCATGAACCTCCAAACGTGCCACTCCAGACAGGTTTTGCTTCTGAGGTCTGAGGTAGAAGATAAGGCACGGTTTTGCATAAAACCAATAGGAAGCACCTAAATAGATGCATAACTTTTACAAAGAAAGTCTGCCGCCTGCCATAGTCCGCAGGGACCAAAGTCTCTGGGAATGGGGAAAAAGCATAATAAAACACAAACAATTAAACTTTTAAACTGCAACAGCAGCCGGGGGCTGCTCAGTCCATGGGTTCCCGCCGAGGGAAGGGCTCATTCCTCCCGACAGAGGCTAGCCGGTCCTCCGCAGCGGAGCGCGCAGGGGCCTCGCTCATGGACACTTTACGGATATCCAGGGCGTACCAGCCTCGTTCTCCATGGTGGCGGGTGAAAGTCACCATATCACCCGGGGTGAGGTTCTGGCCAGGGTGTCCCTTCTTGAGCTGGGGCTCGACATCACGCCGGTTAAAGAAGACGTCACGCTCCAGCCCGGGACTCCTTATGAAGCCCCATCCCGCCTCACGGTGGAAGCGGACCACCTGCCCTTCTTCGCGGGGGCTTGGGTTGGACGCCTCCTTCTGGCGGGCCCGGGACTTGGCAGCTTTGGCCCGCACTTGAAGCTGCTCGCAGCGAAGCTCCCGTTCCTGCCGCTCCCGACTCAGCTGCTGTATCTGCTGGGAGCAGTACTCGCTCCTCCTCTGAGCTTCCACTCGGGTCTCCCTGGGGAAGCCCATTAGGTCGCTCCCCTGGTTTTCCCAGGCCCACTCTTCTGCTGCCGGGCAGGTAACGGAGGGGGCCGGAAGCGGCATTAAGGGTTGCTGCAGCAGGCCCGAGTATGCGGACCAGTCCGGGTTGGGGCCCGTGGACCCCCAGGCAGAACCGGGTTCCTCTGGACCGGGAGGTGAGAGACCACGGAGGTCTCCGGTCATGGCGGCGGGTTGGAGCTCCGCGGAGAAGGCTTCCTCCCAGGATACCGCACCTGGGAACTGGCACTCGGACCACAGGTCCAGGAGGGGCTCAGCCTTTTCCGCGGCCGGGGTAAGGGTTTCCAACTCACCCGATGCTGGGCCGCAGGCGCCCTCCAGGGACTCTCCTTCTGGGGCAGCCGCCTCCTGGGTCAAGGCCTCACTGTTTCGCCGCCGCTCCTCCCGCTTCCGCATAGCCGCCTCCATTTGCTTCCTGGCCAGGTTACCCGGTCCATAGCTAGGGACCGCAGGGGCTCCCAGGTAGGGAGAGGGTCTGGCTCCGTCTCCGTTAGCATCCATCGTCGCAACTCGTGGTGACGATGCTGGAACTCGCACAACAATCGCTGCACCTCCTCGTCTCCTCCTCCTTTTTGGGCGGCTCCAGGGCGGCTGGCTGACGGACCCTCCCAGGGACATCCCATCCGGGGTGATGGACACTACCCCGCGGACATTCTCTAATGGAGGGGGTGGTCTGCACTTTTGGCGCCATTGGGGAGCCAGGCCCACGATGGGAGGTGTTGAAGCGCTGTCCTTTCTGCACATTATGGCGTCCGTTCTTCTTGGGCGGGCGCCATTTTAAGTGAAAAACGACAGTCCGTGGAAAAAGGCGCGCAGTACCCGGTAGCAATGGGCAATCTTCTCCGTTGCTGCGGGCACGAGATCCTGCCGACTACGCCAGTGATATGACGCTCGCAGCCCTGCCCTGGGAAAAGATAGTGGGGGGTACTCGGAACCGGGTCAGATGTTAGTGGGGATGCAGCCGTGGCCTGACCCGTTCCGTGCCCAGGGCCGTCACATTAAAAAGGATGTAAGGGCTTTCAGGGTTGAGTGATATTATCGACTACGCCACCTGTGGTGTCTGGTGATGCGCCACCAGCGCTGCTAGCAGTCCTCTGAGGCCGGGTGTAGTGGCAGCAAGAGATGTTATAACTCCCCACAGGCGGAGCTGGGCCTCAGGGCAGATGCGACAGGAGGATGGGGAGAGTAGTCCTGGGTCACTCAGGTGCTGTGTGGTGCAGTGTGTAATAAAGAGTCCGGAGGCCATAGGGATAGTCTTCCAGGGTTTTTACTCACAGTTCTTTTAGCTCAGCCGCAAGGCTTCTCCCTGCTCCTCACGGATCACTGCGGCCACCAGGGATGAGGGCTCAGCGCACCCAGGTGCTTCAGGTGCCTGGATCAGGACCCTCAGAGTGTTCCTAACTGTCCCCTTTTGAACCTCTCCTGTGTGTGTGCGTGCAAAGGCTGGGTCTCCCTCTGGACTATGCACAGATATAGGGTAAGGCGGTAATTCCGTTCCGCCTTACACCCGATGGGATCCACTGTAGCCTACCGGGCTTCTCTGACAGAGACGTGAAGTGGCAAAGTCAGATGTCGGGGGCCGGTACCCCTCTTGCAGCAGGAGTCCCTCTGGCTGGCCAGAATGGAGAGTACATGTGGTGTACGCCGCTCCGTCCGTGCTCCCTGGGATCCTTTTTCTATGGAGCTCTATTCCTGAACTCCAGGTGGAGACATAGGTTAACTCCAACCTGCCCCCCGCCCCAAGGCTAGGGCACGAGGGCCGTGTCCCCATCCACTGCAGGTCCACACAGGATCCACGTTCAGTGTTGAAGTTCACAATCCAAGGACCTTCAACCCAAAATGGCTGAGTATTAAGTATGATATTATGTGTGTAACTAAAAGTGTGTCCTACCCTTCACCCAATACATGGTTCCCGTGACTTTTGGTTCCCCCACTCGTGATCCTGCTGAGGCAGCACTATGGTGCATACTTGCCTCCCATAGGTCAGGAGTGTGTAGTGTTGAATGTAGATTCAGGGTCCTGATTAGTACACCTTCCTTACCTGGGTGAGGAGACACTACACCTGCTGACAGGCTGCAGTATCCCCCCCTTGTGGCGACCGAACCCTCAGGGGCGCCACAATACCACATCTCCTGGGCAGGGGAGAAAGCAAAAGAGTATACAGACATTATCACAGCTGATTCTTTCTGTGAGAAAAACATTTCACTGCCTGTTTTTAACCAATGTTTGACTTCAAAGAAATATTAAGCTGTGATCCCATGCTGTCCTGTCTGTACACTTTTTTTGCAATTGTGACATCCTGTTTGAGCCAGAATGGGGAGCTGGAGTTCTTTGGCCATTTTTGGTTGGGAATAACGGTGCTCTTATCAATAAGGACCTGTGTAATGGGATACGAGGAGTGTAAAAATTTGTTACATATTTCTTGTCAAAATGTATAGCTAAGAAGAACAAACTACACTGTGTTCCAAATTATTATGTAAATAATATATTCTCAGATTTTCCCAAATTAGCTATATGAATTGCAGTCATTGTAATTTTCCAGTCAAATAACTATTAGAGTACAATTGAAAGGTTTTTGTACAAACTGCCTATGATAACAGTATATTTTTTAAAAAATAAAAAACTCAAACTGCACTCAAAATGCATGTTCCAAATTATTATGCACAGCAGAGTTTTCAACCTTTTCATTTTAATAAAGAACAAAAAAATGGTCATTTTTGAAATTATAAGCATTAGCAGGTTATTACAAACTGAAATCAAACAGTTTTCAACTCAAAACTTTATTCTAGGTGATGTTACATTTGCACATAGGACCCATTGTTCGAAAGGAGCTTCTGAACTCTCTCGTCCATTGAATTTGTCAGATTTTGGATGGTTTCTGCTTCAATTGTTTTGCATGAGGACAGAATACCCTCCCAGAGCTGTTGCTTAGATGTGAACTGCCTCCCACCATCATAGACACTCCTTTTGATGATGCTCCAGAGGTTCTCCATGGGGTTGAGGTCAGGGGAGCATGGGTGCCACACCATAAGTTTGTCCCCTTTTATGCCCATAGCAGCCAGAGATGCAGATGTGTTATGTGCAGCATGAGACGGGGCATTATCATGCATGAAAATGATTTTGCTGCGGAATGCACGGTTCTTCTTCTTGAACCATGGAAGGAAGTGCTGTTTGAGAAACTCAACATACATTATGGAGTTCATCTTTACCCCTTCAGGGATCCTAAAAGGGCCGACAATCTCTCTCCCCATGATTCCAGCCCAAAACATTACTCCACCTCCTCCTTGTTGGTGCCGTAGCCGTGTTTGCATGGGGTGTCCATCAACCAGCCATCCTCCACTCCATCCATCTGGACCATCGAGATCATTTCATGCATGATAATGCCCCGTCTCATGCTGCACATAACACATCTGCATCTCTGGCTGCTATGGGCATAAAAGGGGACAAACTTATGGTGTGGCACCCATGCTCCCCTGACCTCAACCCCATGGAGAACCTCTGGAGCATCATCAAAAGGAGTGTCTATGATGGCGGGAGGCAGTTCACATCTAAGCAACAGCTCTGGGAGGGTATTCTGTCCTCATGCAAAACAACTGAAGCAGAAAACATCCAAAACCTGACAAATTCAATGGACGAGAGAGTTCAGAAGCTCCTTTCGAACAAGGGGTCCCATGTGCAAATGTTACATCACCGAGAATAAAGTTTTGAGTTGAAAACTGTTTGATTTCAGTTTGTAATAACCTGCTAATGCTTATAATTTCAAAAATGACCATTTTTTTTGTTCTTTATTAAAATGAAAAGGTTGAAAACTCTGCTGTGCATAATAATTTGGAACATGCATTTTGAGTGCAGTTTGAGTTTTTTATTTTTTTAAAAATATACTGTTATCATAGGCAGTTTGTACAAAAACCTTTCAATTGTACTCTAATAGTTATTTGACTGGAAAATTACAATGACTGCAATTCATATAGGTAATTTGGGAAAATCTGAGAAAATATTATTTGCATAATAATTTGGAACACAGTGTAAAACATGTGAAATGACCATACATAAACATAATAAACAGTCATTCCCATCATTTTTGAGAAATCTATAAGATCTCCATAGCGCAGGTCCCCTAATCTATCTGGTAGTAGACCATATAGATGGGGAATGAATGGAGAGTCGGTGGCACTCTCTCCATTTTCTTTCATAGGAGTTATGGAAACAGTGAAGGAAATAGAGCAGTTCTTCTGTTTTTATGGCCTGTTCATAATTGAGTTTGAGGCTCTATTGGGAGCCTCCATCATAGATCCAGCCAAAAACATCAGACAGAATAACGCAGTATGCTGCCAATCATGAAACTACATGAATCACAGCAGCATGGTGGCTGATTTGTGTGGGTTTCTTCTGGGTACTCAGGTTTCCTCCCATACTGCAAAGACATATTAATGGGGAATTTGGATTGTAAGCCCCTATGGGGACAGTGATAATAATGCCAGTGAAGTACTGTGGGATATGATGGGGCTATGTAAGTAAGAATAATAAATACAATTAATTTGGTCTGTTTGGGAAGGGACTGCTGGTAGATGGATTTCACGGATTTCCGTCAATGATGGAGCAGGACAATGGTAAATGTTGATCTTCACAAAGTCATAATGGTTGGGCAGGGTACACGTCTGATCATTATCGTGGGGAAGGTAACACACCATATTCATTTGAAAGGATGCATTATACACCAGCACCATTGTGTGATGAAGTCTTTGGCATCTAAACCTTTTGGGACTTCTGTTGAAACTCATGAGTATAGCACTTGGGGCTTCAAACATTCTTATTGACTGAGTGTGGCTCTACAATCTTAGGCCCCATTCACACGTCCGTGTCTCCAGAACGTGTGGTGCTAGTTTTCACACGTACTGGAGACACTTACAGACTTAGACCCATTCAAATGAATGGGTCTGCGCACATGTCAGTGTGTTTCCACTGACTGTGTGTCTGTGGGTAAAAAACGCCGACGTGTCCATTTTTTACATGCTGCAAGGGCCGCAAAACGTCTTACACACGTGCACAGTGATGATATACAGATGATGTCCAGTATATGATATATGATAATCCAGCGTCCCTCTCCGTATTCCATCTGACCGACACTTCTGCATCAGTGTGCACGACGGCTTGAGGTGACCGCACATGCTGAGGAGCAGAGGAGAATGACTCGCTGCAGCGAGCGGGCCCCTGACACTGAGCTCAGTGAGCGATGTCCTGTCACTCAGTGAGCTCAGCGCAGTTCAGGGGCCCACTCACTTCATCGAGTCATTCTCCTCTACTCCTCAGCATGTGCAGTCGCCTCATTCCGCTGAGCACGCTGATGCAGAAATGTCGGTCAGTTGGTTTACAGCGAGGGACACTAGATTATTTAATCGTCGGACAGGTGAGTATAAGTATGTTTTTATTTTATTCTTAATTTTACACTTGGACACAGCGGGAGCAGAATACTACTCTCAACATCGGACAAGGCAAGCTTCGGACAATGATTAGACTTACCTCCAGCACCCAAGACTTGGGAACAGCGCGAACTGTACCACTTATTCCCAGTCGAAGGTACGTGTGATTCTGCTGCGGCACACTGTTGCCACACGTATGCCACACAAGGACACATGTTTTTCATTTATTTATAAAAATATCAGAAATTTGACAAAAAAAAAATTTAAAATTGCAATTTTCAGATTCATATTTTGAATGATTATCCCTTTAATCCAGACAGTCACACTACACAAAAACATTAATAAATAACATCCCCCTTGTCATAGAAGATGTTAAGAAAATATCTCTCTCCCCCTGTAACCCCTCATTTCCCCTCCTCTATACCATTTGTCAAAGAAGCTCACCATCTAAGGAGCTGTTGGTATACAAATTAGCACTCACAGGAGAAGTGGCTAATACTCAAATGCTCGTACAAAAGGAGCCCTTAACCTAATTAACTGAACAGACCTGTGATAAATATACACCTAGGTGAGAAGGATGCAGTTCCTGGCTTCAAAAGACTTCTCTCTCACCCCCAGGGCATCCCCATTTGCTCAGCAGAAATCTACAGTCTCGCCGGCACCGATACGAAATATGGAATATCGTAAGTTCTATACTTCTGATAATAATGGGACACATATTTTTACTGGCAGGGTCAGCTAAAGAACAATATGCATAATTTCCCGAATTTGTTCGCCCTTCTGGTGAGCTGTAATGCAAAGGTACAAAATAATAGGCCGCAGCTATACCATGTGTGGTCTCTAAAGAAAGGTAAATTCGTAATGGAAAATATGGTATCACTCACGTGCTTCTGCGATCAACCAGCGAGGAGTTATCACAGAAGTTAGAAATTTTAATAGAGTCTCACGGCTTTCAGTATCACCTCTATGCTGATGACACACAGATCTACCTCTCTGGACCTGATATCACCTCCTTACTAACAAGAATCCCACAGTGCCTGTCTGCTATTTCATCTTTCTTCTCTGCTAGATTCCTAAAACGTAATATTTATAAAACTGAATTCATCATCTTTCCACCATCTCGCTCAACCCCCCCCATCTGACCTATCTATCAAAGTCAATGGCTGTCCACTCTCACCAGTCGCGCAAGCTCGCTGCCTCGGGGTAACCCTTGACTCTGATCTCTCCTTCAAACCTCATATCAAAGCCCTTTCCACTTCCTGCCGACTCCAGCTCAAAAATATTTCCCGGATCTGCACATTCCTCAACCACGAATCTGCAAAAACACTAGTGCATGCCCTCATCATCTCCCGCCTCGACTACTGCAACCTCCTGCTCTGTGGCCTCCCTTCTACCACCCTCACACCCCTCCAATCTATCCTAAACTCTGCTGCCAAACTAATCCACCTGTTCCCCCGCTATTCCCCGGCCTTTCCTCTATGTGAATCCCTTCACTGGCTCCCCATTGCCCAGAGACTCCAGTTTAACACCCTAACCATGGCATATAAAGCCATCCACAACCTGTCTCCTCCATACATCTGTGACCTAGTGTCCCGGTTCTTACCTGCACGCAACCTTCCGATCCTCACAAGATCTTCTTCTCTACTCCCCTCTTATCTCCATCTTCCCACAATCGCATACAATATTTCTCCCGTGCATCCCCCCTACTCTGGAACTCTCTACCCCAACATATCAGACTCTCACCTACCATGGAAACCTTCAAAAGGAAACTGAAGACCCACCTTACAACCTGCAGTAACCATTGCTCCACCATACCGCTGCACGACCAGCTCTAGTCTCACCTACTGTATCCTCACCCATCCCTTGTAGATTGTGAGCCCTCGGGGGCAGGGTCCTCTCTCCTCCTGTACCAGTTTCTGACTCGTTTTTGTTCAAATTATTGTACTTGTTGTTTGCTATGTATACCCCTTTTAAACATGTAAAGCGCCATGAAATTAATGGCGCTATAATAATAAGTAATAATAATTTTGATAAAACCATGAAGGGCGGGGTCCAACCCACGTGAGGTCATCTCAGGGGCGTATGTGGGCAGGTCCCACCTTCGGCATAAAAGATCCAAGTGAAGATTGATCTATACTCATTGCAGGGAGGTATATATTCTGTAAGCAAGGGGTCCCGTTCGATAACAGTCAAATTGGAGTGCCTCCCCTCCAGCTAAACTGAATCGCCTCTGCGATCCGTATAGTAAGTTCTTCTTTAATACCATTTTATTTGTGTAACTGTATATTCTGTATTGTAATGTCTCCCTTTGTAAAAGCCTTTCAATATTTTTCATAAACACTGCCTCCCTTTTGGGATTAAATATAAAATTTAATAGTCCTGTTTCTTTTGCCCTGTAATTGTTCCTCCCCCGAAGCCATATACGCTACCAGAAAGCAGGCGTCCGATCAGGCCTGTATTATATTTTAAAATTGATCGGTGGTGGCAGTGAATAATATTAATTGGGCTATCGTGAAGCTGGCAGTGACCGTACGGGGGCGTATACACATATTCCATGCGTTGGAATCCGTAGGTGTGTACGCCAAACGCTCACTGGTTGCTTGCCGATAGCTACGTAGTGAGTAATTGGGATTGTGTGCGCGTAGATCCTTGACAATACTCTGAATCCCTGACACCCCTCATGTCTGCTTTAAATCAGCACCATTTGTAAAATTTTGTTTTATTTTGTTAGTATTTTAGAAAGTTTAAAAATGTAGCAGTAATTTTTCATTTGTTCAAGGAAATTTGCAAAGCTTATTTTTATAGGGACCTGTTCAGTTTTGAAGTGACTTTGGGGTTCCTATATATTGGAAACTCCCAAAAGTTATACTATTTTAAAAACCGCACCCCTCAACATATTCAATACTGCTGTCAGCTAGTTTATTAACCCTTCAGGTGCTTTTCAGGAATTAATGCAAAGTAACATGACAGGAATGAAAAAGTTTATTTTTACCACCTACTGTAAATTTTGATAACATCTGAACAGGCCGCTATAGCCGGCAGACTCTAAGGCCGTTATTTGGCCATGAACTGCCATGGCAAACATCAGGACCACACAATCAAGATCTCAGGGTGCCAATGGGGTTAAAGAGGAAGCCCCTACACTCTGTTCTCTATTTAGATTCTGTAGTCACTATTGACCTCAGCATCTAAGGGGATAAATGGCCATGGTCAGTGCCAACAATGATCTTGACTGATGTAGCAAGTTGTCAGCTATAGTGTACAGCTGACAAATACAGGATTGTCACCCACACAGGGATGCTAGTATCTAATTTCGCAGGTCAGTAAAAATATGTACTGGTGGCACTGAGCCATAGACTGATTCAGCTGTGTTTTAGCCTGAATAGTCTTCACAGTTCATGTACTACTTGGTTTCAGTTAAGGTTTTGAACACCACAGCCCAAAATGCAATGTGTGAACATAGCCTAAAGGGGATTTGTGTGCTAAACCTAAATTTCTGCACTGCAGTTGGCCAAATCCTGACAATGTTCAACATACATGCAAAAACAGCACGGAGAGAGGAATATAAATCTTCACTCGCAATTGCACATGTGCACTAGACTCATCATTTCCAGAAATAACAGTTTATATAGAAAGTTTGCACCTCAGTCTAGCTAGCACCAAAGCAACTTAGAAAAATTTGCCAGGCGGTACAGTAAGTTTCCTTTTTCCATTATCACCACATCTGAGCTTCAGTGTATTTTATCTGACTTTAGCTTCTTCATGTACTGCTGGTGTTACTTGGGCCGTGTGTGCAATGGTGGTCCTCATTTGTTAAATTATTTGGTCTGCTTCCTTGGGCTCATATGTCTGACAAAGTCTTTAGGTCAGACATCGATATGAAGGAACGTGGAAAGCACCACTCACCAGATCTTTCTTGGCTTAAAAGTCCTTTATTCCATCATGTGTGGCTGCAGAGCGGGATAAAATTGTTTTTATTTGTATTTTGCACTTAATGAGTTAACCTTAGTTAAGTCCAAGTGAGTGTTTTCACAATGGGGCACTACTTCTTCCTGTAGAAGTTGCTCTCTGAAAACATCCACTTGGACTTAACAAAAGTTAACTTATTAGGTGCCAAATACTTTGAGAGCTAATATCTCTGCAATGGAGAGGTGAAATTAAATTAAAATCAAACAAAATAATTTTTTTTCCACTCAGCAGACACTATTACATCACGTGTCCATTTCAACATGTAAAATTTGTCGACAGGTCTTCTATAAGTAAAGCTTTGCTAATTTTCTTGTAGCCTTCAAATTTTTTTGTGCAAAAAAATATATTTTCTTTCTCAGGTCTTGTGACATTCCTCTTCCATGTGGTGCTATTGCTGACAGCAATTAAGTAATGCCCTTTTATAGTCAACTGTCTGCTGGACACCTGTTTAATGAATAATTAGACTTACCTGTGGTTGAATTCTTGTTAATTAGAATTTTGTAGTCTAAACTTTAGCTTTGCTCCTAGGACTTTCATTGGGGTGTACTCATTTTTTCAACATGGTCATGAAGGAATGTGCGAGAAAAATTACTTTTTTGAGTGCGCAAAATAACACATTTTGTTTGCAAACAATGGCCCACATTTGTGGGATTATTTTGTAGTATGGTATCTACTTCCTGGTTTCTGGCAGGGCAGCCATGCCTCCTTGAGTGACAGTTCTGGTGAGTAGCAGAACTGTAGTATTAGTAGATCTATAAATCTCAGCGCAAGTTTTGCTGTAACACATTCAGCTATCAGTTGTTTGTTCTGGAGTCTACACTGCTATCACTAATCTTACACATAGAGATAACAGGGCATTTGAACAAGCACAAGACTTGGTAGCCAAGTGGCGAGATTAGGAGACCTGCTCTGGGAGCAGCCAATACTGCAGGAAGGTGATTTTGCAAGATTTATGACAGCAGATTGTAAGGGGTTAAGAGGGAGGTGAGCAGATAAACTGATGTATAAAAATAAGTGGGGTGGATGAGGTGGCTGGTATGTTAGGAGTTAACTTAAGGATGTTAGGAGTTCTCCTGGAATATACAGTATATCACAAAAGTGAGTACACCCCTCACATTTTTGTAAATATTTTATTTTATCTTATCATGGGATAACATTGAAGATAAGACACTTTGATATAATGTAAAGTAGTCAGTGTACAGCTTGTATAACAGTGTAAATTTGGTGTACTCTTTAAATAACTCAACACACAGTCATTAATGTGTAAACCGCTGGCAACAAAAGTGAGTACACCCCTAATTGAAAATGGCCAAATTGTGCTGAAAGTGTCAATATTTTGTGTGACCAACATTATTTTCAAGCACTGCCTTAACTCTTTTGTGAATGGAGTTCACTAGAGCTTCACAGATCGACACTGGAATCCTCTTCCACTCCTCCATGACGACATCACGGAGCTGGTGGATGTTAAAGACCTTGCACTCCTCCACCTTCCATTTGATGATGTCCCACAGATGCTCAATAGGGTTTAGGTCTGGAGACATGCTTGGCACCTTTACCCTCAGTTTCTTTAGCAAGGCAGTGGTCATCTTGGAGGTGTGTTTGGAGTTGTTATCATGTTGGAATACTGCCATGCAGCCCAGTTTCCGAAGGGAGTGGATCATGATTTCCTTCAGTATGTCACCGTACATGTTGGCATTAATGGTTCCCTCAATGAACTGTATCTCCCCAGAGCCAGCAGCACTCTTGCAGCCCAAAACCATGACACTCCATCCACCATGCTTGACTGTAAGCAAGACACACTTGTCTTTGTATTCCTCCTCCACACATGCTTGACACCATCTGAACCAAATAAGCGTTTCTTGGTCTTATCAGACCACATGACATGGTTGTGAACATAGAACCAACGCAATGGGTAAGTCTCAATCTCATCATGCCATTCATGGGGAAGGAGGGGTTTACTATACCATCTTACATTATCAACCTATAAATCAGGGTAGTGAACCCCAAAAATCTTGAGTATACTCAGCAAAGAAGTTAAAAAATATATTTTATTTGAATCACATTAAAAATTAGAGAGTACAAACTTTAAAATAGTCAGTGGGTGTAGGGTAGGAAATACGTGAAAGGATCACAGGGGGGCACAATACATGGGCAGACCATTTAAGACATGGGGCTAGTACATGCCAAAAAAACAGTGTTCACGACTTAACTGTGCCTGAATATCCTGAACTCATAAAAAAGTGAAAGTACCGTTAATGGTACTCAAACGCCAGGGGGATATATCGTACGTACAGAATAACAATAATGAGCGTCAATGAACTCAGTGCCTAGCATAAAAAGAGTCAGGCTTACCCAGGGTGCACGTGTGTCCAACTGTGATCGTCGCCCCAACGCGCGTTTCGCGTGAAGGGCTTCCTCGGGGGG
The DNA here is from genome assembly GCF_046119375.1 of Phyllobates terribilis. Lineage (NCBI taxonomy): Eukaryota > Metazoa > Chordata > Amphibia > Anura > Dendrobatidae > Phyllobates > Phyllobates terribilis. Next base: position 171,452,843 of record NW_027362765.1, read on the forward strand.
CGGTGTGGTTCCAGTAATCCATGTCCTTAGTCTGCTTGTCTTCAGCAAACTGAGGGGTTTCTTGTTCATCATCTTTAGAAGAGGCTTCCTTCTGGGACGACCGCCATGCAGACCAATTTGGTGCAGTGTGCGGTGTATGGTCTGAGCACTGAAAGGCTGACCTCCCACCCCTTTAATCTTTGCAGCAATGCTGGCAGCACTCATATGTCTATTTTGAAAAGACAACCTCTGGATATGACGCTGAGCATGGGCACTCAACTCCTTTGGTCGATCATGGCGAGGCCTGTTCTGATTGAGACCAGTCTTGTTAAACCGCTATATAGTCTTGCCCGCCCTGCTTAAGCTCAGTTTCAGGGTGTTGGCAATCTACTTAGACCATCTTTATACAAACGGGATAATTAGGATAGAGTATCAGGTTGCATACTACATATAAAAATGTAAAGTAAAATATACACATACTATCCATACTGCAACTTACTCATTGAATGTATATAAAGAGGCTAATCGTCAAATTAACTATATTCAAAAGGGAGCCGAAGCACAAAACAACGATATATAGCCTATAATATTGAGAATATGAAAAAAACTTTATTAAACATATAGCCACAGAAAGTCTGGAGAGACTATTAAATGCAAAAAATACATACATATATATAAAAACATGGTTAAAAACAAGCAAGTATCACGCAGAGTGCAGATTTCTCTTTTATGAAATCCCTATTGCACAACAAATATTGTATAGCAGAGAGAATGTGTTGGTGTATAGGAAGAGCAACCAGTATATATGCCCAAGATGCCCCTATTCAAGTAAACCTATCGCCTACCCTCACATCATATCTGATTGCAGTCAATCATATTTACCTCAGTGGGAAGGGCAGAGCCTGCACAACCTGCACAATGCGTGTATCCCTGACACGCGTTTCAGCGCTTATGCCTTCCTCAAGGGGACTGCTCTGGTACAGCTGCTGATCATTTAAATACTGAATCGCGCGAGAAACTAACCAACGGGTCAACGTTAACGCCCCGAGCGAAAGTGGTGGATCATATGTATGTGTTACTATGTGAACGAAGGATGCTACCCAGTAATGCACCGCGACTCACCGGAAGTGACGCAGGATGCGTCGCCGTAACTAGGACACCGGACCCCGACGGCATCGCGGCAGCAAAAGGCCACCGAGGAATGCCGAAGGAAGTCAGGCGTGTAAGGACGGCGATGCCCCTGCGTACTGAGTCACAGGTATATGTGGTATATAGATAGACAATCCATGTACATAATTGTAAGCGGCATCACGGCCCCACAACCAAAATTCCATCAACAGTGTAATAATATGTTCATGAACTCATAATGATATATCGGCGACAGATATATATACATATATGTGTGGGACATAAATCATTCTCATCGCCAACATGGCATTCAAAAGTATCCCTGATATATATACAGTACAGACCAAAAGTTTGGACAAACCTTCTCATTTAAAGATTTTTCTGTATTTTCATGACTATGAAAATTGTACATTCACACTGAAGGCATCAAAACTATGAATTAATACATGTGGAATTATATACTTAACAAAAAAGTGTGAAACAACTGAAAATATGTCTTATATTCTATGTTCTTCAAAGTAGCCACCTTTTGCTTTGATGACTGCTTTGCACACTCTTGGCATTCTCTTGATGAGCTTCAAGAGGTAGTCACTGGAAATGGTTTTCACTTCACAGGTGTGCCCTGTCAGGTTTAATAAGTGGGATTTCTTGCCTTATAAATGGGGTTGGGACCATCAGTTGTGTTGTGCAGAAGTCTGGTGGATACACAGCTGATAGTCCTACTGAATAGACTGTTAGAATTTGTATTATGGAAAGACAAAAGCAGCTAAGTAAAGAAAAACGAGTGGCCATCATTGCTTTAAGAAACGAAGGTAAGTCAGTCCGAAAAATTGGGCAAACTTTGAAAGTGTCCCTAAGTGCAGTTGCAAAAACCATCAAGCGCTACAAAGAAACTGGCTCACATGAGGACCGCCCCAGGAAAGGAAGACCAAGAGTCACCTCTGCTTCTGAAGATAAGTTTATCCGAGTCACCAGCCTCAGAAATCGCAGGTTAACAGCAGCTCAGATTAGAGACCAGGCCAATGCCACACAGAGTTCTAGCAGCAGACACATCTCTTCAACAACTGTTAAGAGGAGACTTTGTGCAGCAGGCTTTCATAGTAAAATAGCTGCTAGGAAACCACTGATAAGGACAGGCAACAAGCATAAGAGACTTGTTTGGGCTAAAGAACACAAGGGATGGACATTAGACCAGTGGAAATCAGTGCTTTGGTCTGATGAGTCCAAATTTGAGATCTTTGGTTCCAACCACCGTGTCTTTGTGCGACGCAGAAAAGGTGAACGGATGGACTCTACATGTCTGGTTCCCACCGTGAAGCATGGAGGAGAAGGTGTGATGGTGTGGGGGTGCTTTGCTGGTGACACTGTTGGGGATTTATTCAAAATTGAAGGCATACTGAACCAGCATGGCTACCACAGCATCTTGCAGCGGCATGCTATTCCATCCGGTTTGTGTTTAGTTGGACCATCATTTATTTTTCAACAGGACAATGACCCCAAACACACCTCCAGGCTGTGTAATGGCTATTTGACCAAGAAGGAGAGCGATGGGGTGCTACACCAGATGACCTGGCCTCCACAGTCACCAGACCTGAACCCAATCGAGATGGTTTGGGGTGAGCGGGACCGCAGAGTGAAGGCAAAAGGGCCAACAAGTGCTAAGCATCTCTGGGAACTCCTTCAAGATTGTTGGAAGTCCATTTCCGGTGACTATCTCTTGAAGCTCATCAAGAGAATGCCAAGAGTGTGCAAAGCAGTCATCAAAGCAAAAGGTGGCTACTTTGAAGAACCTAGAATATAAGACATATTTTCAGTTGTTTCAAACTTTTTTGTTAAGTATATAATTCCACATGTGTTAATTCATAGTTTTGATGCCTTCAGTATGAATGTACAATTTTCATAGTCAAGAAAATGCAGAAAAATCTTTAAATGAGAAGGTGTGTCCAAACTTTTGGTCTGTACTGTATATATATACGACCACCATAGCTAGATGGATATGAATGATTCATTAACCATTATACACATTATTAATCAAAGCACATATTGAAACTTAGATAGAATGCATCACCTAGTCAGAGCAAGATTTTTATGTTTGGGTCACTATAATAGTATATGGGGCAATAAATTGCAGCCAAAGATGTACATGGAAACTCCCCACATAGGACAATACTGGTCAATAATATCTACCAAGATGGGTCAGCACAATAGAGGGATATATCATACATCATATAACAATTATACAACCAGAAATTAATATAGAGCTACAAATGAGATCCCTCATGTATATTGTCATATTATTCACGATTCATATCTTCTCAGAGGAAATCCCTTAGTATATTCATTGGATGGAATTCTCACTCTTTGTTCCAAAGAGGATGTTGTGCCGCGGACTCATAAATGACCATACATTCAACCAGAGCAGAAAAACATATTGAACCTGCTGAAAAAAATAAAATTAATATCACACCGTAACAACCTATTAAAAAATACTGCATGCATTAATCGCATAGGTGCAATGATGTACCAACAGGACTAAGTTACAAAAACGGGGCAAAACTATTGTTCTCATTGAGACCATCGGGGTATAGTGTTCTCATGGTCCAAATCCACCTCGTCTCAATGCAGGCAAGTCTCTTAGACACCGGGCCACCACGTATCCCGGCAACCACCATATCTATCCCCCTTACCTCTAATAATTTGGCATTACAGTCGTGGTAGGATTTAAAGTGTCTTGGTATAGTTTTTAACATGGACATATCATTTTGTTCCGCAGCTGCCAATATCCCCAATACATGTACTCTAATACGTGTTTTTAGACAACGTGTGGTCATCCCAACGTAAATAAGGCCACAAGGGCATGTAGCATAGTATACCACATTACGTGATGTACATGTGATGTATTTTTTTATCTCAAAAGAGCGCTTGCCTGTAGAATCAACAAATGTGGTACTTCTAATTACGTTGGGACAAGCAACACATCGGCCACATGGTATACAACCTTGACGAGTTGTTGCCTTGTCAATGAATGTCTGTATTGCACCACCCTCATAGTGGCTATGTACTAAATGGTCAAGGAGATTTTTGGCACGCCGAAATGTAATTGTAGGCTCCACAGAAACATATTTAGCTAATACCGGATCCGCTCTCAGGACCGGCCATGCTTTAGCAAGAGCATGTCTAACTGCTGGTATCTGAGTGTGGAAAGTGGTGATAAACCTCACCATATCATTTTGTTGCTTATCATGAGATTTATATAGTAAATCCTGTCTAGAGGAATGTTTAGCTCAATTATAAGGTCTTTTCACCATCCTATGACTGTATCCACGTTCATAGAGGCGTTCCCTCAACTCTAATGACGGTACCTCAAAATCTTGCTCAGTGGAGCAGATTCTGCGGAGCCGCAGAAACTGCCCCACCGGAACAGATTGAATCATATGTGATGGGAGAGCAGAAGAAGCATGGAGAAGAGTATTGGTTGATGTCAATTTCCTAAAGATATTAGTTTGGACGGCATTGTCATTGTCTCTTGTCAGACATATGACGCGCCCCCTGGGCCTGTGCTGTGCAAGGGGATACCCGGAGCCGGATCGCTGGGGGTTGTAGTTCTCCGTGGTGGTGACCCGGTCCGTGCCCAGGGCGGTCAAACCAGTGGCAGTCTTAAGTACTAACAATGTCCGACTACGCCACCCGTGGATTGCGGTCAGTGGGGACCGCCGCTGCGCTGCCGACCGCTGAGGCTGATGTTGTTTGCGCAGCTGAGTATGGGATGACTCCCCACGGGAGAAGTATTGCCTCAGGGCAGCTAATGTGGATGATGGTGGTGATGGTGTGAGTGTCCCAGTACTGATGGTGCTGGTGCGGCGAGGAACCACAGAGACGTGCAGTTGCAGTTTTCAATGCTTTACTCACAGTTCTTTATCAGGTCACTTGTGCGCAGTTAGGACCGCCCGAGTCATGCTGCGTCCACCAGGTGAGGGACTCGGTCAACTCCCAGGCAATTCCGGAGTGTGGTTCAGAGCTCCCTTCTCTTTCCTTTCTCTGGCCGTCCCCACCAGTGACCCACCTTTGTCCAGCTTCCTCGGGCCTTCTGTTGGCGAAACCTCTCTCCGGTTTCCCTGACCCTATACGGTATGCCTTTCTGGTGGATGTAGTGAGGGGTCGCACCAAGATGTGGTAACAACCTCCGGTCTTTGGCTGAGGAATCTGTTGCCTCCACCAATTTGGGTTCCGGTACCCTGTTCTGCCAACCCTTCACCCTGTATCTCCTCTGGGCATATGGGGTTCCTTCTCTCCTCGTGTCTCTGGGCCTTTCTCTGTGTTCCTTGCTTCCTTTCTCCTCTGTTCCGGTTCCTTCTTCTCTCTCTCTCTCTCAGGCTCCAGCCTCCTGACAAGGCCTGTCTGCAGAGCAGAGCCCACGCAGGGGCTCTGCTTCCTGTCTTCTCCTCAGACTGTCTCCACTGAACTGAACTGGACTGAACCCTGATCTAAGATGGTGCCCACCTTTTATACCTCCTTCTGACACCCGAGCCCAGGTGACTAGCAACCAATGGGCTCCTGCCTATGCCCAGAGACCCACTCCTATCTGCTCCTACATCACTGGGTTTTCCTTTTCCCGCCCCACTCCAGCCAGGGACAGAAGCTGTCGTGCCTGCACTTCTGTGGGAGCACCGTTGAGCTGTCCCTCGGAAATCGGGTGTGTGTGGTGCATGCGGCTAAACGAGTCCTGGTCCACACTCCATCCTTACCCGGGAGTGGAATATCACACCTCTGGTCTGAGGTGCAATACCCACGTAGCAGCCGAGCCCTCGGGGTGCTACATTCCCCCCTGGTAAATCACAGCACGTCCTCGGGCTGGAAAAGAGCAAAGACAATTCAAAAACATGCAATACTTTTTCAAAACTTTTCACATTAGAAACCGGCCGGCATTATTCAACTTCCCTTTATGGGAAACACTTTCTCTTTACTAGACATTATACTGCACTCTTAATATTACTGGAACTCTTTTGTCATATAACATTTTCTAGCAGCATATAAAACTATTCAGCATATCAAACTTTTTCTGGTAAAACATTTTAGTAGATTCTCTTCTTCACTGGCCACTGTGCAACTTGCGACCAGGTAAAGGTGCAACAGTCCATTTAATTCCGAGGTAGGCGTTGCAGTTTTTGTATAAAACCAGTAGGGGGCGCTTTAAGAAGCGCAACTATATACAAGGGATGGCCGCTCTCAGTCCTCGGCCAGTGGGGATAGGGGAATGGCTGCTCACAGTCCTCAGCCTGGTTAGGGATTAGGGGCACACAGGTAACAGTTCTTTAACAGTTCCATACTAGTCCCAACGGGGACCACACTTCAATCAGCAACAGTTCTTGTACCCTGACGGGTAACTATATACAGTTCCACTTTACCGTTCACTGGTAACGGTGTCCTCCTCGCTCTTCCGGGTAATCTTCTGGTCCGTCCGGACCCTCGGTGTACTCAGTTTCTGGGCGGTACTGTAGTTCCTCTTCCGTGAGCCGGTGAACGTGGAGGGCGTACGGTCCCTTGGCACCCTTGTGCCGGGTGAAGGTGACCACATCACCCGGGTAGAGATCGCGTCCGCGGTGTCCCTCTGGCAGGTGGCTCTCGACGTCCCTGCGGGTGACAAAGACATCGCCGGGGGTTCGATGGTCTCGGATAAAGCCCCAGCCATGCTCCAGCTGGAACTTTATTACGGTCCCGTTGACTCGGGGACCGCGGGCGGCTCGGGGGTCTTGTCGGTCCCTGCGCTTCTGCTCCGCGCTCCGGGCCTGCAGCTGTTCCTCTCGGATTCGCCTCTCCCGCCGTTCCCTTTCAAATACCTCCAGCTGTTGACGGCAGCTCTCCTCACGCTGGGCTGCGTCCACCCGGGTCTCCTGGGTGAACCCCATGAGATTCTCACCGGTGGGATCCCATGCGAATTGAGTGTCCTCCAGCGGGAGCGGAGCGATTTTGGCGTGCTCCGGAGCCGGGATCAGAGGCTCACACAGGGGTCGTTCCCTCCGGAGACGGGGGTTGACGTACTCCGGTGGCCACACGAAGGGCAGCCCGTCCGGGCTGGTATGTTGCGCAAAGAGGTCTGCGCCCAGGGGTGGCACCACGGGCCTCGGTCGGGGAGCAGCGCCCGGGGGCACTCGGCCTTGCGACCAGGCCGGGGAATTTCCGGTTGGGTCTGGGGGTGGCACTGTTGAGGAAGAGGGCGCTGGAGGGGCAGCGGCGCCCGGGTTCACCAGGCCTTGCGACCAGGCCGGTGGTACTTCCTCTTTGGCCGCGCCCGGGGTCGAGGGGCGTGGCGCGGAACGGGGCGTGACCGCGGCTCCTGCCGCTTGAGGCCTAGTTGGGAGCAGTGGCGGCGCGGCAACGGGTGTGGTGAGTAGGGCTTCGGGCTCTGCGACGGGAGGCTGGGGCAGGCTTACAGCTGCTGGGCTCGGGGTGATGACGTCCCCATTACCTGCCTCAATCCTCGCGGCTCCCTCCGCGGCATCGTCTCCGGTCTTCGTCCCTCCTGCACCATCCTCAGAGGCAGGCGTGCTCCAGGTTGCGGGTGGCGCCTCTTGCTGGCGGGTTCCAGCCTGCCGGGCCATCTCCCTTCTCCACTCGGCCAGCGCATCCTGCTGTGCCCGGACCATCCTCCGGTCCAAGTCCTCCAGCGCAGCCTGTGCACGCTCCGGGTCTCTGGGGAGCTGCGCCAGGATCTCCACCAGGCTGTCCGGCGGTGCGGCCTGCAGCAGGCTCCGGACCAAGGTGTTGGCACTGCTGGACGCTTCCTCCATTTCCGGGTGCGGTCTGTCCAGACTGATCCAGACCGCGCCCTGCCCCACAGTTTTCTTCACTTCCCGCCCCCATTGGGGGTGGTCCTGGGGCAACTTGGTGACAGTCAGTTTCAAGGGCAGCCCTCCCACGCTGATGGACATCTCCACTGCTGCATTCATGGCTGGTGGGGGCGGGCTCCTTCTTTGGCGCCACTCTGGGACCTGGCCCACGATGGGAGGTGGCTTCCTGCTGTCCTTTGGTGCGCACATAATGACGTCCGCTCTGCCAGGGCGGGAAAAACGGATGAAGATGGCGGGAAACGGTCCAAGATGGCGTCTGTTGGCGGGAATCGGCTCCGGATGGCGGGAAACTTCTTTTTAAGGTACATGTGCAGTTTTCTTCAGGCACGCAATACCAGCTTGTGGCGGGTTGGTAATGATCCTGCCGACTACGCCAAAGTTGACGCGCCCCCTGGGCCTGTGCTGTGCAAGGGGATACCCGGAGCCGGATCGCTGGGGGTTGTAGTTCTCCGTGGCGGTGACCCAGTCCGTGCCCAGGGCGGTCAAACCAGTGGCAGTCTTAAGTACTAACAATGTCCGACTACGCCACCCGTGGATTGCGGTCAGTGGGGACCGCCGCTGCACTGCTGACCGCTGAGGCTGATGTTGTTTGCGCAGCTGAGTATGGGATGACTCCCCACGGGAGAAGTATTGCCTCAGGGCAGCTAATGTGGATGATGGTGGTGATGGTGTGAGTGTCCCAGTACTGATGGTGCTGGTGCGGCGAGGAACCACAGAGACGTGCAGTTGCAGTTTTCAATGCTTTACTCACAGTTCTTTATCAGGTCACTTGTGCGCAGTTAGGACCGCCCGAGTCATGCTGCGTCCACCAGGTGAGGGACTCGGTCAACTCCCAGGCAATTCCGGAGTGTGGTTCAGAGCTCCCTTCTCTTTCCTTTCTCTGGCCGTCCCCACCAGTGACCCACCTTTGTCCAGCTTCCTCGGGCCTTCTGTTGGCGAAACCTCTCTCCGGTTTCCCTGACCCTATACGGTATGCCTTTCTGGTGGATGTAGTGAGGGGTCGCACCAAGATGTGGTAACAACCTTCGGTCTTTGGCTGAGGAATCTGTTGCCTCCACCAATTTGGGTTCCGGTACCCTGTTCTGCCAACCCTTCACCCTGTATCTCCTCTGGGCATATGGGGTTCCTTCTCTCCTCGTGTCTCTGGGCCTTTCTCTGTGTTCCTTGCTTCCTTTCTCCTCTGTTCCGGTTCCTTCTTCTCTCTCTCTCTCTCTCTCAGGCTCCAGCCTCCTGACAAGGCCTGCCTGCAGAGCAGAGCCCATGCAGGGGCTCTGCTTCCTGTCTTCTCCTCAGACTGTCTCCACTGAACTGAACTGGACTGAACCCTGATCTAAGATGGTGCCCACCTTTTATACCTCCTTCTGACACCCGAGCCCAGGTGACTAGCAACCAATGGGCTCCTGCCTATGCCCAGAGACCCACCCCTATCTGCTCCTACATCACTGGGTTTTCCTTTTCTCGCCCCACTCCAGCCAGGGACAGAAGCTGTCGTGCCTGCACTTCTGTGGGAGCACCGTTGAGCTGTCCCTCGGAAATGGGGTGTGTGTGGTGCATGCGGCTAAACGAGTCCTGGTCCACACTCCATCCTTACCCGGAAGTGGAATATCACACCTCTGGTCTGAGGTGCAATACCCCTGTAGCAGCCGAGCCCTCGGGGTGCTACACATACATCTAGGAATTCAATTTTGTCCGAATCACATACATATGTAATACGTATGTTCAACATGTTTTTGTTGAGGCCTTGCATAAATTTATCAAGGTGGATACGTGATCCCTGCCAGATCAAAAGGATGTCATCGATGTACCGCGTCCAGGAGAGGACACGGCCCATCGACGACTCATGATCTGGCAGGGGGAGGTCCCTCTCCCACAGCCCCAGGAAGAGATTGGCATAGGAGGGGGCAAAGGCCGCCCCCATGGCTGTCCCCTGGAGCTGTAAGTAGAAGGACCCCTTAAACACAAAAAAATTATGAGTTAACGTGAATTCCAGTAATTCCATAATCAATGCTTGCATATCATTGGATATGGAAGATCCCTCCAAGAAATATTTGATGGCCCTCAACTCATCCATGTGTCTAAAACTGGTGCATAGCGACTCAACATCAGCTGTCACCATTAAAGAATCAGATTCAAGATGAAGACCATCTACCATCCTCAGTAGGTCTCCTGTATACCTCAAAAAGAGGGGAGGTTTTCAACTAATGGGTACATCTTTGGCTGCAATTTATTGCCCCATATACTATTATAGTGACCCAAACATAAAAATCTTGCTCTGACTAGGTGATGCATTCTATCTAAGTTTCAAATGTGCTTTGATTAATAATGTGTATAATGGTTCATGAATCACTCATATACATCTGGCTATGGTGGTGGTATATATATATATATATATATCAGGGATACTTTTGAATGCCATGTTGGCGATGAGAATGATTTATGTCCCACACATATATGTATATATATCTGTCGCCGATATATCATTATGAGTTCATGAACATATTATTACACTGTTGATGGAATTTATCTCCTTTAAAGGCAAATGGTGGAGATGCCTGATGTTTTTCTTGGATGTTTTCTTTATGGTTGTGGGGCCGTGATGCCGCTTACAATTATGTACATGGATTGTCTATCTATATACCACATATACCTGTGACTCAGTACGCAGGGGCATTGCCTGACTTCCTTCGGCATCCCTGGGTGGCCTTTAGCTGCCGCGATGCCGTCGGGGTCCGGTGTCCTAGTTACGGCAACGCATCCTGCGTCACTTCCGGTGAGTCGCGGTGCATTACTGGGTAGCATCCTTCGTTCACATAGTAACACATACATATGATCCACCACTTCCGCTCGGGGCGTTAACGTTGCCCCATTGGTTAGTTTCTCGCGCGATTCAGTATTTAAATGATCAGCAGCTGTACCAGAGCAGTCCCCTTGAGGAAGGCATAAGCGCCGAAACGCGTGTCGGGGATACACGCGTTGTGCAGGCTCTGCCCTTCCCACTGAGGTAAATATGATTGACTGCAATCAGATATGATGTGAGGGTAGGCGTATAGGTTTACTTGAATAGGGGCATCTTGGGCATATATACTGGTTGCTCTTCCTATACACCAACACATTCTCTCTGCTATACAATATTTGTTGTGCAATAGGGATTTCATAAAAGAGAAATCTTCACTCTGCGTGATACTTGCTTGTTTTTAACCATGTTTTTATATATATGTATGTATTTTTTGCATTTAATAGTCTCTCCAGACTTTCTGTGGCTATATGTTTAATAAAGTTTTTTTCATATTCTCAATATTATAAGCTATATATCGTTGTTTTGTGCTTCGGCTCCCTTTTGAATTTAGGCCATCTTTATGTAGAGCAACAAATCTTATTTTCAGATTCTCAGAGAGTTCTTTGCCATGAGGATCCATGTTGAACTTCCAGTGATCACTATGAGAGAGTGTGAGAGCGATAACACGAAATCTAACACACCTGCTCCCCATTCACACCTGAGACTTTGTAACACTAATGAGTCACATGACACTGGGAGGTAAAATGGCTACTTTGGCACAATTTGACCATTTTCACTTAGGAGTGTAGTCATTTTTGTTGCCAGTGGTTTAGACATTAATAACCGTGTGTTGAGTTATTTAGAGGGAACATCAAATTTATACTGTTAAGCAAGCTTTACACTGACTACTTTACATTGTATCAAAATGTCATATCTTTAGTGTTGTCCCTTGAAAAGATATAATAAAATATTTGCAAAAATGTGAGGGGTGTACTCACTTTTGTGGTATACTGTAGCTACTGCGCACTCTTGGCCAGGCTCTGGTGACCAAGCCCCATGGAAACCAGCTGTACACTATGAAAGATAAAAGCTATCATTGCAAGAGAATAATAGCAGATAGAAAAAGTAAGTCAGTTGCAAACTTGCTTATTTTCATCCTGTCTAACTTAAGCAAATTAATAACACGAGAATACCCTTTTAACATTTATTCTATCATGCTTAACCCCTCAACGACCGCCATAACACATTTTTACAGCGGCAGTTAAGGGTACTTATGCCTCAACGCCGCTTTTTTACGGCGCTGAGGCATAACTGTATGGCGCTGGCCGGCGGTGGCGGCGATTCCCACGGGTGTCAGCTGTATATGACAGCTGACACCCTGCAGTACCGGCCCAGGCCGGTTTCGATGCCGATAGGGGATGATTAACCCCTTAAATACCGCTGTTAATCGTGGTTACAAGGGGGTCGCAATACCCCTTTAGTAACCATTGGACCCCCATGATGAGAATCGCGGGTCCAGATAGTTGCCATGGTACCCTGAGATCAAGTGATGATCCCGGGGTACGGTGGCCTGTGAAATCCAGAAATAATCTAGATCTCACAGGCACAGTCAGGCTAAGTCAGTGACTCACTGACAGGTCTCATGTATGAGATCAGCAATCAAAGTGAGAATTACACATGTCCCACAGTGGGACATAGTGAAAAAGTAAAAAAAAGTGAAATAAAGTATGTAAAAAAGTAAAAAAAACACGCAAAAAAGTGCAAGCAAATCACTAAAATCCGTTTCGCCGCTCAAAATGCAGCGTTTGTGATAAAACAAAAATAAAAGAAAAAACGTACACATAATTGGTATCGCCACATCCGGAACGACCCGCTCTATAAAACTGTCACGTTATTTATTCCGCTTGACAAACGGCGTAAAAAAAAAAAAAAACACGCTAAAAATGACGCTTTTTCATCATACTAACCCACAAAAAAAGTGAATAAAAAGCAATCAAAAAGTTGTATGTAAACAAAATATATAAATAAAAACGCCAAACCGTCCCGCAAAAAAACAAGCCATAATATGGCTCATTCAGCAAAAAAATAAAAAAGTTACAGCTCTCAGAATGTTACAATGCAAAATCAAATTCTTTTTTGTAAAATACTGTTTTTAGTGTGTAAAAATAGCAAAGCCTAAAAAAAATATCTAAATCTGGTATCGCTGTAATCGTACCGACCCAACGGACAAATTAGTCTTATCAATTTTACCACACGGTGTACAGCACAAAAAATAAAAAATAAATACAAGAACTGAATTACTGGTTTTTGTTCATTCTGTGTCTGAAAAATCTGAATAAAAAGCGATCAAAAATTTCTGTGTCACAAAATGGTACCAAAAAAATTAGCAACTCGTCCTGCAAAAAATAAGCCACCAAACAGCTCTGTTCATCAAAAAATAAAAAAGTTATACCTCTAAGAATATGATAACGAAAATAACTACTTTTTATTAAAAAAAAAAAGAATTATTACTGTGTGATAGCAGCAAAACCTAAAAAAAATCCTATATAAATCTGGTATCACTGTAATCACACCAACCCAAAGAATAAATCCGCCTTATCACTTACAGTACAGACCAAAAGTTTGGACACACTTTCTCATTTAAAGATTTTTCTGTATTTTCATGACTATGAAAATTGTACATTCACACTGAAGGCATCAAAACTATGAATTAACACATGTGGAATTATATACTTAACAAAAAAGTGTGAAACAACTGAAAATATGTCTTATATTCTAGGTTCTTCAAAGTAGCCACCTTTTGCTTTGATGACTGCTTTGCACACTCTTGGCATTCTCTTGATGAGCTTCAAGAGGTAGTCACCGGAAATGGTTTTCACTTCACAGGTGTGCCCTGTCAGGTTTAATAAGTGAGATTTCTTGCCTCATAAATGGGGTTGGGACCATCAGTTGTGTTGTGCAGAAGTCTGGTGGATACACAGCTGATAGTCCTACTGAATAGACTGTTTAGGCTTTTTTTTTAGCGCACAAGTGTGGACGACCACAGATCTGTGTATGCCTAAAAACATGGAGACTACCAGAGCAGACGTCAAATGGACTCCAAAGTGTCTCCATCTGCCTCTTTGTGGTGGGTGGTTCCATTGGGGGTTTCGTCTGAATCGCATTTTTTGGGGATTTACACAGAAACTCCGACATAAGTGCTCAGCGTAGACTGGTCTTATTCTGGAAGCAATCGAAAATTATGTACCACAAAATGTTACCAATAAAACCTCTAATTTATCCCACACAAAACCAGCCCCCTCTCAGGTCTGTCATCTGTCACTGGGACTATAGGGGTCCCACGTTACTGGAAGAACAAAGACTCTGGAAAAGCGACAGCTCCCACCCCCTAAAATAAAATCCAGTGAATTCTGAGCTCCCAAATCCAAATGCCCCCTCCTTCTGAGCCCCACTGTGCCTAAACCGCAGTAAGCGGCCACATGTTTGGCATTATTGTAGCGGGGAGAGCACTTAACAATTTACGGGGTATGTGTCACCAGGAGGAATGTATGGGGGCGCTACAATATATGGGGTCACTACACTTTATGTGGGCACAATGTATGGTCACTAAACTGGCATATTTGGAATTCTCCAGAATAAATCCTGGCGTGGATGTTACATAATAGTCACTGCAGCCGTAGATTAATTAATTGAGATGTGTAATTTCTACAATGGGGTCTCTTTTGGGGTTTTTCTGCTGTTCTGGCACCTCTGGGGCTCCGCAAATGTCACCCACAAACTATTCTACCAAAATCTATGCTCCAAAAGCCAAATAGTGCTCTTAAAATTTGTGCTGATGTAAAGTAGACATGTCGGAAATGTTTTTATTAACTATTTTGTGTGACATATCTCTCTGATTTAAGAGCATAAGAATTCAAAGTTTGAAAATTGCAAGATTTTCTAAATTTTCGCCAAATTTCTGTTTTTCCACAAATAAACGTAAGTCATATCAAATAAATTTTACCACTATCATAAAGTACAATATGTTACAAAAAACAATCTCAGAATCAGTGGGATCCGTTGAAGCGTTCCAGAGTTATTACCTCATAAAGTGACACTGGTCAGAATTGTAAAATTTGGCTTGGTCATTAAAGGGGTTGTCCACTTCTTTTTATTACCCCCCCCCCTCCATGGGGCCCCTAAGGGTTTTTGTAAATACCTTGTGTTGCAGTTGCTGCCTGTGAGCGGCGCTATCCTTGGTCGCTCACAGGCATCACGTGACCCCCGGCTGCAGCCTGCTCTGACGTCCGCTGATGTAACGTTCAGGTTCCGGATACAGCCGGGGGTGACTGACTTCTGCGTTCCACAGGTGGATGCTGGGCTGTGGACGGGGTTACCCCGCGCGTTACACCTGGCATCCAACGCGCACACTCCCTCTCCCCATTCATTGGGAAAGTGCGCGGTGGATGCTGGGTGTGACACGGGGGTAGCCACAGCCACAACCCAGCAGGGACCGCGTCACTGATGTCACGCATCACTTGACATCAGTGGCGGGTCACGTGATGCCTGTGAGCGGCCCGCGGTAGCGTCGCTCACAGGCAGTAACTGCAACACAAGATAATTACAAAAACCCTTAAGGGCCCCGAGGGAATACATTGGGGGGGTAATAAAAAGTAGTGAACAACTTCTTTAAGGACATAATTGGCTCTGTCCTTAAGGGGTTAAAATAAACTATAAAAACTACAGGAGTCCATTAACTGGCCTACAGATTTCAGCTGCAAATATCTCTCCCTCTTTGTAGCCTAGTTAGACTATGTTCACAATAACCGTTTTTTCAGCATTTTTTAATGCGTTTATTTATGAAAATTTTCAGCTGCTGTTTACAGTACCAGCAAAGTCTATGAGATTTCAAAAATCAAGTGCACACAGCTTTTTTTTTTTGTCCTTAGTATTTTGTGCTTTGTATGTTTTTTTGCAAAATAGAGCATGCCACTTCTTTCAGTGTTTTTTTCAGCATATTTTCAGTGTTTATTGCTTTCAAAAAACGCTGAAAAAACACCTAGTGAGAACATTTTGCTGCATTTTTAGTGAAAAACAGCAAGTACAGCAGTATGTGAAACCCATTCATTTTTGTGATTTTCCAAAGTTTACCAGCTAGTCTTGGTCACCTGAGATGTCAGTTTGGATTAGTACAGTTTAATTAAATTAAGTACAAAAGTAAACATTGGCTGACCAAGATGTGAAATTGAACAATACCTGTGGCCACCCAAGGTGTGAAATAGAACAATGCCTGACCAACTCAATGGCAGATCAAAGAGTGAAAGTAAACAGCGACCTAGAAACTCAATGCACTGCCAGGGTCTTAGGTAAACTATCCCAGACCAATTCACTTCCGCTCATGAACATATGTCTTGCACAGCAAAAACGTACCAAAACCAGCGTTTTTGACGCTGCTTCTTTTCTGCCAAGAGAGCAGGTTTTGCTGCAGAAAAAAACAAAAACACCCAGTGTGAACATGGTGAACTATTGGATATCAGACAGTCCTCCCCCTGCTATACTTTTTGATACCTTCTTTTAAGTATGATGGAATAAATGTTAAAGCGATGGTCCGAAACTAACATTGATTTTGACCCTGTTTATTTAATCTAGTAATCTAATCACTTTTCTAATATACCTTATTTTAAAAGGCCCTACCGTTCCCTCTCTATGATATCTAACTGCTTTAGTTTTTTATTATTTTTACTTCTGTTTTGATGATGTTTCACTCTCGTGCATACTCAAACAGGACGTCCTCAGGGGACAAGCGAAGTGGTCCCTGTCGCAATTGCTTTCCCAACCCTGAAACTAAGTGTCAGCACTGATGTCCGTTCAGGGGCTGGGCTAGTGCCTACTCTACTGAGCATGTGTCAGTTGTCAAATTCAATGCATGCTCAGTATGAGTTTACTGTATTATATTATATATATGACTCGCCCCCTGGGCCGTGGGGCACTCGAAACCGGGCAATAGGGAGACGATGGGGGTAGTAGTGGCGACCCGGTCCCGTGGCTCAGGGTGGTCAGACCAGTGGCAGTCTTTTAGATGTTTTAGATAATGTCCGACTACACCACCCGTGGATTGCGGTTATTAGGAACCGCCGCTGCAGGGCAGAACGCTGGGGCCGATGATGTATGCAGCTGGGATGGTGTGACTCCCCACGGGAAGAGTGCGGCCCCAGGGCAGTGTAGTGGATGGTGGGAGTGATGGTGGTGAGAGTCCCAGTACCGGTAATGCCGGAGGAGTGAAAAAGCACACAGACAACGTACTGCAGTCCAGGGTCTTTACTCACGGTTAATATCCAAGTCACTTCTGCAGGGAATGACTGCCCGAGCCGTGCTGCGTCCACCAGGTGAGGGGCTCGGTCAACTCCCAGGCAGCTCATGAGTATGGCTCAGGACCCCCTTTAATCCTTCCTCTGGCCTGCCTCACCAGTGACCCACTTTTGTCCAGCTACCGCGGACTTGTGCGGTTAAACGTGGGCCCCGTCCTCCGCTGTCCTATATGGTGCCTTCCTAGCAGGTTTAAAGAGGTGTCGCACCAATAAATGATCACGACGTCCGGTCTTTGGCTGAGGGTAGTTTCTCCTCCACCAACTTGGGATCCGGCACCCTTAATCTGCCTGACCCTGCACCCTGGATTCTCGTGGGTTCTTAGGGTCCCTTCCACCTTCTTGTTCCTGAGCCCTTCTGTTTCTCTGTCTCTTCTTCTCCTTCTCTGTTCCTTTCTGTTCCTGTCCATTCCTTTCTCGTGGAGCTGGGATGAGACTTAATCACAGCTCCCCTTCACCTCCTCCTCGGCCTCTCACTAGGCCCTCCTGGAGTAGAGCTCCTACAGAGCCTCTACTCCCTGTCTTCTCCTCTCTGGACAGGACTTCTCTCCCAGCTAAGATGGTGCCCACCTTTTATACCTCCCTCTAGAAACATGAGCCCAGGTGACCAGCAACCAATGGGCTCCTACCTACGCTCAGGAACCAACTCCTATCTGCCCCTACAGCACTGGGTGTTCCACCCCCCTCCCCACTCCAGACAGGGACATAGTCGGTCGTGCCTGCACTTCTGTCTAGTGGGAGCACTGTTGAGCTGTCCCTCGGAAATGGGGTGTGTGTGCTGTATGCAGCTAACTGAGCCCTGGTCCATACTCCATCCTTACCTGGGAGTGGAATACCACACCTCTGGCAGAGGTGCAATACCCCTGTAGCGGCCGAACCCTCGGGGCGCTACATTCCCCCCTGGTAAACCACAGCACGTCCTCGGGCTGGAAAAGAGCAAAAACAGATAATTACAGGACATGCAAAACCTTTTCAATAACCTTTTACATTTAGAAACGGACGACACAGTTCAGTTCCCTTTATGGGACACACTTTTCTTTCACTAGGCATTATAAAATATTTTCAATACTTCCGGAACTCTTTTGTATAAAACACCTTATAAAACTCTTGCATTATCACCTAGCAGCATATAAAACTTTCTTATTTTTAAGCAAAGCACATTCTTAGATTCTTGGGTCATGGCCGCGGTGCAACTTGCGACCAGGTGTTCTTTCTTCTTAAAAGTGCAACAGTCCAGTAAACTTGTTTTGAGGTAGACGTTGCGGTTTTTATATAAAACCAGTAGGGGGCGCTTTAGGAAGCGCAACTATATACAGGGGATTGGCCGTTCCCAGTCCTCGGGGGATGGCTGCTCACAGTCCTCAGCCTGGTAAAGGGAAGAGGGATGGCTGCTCTCAGTCCTCAGCCAGGTTATCTAGGGGATAGGGCAACAGTCAAACAGTCCTATATCAGTCCCAACGGGGACCACACTCAACTTGAAACAGTCCCAAACAGTTCCTTTGTACCCCGACGGGTAACTATTTACACTGGTATGCTACTGTTTACTGGTAGCGATACCCTCCAGCCGCTCCTTGCTCCTCATAATCTTCAGGCCCGTCCGTGCCCTCTTGGTACTCAGAGTCCGAGTAGTGCTGTTCCTCCTCCTCTACTACTCTGTGGACGTGGAGGGCATACCATCCCTTCACGCCTTGGTGCCGGGTATAAGACACCACATCCCCTGGAAACAGATCCCGCCCTCGATGACCTTCCGGCAGGTGGCTCTCCACATTCCTCCTCGTCACGAACACGTTCGTTCTCGGATGAAACCCCAGCCGCACTCCATCTGGAACTTCACAACAGTCCCGGTGACTCGGGGACTGCGGGCAGTTCGGGGATCTCGCCGGGCCTTCATTTTCTGCTCCGCGCTCCGGACCTGCAGCTTCTCTTGTTTCACGCGCCGCTCTCGCTGCTCCCTTTCAAACATCTCCAGCTGTTGGCGGCAGGCCTCCCGCCGTTCGGCTGCGCTCGCCCGTGTTTCCTTTGTGAACCCCATTAGGTCCTCCCCAGTGGGGTCCCATTCAAACTGGGCGTCCTCCAACGGCAGCTGGGGGGTTTCCTGAGGCGCCGGAGCAGGTATGAGGGGCTCAGATGGTACTTCAACCTCCGCGGGCGGGCTCCTCCGAAAGCGGGGGTTGACATACTCGGGGGGCCAGATGAAAGGAAGCCCATCCGGACTGGTATGTTGGGCGAAAAGATCCGCGCCCAGTGATAGTACCGCAGAAGCAGGGGGCGCGAGCGGGTTGGCGGCGCCCGGGGGCACGTGGCCTTGCGACCAGGCCCGCGCTGGTCGTTTCCTAGTTGCTCCCAGGGGTGGTACAGCGGGTGCAGGGGGTTCCGTCGGGGCAGTGGCGCCCGGGGGCGCTAGGCCTTGCGGCCGGGCCTGCGATGGTGGTTTGCTGAGCACGCCCGGGGTCAGAGGGCACGGCGTGGGGCGGAGCTCACTGGCAGCGTCGACGGCCTGGGAGCCGGTTGATGGCGGTGGAGGCACGGTGTCGACGGCGGGTCCTGGTGCGTTGGGCTCCGCAACAGGGTGCAGGGGCAGGTCGGCGGCCCCAGGGTTCGGGGTAGGGGCGTCTCCGTTACCTGCCTCTGCTGTCGCGGCCTCCTCCGTGGCGTCGTCTTCAGCCTCCGCTCTGTCTTCACTGCCCTCGGTGGCTGGTGTGCTGCTGGACGTCGACGGCGCCTCCTGCTGCAGGGTCACAGCCCGCCGGGCCACTTCTTCTTTCCACCCGGCTATCACGTCCTGCTGCGCCCGGACCATCCTCCGGTCCAGCTCCTCCAGCGCCGCCCGTGCATACTCGGGGTCCTCCTTGGGGAGATGGGCTAGCAGCTCTGTAAAGCTGCATGGTGGTGTGGCTTGCAGCAGGCCCCTTGCCAAAGTGCTGGAGTTGGTTCCTTTCTCCATCTCCGGGTGCGGCCTGGCCAGACTGATCCAGACCACCCCCTGCTCCGCAGTTTTCTTCTCTTTCCGCCCCCATGGGGGGTGGTCCTGGGGCATTCTGCTGACAATCACTCTCAGGGGCAGCCCCCCCACGTTGACGGACATTTCTACAGCCGTGCTCATGGTTGTTGGGGGCGGGCTTCCTCTTTGGTGCCATTCTGGGACCCGGCCCACGATGGGAGGCGGCCTCCTGTGGTCTTTTGGCGCGCACATTATGGCGCTCGTTCTTCTGGGGAGGGCGCCATCTTTAGTACAATGAAACAGTCTCTTTTCAGGCGCGCAGTACCCGTTGTTAGCGGGCACGAAATCCTGCCGACTACGCCAAAGCTGACTCGCCCCCTGGGCCGTGGGGCACTCGGAACCGGGCAATAGGGAGACGATGGGGGTAGTAGTGGCGACCCGGTGCCGTGGCTCAGGGTGGTCAGACCAGTGGCAGTCTTTTAGATGTTTTAGATAATGTCCGACTACGCCACCCGTGGATTGCGGTTATTAGGAACCGCCGCTGCAGGGCAGACCGCTGGGGCCGATGATGTATGCAGCTGGGATGGTGTGACTCCCCACGGGAAGAGTGCGGCCCCAGGGTAGTGTAGTGAATGATGGGAGTGATGGTGGTGAGAGTCCCAGTACCGGTAATGCCGGAGGAGTGAAAAAGCACACAGACAACGTACTGCAGTCCAGGGTCTTTACTCACGGTTAATATCCAAGTCACTTCTGCAGGGAATGACTGCCCGAGCCATGCTGCGTCCACCAGGTGAGGGGCTCGGTCAACTCCCAGGCAGCTCATGAGTATGGCTCAGGACCCCCTTTAATCCTTCCTCTGGCCTGCCTCACCAGTGACCCACTTTTGTCCAGCTACCGCGGACTTGTGCGGTTAAACGTGGGCCCCGTCCTCCGCTGTCCTATATGGTGCCTTCCTAGCAGAGTACAGCAATAGGGGTTCAGGAAAACCACACAGAAAAATAAGTATTAAAGCAAGTGTAGTGCTACTAAAAGTTAAAACTTAACATTTATTACAACTGAATAAAAAAGTGATACACAAGTCCCAAGGACCTAAAAACGAGTATAAGCCTGTCTGTGATAGTGAGTAACCCTATAAATCAGTAGCTCATTATGTCCAGGAATACGAACATATGTAATACCAACATAGCCTACCTGTAACATAGCACAGAAAATGGCGGGAAAATAATAACGGAGCTCTCAAGACAATGTCTCAAACATATCATGTCTCAGCATACAAGAACCTTAATACATTTAACTAGTTATGGTGAGCATTTAGACCCTATAAAAATATTAATGGAACGACCTCACCAGGTAGAATGTCGGTTCTTGCTCTCTGGCTTTAAGACAGCTCCATGTGATGGGGCATCCAAAACCTTATTCAGCCTCCAGCAACTCACAGCACACCGCTCCCGTTCCATTAATATTTTTATAGGGTCTAAATGCTCACAATAACTAGTTAAATGTATTAAGGTTCTTGTATGCTGAGACATGATATGTTTGAGACATTGTCTTGAGAGCTCCGTTATTATTTTCCCGCCATTTTCTGTGCTATGTTACAGGTAGGCTATGTTGGTATTACATATGTTCGTATTCCTGGACATAATGAGCTACTGATTTATAGGGTTACTCACTATCACAGACAGGCTTATACTCGTTTTTAGGTCCTTGGGACTTGTGTATCACTTTTTTATTCAGTTGTAATAAATGTTACGTTTTAACTTTTAGTAGCACTACACTTGCTTTAATACTTGCCTTCCTAGCAGGTTTGATGAGGTGTCGCACCAATAAATGATCACGACGTCCGGTCTTTGGCTGAGGGTAGTTTCTCCTCCACCAACTTGAGATCCGGCACCCTTAATCTGCCTGACCCTGCACCCTGGATTCTCGTGGGTTCTTAGGGTCCCTTCCACCTTCTTGTTCCTGAGCCCTTCTGTTTCTCTGTCTCTTCTTCTTCTCTGTTCCTTTCTGTTCCTGTCCGTTCCTTCCTCGTGGAGCTGGGATGAGACTTAATCACAGCTCCCCTTCACCTCCTCCTCGGCCTCTCACTAGGCCCTCCTGGAGTAGAGCTCCTACAGAGCCTCTACTCCCTGTCTTCTCCTCTCTGGACAGGACTTCTCTCCCAGCTAAGATGGTGCGCACCTTTTATACCTCCCTCTAGAAACATGAGCCCAGGTGACCAGCAACCAATGGGCTCCTACCTACGCTCAGGAACCAACCCCTATCTGCCCCTACAGCACTGGGTGTTCCACCCCCCTCCCCACTCCAGACAGGGACATAGTCGGTCGTGCCTGCACTTCTGTCTAGTGGGAGCACCGTTGAGCTGTCCCTCGGAAATGGGGTGTGTGTGCTGTATGCAGCTAACTGAGCCCTGGTCCATACTCCATCCTTACCTGGGAGTGGAATACCACACCTCTGGCAGAGGTGCAATACCCCTGTAGCGGCCGAACCCTCGGGGCGCTACATATATAATATATATTATATATATATTATATTCCTTTTCAGTGACAGCGCACTCCCTTTCCGGCTCTAATGAGAAGTGACATGCTAGCAAGAAAGTGCACTGTGAGTGTGCATTGTAAGAAGAGAATGCTACGAGCAGAGAGAGTAGAGACCAGCCTCGCCCCTGAACTGGACATCACTGATGAAAAAAAGTAGTTAAAGTAGCTTAGATATCCATGGTTATGACCGCTAACAACTAACTAATTTTCACTATGTGAGTGGCTGTAACCATGGATATCTAGAAACATAGAATGTTAGCGTTGGAAGGGACCTCAAGAGTCATCTGGTCCAACCCCCTGCTCAATGCAGGATTCACTAAACCATCTCAGACAGATGTCTGTCCAGCCTCTGTTTAAAGACTTCCATTGAAGGAGAACTCACCACCTCTCATGGCAGCCTGTTCTACTCGTTAATCACCCTCACTGTCAAATTTTTTTTTTATAGAATCATCTAAGATACTGCAAAGCCCTGCACATGGGATAAGCGACATAGCTAATCAGAAGAACTATACTACATTTCTAATTTTAGGTATTTGCTAATATTATTATTATTACACCTGCTACATATTGGTGGGATAGGATCTTGGAGATGGGAATACCACTTTAAAGTATTTTGGAAAAAGCGATTAGATTGTTAAATTAAATAGATAGACATTTAGGATAAAAATCAACTTTACTTTCAGACCACACCTTTAAAGAAGTTGTCCACTACTTTGACATTGATGCACGCGGCACCCCCGCCGATCAGCTGTTATCGGTGCCGGCCGGATGTCCTTTCCTGCGGTGCCTGGCCGTCAAGTTGCAGTGTCCAGCGCTTGTTACTGCACATCCGCCTCCTATTCAATTGAATGGGAGGTGGATGTGCAGTTACAAGCGGCCGCCACTACAACTTGACAGCCAGGCACCGCAGGTAAGGACTTCCGGCCGGTGGCCGCCGCCGGCACCGATAACGGTATACGTGCGGGACCCCAGCTGATCATACATTCATGCCCTATGCTATGGATAGGGCATCAATGTCAAAGTAGTGGACAACACCTTAAAGTTTTATGGGATTATCTCTGCATTGCTGGACTCTTTCTGAGTTTGGTACAGTAGTGTTCAAAATAATAGCAGTGTGTTAAGCACAAAATCTTTATCCTAGTTTTTATATCCATGCATTGGGAACATTGCACACAGTTTTCTAATTTAAAACATGAAGAGAAATGTATAAAATTTTTAACTACTATACAGAAAATAACAAAAAATGAACATTGGGTTGTTCTAAAAAATAGCAGTGTCAGCATTTGTCTTTACAAGCTCACAATATGTACTCTTTTTTTTGAGGATTTAGCATTTCTGTGAATCACTTACCTACTATTTAGCTGTATATCCACAGTTTTTTAGAACTGCTTCACATCTATGTTGCATAGAGTCAACCAACATCATTCATTCATGTTACTAATGCCTTCCAGGCCCTGGAATCGTCATTATTAGGAACCATGTGTATATATGTATACATGTGTAAATGTGTACACATGTATACATATGTACACATGGTTCCTAGCGATGACATACAGTGAGGAAGTGGGGAGAGAACCTTAATGTTCCGCACACCGGAGGTCACTGGAGCGGAAGTCACAGTGACTCACCGGCACCAGCGCACAAGATCCCTGCACTACTATGCCCATAGATGGGAGGAAGAAGTGCGCTTTGTGTAAAGAATGAAGTGTGCAGGCGCGGGATATGGCCACCGCAACTGCACGTCACAGGGCACTGGGGAGGGGGGAGTCATTATAATTAACACAGCTGGCGGAGATTCCTTACAGGTCCGGGGCGCTCAATGGATCATTACCATAAAGATAAAACATTAAATTTCACAAAACAAGACCATTAATATGAGGCATACAGATAGGAATAGATTTTCATTTCTGTCACCTGTATGCCCATATTAGTAGGTCATATAAGTCCCAGGGGGTGACAGAGTCCCTTTAATAAAATTAAAAAGCTGGCCACTTTTGAGCTTGTGACAGGTCCTCTTTAACTCTTCTAATTTATAAAGGGAACCAAGTGACACACATCTAGTGGCGGACATATCATTGAACAATCTGTGTAGCTGTACAGGGACCCAAGAGGTAAGGGGGCCCATTTCCACCTCCAAAACATGTGGAATTGTGCATTATGATGAGCTATTGGACTGCAAAGAGCCCATATTTAGTTCTTATACAGTGGCCCTTCTCTTTCTATGTCCGCCAGTGCACACGTCTATAGCTTTTTGACAGCTTTGGAATATGTACAATCGTATTATCGCTGCAGGATCCTTTGGATAAAAAGGGATTGTTCAAACTGGGCAACACCTTTAATTCTATTTTCCACAATATAATAAAAAGGAAGTGAGACAGTGTTGTAAGGGAAAACCAACAAAAAGTATACCTATGTCACCCTTTGAAACAAATGGTAGCTGTGCTGACTGCTTGAACTGACTCAGCATATTTAATTATAGAATCCTTAAACTTTCACACTTATTTAACACATTTTATGGCTCGGAATCAGGAAAACGCAGCGTTGCTAGTGCTGTGAAATGGTTTATTATGCAGTTTTAAAATATAAGCCATGTAATCAGATCACACATTTCTGCTGTAAAGCGCAAATTTACATGATCATTAATCATTCTCATGCGAAACACAATCCTGGTGATCTAGAAAATTGACCACTGCAAATCTAAGCCCAAAATGTTACTAGCATGTGGATGTTACTTTATTGAGTCTGAACAGAAAACCCAATCAGAAAAGGCAAGAAGTTTTGAAATCGTAAATTAAAAAGTGCACATGAGGGCCCAACTCAACATTGATACCACAATTATTAAATAGGTTCTCTGGGAACAGAAATTATTAAATAAAGAAAATGTCATTCTAAATAAATTTCAAAATGCTTTTAATTAGCAAATCACATTTGTTTCGTCTACAGATGTAATCACTCTAGAACATCAAAATGGCAGTTGCGTTGTTACGCTGACATAAACCTTTCCTAGAATTTTATTAGGAAAGGAGCCTGTGAACATGTGCTGTAGTCCACTGCTTTGACCAGGAGACAGCTTTACAGTATATCATGTGGGTTATCTCCAGGTCATAGTAGCCGCTAAGCATTCATAAATACAGAGTGGACAGCAGTGTGAGCAGCCTCTTCTTACGTCAGCACTCTAGTAACTCCAGTATTAAATCAGATAGACAGAGTGGAAAGCAGTATGAGAAGCCTCTTCTTAACTCACCATCCCTGGTATCTCCAGTATTAGATCAGTTAGATAAGGTGGACAGCAGTGTGATCAGCCTCTTTCATTTTAGCATTCCTGGTATCTCCAATATTCAATCACATAGACAAGGTGAACAGAAGTGTGAACAGCCTCTTATCTCACCATCCCTGGTCTGGTATCTCCAGTATGAGATCAGATAGACAGTGGACAGCAATGTGAGCAGCCTCTTCTTACCTCAGCATTCCTCATTTCTAGTATCTCCAGTATTAGATCAGATAGGGTGGAAAGCAGAATAAGCAGTCTATTCTTGCCTAAGCATTCCTGGTATCTCCAGTATTAGATCAGATAGACATGATGAATACCAGCATGAGTGGCCTCTTCTTACCTCACCACCCCTGCTATCACCAGTATTAGATCAGATAGATGGTGGACAGCAGTGTGAGCAGCCTCTTCTCACCTCAGCATCCCTGGAATCTCCAGTATTACATCAGATAGATATGGTGGAAAGCAGTGTGAATAGCTTCTTCCTACTTCTGCATCCCAAGTATCTTCAGTATTAGATCAGGATATGCACTGGGAGCACATCTTCTTACACAACAAACGAGGGCACAGAGCTTACTATTTCACATATTCATAATGTGTTATTAACATTCTAAGACGTTTTTCTGTCAGTGTAACAAGATAGCATCCATTATAATTCTATAGTGATTATCTCCTTCGACAAAACGAATGTGATATGATAATTTAGGGTTTTTAGGAAATTATTCATGATGACCTTTTCCTTCTTTTTTTTTCTATCTCCTGATGACCTCTTTAAGGATTAGAAAAACAGTGCCAGAGCTGTCCACAGGTTGTATGGTTTTGCAGCTCAGCCCCATTCATTTCTATGCAACGCTGTTTTACAAGGGACATACCCATGTTTTCTAATCCTGGACAAACCCTTTAAAGATGTGAATAGACATCTTATGGCCTAATGTTCCAAGGATGATGGATGATTGGACCTGCTAGAACAGGGATGTCAAACTCAAACACACAGAGGGCCAAAATGGATGAATAAAAAAAGAAAAAAGGAGAAAAGAAAGGGGGGCGCAGATCTAAGTGTAGTATTTTAGTAATATCGAATTAGAATTAAAAATTGCTCTCACCTTTGTGGTGTCTTGTTATCCAGCATGTAACCCTGTCTTTAGGGAGTGGAGTAGTCCTCTGGATCAGCTGGCCTGCAGCTTAAAAACAGGTAAAACGAGCTCCCTTGCAGGAGACTCATCAGAAAAGTGCAAGAAAGAGTTTCCAGTTTGTCAGGGAGCGCTTCCAGGTGATTCATTACTTACTCCAAATCTTTCAGGAATAATCCAGTTTATTTTTTTACAAACAACGCGTTTCGGCTATGCATAAAATTAGCCTTCATCAGGGAGCGCTTCCAGGTGATTCATTACTTACTCCAAATCTTTCAGGAATAATCCAGTTTATTTTTTTACAAACAACACGTTTCGGCTATACATAAAATTAGCCTTCATCAGGTAAAAATTTTACCTGATGAAGGCTAATTTTATGTATAGCCTAAGGGGTTTTCTTATAAGAACAATTGATCATCTATCATTGGGATAGATAATAATAACTACTGAGACCCCACCGATTGACAGAGCCGGGCAATAATTCTCCATGGGACTGCTGGAGATAGCCAAGCACTCTATTGGAATACCTCTGCCAGTCCTATGAAGAATAGAGAATTCAGAGCATGGGTTTCAGGGTCAGACACAGGGGTCCAAGAGGTAAGGGGACCACATGCAGATCCAAAGCAGGTGGAATTGAGAATTATGATGAGATATTGAACTGCAAAGGGCCCATATATTGTTCTTGCACAGGCGCCTCTTCTGTCTGTATGCGCTTCTCCTTGTGTGGTTGTATTATTGCCCAGCTACTTATATTAGGCGACTGTATGAAGGTATTTTGAAAGTTATGGTTGGGTGTCTATTGATCAGGCATATGTATATCTATGTTTCTATATACTTTGTGTTCTTATGTCTACTGTTCATTATCTATTTTTTTAAAACCTCAGTAAAGACTAATTACTCATAAATTGGCTGAGCAAATGTGAGTAAATGGTGCAGACAACTTTCCTTTGGCTGTAATTAAATGTCAGGCCACTTGTAGGATGGGTGGAAGAATTATTTTATCTATAACCCACTTCAATTCTCTAAATATGTTTCCTCTCATCTCACTATTTCCATTCACTTGGCATATTTGAAGCCCTCCAAATAATACCGAATCTTGCAGCCCATAGTGGTAATTTCTGTGTGTACTATAGTCAGTATTACAAAAATTCTAGCACATGCCCAGTATAGGACAATAATGTAAATAGCAGAAATATTAAGAGAGAAAGATGGCAAGAAATAAAGCAGAAAGATTCAAATTGAAACTAAGACATAAAGAATAATAAGCCAAGACGTAAAAAAAAAAGCTTAAAACCCAGGAGGTATTTGAGATGCCTCATTGAGGAAAAGTATAGAATAGATAGGAGGGGGCAGGTGGAGGAAGTACCTATGCCAACCGGGTATAGAATAGGTAGGAGTGGGCAGGTGTACGGGGTGCCTGTGACAACTGGGTGTAGAATATGTAGGAGGGGGCAAGTGAATGGAGTGCTGTGCCAACTGGGTATAGAATAGGTAGGAGGGGGCAGGTGGATGGAGCGCCTGTGCCAACTGGGTATAGAATAGGTAGGAGGGGGCAGGTGGATGGAGCGCCTGTGCCCAGGCTTGGACTGGCCCACAAGAGAATCCTCCAGTGGGCCCCTGTTCAGAAGGGGAGCACCACCCTCTTATATGAGCAGTACTTGGCATTATATACTGAATCACTATGTACAGACAAAGGCAGCATCTTATTCATTTAACAATCTACCCAGTTCATTGTTATATACATTTGTGAATGAGGATAAAATCACATTTGCAAGTAGCTGAAAAGTGGGGCCCTGGAGTTGGTTACTGGTTGGCCCTTGGCACCCCAATTCGACTCTGCCTGTGCCAACTGGGTATAGAATAGGTAGATGGGGCAGGTGGATGGAGTGACTGTGCCAACTGAGTATGGAATAGGTAGGAGGAGGCAGGTGGAGAGAGTTCCGGTGCCAACCGCACTATATGGATACCTATTGGGATGTTGCCATTTAGATTCTGATATTTTCAGATTGCAGCAATAAGACATATAAACAGTTTTATTAGAAGAGTAAAATGTAGTCTGTCATACAGTTTCCTTGTATGCTATCCCATGTCTATGCCAGTGTCACATGAATAATGTGGATATCTCCTGCAATGCCATCCAGTGTATACAAGTGTGCTACCTCTCTAATCATCCATGTTTTTGTTTGGTCCTGTCTCTGCTACAGTCTCATCTTCTAGATTACTTGTCTGCCTCCTGATCTCATCCTCCCATCATCCCTCTATTCCTGAGTCTATCTCATCCCCATTCCTTGCACCTCTCCAGCCTTCCCTACATCCTTGTCATTTCCCAGCCTGTCTTCTCCATTCTGTGCTATCCCCTCCCTGTGTCTGCCTGTTCTCTCCTCCTCCTTCTTCTATCATTCACCCTATCTCTCCCTTTCCTCCCCTCCCCAGTTCTGCTCTCTTCTGCCTGCCTCTCTCATACACACAGTCCTGGAACTGCTGGAGGGATGAGTGCAGGGTAACAGGAGGAAATCTGAGTGTGGAGGGGGGGTCACACCAATGGTCCAGCAGAGCAGAATGGCAAGGACCCCTTCCAGTTCAACACAGGAGATCCAGATGGATGTGTTAGAGGGGCACAGTCTGCAGGTGAGAAGACTACAGCTTCATCTACACCCATTCCTGTACCATCACTAATGCACAATTTCATTGCACATTTCTGGCCTTTCTCTCCATCACATAATATTTACATATATTAAGATGCATAATGTATATATCTCTTGGCGATACATTGTATCAGGAGTATCAACATCCAGAATTTATACAAGTACAGACAGAATGGTAATTTATAGAACAGTTAGACATCCATGGAAAGAAATCTAAAGGGAGGTGGAGGGTTAGAGTGATTACAAACTGCTAGATAGGAATACAAAAAGGAAGAGAATGGATGAACTGTGACCATAGAGAAACAGCTGGTACTGAGCAGGTAAACATAGGATGCAGGGGGGATGGGAAGTGGAAGTGAGAGGGGGATGATTGCATTACTGTAGCACTGGGAGGGTTAAGGAAGAAATATTTGGCTGATCATTTTCCAGAAAGATAGGAAAGTTGATATATACTTTGCTGTATATATACCAAATATTAGTGTTTTACCAAGATAAACACTATTATGAATAATGATTGAAAATACATGGCAGAAGTTATCAATCCTATTTATGTAATATTAGTATACGGGAAGCACTGGTATATAGTATAGGAGCCAGTATGTGGGCGTTCTTTGAGGGATATGACGTGTGATGGGTAAAAGTATTATTTGTCATTCTTCAAGAGTGGATACATTGCAATATATAGCTGGGTTAAATGTATATTGTAGAGGTAAGATTGTGTTCCTGACCCAGCCATTTGGGGAGCCATGTACTCCGCCACATATTAGAGCCCTATTATTAATGAAGTGAATCTGGGCCCCCTGGTCTTAGGTCCGAGCTTCTACAATACAATGGCACTGATCTGGAGCGATGACAGGACAGTACTAAGTTTACTTGGTTTATTAGCTTGGATGGCATTAACGGGTAATATGTCACATGGCGGCTGGAGTAGTACTACTAGGTACAATACTACTGGAGGTATAGTATCATTCGTATGACAGGGATTTCTGAATATCACA
Organism: Phyllobates terribilis; assembly: GCF_046119375.1. Classification (NCBI taxonomy): domain Eukaryota; kingdom Metazoa; phylum Chordata; class Amphibia; order Anura; family Dendrobatidae; genus Phyllobates; species Phyllobates terribilis. The sequence continues at coordinate 171,483,437 of NW_027362765.1, forward strand.
GCCATTGTTCTGTTGCTGCAGCATTTATTTTTATTCTTCTTGGCAGGCTAAATATAAGAGAAAAAGTCGATTTAAGCGTTCAGATGGCAGCACCAGCTCAGACACCACCTCGAACAGCTTTGTGCGGCAGGTAAGTCATTCTTATCATTGCTTTACACTGTGGCCTGGTGTGTGCGGCAACACACACGCAGGCCTCGCTAGGCCCTGGTCCTGGGTTACCATAGCAACCAGCACCAGGGAAGAGATGCTCCTACGTCAGGAGATGGAAATGACAAACACTAATTAACTGACTGAGGGAGAGAGGAGATGCTGTAGAATAGTACAGGGAGAGGGAGGTGGATGGAAGAGACAAAGAGACATACATATATATAGAGGGAATCTGGAAAACGGCAGCTCATGGAAGGGTACAGGCAGAGAAAGCATGATAGCAGGGACGGAGGCTCATCACATGGGCGGCTATGGAAAACAGGGTGTGGGCCAGTTCAGAAGGAAAACTTAAAGAAAGGACGGAAATAAGATGATTGAGTTTGCAATGGTTTGTTCTAACTGCTGCATTTTTGGAAAATTAATGACTAGCCTTCCGCCATGCTGTGCAAAGTTACACATGTATGTATGGAACGTCTTATGGGTGGGACAGCAATAGCTACACTTTGCACTGGGATACATATGGCAGGCATGACATTTATAGCCAGAGCTGTCCACTCTCTACTTCATCACAGCAGCTGATTGTAAGCAGGTAGAGAGATAAACTGGGTGGAAATGCCATTTAAAGATCATCTGCTCTTCTGTCATCACCTGCTCTTCTGTCATCATCTGTTCTTGTGTCATCATCTGCTCTTCTGTCATCACCTGCTCTTTTGTCACCTGCTCTTCTGTCATCATCTGTTCTTTTGTCATCACCTGCTCTTCTGTCATCATCTGCTCTTCTGTCATGTTTGCGTGTTTTTGGTAAATACTTTACATACAAATTTTAAACTTAGACTTCTGCATTGTGCCTTTCTTCTGTAAATCCTAGAGGAAGTGCATGAATAAACTGACAACTGGACGTTATCATTCACGTTGTCAGTAAGGTGTGGCTCTGAATGTCAGCCCTAACTTGTGCCGAACTGAGTAGAGACAACCTATTGACAAGAGGAATGATAACACCCATTTGTCAACCGCTTCATACCTTTCCAAGAGGAATAACAGGGGACTGACACAAGGCAGAGCTCTAAGAACAGATTCTCTAGAATCATTTACTTACTAGGGCACACATGTATAAATTATTAATAAAACGGACATGGCCTTATATATTCTGGAATATAAGATGTGTGTATATCTATATCTATATATATATAATATATATATATATATATATATATATATATATATTTGTGAGATAGTGAAGAAACTGTGAGCCTTTCTCAAGCCAAGAGAATTTTACATGAGGATGCTGTATTGGTACCCACAGGCTTGCACCCGCTTGCTATGTTGGTTTTGTATAGTGCTGCTTTCCGTATATGCTTACCGTATATATAATTATATATTAGTTATTTTATAAGTGCCTTTACAGTCCTTTATGATAAGGGCTTCATAGAGAATTTGGGGTGATTGTAAGTGAAACTATACTTTATGTTATTTGCGCCCTTTCAGCTTGTTTTATTACTGTGCATATAAGTTGCAATTAATGGATCGCTGTGTGATCACATGTTAGCAATGTCACTCATACTCCTAGTGTATGTGACATTTTCCATGCATTTTACATTGATTGAGCCATTAGTGTCTAACCCAGCACCTGCTCCACTGTTCCTCTTAATATAAGAGGTACTCGGATCAATGATCCCAATTTTAGATCAATACTCCCGGTGGTGCACTCACTGTGGCCCTTCTGGAGCGATATATGAAGGCCCTGCCCTTGCAGACAATTGCACCAATCATGTGAACCCTCCATTAGGATTAAGCTTGCTTCAAATCTAATTGTGGTCAGACAGCTGTAGCGACTTCCTTCCTCAGCCTGTAATAGTGGATGAGTCAGTTTACCGGATTTTTCTGGAGATAATACATGTGAAAGGCTTTCTCTGTGTTTCATAAAGATGGAGAAAATATGCTTGGGAATGTGTTAATATAATATATTTTCAGAAAGATATACATGTGACACTGTGCTGATGTAAAGGGAAGAGCATGATTCCCTAAGGATGAGCTGAGTAAAGTCTGATTGCTTCTTTGATGTTCATCACATCCCTTGGTTTGTAACAATGTTAAAGGGATGTTCCCTTTTTGATAAATTTATACATATCAATCAGGTATGCCATAACATTATGATCGGTGGAAGTTTAATCTTGTTGTTGCAGTTCTTGGAGGCCAAACAATATGCCTTTACTTGTAATGGTTTGGAAACCATTTTAAGTCAGATGGACATTCTTCTGAGGATAGATAGGGCTAAGAACAGACAAACAAGTTTTCCATCAGTCTGTCATCTGTGTGTGCCACGAAACGCACATGAACTGAATGCTGACCAATGCTAGGCAATATATAAGCGTACGCACTAGTCTCGTACATTATGCATACAATTTTCATCCGTATTTAAAAATGGACGACTTTTCATCTCTATTGTCATCTGTGTAACATCCGTTTGGTATCCATATGCCATCCGCTTTTATACATTAGCAATTATTAAAATGTACAAGTCCAAGTACAGTTTATTTTATGAAAGAATTGCAATGAATCCATAAAATTTGTTTGCTATACAGTTGATCAGTATGGGGATCTGATTTTTTCCCCCGCACCCATAGAGTTAAATAGGTGAGTCTCATAAGTGTTTTCCAATGACTTATTGACTTGCTAGGCCAAGTGCGATCCAAATGTCAGATGTAAATCACACATGCTGCGATTTTTTTCTGTCTGAAGGAAAAATCGGACATGTGTAAGGCCCCATAGAATAACATTGGTCCAAGTGCGATCCAATGTTTTCTCGGATCGCACTTGAGCCTAACATATGGTTGTCTGCACAAGCCCTTAGGGTGCAGTCAAACATCCCTGTGAATGTCAGTGTGTTGCCTGATTTTTTTTTCATTGGACAACACACAGACCCAGTGTACCGAGTACGTCCTCAACATCGGATCAGAATACGATATGCTTCGGATTTCACGGATCTCATTCTCAGATCCATAATTTTCCCGGTTGCATGAAAGGATCAGTGAGACTGTATGACTAAAATCGGACAGCGTTAGGACATTTCAGATGTGTGAATGCACCCTTAGGCTAAATTCACAGATCTCCGTTTGAAACAGACTGCATACAGATGCAGCACCGATGTTTTCTGTCTGTTCACATCATAGACCCATTAGTTGAAAAGTATGAATTAGATCCACGAATTAGACGAAACTCACAAATGTCTTTTTTTTTGTGGATCATTAGCTTGAAAATAAAGGACGCTTAGAATTGTAATTTCTCCATGCGCTCTGTTAAAAAAAAAAAATGGATAGCACACATACGAGAAAAGCGTACGTATGAATGAGGCCTTGATGGATCAGCGTCCAGAACATTGGACTCGCTTCATTATTTTAGAATTCTCTAATAGGGAACATAAAACAAAGAGAAAGCCAACCGCTTTAATAGATCAAGAACATCCCTTTACACTAACCACGGACTGGGTGCTGCAGCCATATTACCCTGGTAATCCCACAAGAAGCTTCCTTTATTCCCGTCTTCCACGCACAGAAGACTGCAGAGTATAACACTTCTCTCGCTCCACAGAAAAGAACAATTAGCAAGTACAGTTATTTTTAGTCACGTATTATAGAATACATGTTAAACCATTCCATACTATTAGAAGATAAAGGTTTTTGTACAGATATTTTCCATAAACCCATAAATCCAGATAAAACTCTCTATGGATTGGAGGTTGTAGATGGTTTATGTTCAGTGGCGTTGTAATGGATATGATTATATTTAGCTTCGTGGCTTCTATGGACACTACTCATGCTGCATGTGTGGCTTAGATGTTACTGTGTGAATAAGGCTCCTGTTGGGCATTGTGTGTCACCATTATAATCATGCACAGCATATGTAAGATGGGGACAGATCGCTAGATATTTCTGCTGCACAGTGTTTCTCCTTATGTTCCAGTTTAATTTTGCTGATCTGTGCCACTATGCTTCATAAAAGCATGATTTTCATGTATTTTCTCACATTATGTAAGCACTCATAATGTAAAGTGTACCCCAATGCTATGGAAATTTGTAAATCAAGCATAGTTTACCAAATCAGTAGGACTACAATATGCTGCCCCCTTGAATGGAGAGCACAAGATCTTCTCGGACCAGACAAAAGTCTTTCCAAATCTGATGCACTGCCTATCTCTCTGTAATATATTGCTTGCAACAAGTATCCTATTTTGATGAAGAAGTGCCATATGTGTTGGGGAGGAGGCTATATTTGTATAATCATATTTTAAATTAATAAGATAATTTATGGACACAACAAACACATTGGTGTTTTGTAAGCCTATCTTGATTCAAGGTGCATTGGAGTAAGATACACCAAATTCATTGTGAGGCAAGCAGGGCCGGCTCCAGGTTTTTCTGGGCCCCGGGCGAAAGAGTCTCAGTGGCCCCTTTAACACATACCACGATTCATGATGCAGAGATACGGCGGAGAAATAAATATATATATATATATATATATATATATATATATATATATATATATATAGTACAATGCAAAGATTTCACTTCTTACATTACATGAGTGATATCTATTGTAAATTCCACAATAGCTCGGAAACCGGTGAATCGCTCCACACAGAATACTAGCCCCCATATAAGGCTCCATACGGAATACTGGCCCCCATATAACGCTTCATACGGAATACTGGCCCCCATATAAGGCCCCATACGGAATACTGGCCCCCATATAAGGAATACTGGCCCCCATATAAGGCCCCATACGGAATACTGGCCCCCATATAAGGCTCCATGCGGAATACTGACCCCCATATAAGGCTCCATACGGAATACTGGCCCCCATATAAGGCTCCATACAGAATACTGGCCCCCATATAAGGCTCCATATGGAATACTGGCCCCCATATAAGGCTCCATACGGAATACTGGCCCCCATATAAGGCTCCATACGGAATACTGGCCCCCATATAAGGCTCCATACGGAATACTGGCCCCCATATAAAGCTCCATACAGGATACTGGCCCCCATATAACGCTCCATACAGGATACTGGTCCCCTTATAACGCTCCATATAGGATACTGACCCCATATAATGCTGCATGCAGGCTGTTACCCCCCACATAATGCCCCATACAGGCTGTCCCCCCCTTATAATGCTCCATGCAGGCTGTTCCCCCCCACATAATGCACTATGCAGTCTGCCCCCCCTTTATAATGCCCCATGCAGGCTGTTCCCCACCTTATAATGCCCCATGCAGGATGTCACCCCCCCCTCTTTATAATGCCCCATGCAGGATGTCCCCCCCCTCTCTTTATAATGCCCCATGCAGGATGCCCCCCCCCCCTCTCTTTATAATGCTCCATGGAGGATGCCCCCCCCTCTCCTTATAATGCCCCATGCAGGATGTCACCCCCCTCTTTATAATGCCCCATGCAGGATGTCCCCCCCTCTCTTTATAATGCCCCATGCAGGATGCCCCCCCCTCTGTATAATGCTCCATGGAGGATGCCACCCCCCCTTCTCTTTATACTGCCCCATGCCTCCATACATTAAAAAAAAAAATCAAATACTCACCTCCCTTCTCCTCACCTGCTGCCTGCTGCCCGCTGCTCGGGTCCGAACTCCAGCGTTGTCGGCATCTTCCCGCTCAGCGCTGCCTGTGACGGCTCAGGGGAGGGCGCGGTGTACAGACGTCACCGCGCCCTCTGACCTGACACGTCACAGGGAGCGCAGAGCAGGAAGACAGCTGATCTGCGGAGGCACGGGGAGAGGTAAGTATCCAGCTGCCGGGGCCCTGAGCAAGCGGCGGAGAAGGGCGGGCGCTGACACCGCTCTCCTCCGCCCATAGCCCAGCGGGGTGCGTGACCGCCAGTGGGCCCCTCTGCCTGCTCAGGGCCCCGGCATTTGCCCGGGTGCGCCGGGTGCTGACGCCGGCCCTGGAGGCAAGTGTTTGAGGAATGTTCTGCTACGCTGAATGCACTTGGGCATCCAAATCATGATCTACTGCTGGCAGCTCCCTTTCCAATTGACAACCAATGATGTCTCAGATGTGCTCCATGAGAGACAAGTCCAGAGATGCTCCAGGCCATGGTAGCACGTTTAGGCCATGCAGGCTGCTCACAGTAGCATGAGCAAAATGCAGCCTTGCATTGTCATGATTAAAAATGGCTCCTGAGACACTGGAGAAATGACCATGCCACAGGCTCCACGACCAAATCAATGTAACGCTAAGCTGTTAGTGTACCTGGACTGAAGGCTACAGTATGTTATGCCATCCCACACAATAATCCCAGGAGTAGGACCGATGTGATGTTACTTCGTGAAGGCCTGTTCATGGCTTTGCCCACATGGTCTCCAGACCGACTATCATTTCGTCCAAAACAAAAGCGGCACTCATCTCATAAGAGGATAGCACTTTATTCCAGCCAAACTCCTCTAGTCTTCATTCCAGGTACACTAACAGCTCAGTTATATTGATTTGATTGTGGAACCAGGGCTATGGCCATTTTTTCAAAGTGTCCCAGGAGCCATTTTTCAACACAACAACACCAGACCACATGTTGCTCATGTTACTGTGAGCAGTCTGCGCGGTCTAAATGTACTACCAAGCTCTGCAACATCTTCAGAATTGTCTCCCATTGAGCAGATCTGGGACGTCATTGGTTGGCAAATGAAAAGGTAGCTGCCAGCAGTGGATCTTGATGATTTGAGTGCCCAAGTGCATTCAGAGTGACAGAACATTCCTCAGACAAGCTTTAATAACATCAATGATTGCAAACCAAGGCATGTAAGCGCGAGTATATCTGCTTGTGGTGCTCATATGCACTCCTGAATAAATCGAGATGTTTTGAAATATTAGTTTCTGTAGTAAAAAAATAGATTGATTTTGAATGGTGTTTTTTAGCTGATTTTACTCCATTTTTTGGTCCAGGTTATCGTTTTTACCACCAGTGTAACATCCATTTTTCTTGTAAGGCTACGGCCCCACTATCAGTATTTGGTCAGTATTTTTTCTCAGGAGTGGGAGCCAAAACCAGGTGAGGAACAATCAGAGAAAATGTATAATAGAAACAAGTCACCAATTCTGCATTTATCATCCACTCCTGGTTTTGGCTCCCAGTCCTGAGAAAAAATACTGACTGAATACTGACCAAATACTGATAGTGGGGCCATGTCCTAAGTGAAAAAAGGTGAAGTTTCCAAAGGATTCTCCTACCCATTAGACAATGAAAAATGGACAGCACACGGATGACACACAGATGGCATCCGTGTGCTGTCGTTTCTGAATTAACAGACTCATTGACTTAAAAAGATGGTTTTGATCCGAAAATTAGATCAAAATCAGCCGTCTCCATTTTTAATTGCAGACCCACAGACTATCCAAAAAATAATGTACAGAACACGTATGTGAAACACGGACGACATTTGATCTATATTTACGTTTAGGTGTTGCTTACAATGGATGGAGATACAGCCAAAATATGGTTCACAAAACTGATGGGACACAACACAAAAGCTAAAATAACAATATGGTCCAAATATTTACAGAAACCCACCTATAAATCAGGCAGCAAAACAAAAAGTACAATAATGTAAATGGAAGAAAATAGATTAAAGAAAATAAGAAAAAAATCTGCAAATATATGTAATAAATAGATGAGGCAGAGAAAACTTACATTGCAGATTTTGTCAGCTTCCAGGAATTGCAGTTATGGCTCAGTCAATCTCATTTCCAAGTGTCAAAGAAACCTCTATTAGTAACAGGTGATAATGATATCCCAGCACCGAACAGCTAAAGAGCCAAGAGATGGCAGCTCTTAACTTGGACTGAGGCTGTAAATATGTTCTTTATTACTGAACTGTAAAATAATCAGCATGCTTCTTATAAGAAGATGTTTCTATTCCTAGAATAATGCAGAGCAATCAATTTGCCTTGAAAGCTAAACTAAAAAAAGCCTAGACGTCTATATTCTCAAAATCTGGATAAATAACAACATAAAATGTAAAAGTGCCTTATAAAAATAGATTGTAATACATTTCTAAAAAAGACGTGTAAAACTTTCTATAGTCCTCTCAGATTAGTGTTACTTGTCTCGCACTTAGGTCCTGTGGGATTAGGATTTTATGATAGTTTGGACCCACTGGTGGATCCTGAATCTTGAAGACTTTATAATATATATACAGCTCTGGCAAAAATTAAGAGACCACTGAACAGTTTTCTATTGGAAAGCATGGAAAGACTGGTGGAAAGCATGCCAAGACACATGAAAGCTGTGATTAAAAATCATGGTTAGTCCACCAAATATTGATTTCTGAACTCTTCCTGGGTTAAAACATGAGTAATTTGAGATCTGAAAGCATGTTTTCTTTTTTAGTATTTTGACGCTTTATCATTTGCTGCAAATAAATGCAAAATTTTTAGCTTTGAATTTCGGATACATGTTGTCAGTAGTTTATATACTAAAACAACAATGTACATTTTACTCAAAAATATACCTATAAAGAGAAAAATCAGAGAAACTGAAAATTTTGCCAGAGCTGTATATATACACTGCTAAAAAAAAATAAAGGGAACACTAAAATACCACATCCTAGATATCACTGAATTAAATATTCCACTTGCAAATATTTATTCAATATATAGTGATATTAGTTGAGAACAATAAAACATAAAAATGATCAATGTAAATCAAAATGAATATCCCATGGAGATCTGGATTTGGAATGATACTCAAAATCAAAGTGGAAAATCAAATTACAGACTGATCCAACTTCAATGGAAATGATGCTCAGCATAAGGAAATGGACAAGGAAATGATACTCAGTATTGTGTGTGGCCTCCGCATGCCTGTATGACCTCCCTACAACGCCTGGTCATGCTCCTAATGAGGCGGTGGATGTTCTCCTGAAAGATCTCCTCCCAGACCTGGATTAAAGCATCCGCCAACTCCTGGACAGTCTGTGGTGCAATGTGGCATTGGTGGATGGAGCGAGACATGATGCCCCAGATGTTCTTGATTGGATTCAGGTCTGGGGAACGGGCGGGCCAGTCCATAGCTTCAATGCCTTCATCTTGCAGGAACTGCTGACACACTTCAGCCACATAAGGCCTAGCATTGTCATGCATCAGAAGGAACCCAGGTCCCACTACACCTGCATATGGTCTCACAAGGGGTCTGAGGATCTCATCCCAGTACCTAATGGCAGTCAGGGTACCTCTGGCTAGCACATGGAGGGCTGTGCGGCGCTCTGAAGAAATGCCTCCCCACTGCCAAACCGGTCATGCTGGAGGATGTTGCAGGCAGCAGAACATTCTCCACAGCGTCTCCAGACTCTGTCACGTCTGTCACATGTGCTCAGTATGAACTTACTCTCATCTGTGAAGAACACAGGGCACCAATGTGGAATCTGCCAATCTTGGTGTTCTCTGGCAAATGCCTATCGCTCTGCACGGTGTTAGGCTGTAAGCCTAACACCCACTTGTGGATGTTGGGCCCTCATACCACCATCATTGAGTCTGTTTCTGGCAGTTTGAGCAGATAAATGGATGTTAGTGGCCTGCTGGAGGTCATTTTGCAGGGCTCTAGCACTGCTCCTCTTGTTCCTCCTTGCACAAAGAAGGAAGTAGCAGTCCTGCTGGGTGGTTGCCCTCCTACGGCCCCCTACACGTCTCCTGGTGTACTGGCCTGCCTACTGGTATCTGTTCCATGCTCTGGACCCTTCTTGCCACAGCTGGCATTGATGTGCCATCCAGGATGAGCTGCACTACCTGAGCAACTCCTTTGGGTTGTAGACACCGCCTCATGCTACAGTACCTCTGGGGTGAGAGCAATAACAAAATGCAAAAGTGACCAAAACAACAGCCAAAAAGGATGAGAACAGAGAAATGGTCTGTGGTCACCACCTTCAGAACCTCTCCTTTATAGGGGGTATCTTGCTAATTGCCTATCATTTCTACCTGTTGTCTGTTCAATTTGCACAACAGCAGGAGAAATTAATTCACAATCAGTGTTGCTTCATAACTGGACAGGTAGATTTCACAGAAGTGAAACACAGAAGTGTTATTGACTTGGAGTTACATTGTGTTGTGTTCCCTTTATTTTTTTGATCAGTATATAAAGTTGAAACCAAAAGTTTTCATACACTATATAAAAAGATACATATGCATGTTTTTCTCAATATCTGACATGAAATCAAAATAAACCTTTCCCGTTTTAGGTCATTTAGAATTACCATAATTTTTAATATTTGCCAAATGCCAGAATAATGAGAGAGAGAGAGAATGTTTTAAGGCATTTTTACTACTTACTGCAAAGTCAAAAGTTTACATACATTTCATTAGTATTTGGTACCATTGCCCTTAAACTGAATGACTTGGGTCAAACGTTTGGGATATCCTTCCACAAGCTTCTCACAATAGTTGGTCGGAATTTGGGTCCATTCCTCTTGACAAAACTGGTGTAACTAATCCAGTTTTGTAGGTCGCCCTGCTCGCACCTGCCTTTTCATCTTTGCCCATACATTTTCAATAGGACTGAGGCCGGGGCTTTGTGATGGACACTCCAAAACATTGACTTTATTACCCTTAAGCCACTTTGTTACCATTTTGGCAGTATGCTCCGGGTCATTGTCCATTTGGAAGACCCATTTCCACTCAAGCTTTAACTTCCAGACTGATGTCTTGAGATGTTGCTTCAGTATTGCCACATAATCTTCTCTTCTCATGATGCCATCTATTTTGTGAAGTGCACCGGTCCCTCCTGCAGCAAAACAACCCCACAACATGATGCTGCCACTCCCGTGTTTCACAATTGGGATGGTGTTCTTAGGCTTCCAAGCTTCTCCCTTTTTCCTCCAAACGTAACGATGGTCATTATGCCCAAAACATTCAATTTTAGTTTCATCAGACCACAGAACATGTCTCCAAAAATTAAGGTCTTTGTTCCTGTGTGCATTTGAAAACATTAATCTGGCTTTTTTATGTTTCTTTTGGAGTAATGGCTTCTTCCTGGCAGAGTTGCCTTTCAGCCTACGTTGATACAGTACTCGTTTCACTGTGGTTATTGACAATATCTTACCAGCTTCCGCCATCATCTTCACAAGGTCTTTTGCTTTTGTCCTTGGGTTGATATGCACATGTCAGACCAAAGCACATTCATCTCTGGGACACAGAACCCATCTTCTTCCTGAGCGATATGATGGCTGGACATTCCCATCTTGTTTGTACTTGTGTATAATTGTTTGTACAGATGATCGAGGCACCTTCAGGTATCTTGAAATTGTACCCAAGGATGAGCCAGACTTATGCAAGTCCACAATTCTCTTCCTGATATCTTGGCTGATTTCTTTAGACTTTCACATGATGCGACACAAAGAAGCAGTGTGTTTCAGGTGTACATTAAAATACATCCACAAGTGTGTCTCTAATGAACTCAGATGTTGCCAAAAAAAGAAGCTTCCAAACACATTACATCATCATATGGGCAGTCCAGAATTGTTTTAAGGCATAGTAATCTTAGTGTATGTAAACCTATGACTTTGAAGTAAGTAATAAAAATGCCTTAAAACATTCTCTCTCTCTTTCTCATTATTCTGGCATTTGGCAAATATTAAAAATTATGGTAATTGTAATTGACCTAAAACGGGAAAGGTTTATTCTGATTTCATGTCAGATATTGAGAAAAACATGCATACGTGTCTTTTTATATAGTGTATGTAAACTTCTGGTTTCAACTGTATATTTATACACAGAACTCCAAAATAACATGTCAAATGAGAATGGATGTTTTATTGATTCTGCTATACTCTGCGATCTGACACGGGAAAATAGTTTCAGTTTAGTATAGCCATTAACAGAGGTACAGAGAGGTAGGAAAGCTCCATTCAAAGTGGTCCTCTGGTGTTCTTTACACTAACAAAAACCTCCACCATCAATTTCCCCAACTTATTTGGTTGAATAAGGGTGAATTGCTCGTGGAAATCTGACAGTTCCTAATTTGGCTTTCTTGCACAGACTAATTAGTCTAGCAGTTCCCAAAGTTTCATTGGCCTTTAGCATACAACCTTTATACAGAAATATGGGCTTACAACAGAATTGTCCATGGAGTTACTGCTGGCCGGTGGAGCGAGCGAGCTGGCAGAGGAAGGTCAACTACCGGGGTCAAAAACAGAGAGCGCAAGTACAAGACAAAAATCAAGAGCCAGAGATGAAGTCAGGAGGTAGTTAAGGTCAGACTCCTGAGGACAGAGTTAGAATTATAAGACACATGAAGGGTTAAGTCAGTCAAAAGTCAACAAATGGTATCAAATAAACTAGGTTGATAGTAGGGTAACATAGGAGAAAAAAAAACAAGGTCAGTATAAGTTTATAACTTATAACTGACAACTCTCAGAAGTGTACTTTAAGTAGTGTGTGGTACTGCTCCACTGACTTTAGCCAAAAACTGATTACATCTACTGGGCTGCTGGACAGCACACACACATTCTGTCTGGCTGGTCAGCACCGCAGGTCCCAGCCAATGCAGTATCTCTGTTTAGACTGGCTACACTGCTCAGAGCTTTTGGCCACGATGTCTCCTCTATCACCAGTGCTACCAGAATGAATACTGTTGCACTTGGTGACAGAAGCAGACATCAATGGAGCAGGTTCCGGTAGGAATTTGACAGGCTCGCTCTGCAGGGGGTATTATGGTGATATTTGGTTGGTGCTGTGAGGGGTAATATGGATATGTATGGCTCTTTGCTGATAAGACTTCAGTAGAAAAAGCCATGATTTATCCAATAGATAACTGCTGATGATACATATTTAGTACAAGGTAAAGGGAAGGTGTATAGGTAAATCCATAAAAGAGCTAGTTTTTCCCTCTTTATCCCAAGTGTCGATCAGCTGGATCAACATTTAGAACAAGATTTGTACACAATATTTTGCATAAATATTTGTCTTTTTTTTTTCTCCAAAAAAGCATGTTTTTTTTTTAAAGCCATGGACTGTTTCCAGTATCACCAGCTCCTGAGAGAGATTCTCATGATAAAGAAGGCTTGCCTACTCTGGAGATTAACAGTTTTAAATGAAACCACATTTAAATATATTTTTTGGATGAGTTATTTATGTACTTGTACAAGTTGTTCATGTCCCCCATTAGACATCTCTTCTCAAGACTAAATAAATGTACCATAATTCTTTTAAATCTTCACTCCTAACAAAAATACTCCATGTCCTTTATTAATTGTGTGGCTTTTCTTTGTACATTTTCTAATTCCATTTTTTCTATGAACTGGTGCCCAAAATTAAATAGAATATTCCACATCATGTCGCACTAATGCTTTGTAAAGTGGTAGTATCACGACCCTGTTCTGCGAGTCCATGCCTTGTTTAATACATAACAATATCCTTCTGGCATTAGAAGCTGCTGATGAGATTGCATGCTGTTATTTAGTTTATGATCTACAAATACCCAGATACTTCTCTAGAAGTGACTCTCCTAGTTTTGATCCCCCTAGAACATACCTAACTAACTCATCTTCAACTTCTTGAATGGCCAAATAGTATCCCGACTCCATCCAGGGTACATAAGGCCATGGCAATGCTGACCTTAAGACCCAGTGAGTGGAAACACTTGGAGCTGAAGAGAAACCCAGGAGTGAGGAGGGTAATCAGGTTGTCTACGAATCCCATTAAAGCGCTGAGTAATGTAGAAAATCAATTATTAAAGGTGGAAAATATTTGTGGAATGAGGCCCATGATGACCATAATCCATGGTAGCTTTAGACCACCAGCTGAATTGGAAGCTATGAGTTTAGATGCTTGTATATTCAAAGGGCATAAGATGTCTGACTCCTAGTAATATGTGGGGTACGCTTTATGGTGCATGTCAAAGATCGGAGTCAGGACACTCGAAGTGACATACTTTTGAATATGAGAGCTATGATGTGATGTGTAAGTCAGACTGATACTGGCGTATTCCACAATATGCATCTACATAGTCCAAGGTGTCCATAGCTTGTGTGCACCGGTTCCCTACCAGTGCCTCCGGGGTCAGCCTTATCCCTTTATAGCCTGTAAGCCCCCTCGCTCGTTTGCATTTCTCTCTGTCCCCCAAACACTGCTAAATATACCCTGTCAGGTTGCAAAGGCTGCAGGATTTCTGTAACCTGAGCCTGAGGCTCTGAGAGACCTCTCCGAGGAGAGGAGCAGAATGTCTGCTCCTGACCCTCTCATCGGGGCTGCCTCCATCATGGACCCTCCACCTAAAGCCCCCCGTCTTCTCTTGGTGAGACCTTCATATCTCTGTAGCCTGCATAGATTTCTTTTTTTGTCTAGATTCCTCCTGTCTGTGCATAATCTTCCAGCACTTGTTTCACTTGTCCCAAGAGGTCTCATTTACTGTCTTGTGTTCTTATTCTCCTATCCCTCCCTTTCTGTTCCCTTCCCCAGATAGCTCCCTCTCATAGAATGGTTGTATGTGCTTATGGCATGGGGGAGTTCTCCTCTCCTGGGTGTGTAGGTGCTTTCTGGGGTTATATATAGGATTTCCTTATTTATACCAACACTGCCTGTGCTCTATTATGACTGGGGGTGTAACAGAAGGCCAAGTTTGCAGAATAGAATATGAAAAAAATAATCTTTCTTTTTTCTCTTTACTATTGACCATACATCACAGCTATATAGTACATAGAGACAACTTTTATGAGGATTAGTCTTTGGGAAATGCCGGGTGAAAGGTTATTGTTTTCTGTTGTCGTCCACTCTGATGCAGGGCCTGTTACCTGGATAAGCAATGTACAGATCATTAATAGCAGACTTATCACACGTGAGGCATTGGGTTCAGCCAGGCGCTGAGGCATGGACAGAGCTGTGATATGGAGTAGTGTGGGAGCTGCTTAGAAACGCTGCTTTGTTATGTTTATTATTATTATTATTTATTATTATAGCACCATTTATTCCATGGCGCTTTAGGGTATGTATTCTGTAAGTAGTGTTTTTGTGCTAATGGTATGTTAAGTGATAATATTGACAGGTATATATATTCAATCCTATCCCAGTTTAGGAGGGGATACTCATTTCATCATTTGTTTAAGATAGTAAAAAAGTAAAAACACCATTGATTATACAGAGATTTTCCAAAATGGTTGAACTGTGGTTAAGCAATCGTTCATTTTATGCTTACACTGCCCAGTTATCAGCTCATTTGTCACACTGATCTGGGTGACTGTCTGTGAAAGAGTTTGGCTAGCTTTAGTTAAAAAATCTATTCATTTTAAATTTGTCTCATTATTCTGTAGGATCTGCAAAAAAAAATCCTGCAGCATTGTGATTTACACGTGTGACCCTCAGTTTAGAGAAAAAAAACTCCATAAAATGCGTATTTCTACCTAGTTATTTAAAGAGAACCTGTCACTAAATTCATGCTGCCCGATCCGCAGGCAGCATGAATCAGTGTTTGGCTGTGCGATTGCAGCCAGGTGTGTTTAAAGGTCCAATTACACTGCACGATTATCGCGATAATCATGAAATCTAAATTGGCTATCGATCACCTGATGAATGATCCTAACGCTTATTCGCTGGGTGAAATTATCTTTTGGATTGCACAAAAGATTGTCGTTCTCGGCAGCGCAACGTCCTGTGTAAACTATTACAGATCATTCAGTGTGTATCTGAAGCCGGGTCAGCCTGTGTAAACAGGTTATTAAATGACAAGCATATTTCCAGTTGGCGGGCTGCTTAACATTGCTCATCGCGCGGTGTAAATGCACCTTTGCTCTAACATGCCACCGTGTTTCAGAGAAGATAGTTTCAAAAGGTGGTTGGGGACTATTGGGAGAGACGTGACTAGACTGGTGCCAGCGGCTTCTCCCTGACTCATCCAAGGTGATCTGACAGGTCTCTCCATGTGTACATTATGGGAGAAACCTGTCAATCAAATGGAATGGGGCAGGGAGAAGCTGGCTGGGGGCCGAACTAGTCATGTCTCTCCCTGAAGTCTCCAGATGGCTAAACCTATGTTCTCTCTGAAAAAGCTGAAATATTTCAAAGTAAAACTTACCTGCCTGCAACCGTGCTGCCAGGCTGTGATTCTTGCTGCCCGTGGTTTTGGCAGCATGAATCTAGTGACAGCTTCCCCAATAGTACAAAAAACAAACTCCTTGGGGCTTTGGGTTAACAGAGCAGCAAAGATTGATCTTCACCTCCCTTCATACTCAGGAGTCAGGGAGCCGAGATTTATAGTCTTGTTTGCATGATCCTTGCACTGGACGGTTGCTTGGTTGTCCCTGGACTTCCTAAACCATCAGAGAAGAAAAGTGTATTGGTCAGAGAATGAAATTACTTAGTGACTACAGCTTTAGCTCTGAAAGCACAGGCACAAATAAATATGTCTGAGATCTCTGTAAAAAGCTCCCAATATCCAAACTTCCTGGACCTCATCAGTACAACCCCTTTTTAGAATAATGCTAACCCCTCAATCAGCTGATCACCCCATGTTTTCATAATTCCCTACACTCAGCTGTTATTATCATCTGGCGAAGCTTTAACTAATCATACATTCTCAGATCAGTCAACATAAGCTTGTTGATGGTTGCAATACTATTATTATTTATTATTATAGTGCCATTTATTCCATGGCGCTTTACATGTATACATAATAAAAATCAAGTACAATAATCTTGAACAATACAAGACACCGACCGGTACAGGAGCAGAGAGGACCCTGCCCGCGAGGGCTTCCAGTCTACAAATAAGTGATTTACTGTATTTTTTGGTGGCTATCTATCTCACGTTAATCAAAAATATCATTTCAGCTTAAAGGATTTGTCCAGCTAATACTCAACGTACCATTCCTATTCCAGTGCTGCCTGGGTTCTCCACTTCTAATTGAACGTGGTGTCTGATTCGCTTGCTACATGTTATAGAGCAAGAGGAGAAGAACCAATATGTGATAGGAAAAACTTTTTTTATCACCACTTATAATTTATTTTTTTCATTCTATGCTCGTTCTGCGTTTAGGAGTCCAGAGGGCGGTCCTAATCAGCGACTGTGGACTTGTGATTAACTGTCAATGAATGATTGCAGCGGTCATATGTCTGTCTGGACCAAGCAGAGAGTAGAGAGCTGGTATCCCCCTGAGTCAATCATTAGCATCACTAGCCACATCAGTGAAGAACAGGTCACCACTACTGTCAGTCATTAGCTGCAGCAGTTAAGCTTCCATCTATATCGAACAGTACTTGCAGAAACTAATGTGGCATCTGGGCAGCATTGGAACCGGAGTGGCAGAGGACTAGTCTGAGAGGCTTTTAATTTTTTTTCCTTCTTCCTGACAATCCCTTTAACTGCCTAGCTCAGACCTGAATTTAACAATATAAAGTGCTCTCAGTTCGTATATTACGCGCAGACACTTCAAGAACAAAGATGCTTATTATGCCTTATCCATATCAGAACAGTTCATTATTTCACAGCATGCTGGTATTACCTAGAGCGAATGAAAGATCTCATACATTAAAAAGCATGTCTATAGATAGTGTTAACATTTTTTTTTTATCTGGTCGTCAGAAATCAATACCATCAAAACCGACGCCAACATCAGAATGAAGATTACCATTGCCTCATGACAAATTGACTCTTAAAAAAAAAATAATAAGACGTCAATTCTCAGTCGCGTTAAAAACAAGTGTGCAGAGTCATTCAGCTACCAGGTCCACTTTAAGGAAAATGTTGATTTTACTGACAGATATCCTACAAATGCCAATTACATGGGTTGTGGATCTTGGACAGGATGTGTGGAAATTTTGTGCCATCCCTTAATAGACGTGGGAGTGAGCAGTCCACAAGGTCTGTTCATTAATAAGACTCTTGTTATTTTACATATTTGTGCATGATTTCTGTAATTGGTCTCCATTTCTCATTAATTTAATTTATGACCTGTGAGATATATATTGTGTATGCCAATTCAGTGGTAATAATAATAATAATCTTTATTTTTATATAGCGCTAACATATTCCGCAGCGCTTTACATACATTATCGTCGCTGTCCCCATCGGGGCTCACAATCTAGATTCCCTATCCGTATGTCTTTGGAGTGTGGGAGGAAACCGGAAAACCCGGAGGAAACCCACGCAAACACGGGGAGAACATACAAACTCCTTGCAGATGTTGTCCTTGGTGGGATTTGAACCCAGGACCCCAGCGCTGCAAGGCTGCAGTGCTAACCACTGTGGTACAGCTTGTGATAAAAATATCATATATTGCTATACGGACAGATGTATTATACCTTTATTTACTACATTTTCACGTAGGTTGTAGATTAATTATATATTGTATAAGGTATAAAAATCTGTTACTACCCAGAAACTGTCAACTTTCAGACTAGCTGTTGATGGATCTTGATGGATTATTAACTCATGGATGTCTGATTACCCTATGAATATTTATAATATACACAGTAAATATCCTAATTTGATAATGATGATTTAGGGTCCATGTCTGCATGTCAACACCCTCACTTTGTGTCCTTATTACAGACACAATGACAATTGACATAGGCTATGCATTCTCTCTATATCATTTGCATGGGGACCGCAGAGTCTCAGTATGGGCACATGTTACAGATTCGTAGAGTCATGTACAAGAGGCCCAGCTGTGCATACACAAGTAGCTGTCAGTCACTGATTAGGACTGCCTACTGGACTCCTAAACTCAGAATGAGCAGTGAACTCACTAAACAAATTACAAGTGGCACTGAATCTTTTTTTTTTTCTATCACAAATCTATATATCAATCTGTTCTTCGCCTCCTGCTCTATAACATGCCGCAAGCGAATCAGACACCATGTTCAATTAGAGGTGTTAATCAGCCCGAAAGCAACTCAAAGTACAAACAGAAACACATAATGAGAATAACAGAGCAATCAACAGTAGCTAGTTTATCTTTTCCAGATGGAAATTATTTTCATGACTACGTATGTTTAGCTAAAAAATATGTGGAAACAAAAAAAACAGGTAATGAAAATATGTTGCATATTTAAGAGACACTATTAATGAAAAGCCTTTTTGGGACATAAATATCTATCAATAAGAGTGGCAGCGCCTGACAAAGCGTCTCTGGCACGGCCTCCCCTATGGACGAGCCGATGTGCCTGTGCAAACTGTGAAGAGAGCTCAAGGGTGCAGGAACCCTATGTACTGATTGGTCTTGTTCCTGGAGGGCGAACGCCCACCCCACAAGCACTAACATCGCCAGTCGTGACCTTATTTACCAATGGCCAAGACCTTAGGCTTTCAGGTATATTGGCCTCATATGGCACTTTTTTTTTGTTAACTGACAATCTGACCCTGGTACAGTAGGTACTAGACCGCAGTATATAGCCCTATAGCCTTTTTGAGGGTCTCCTGAATATTTTTATTGTGCGATTAGAGCTCTTTTCTCACAGCGCAATCGTTCTTCCTTTTCAAATTCTGACTGTGATGGTATATTTTAGCAGTGGTTCTTTTAAAAAATGTATAAAAGTGATAACTATTTTAACTTGTCCCAGCACACACAACCAAGGTCACAACTAGTCTGTGTTGCTCAGGAAGGAGGCGTCATGACGTCACAACCCTGCCGCTGTGATAAAAATATATGTATGTACTGTTTGGCTACGACAAGTGCGAGGTGCCTTTAACCACTGGAGCCACACGGTGCATGTAACAGTGCTGCAGCAATAAAATAATTAAAAACTGATATACTCCTAGTCTATGCAGGGCCATTTAAGGAAATTTTCCGATTTAGAAAACGCCTCTATTTTTTTTTAATGTGCTTTTCTCACCCTTCGCAGGTCCAGTTTGAGTTTCTGCCTCTGATCTCAGTGTCTGTTATTATCTGCAGCTCAGCCGTCACGTCGATAGCTCTGCAGCCAATAACTGAGCTCAGCGGCTCTGCCTGACTTGATGGCACAATCTACTGAGCTCACTGGCTGCAGCACTGTCTATGTGATGTTAGGTCTGGAGACAATGACAGACACTGGCAGCAGCAGTGGAGACTCAGTGCTGGACCTGGGGAGGGTGATAAAAGGATAGTTTTGTTTTTTAAACAAACTGCGGCCAGGGAACAGAGGGTTTCTGAAGCTTGAAAACCGCATTAAGCCTAGTAAGCCTTATGCGTAATACATTCCTGCCACCAATCAAACATTGACCTCCTATCCTCTGTTGTGAATCCCCCTATACTACTTTGCAAACTTCTCAAGTTGTAAAATGAATAGAAAAGCATCCTGCTTCTGATAAGCTCTTGAAACTTTTCCATACATATTTATGAAGCTCATTAGTGGTTCTTTCATGTGAGCCAGGTTGTAGTTTAGCTTTAGTAGCCCTGAAAATTCTTATTAGCATCGCATTTTCCACAAGGAACATTGTTTATTAATCACTGATGAGCTTTGGGAAGACATTTGAGATCTCACCCACTCACCTACCAGGAATAACAGACTTCTCAAAGGAGCACTATACCTTAAATCTGTTGCTTCTAAATGAGCCGATCATTTCATCTTCGCATATAGTGGGGAAAATAAGTATTTGATACACTGTCAATTTTGCAAGTTTTCCCACCTACAAAGAATGGAGAAGTCTGAAATTTTTATCGTAAGTACACTTCAACTGTGAGAGACAGAATCTAAAAATAAAAAACAGAAAATCACATTGTATGATTTTTAAATAAGTAAATTGCATTTTATTGCATGAAATAAGTTTTTGATCACCTACCAACCAGCAAGAAATCTGGCTCTCACAGACCTGTTAGTTTTTCTTTAAGAATCCCTACTACTCCACACTCATTACCTGTATTAATTGCACCTGTTTAAACTTGTTACCTGTATAAAAGACACCTGTTCACACACTCAATCAATCACACTCCAATCTCTCCACCATGGCCAAGACCAAAGAGCTGTCTAAGGACGCCAGGGCCAAATTTGAAGACCTGCACAAAGCTGGGATCGGCTACAGGACAATTAGCAAGCAGCTTGTTGAGAAGGCAACAACTGTTGGCACAATTATTAGAAAATGGAAGAAACACAAGATGACTGTCAATCTTCCTTAGTCTGGGGCTCCATGCAAGATCTCGTCTCGTGGGATAAAGATGATTCTTAGAAAGGTCAGGAATCAGCCACTGGAGGACCTGGTCAATGACCTGAAGAGAGCTGGGACCACAGTCTCAAACATTCCCATTAGTAACACACAGCAAGGGAAACTAAGGACTGGCTATGTAAGAAGCATTTCAAGGTCCTGGAGTTTGCTAGCCAGTCTCCAGACCTGAACCCGATAGAAAATCTTTGGAGGGAACTGAAACTCAATGTTGCCCAGTGACAGCCCCAAAACCTGAAAGATCTGGAGATGATCTGTATAGAGGAGTGGGCCAAAATCCCTGCTGTGTGCAAACTTGGTCAAAAACTACAGGAAACGTCTGACCTCTGTAATTGCAAAAAAAGGTTTCTGTACCAAATATTCATTTCTGTTTTTCTATTTTATCAAATACTTATTTCATGTAATAAAATGCAAATTAATTGTGTAAAAATCATACAATGTGATTTCCTGGATTTTTTTTAGATTCTGTCTCTCACAGGTGAAGTGTACCTACAATAAAAATAACAGACCTCTCCATTCTTTGTAGGTCGGAAAACTTGTAAAATCGGCAGTGAATCAAATACAATATTTTTCCCATTATATGATTCCATGTGGAGTACACTGGTTGCAGTGGAGGCAGGCATATCTGTGCTGGCTCGTAGTCATTCACCGAGGTGCCATTAGGAGAAAATTAATCATTTTGGTTTGTCCAAAAAGGTTTGATCAAGTCACAAATACATGCCTGGATCCATTTGTTATGGCACATCATTTTTCCTTTAAGAGGTTGCCCAATTTCTCTTGTTAATGCAGCTTTCCTCAGACCTGCACTTCTGTTCATATAATCTCTGCTGGTGAAGGAGCCTGTGATCGTGTAAGCAGGTGACTGAATGCAACTCATAGAAGGCACGAGGCAGGAACAGTCAATGAACGGTTTAATCCTTTTGGATGAAGCTGGAATTTACAACAATGAACCAATATAATTACAGGGAATGTTTCGCAATATATTATACTAATGTTCTCCTTACAAGGGTGGTGCGCCCATTCATAGGAGCTACCATGTTAGTTCTTCCTGAAATCTTGGCCCTAGTGGGGGTCACGGGGTTTTCCCGCTAGGCCGCAAGTCCTTCTTACAAAGTCTATCAAGGCACGTTGAGCCTCCTGTGCACCAACCGGCCCCTCCCCACCTGTTGTCCTAACCCAGGCCAACCCCGGTACCTTATGTTGTAGCTGAAAGTGACAGCCCTGCTCACTCATGCCGTCCCTCTGTAACCGCAGGCATGCTCCTCTCGTCGTTGTCTCTTTGCGGATCTTTGGTGCTTGACAATAGGAGGATGTCTCTTAGGCTTGGGGTGGAAAGGACTGGGTCCTGACTCTCGACGAGTCTCATCTAGCCTCTGGGACTTGACCAGCGTAGGGTGCAGGTTCTGGTCTTGACCGGCACAGTCTGATCTCTGGATTTTGACCGGTGTAGATTGAGACTCCGGGTCTTGACCGGTGTTGTCGGGTCTCTTTGGTCACACTGGGTGTCGTCTGGACCTTGTCTGGTGATGATCGGCACCTTGGTGGCATAAGCTTTCCGCTGCTATCTGTCACGCTAGTCTCAGAACCGCCTCTGGTCCGTGTCTGCTCTGCATTCCTCCTTGGCGCCAAATCCCTCCACAGTTTGGCGCACAGGGCTTTTATATTCAGGAACTCTGTCCTGCAAGGCACCTGACCAGGTCCCGCACAAGAACTGCTTTCCCCTACAATTTTCCTGGTGCCAATTGGGTCCGCTTGATTTCGTCCAGCCAGCAGATGGCAGTTTTTCATCACTAATGCCACATCGTACAGGGGCTCTTCAGGTGTTTCTCTTCCTCTTATAACCGGACCTATCAATCAGCCTCCTCCATTAGAAAAGTAGCTTTCTCATGTGAGGTTTTTCAAATTGGAGGAGGCCAATGGACTGGTCCGGTCACAAACCCCTCTACCAGCAGCCATGGTATGCACTATGGTGTGAAAAAGAGTGACAAACAAGCAACGGTAGGGGGAATCACTTTTTTTCACACCACTGTATGCATTGGTCAGTTTGTGAATTAAGCTGCATTAATAAGTGAAAGTGGTAAATTTTTATACATTTTCCTTAGCACTGCATATAACAAAGACAGACTGGTACAACTGCTTAAAAGGGAACGTTGTATATGGAGTTCAATCTATGGACAATAGAAGAAGATGATCCAAATGATATATAGGTTAGTTGGAAAAGATTCAGTATAACTTGCATTCATTCATTGAAATCCCTGATGTTTGTATGTACAGTGCTACTCAGTATTATTGGCACCCCTTCATTTTTTCATAAACTGTACAATATCTTTAGAAATAAATGTACCAAAGTTATATCCTCAGGATTTTTTAATTAGTGGTGCAAAGTAATACAACAATAAAACATTGTTTTTCAACTTCCATGTTGCAATTTCAAAGAAGAAATAGAATAAACAGCATGTGCAGCAATAAAGGTACCCCTAATTAATACTTGGTTGCACACCCTTTAGGATTGACGACAGCCTCCAAACGTTTCTTGTAGCCATCTATAAACTTCTTGCACTTCTCAGCTGGAATTTTCTCCCACTCTTCCTTTGCAGTTTGTTCAAGCTCTTGAATATTTGGAGGGTTCATTTTCCCAATGGCAGATTTCAGCTCACCTCAAAGATTTTTAATGGGATTGAGGTCAGGACTCATTGCTGGCCATTTTAAAACAGTCCATTTTTATTTTTCAACCATTCCTGTGTACTTTTGGATGTGTGCTTTGGGTCATTGTCTTGCTGGAGGACCCATGATCTTCGACTCAAACCAAGTTTTCTTACACTGGGTAGGACATTTCGCTCTAAAATCTCTTGTTAATTCTCTGATTTCATAATTCATGTGATATGGTCAAGGCCTCCATTATCAGATGCAGCAAAGCAACCCCACAGCATTATGGATTCTCCACCATGCTTAACTGTTGGTAAGGTGTTTTTTTTCCTTATAAACTTTATTGCGCCATCTGTAAACAAACTGTTGCTTTGCATTGACAAAAAGCTCTATTTTTGTTTCATCTGTCTACAGAACATATTCCCAGAAGGATTGTGGTTTGTCAAGGTACTCTTTGGCAAAGATCAGTCATTCCTTTTTATGTCTTTTCTTCAGCAATGGTTTCTTCCTTGGCTTTCGCCCTTAAAGCTCTGCTTGGTTTAGTGTGCGGCGTGTGGTACTTGTTGAAACCATGACCCCCGACTGTTCCAGGTTGGCCTTCAGGTCTTTGGATGTTTGACATGGTGTTTTTTCCATCATTCGCACCAACCTTCGAAGACATCTCTTGTCAATTTTCCTCATTTCCTCACGTCAAGGGAGGTTCTTGACGGTTCCATGCTTGCCAAACTTCTTAATAATATTGTGCACTGTTGAAACTGGGATACCAAGGTCTTTGGAGATGGCCTTATACCCTTTGGAAGTCTTGTGTTTGCTAATAGTAGCAGTTCTGATGTCCTCAGACAGCTCCTTTGTCTTCACCATTGTGACAAAGTAACAGGGCCTACCATGTGGCTTTTTAAAACACTGAAGTCATCATTTATTGTCTAATTCATGTCACATGGGCACCGACAATTAATCACAGGTGATTTACGTGATTTTGTGATTTACCACAGACGAATCAAAATGTGTTTCCATACTAAATTAATGTAAAGGGTGCCAATACCAGTGTCACAGCAAAGTTTTAGGTTTTTCTATTTTTCCCTCCCATTGTTTTTTGTTTAAAATTATTGTTTATCATTTGCTCTTTTGTATTCAACACGAGTGCTCTATCCAAAATAACTGTTTCACTTGATTCATTTTTTTCAGGAGATATTCCACTTTATGTGCTTAAACTTCATGGGTGCCAATAACGATGTGCAGGACTGTATATGAGTCCAGTGTGCGGTCCTACTAGTGATTGACAGCTATTTCTGCATGTAGTTGTACAAGGAAGACTGACAATCACTGCATAGGACCACCCACTGGAGTCAAACACCAGGGATTTCAATTAATAAATGCAAGTTTTACTGAAACTTTTCCCACAAATCTCTGTAACATCCTGCCTGCAGAGCCGATAAAATCAAAAACCATTTTCAACATAACAGCTTCCCTTTAAAGAAAACTCCACTCTTTAAGGGGTTGTCCAGGCTTAGGATATTGATAACCTATCCTTAAGATAGGTCAATATCAGATCTGTGGGATCCAACACCCGGCATCCCAAGCCTTGCTGTTTTCAGCTCCAGACGGATGTAACAGTTAACTCTGCTCATGGTGTAATGCCAGTTGCTAATACAGTTCATCTCTTAAAGGTTTATGTCCAGTCATTAAAAAAATAAACACAAATAATAATATAACAATTTCTGAAAACAGCTTAAAATGTTATAAAATAAAAAATAGCAGTGACGTTGTGATTCTTACCTTTCCTATCCCCTGCTGATAAACGTTCTGATGTTTCCCGGACAATCACGGGGCTAGATGGCTTATGATTCGTTGTCGGGAAGGACAGATGCAGGCGGGAATCAGAAAGCATTGGAACCGGAGCGGCAGGGGATTGGTAAAGTGCACTTTTCTACCTTGTTAAGCTTGACAACCCCATTAATTACATGATGGGGCATTGGATGTTCAGACAAGAAAGTAAATCCAGAATTTTTTATCACCAGTGTACTGCAGAAAAAATTCTCATGTTAAGGTTAAGCACATAGCCCTCATAGTGTATATACTGTATTATAGGAATACTTTTAGGAGAGAATGCTGTGCCTTACATATGGCAGCATACAGACTGGCTATGGATCTGTAATACATACAGAGTGCACGTGCACTGCAGTTCGTACACTTGAACTTTAGTGTTCAAACAGGTTTATCTGGACAAGTATTAATGGTTTATCCTTAGGACAGCCCATCAACATTTGATCAGTCAGGGTCTGACTCATAGTGCCCCAATCAATCAGCAGACTGACGGGGTCTTCATTGTTCATATAGTCATAGTACCATATATATGGCTGTGACTGTGCCTTGTTCTGCAGATCTTCCTCTTCTCTTGACAAGTCATCAGTATTACAGTACCAAAAGCACCTTTAGGGCATGTTCACACAAAGCCAAGATCAGCATAAAAAAATCACTTCATATTCACTTGTAAAAATCTTACCGTTCATTTTAATAGGAAAAACGCCTTTAGTGTACATCCACATAGGCTTTGTATCACTATGTAGAAATTCTTGGACTATAAAAAAAAAAAAAAAAAAAAAAACCTCTGTGTGAACATACCCTTAGGGTGCTAGCTTACGTGTGACACAGTGGTACAGAGCTGTCTAGACTAGAGAAACAAGCAGAATTTCAAGCATCATGAAAAAAAAAAGTTGAAATCAATACAAAAACAGTAAAGCGAAGTATTTACCGTGTATAGTAACTCAACTTTGTACATTTTTCAATTTCATTTTATTAGAGGTAGAATTGGACTTTAAGCATTATATTGGTACCCTCCAGAAATGTTCCTATTATAAATTGATCACTGCTATACATAGCCATAGCTAAAGTGGAAAATGTTGCATTCGTGCTCGTGCAGAAAATAGGTGATGTGGGTGGATAATCAAACAATGAAGTAATCACAATGGTGGAGCAATATATAGTTCACTCGTATATATTGTATATGAATTAAACAGAACTTGCCATCACAATATATCCAGCAGTGTGTGATGTCACAATTTACAGCATTGTGTATAGTCATGATATATAGCATCATGTGACTTCATTATATACAGCATTATGTGACATCATTACATATAACATCATATGCCATAATATACCGTAGCAGGTGACATCACTGTATACAGCAGTGTGTGAAGTCATGATATACAGAAGTACGTTGCATCGTCAAACACAGCAATATATGACATCATTAATTATATACAACAGCATATGATGTCATAATATAGCGGCATGTGATTTTATTATATACTGCAGCATGTTACTATATAGAGCAGTGTCTGAAGTCATAGTATACTACATTGTGATGTCATTATAGGCAGCAGTGTATGGTATCATCATATACTCCAGGTTTTCGTGGGCCCCGGGCGAAAGAGTCTCAGTGGACCCCTTTAACACATATCACGATTCATGATGCACAGATACAGCAGAGAAATTTAGATATAGTACAATGACAAAGATTTCACTTACTTCTTACATTACATGAGTGATATCTATTGCAAATTTTACAATGGCTCAGAAACCGGCAAATCCTCACAGTGCACAGTGCAGACCGGACAATATAGTCCTCCATACAGTATTATGGGCACCACTAAGTCCTCCATACAGTATTATGGGCCCCATATATTGCTCCATACAGAATAATGGACTCCATATAATGCTCCATACAGAATAGTGGACTCCATATAATGCTCCATACAGAATAATGGACCCCATATAATACTCGATACGGGACTGGCCCCCATAAAATGCTCCATGCAGAATATTGGCCCCCATATAATGCTCCATACAGAATACTGGCCCCCATATAACGCACCATACAGAATACTAGCCCCCTTATAATGCTCCATACAGTATACTGGCCCCCTTATAATGCTCCATACAGAATACTGGCCTCCATATAATGCTCCATACAGAATACTGGCCCCCATATAATGCTCCATGCAGGCTGTGCCCCCATATAATGCCCCATGCAGACTGTGCCCCCATATAATGCCCCATGCAGGCTGTGCCCCCATATAATGCCCCATGCAGGCTGTGCCCCTTATAACGCCCCATGCAGGCTGTGCCCCCATATAATTCCCCATGCCTCCTGGGCCCCCATATAATGCCCCATGCCTCCTGGGCCCCCATATAATGTCCCATGCAGGTGCCCCATGTAATGGCACATGCAGGTGCCCCATATAATGCCCCATGCCTCCATACATAAAAAAAATCAAATACTCACCTCACCTGCTACCGCTGCTCTCATCGCTGCCGCTGCTCTGAACTCCTCAGCGTCGCCGTCTTCCAGCTCTGCGCTGTGACTGCTCAGAAGAGAGCGCGGTGGAAAGACGTCATCGCGCCCTCTGACCTGAGACGTCACAGTGCAGCAGCCACAGAAGATACAGGACCTGCTGTGGAAGCACGGGGAGAGGTACCGTACAGACCAAAAGTTTGGAGACACCTTCTCATTTAAAGATTTTTTCTGTATTTTCATGACTATGAAAATTGTACATTCACACTGAAGGCATCAAAACTATGAATTATGTCAGAGGAAGAATAGGCACACACACGACAGTTCACTTCAGTACCTTTACTGGTGGTGTTTCTGGCACGGTCCAGGGTACTTCAGGGTGAAGGGTGCATATCAAGACTCTCGCCAGTGAGCGGGTGTGGGGCCTCCTGTTTCTTGCCTTTCCTCGATAAGTTTCTGACCTGCCTGGAGCTAGGCCTAACTTGGTCTCTGTCTTGCACCTGCTGACCTGGTGGTAGGGCCTTCTGTTGGCGATCACACTCCCTGGTCTCTTGGGCCTCCGTGACTCCTGACCCAGGTATAACAGTCAGCTTTTTGGTGTTCCTGGGACATATAGTTCGCCAGGGGTACCGGTTATTCCTGCTGGGGATATAGACCCCCTGTAGGCGCGGACCAGGTGTCCGGTAAATGGTTTTGGGGTGAGCTGGTTAAGCTCCTCTGCCCCCTAAGTTGCTCTCTTTCCACTCGCCTTCGGGGTCCTCACTAGGCTTCACACTGCAGCAGGCACACTGCACTTCGCCGCTCTCTTGGCGTCGGCACGCCCTAGGCTAACTAATCTGAGCTCCTTGAGTCTGAACTGACCTGACAGCCTCTCTGGCTGCAGCAGACTGACTGACTGCCTAGCTCCACCTTCCCTTTTTATATCCCTAACGGGCTCCCTCTGCTGGTCTGAGGTGGGAGGTGGAGGTGTGAGAATGCTATGAGGGCCTCTTGTGGAGGAATCCGTCCATGCACCCCTCTGGGATCTGTGGCACCAATGTGCAGCAGGGCGCCACATTTCCTAGCAGCTATTTTACCATGAAGACCTGCTGCACAAAGTCTCCTCTTAACAGTTGTTGAAGAGATGTGTCTGCTGCTAGAACTCTGTGTGGCATTGACCTGGTCTCTAATCTGAGCTGCTGTTAACCTGCGATTTCTGAGGCTGGTGACTCGGATAAACTTATCCTCAGAAGCAGAGGTGACTCTTGGTCTTCCTTTCCTGGGGTGGTCCTCGTGTGAGCCAGTTTCTTTGTAGCGCTTGATGGTTTTTGCAACTGCACTTGGGGACACTTTCAAAGTTTGCCCAATTTTTCGGACTGACTGACCTTCATTTCTTAAAGTAATGATGGCCACTCGTTTTTCTTTACTTAGCTTCTTTTTTCTTGCCATAATAAAAATTCTAACAGTCTATTCAGTAGGACTATCAGCTGTGTATCCACCAGACTTCTGCACAACACACCTGATGGTCCCAACCCCATTTATAAGGCAAGAAATCCCACTTATTAAACCTGACAGGGCACACCTGTGAAGTGAAAACCATTTCCAGTGACTACCTCTTGAAGCTCATCAAGAGAATGCCAAGAGTGTGCAAAGCAGTCATCAAAGTAAAAGGTGGCTACTTTGAAGAACCTAGAATATAAGACATATTTTCAGTTGTTTCACACTTTTTTGTTAAGTATATAATTCCACATGTGTTAATCCATAGATTTGATGCCTTCAGTGTGAATGTACAATTTTCATAGTCATGAAAATACAGAAAATCTTTAAGTGAGAAGGTGTGTCCAAACTTTTGGTCTGCACTGTAAGTATTGTGTCGGGGCCCTGAGAGCAAGCGGGGGTGGGGGGGGGGGGCGCTCACGGGTCCCATAGCGCGCTGACACCTGCTCAGGGCCCTTGCCCGGGTGCGCCGGGTGCTGACGCCGGGCCTGTATGAAGTCATTATATACAGTAGTGCTAGAAGTCTTGATATACACTACTGTGATGTCATTCTATACAGCAGTGTGTGACATCATGATATACAGCAGTGTGTGATGTCACTATAGAAAACAAGTCAAGATTATATGATATCATTATATACAGCAGTTTCTGAAGTGATGATCTACTATACAGTGATGTCATTATACACAATGGGATGTGACATCATTATATACAGCAGCATGTGACATCATTATATGTAGTGGATCGATACGTGGTGTTTATATATCTGTACTAATAAAGTACCACCTATATTGGATGCTGGGAAATGTTTCCTTTGTTGAGTACTTGTGGTCTGGAGGGACCCTGGACTGTTCAGACTATGCATCTGGCAATTGCCTCTGAATCCAGGACTGTTCATTCTCCTACATACTGATCATGGTAATTCGGTGTTGGGCCCTTTACTGGGAAAAGGAATGTACGGTTATAAATCAAATATATTTAACATTGCTCTTTCTATGTGTTTTTTCTCTTTTTATTTGACACTTTGGTTGCTCATCTTTTCTAAGGGCGGCGAATGTGCTGCTGTGAAGGACAATGCTGATATCCGTTCATGATATGTCTCCGCATACAGACACATTTATCAATGGTCGCTATAAGAGCTCTTTCTTCTGTGATTGTGTACTGAAACAATGTGTCCAGCACAGAACGTCTCACTTATCCTGATACAATCGTTCCTGTTACATAAGCCCTGTCATATGGATGGATTTTAAATAGAAAACCATGGCTTCTGATCGTTAATGACTTTTTCCTTGTCTTGTGAAGCTGCTATCATTGTAGATAGGTCTATGCGGCAGACTTGTGTGCGGGGAGCCTGTGTACCACCATAGGGACCCCATATTCACCTTATTAAGGTCATAATAGCCACAAAAAGCTTCTGTGAAAATTACCTGCGTAATATGGCATTTGACAAAGCCTACTACCTATAACTATTATTTACCTTCTATTAGCTTCAACTTAGATTTGCTCCATTACGACCCAGCTACGATCAGTTATTTCAGTCTAGGGGCCATGCATATTAAAGCTGTAGACCCAATGCTCGTTCAGCTGGCAGCTATCTCTTGCCTATACACATTAAATGAACATTGACTTGACCTGCCACTTTCAGTGGGCTTGGGTAACCACTAATGCATAGAAATCCACCACTAGAAAATGTCAAGGGAAATATAAATTGGGCATTGGGGATTTCAACATACCTGATGCTTTGTTCTCATGCAAAATAAATTGTTGCTACAGGTGTTTGACAGAAGCTTGTCCTCATCTCAATTGAGAATACATGCATGCTCAGCCCAATTGAGCGTGCATGTGTATGAGGGAAGGCTGTAGGAATAGCTGTCAGCAAACTTTAAAGTAGCTAATAGCAGATATATCCCTATAGGTGATTGATATTAGGAGCTAATACAATGAATATGGCTGGAGGGTTAATTACTTCCTATGAGAAAATCAAAATGTTATGACAATTTGTCAAGAAATGAATCACACTGAAAATTAGAAACAAAAAATCTATGATAATTATTAAAACTGGAAAATGTTCTGTGCACATTGAAAACGGATGGACAACCCAGTGTAAGGCTGGATTCATACTATATGTCCATATTACACTGCTTGTACTTGGAGCGCAATACCCGACTCTTACTGCAGGTGACCTAATCTGAACCTGCTGCCTCATACATGCCTATAATGCAGTTAGTTCAGGTCAGGAGTCCTGCGGTCAGCCATGTTTTGCTGTCTGAGCACAGACCAACATCTGATACCCAGTGGGAGAATATCGATTGAGGAGATCCACTAAATTAGCCCAATAGGACAATTAAGAAATGATGGTTGTGACGATACAGCGTAAAATCTTAATTATGCCAGACACTTTCTGATGGCAAGAGCAGTATACCTTTATTTTTATGTTGACTTTTTAACCTGTGTTCTTCTTTAGTTGATTAACACAGACCAATATTTGTATAACCCTGAATGTTGAATTCTGTTTGTTTGTAAACAATCATGTTTAATATGCTAATGACAAATTGTACTAAAAGTCAGCTAGATGTTTATTTACAAGAGCCCCTGTGATACCAAGTATGTAAATTGATTAGCTCAAACAATGACCTGGTGAGCCATGCACCTTTACCTCTTACCTGTGGCTGATGACCTTACACAGATGTAAATATAAACAGGGATGTCTGTAGTGCTGTAAGCATAATCAAGGAGCATCAGAAAGACTTTACAAGGAGAATGAGAGACAACCTTCAGGAAAGTAGATAGATAGCTTGGCATCCAAGAGACACAGATTTGGATTTTACATGATTCTAGCCTAAGGGTATCGGCCCTGACTGGAAAGATACAGCTCTGCTCCATTGGCCAACAGAGAGACCATGGATATATTTTGGGGAGACCAGGGTGGGACGAGGAAGTCACCTGGCCCCATAGATATGTTGTTTGGGGTTGCGAGGAGGGACCCACCGGTCGTCTGGAACCCATGGAGACATTCCCTGGAACCCATGGAGACATTCAGAGAAGCCAGATTGGGATCCACTGGTCATCTGTCCCCATGGAAACTCTCGGAGAGGCCAAGTTGAGACCCTTGGGTCTCCTGGCCTTGTACCTCGATGGACTGCTAGCTTCCTAAGCTTGCCGCTACCTTCTCTCTGTGGAGGCCCGCCAGCCAGAAGCAGGGGGCCACTGGTTGAGGTAGTTGGCCCTGGAAGTCTCCAAAGTCGCAGCTGTTCTATCCTAGGCAGGCGGAGAAGGAAGGGTGAGACTGTTTAATGTTGTACTATCTTGGGCATTTGCTGGGACTGTTCTGTGTGTTTATTGTCTGCTTTGTGGTTCAATAAAGTATTGCCATGCTGTTTTACCCTCACCCTGTGTTGTTCTGAGTAGCGTTACGCCCACGGAAGACCCCGGGTCTTCACATTTTGGTGGCAGCGGTGGGATTCTACTCAGCCCAGCAGAGCTGGGGGAGCTGCAGGGAACTGGTGTTCGCACACACCGTTCAAAGGACTCCACAACCAGGAAGACTTGTAGACCGACTCAGCAGACCATAGGTGAGGCATACACAGCGGGTTTCGGATGCTACCATGTCCAACCCCACCAGCCTGGCCTTGGGAGGAGGACCGGAAAGGATCTACAGCAGCAATAAGAAACAGCAACTACAGGAACTGTGCCAGCTTCAACGGATTGAATACCAGGCTACCGACACCCATCGGATTTAATTCCGGAACCACAGGCTGCTGAGGACGGCATGTGTGGACGCTATGGATACCAGTCCGTTTTCGTCAATTACGTGTGGAGTTTATTCGCAAGGAAGACATGGAATATGCTCTGAGGAAACTGGATGATGCAAAGTTTTGTTCTCATGAAGGTGAGACCTCTTACATTCGTGTCTGTGCTTAAAGACATGGCGATGGACTGTCTCCAATAAGTGGAGAAAGATGATTAGATGACTGAGATCCTATCATGTCTGGCTAATTAAGATTGGGGGAGCAATGTGATGATACAACGTAAAATCTTAATTATGCCAGACATACTTTCTGATGGCAAGAGCAGTATACCTTTATTTTTATGTTGACTTTTTATCCTGTATTCTTCTTTAGTTGATTAACACAGACCAGTATTTGTATAACCCTGAATGTTGAATTCTACTCGTTTGGAAACAATAATGTTTACTATGCTAATGAGAAATTGTACTAAAAGTCAGCTAGATGTTTATTTACAAGAGCCCCTGTGATACCAGCTATGAAAATTGATTAGCTCAACAATGAGACCTCATGAGCCATCCACCTTTACCTCTTAAGGCCCCATCACACTTAGTGACGCTGCAACGATCCCGACAACGATACGACCTGTCAGGGATCGTTGCTGCGTCGCTATATGGTCGCTGGTCAAACAGGCAGGCTCACCAACGATCAGGGGAGCAGCGACATCGCGGAAAGAATCTTTCCACGATGTTCTGCTCCTGGTTACCAGCCTGCTGAAGCAGGAGCAGGCTGGTTACCATGGTAAACATCGGGTTACTAGGGGCACACGCGCACCTAGTAACCCGTTGTTTATCATGGTTACCACTCTGCTACAGTGAGCGGGAGGTTACCGCTCACTTTAGCAGGCTGGTAACCATGATAAACAACGGGTTACTAGGTGCGCGTGTGCCCCTAGTAACCCGATGTTTATCATGGTTACCAGCCTGATCGCTGGTCCCGCTGGTCACACACAGCAATGTGTCCTGACCAGCGGGAGGGCAACGACCAAAAAATGGTCCAGGACACTTTGCAGCGATCAGCGACCTCACAGCAGGGGCCTGATCGCTGCAAAGTGTCACACATAGCGACATCGCTGGTGAGGTCGCTGTTGCGTCACCAAAACCGTGACACAGCAGCGATCTCGCTAGCGATCTCGCTATGTGAGACGGGGGCTTTACCTGTGACTGATGACCTTACACAGATGTAAATATAAACAGGGATGTCTGTAGTGCTGCAAGCAGAATTAAGGAGCATCAGAAAGACTTTACAAGGAGAATGAGAGACATCCTTCAGAAAAGTAGATGGATAGCATGGCATCCAAAGAGACACAGATTTGGATTTTACATGATTCTAGCCTAAGGGTATCGGCCATGACTGGAAAGATATGGATCTGCTCCGTTGACCATCAGAGAGGCCAAGGCTATATTTTGGTGAGACCAGGGTGGGATGAGGAAGTCACCTGGCCCCATGGATATGTTGTTTGTATTTGCCAGGAGGGACCCACCAGTCACCTGGAACCCATGGAGACATTCAGAGAAGCCAGATTGGGACCCACCGGTCATCTAGCCCCAGGGAAACTCTCAGAGAGACCAGATTGGGACCCTCGGGTCTCCTGGCCTTGTACCTTGATGGACTGCTAGCTTCCTAAGCTTGCCACTAGCTTCTCTCTGTGGGGGCCTGCCAGAAGTGGGGGGCCACTGGTTGAGGTAGTCGGCCCTGGAAGTCTCCAAAGTCGCAGCTGTCCTATCCCAGGCGGGCGGAGAAGGAAGGGTGAGACTGTGTAATGTTGTACCATATTGGGTATTTGCTGGGACTGTTCTATGTGTTTATTGCCGCTTTGTGGTTCAATAAAGTTTTGCCACTCTGTTTTACCCCCACCCTGTGTTGTCTGAGTAGCGTTACGCCCACAGAAGACCCCGGGTCTTCACAATGGTCTAAGCCTAGAGCATGCAACGTTTATAGCTGTTCTTCCATATTAGTTAAATCTTTAGTATTATGTATGACAGTGGTACCCAACCTGTCTTAATTGGAGAGTCACATTCAGCTCTAAGAGAGGGTCGCGAGCCACAACCTGGCCTTCCCCCTTAGAGTAGTGACGTCCTGCTCGCACCTTCCTCAAAGTTTCGACACCCAAAGCCCCCATTACCAGTATAATGACAGTCAAAACTTTCCCACAGAAATCATAATAAAGCAGAATACTTACATCTAGGGGTTCCCACCATACCCCGATGTGGTACTTTCGCATCAAGCACTCCCACCAAACTCCCACAACCAGCTTCAAGCACCTCCTTCTACTGTCAGTATCATCTGCAGATTACTAAGAGGAGAGTATATGTGCATCCAGGTCTGCTCTTCTGTATGGGTCACCATCTGGAGACCTGCTCTGATGTTTGCTAATCATGGTGCTAATGCACTAAGCTGGCAGACAGCTGAGAGACACACATCACAGGCCCCTGATATACGGGGACCTCCCAACTGCTAACCACTGAGCCACCGTGCTGCCCCGTCAGCAGATCTTACAGTAAAAAAGTAATGACATATTGGATTGTAGTTAGAGGCGATAAGTCATTGCTAGAGCCTGGTTTCTGGCAGCAGCTTGTCTCCCTCTCCCCTCTAAATAAACATGCACATTTGGGGGTGTGGATGGGGGTTCTACATGTTAATGGGGAGAATTGGGGGAGAAAGTGGTCAACCAAACGACAACTATGCTCATTGCATGTTGTATGGCCTACTGAAGATCTCATGAACATGGTCATATTACAAGTCCTTACTGAACAGAACCATAATATAGCACCCATAGCTACGAGCCAAAATGCGTCAGTGTGCATCAGAGATCATCACAGACTCAGGTCTCGTCTATGGTAATGTTCACATGTCCAGATTTGTTTACACTCCAAGTGAAAAAAAAAAGTTACTTTTTTTATCCTAGTTATCTGAATATGGAGGAACCATATGTTTAAATATGGTGACATGCTTCATTGCTCATTGCATTATATGGGTATTTTTCTCTAAGTTTCATAATCATAAAGATTTGTTTTTTTGAGTCCTGCATGAATCGAGCGAGTTCAGTGACTGGTTGCAGCGATAAAACGGTTCTACGGGCAGCAGAGTATACAAAGAGTAAACAAGGCTGGGTAGTGGCAACAGAATTGGTGGCTCTGATTTTTATTTATTTATTTTTAATTTTAGGGTATTTTCTGCTATCCGACAATTTTATAAAAATTTCGGACAACCTCTTTAAGGCCCTTGGATTCTTAGACTCATTGTTACTTTAAGTTAGGTCTCTAATCTGAGAACTGGTTGACAGTTTTATGCATTACAGTCAATTTTCCAAATAACCATGATATTTATGTTTTAAGACATAACTTTACATAAATATCTAATTTTTGTTTTACCTGTGTTAATGCCACTGTTCCCCTGAATCTGTCATGGTTTTTCGTTTGTTCCTGCTCCCCTCATTTACTGAGATATGGCCCCATCTTCCTTGCACGTATATTTAGTCTTATTAACTACCTGGACTTGGACCTCAACTATTCTCTATGGGAGTCTTCTTGAAGACCATGTCCAGTCCATTTAAAGGGATTGTCCGGTCCAAATCGATAAGTCTGCAGTCACTCTGTGTGACTGCAGACTTATGAACCCCTGCGGGAATTCGCCGGTTTCTTAGCTGGGACTAGGGGGTATTTATGAGTTATACATACTCCCAGCCAGAGCCCTCCAGTGGGCTCGGCATCGCTCCATACACTTGTATAGAGAGAGGCAGCGCTCCGTCTAGTGATGCATCCGGCCAGTGGGTGTGGCCTCGCTCCATATAAGTCTATGGAATCTAGGCCACGCCCACTCACCAGGAGTATGTATAACTCATACATACCCTCCGGTCTGGGGTCTGAAACAGGAAAATCCCCACAGCGCACAGTGTGTGTTCTGGGGTATTCATAAGTCTGAAATCACACAGAGTGACTGCAGACTTATCGATGTGGACCGGACAACCCCTTTAAAACTAGGTTCAGATGAGCATATTCAGATGACTGTCTGTGTTGAAATTGGATAGCTCACAGACCAATGTTATTGAATAGGGCTGTTTTTTCACATTGACCAAGTGCCCGTGTGAAAAAAATTGCAGCATGCACTAGTCTGTTCTGTTTTTTTTGGACAAGACGCTCCCATTCAAGTTTATGGGTGTGCAAAAAGAAAAAAGAATCCCGTATGGATCATCTGATTTACATTGTTTTTTTTATAAGCACATCACAATTATTAACATAAGAAACTTTATATCTTCTTTCAAATTTTTTAAATGTTGATAAGTAAAAATAGATGACATATGGATGTAAATTAAAATGGACACCCGAATGACACCGGGATGACAAGTGGATGAGATACGGATGAAAACTGTCTTTCTTTTTCTGGATGGATAATGGATGATTTTTCATGTGCTTGTCTGAACCCGGCCTAAAAGCATTTTATATACAGGGAAGGATAGGTTCACCAACAGTATAAAAAAAACAAACATCAATTTCAAACAGAAAACTTGGACGATTTTTTTTCCCATTTGCAATTCATTTTTATAGCAGTAGTTATTAATTACTTACAAGACCATTTACTGTTTCCTATGTTAAAGAATTGCAATGCGGCCGGAAAAAAATGGATGCAAAATAGATGTCCCATATGAGATCAGTTTTTTTTTTTTTTTATTCACAAGCAGATTTGGTCCGTGAAAAAAATCGCTCATCTGAACTGCTCCGTTAAATAAAATTGGTCCCAGTGCTGCCTGTATTTTCACAGAAAGCACGAGGACCGAAAATACGCTCAGGTGAACATATCCGAAGAGGGGAACATATATCAGGAACAGACAGGTACAGGAACAAAAGAAAAAACCCAGACTTGGGGAACAGCGGCATGTATGTGACTTGTCTTTTTCCAGCACTATTTGGGGTTTGTATTAGGGTTTTTCAGGGGTGGGATTTGATAGTAATGAACAAAGTGGTTGTTCCAGGACAGTAAAGTTAGTAGTAGTGGAAGTCACTGGGTTTGGAAGCAGACACATGTTTTTATCAATCATTGTGTCAGCTTGTCTACTGTCCGGGGCTTGGTCTCTGGCTTCCAAAGCTGCCACCTGTCCCTAACTCTCCATGCATGAGCCTGTCACTGCCACTGACCTCATCGAGGGTGGGACTGCCAGTCGGAAGAGCAACTTGGGAAAGGAGATAGGAAGTGTCTGTGCAATGTTTCTTTGTGTGAATTCATGATTAGTCTTTAGATTATGTCTTTAGAATGGACTAATTTGTGATTTTGTGTGTCTGAGTGGGTGGCTATAACTTTATTAAGGCACAAATGGCCCCCTATTACTGAGACAGAGATTGTGTCTGGTTAGCACAGAGATCATAGACTGAAAGAAAGCAGCGAGTAAAACCCTGCTGTAGGCATATCATGTATACCGACGTATATGGATTTGATCATGAGGTGAGTATCTGTATAAACAGGTCTGATCTACTCTCGTATATTGCATGTACTGTATTCCTGTTGTGCAGCCTTCATTCCATGTTCTCTGTCTCCTGCTGCCTTGTGATGTTTGGTACTGGCCTCACTTCAGCACTTATTTACCAGGTTTCAGTCCATATGACTATACAAGTCTTAATCTCTCCTTCCAGGGGTCAGCAGAGTCCTATACAAGTCGTCCATCTGATTCAGATGTGTCCCTCGAAGAAGACAGAGAGGCTTTACGAAAGGAGGCAGAACGTCATGCTCTTGCACAACTGGAAAAAGCAAAGGTACAACTAAAAAGAAGTGTTTAGACGTGTTTAGTCTGGTGTAGAGGTGAAGAATCTGTTGTATAGTGGAGTTTTATCCACTGCTAGATGGTGGCCCGATTCTAACGCATCGGGTATTCTAGCATATGTCTCCCGACCCTCCTTTATAATGCCCCATGCAGGAAGTCACATCCCCCCTATATAATACCCCATGCAGGATGTCACTTGTTCCCCCATATAATGCCCCATGTAGGATGTCACCTCTCCCCCCATATAATGGCCCATGCAGGATGTCACCTCTCCCCCATATAATGCCCCATGTAGGATGTCACCTCTCCCCCCATATAATGGCCCATGCAGGATGTCACCTCTCCCCCCATATAATGCCCCATGCAGGCTGTCACATCCCCCCTATATAATACCCCATGCAGGATGTCACCTCTCCCCCATATAATACCCCATGCAGGATGTCACCTCTCCCCCATATAATGCCCCATGTAGGATGTCACCTCTCCCCCCATATAATGGCCCATGCAGGATGTCTCCTCTCCCCCCATATAATGCCCCATGCAGGCTGTCACATCCCCCCTATTTAATACCCCATGCAGGATGTCACCTCTTCCCCATATAATACCCCATGCAGGATGCCACCTCTCCCCCATATAATGCCCCATGTAGGATGTCACCTCTCCCCCCATATAATGGCCCATGCAGGATGTCACCTCTCCCCCCATATAATGCCCCATGCAGGCTGTCACATCCCCCCTATATAATACCCCATGCAGGATGTCCCTTCCCCCCATAGTGCCCCATGCAGGTCCCCTATGGCCCCATACAAGAAAAAAAATCCAATACTCACCTCACTGCTTCTCTGAACTCGAGCGCAGCCGGCATCTTCACGCTGTGCGCTGTGACCGGTCAGG
Source organism: Phyllobates terribilis (assembly GCF_046119375.1). Lineage (NCBI taxonomy): Eukaryota > Metazoa > Chordata > Amphibia > Anura > Dendrobatidae > Phyllobates > Phyllobates terribilis. Next base: position 171,523,559 of record NW_027362765.1, read on the forward strand.
AGAGAGCGCGATGTAAAGATGTCACCGCGCCCTCTGACCTGAGACGTCACAGAGCATCAGCGGAAGACACAGGAGCTGCTGCGGAGGCACAGGGAGGGGTAAGTATGACGCCAGGTGCCGGGGTCCTGATCGAGCGGGGGGAGGGACGGGAGGAGAGGAGAGGGGAGGGGAGAGGAGGGGAGGGGAGGGGTAAGTATGACGCCGGGTGCCGGGGTCCTGATGGAGGGGAGAGGAGAGGAGGGGAAAGGAGGGGAGGGGAGGGGCGTCACACTTGTCCTCGGGAGATAAGCGGCCGTAGCCGCTGATCTCCCGACGATAGCTGCATGTAGGTCAGCGGCGCCTGCGGTCGGGGGACTTATGCTGCGAGCAGCCGGCTGCATCTCCCGGCTGCATCGCCGCTGACCTCCGTGCCACACATGAGCCGCTAACGGCCGCCATGTTATTCTGAAATGCCGCGTCGCTGATTGGCCGCGGCCGGACCAATCAGCGACCCGGGATTTCCAGGACAGACAGACAGAAAGACAGACAGACAGAAAGACAGACAGACAGACGGGATAAGACAATTATATAGATAGAAGGTATATCCTCACATAGCGGATATGCTGCGCATTTCAACCAGTTTTGGGGTGTAAGGGTATGTGCCCACGATGCGGAAATGAAGCGCAAAATTTGCGCTTCATTTCCGCATGTCCTGTCCCGGAAAAAACGCATGTGGAATTTGACATGCGTTTTTCGCGCATAATTCGCGCGTTTTGCACATGCGGAAGTGCCTTGCGTTTTCTACTGAATTGTAGATGGCAATTCCGCATGCGTAAATACACAAATAATTGACATGCTGCGGAATTTTCCGCACATCAAAAACGCTGCGGAAAATTCCGCAGCATGGGCATTGCAATTGCGGAATTACATAGGGGACCATGGCAGAAGGCGTAACATGAGTATATCATGCGTTTACGCTGCGGAAATTTCCGCACCAAATACGCATGAAATACGCATCGTGGGCACATACCCTAATTCTGCAGTGTGTTACAGCAATTGTATCAAGTCTCATTGCACCAAAATACAATGGTCCTGATTCATCAAGACAAGCAATTTTCTTGCTAGTTTTGATAAGGGGGCATGACGGAGTCAGACACTACGGATTAATGAAGAGGTGCACACCTCTTCATAAATCTGGAGCGTCCAACAAGGGGCGTGTGCCTCCCTGCACCACACTATAAATCTTAGAACAGTCCCTGACTGGAGTAAGATTTCTGGTGTAAAGAATGTCACAGCTCATCATAATTTAGATGAGCTGTCGTGTCACACCCACACTCCGCCCATTTTGGCAGAGTTGAGAGAAAGTGGCGTGAAATCAACAAAAGTTGCAACATTTTATGCAGCTCCAAGTACAGCCCAGATTCTGAAACTTTTCAATGCAAATTACAACAGAATTCTGGCTAAATTGCTTTGTTGAATCAGAGAATCAGAGCCAAAGTGTTCATTCTGACATTCTCTTTTGTATTAACAATTTTTAAAAATTATGTTACAAAAGTAGTCAAGCACTTTTTGTTGTTATTGGTAGTAAACATATACTGTATATATACAGTACAGACCAAAAGTTTGGACACACCTCATTTAAAGATTTTTCTGTATTTTCATGACTATGAAAATTGTACATTCACACTGAAGGCATCAGAACTATGAATTAACACATGTGGAATTATATACTTAACAAAAAAGTGTGAAACAACTGAAAATATGTCTTATATTCTAGGTTCTTCAAAGTAGCCACCTGTTGCTTTGATGACTGCTTTGCACACTCTTGGCATTCTCTTGATGAGCTTCAAGAGGTAGTCACCGGAAATGGTCTTCCAACAATCTTGAAGGAGTTCCCAGAGATGCTTAGCACTTGTTGGCCCTTTTGCTTTCCAGCTCACCCCAAACCATCTTGATTGGGTTCAGGTCTGGTGACTATGGAGGCCAGGTCATCTGGCGTAGCACCCCATCACTCTCCTTCTTGGTCAAATAGCTCTTACACAGCCTGGAGGTGTGTTTGGGGTCATTATCCTGTCGAAAAATAAATGATGGTCCAACTAAACGCAAACCGGATGGAATAGCATGCCGCTGCAAGATGCTGTGGTAGCCATGCTGGTTCAGTATGCCTTCAATTTTGAATAAATCCCCAACAGTGTCACCAGCAAAGCACCCCCACACCATCACACCTCCTCCATGCTTCACGGTGGGAACCAGGCATGTAGAGTCCATCCGTTCACCTTTTCTGCGTCGCACAAAGACACGGTGGTTGGAACCAAAGATCTCAAATTTGGACTCATCAGACCAAAGCACAGATTTCCACTGGTCTAATGTCCATTTGTGGCGCCCCTGAGGGTTCAGTCGCCACAGGGGTACTGCACCTCAGTTCGAGGTGTGGTATCTTATCTTCCAGGTAAGGATGGAGCACTTCTCAGGACCCCACTTCGCCACTCAACATTACACCACTCCTGTCCTGTAGGGGGCCTAAATGCACCAGGGTGCTGCCCCGGCCCGGGATAGAGGAGATGGGGGGAACCAAAGATAGGGGGAACCATGTAGTGGGTTAGGGTGGAGGACACACTTTTAGGAAACACTTATTCATTCATATTTAATCTACAGCCATCTTAAGTTCAAGGTCTTTGATTGTGGTCTTCTGCCAGGGTCCAGCAAAAGTCTGCAGCTGACTGAAGATACACGGTCCTCGTACTCTGGCCTTGAGACGAGGAGCGGGTTAGAGTTAACCACTGTCTCTACCCGGTCAAGGTCCTGACCTAAGAAGGCCTTGGAGGGGAGCGGAGGCAAAAGGCAAAAGGATCCCGGAGGGATACGGACGGAGCGGAGTCGTCACCTGTATTCTTTACTCTGGCCTATTCAGATCGATTCCTGCTGCAAGAGAGGTGACCGGCCCCCGATATCTGACTTTGTTACTTCACGTCTCAGTCAGAAAAGCCCAGAGGCTTAGTGGATCCCAGGGGGATACGGATGGAGCGGAGTCGCCACCTGTATCTCTTACACTGCGTTTATCCAGTGGGACCCAGCCTTACACCACGTTCTAACCACACACAGTCAGGAGAAGACTTAGTGGGAGAACTTACCAAGGAGAGGAACACACACCAGAGGGGTCTCGACAGGTGCTCCTGATCAACCTGGGAAGTGCTGAACCCCCCCCCCCCCCCTTCCCGGTGGCCGCAGTACGCCGTGTGTAGCAGAGAGAAGCTTTGCGGCTGAAAGTTCATCTGAAAGTGAGCAAAGACCCGGATGACTTCACACACCGCCTCAGCCTGTTATTTCCTGCGCGGCACTGCACCCACCATTCATCCACTCACTGCCCTGAGGCCTGCTCCGCCTGTGGGGAGCCGTCCCATCTTAGCTGCCCATAACACCAGCCTCAGTGGACTGTAGCAGCGCTGGTGTCCATCACCGGAAACCGCAGGTGGCATAGTCGAAATTCCACTCGTACTTGAAAACCCAATATTTTTATGTGACAGCCCTGGGCACGGAACGTGTCCAGGCCACGACAGCATCCCCCGCGATACCTACACTGACCTGGCTCCGAGTAACCCCATTTCCCAGGGAGGGCTAGAGCGTCACACATTCCATGTGTTCTTTAGCCCAGACAAGTCTCTTCTGCTTGTTGCCTGTCCTTAGCAGTGGTTTCCTAGCAGCTATTTTACCATGAAGGCCTGCTGCACAAAGTCTCCTCTTAACAGTTGTTGTAGAGATGTGTCTGTTGCTAGAACTCTGTGTGGCATTGACCTGGTCTCTAATCTGAGCTGCTGTTAACCTGCAATTTCTGAGGCTGGTGACTCGGATAAACTTATCCTCAGAAGCAATGGTAACTCTTGGTCTTCCTTTCCTGGGGCGGTCCTCATGTGAGCCAGTTTCTTTGTAGCGCTTGATGATTTTTGCCACTGCACTTGGGGACACTTTCAAAGTTTTCCCAATTTTTCGGACTGACTGACCTTCATTTCTTAAAGTAATGATGGCCACTCGTTTTTCTTTACTTAGCTGCTTTTTTCTTGCCATAATACAAATTCTAACAGTCTATTAAGTAGGACTATCAGCTGTGTATCCACCAGACTTCTGCACAACACAACTGATGGTCCCAACCCCATTTATAAGGCAAGAAATCCCACTTATTAAACCTGACAGGGCACACCTGTGAAGTGAAAACCATTTCCGGTGACTACCTCTTGAAGCTCATCAAGAGAATGCCAAGAGTGTTCAAAGCAGTCATCAAAGCAAAAGGTGGCTACTTTGAAGAACCTAGAATATAAGACATATTTTCAGTTGTTTCATACTTTTTTGTTAAGTATATAATTCCACATGTGTTAATTCATAGTTTTGATGCCTTCAGTGTGAATGTACAATTTTCATAGTCATGAAAATGCAGAAAAATCTTTAAATGAGAGGGTGTGTCCAAACTTTTGGTCTGTACTGTATATTTTATATATATATAAAAATATACTCATATATATAAAAAGACAAACTGAGATGCAGCACCAGCTAACCGATGTGTGGGTGAAATGCTTCCCAGGCAAAGCCCAATCCTACAGATGTATAAAAAAGGGAATAGCAGCACTCTAATTCCAAAAAAATGATGGTGTTTATTCGCCCAACATGGCAATGCCTTGGTTCATGTGTGAACCTTTCACAAGCTTGAGCAAAGTTCACACATGAACCGAAAGGTTGCCATGTTGGGCGAATAAACACCATCATTTTTTTGGAATTGGGGTGCTGCTATTCCCTTTTTTATATATAAATTTATATATACATATACACTAGGTATAAAATGCCTGCTGATATTGACCTGGGGTATGGATTTAAATCTACAGCTTGTCAATTTACATTGTGGATTTTACTGCCGATTTTTCTTTTGTATTTCATAGGGTGGTATCTGTAGCAAAATGTCCAACAAATCTCCATGTAACCAATGCAGATTTTTGCCACAGATTTGCAAGTTTTGCTATCTAACTGCATTAAAATCCTAATTATTTTCCGTCTCTGTGTGATGCACAATTAATGGTCTCATCTCTCCTCATAGACCAAGCCTGTGGCTTTTGCAGTACGGACGAATGTAGGATATAACCCAGCTCCTGGAGATGACGCTCCGGTGCAGGGGATGTCCATCAACTTTGATCCCAAAGATTTCCTTCACATCAAGGAGGTATGTTATGTATAGAAGTGCATGAGGACATACTGATGACTGTTATAATCTTATTTCTAGGACCAAGATTATGTATAAAAATGTGATTAATTGTATGTCCTCATTTACACAGGAATAATCACTACTTTGTCATCACACCAATAACTAGAGAATTGGATAGAAATACATTTTATCCCTAATTTGGCCTTAATGTCCACACATCTTTTTATGTTTTTCTCATTATGTCAATTTAGGAGCCATATTTTTTTTTCATCGACATAGCTGTACGAGTGCTTGTTTTATATGGAATCAGTTATATTTGCAGTGCCCCCGTTTTGAGGTACATACAAACTAATGACTAACTTTTGTTAACTTTTTATAGAAAGAATTAGAAAAAAAACAATTTGCCCATTATTTTTTTTATATTTTATACTATTCATTTGCTGCACAAGTAAAGCATTAAAGAGGTTGGCCACTACTTTCTTTATTGATAGCCTATACTTAGGATAAGTCCATCAGTATCTGGTCAGCGGAGGTAACAGAAGGAGAGATCTCCCTCTGTTAATCTCCTTATATGTTGTGACCATGGCATGTAAGGAGTTACTTGAGCCACTCATTTTCCGCAGCTTTGCCTGTGTTAGCAGTGGGGAGCGAGTGCTGTTGGCCAGAGGGAGCCCCTGGGTTGCTATGATTTACTGTCTTTTAACATCTTAATGGAGTTCTGTTAGAACGTGAAGAGGCAGCACTGTGACGGGAAATGGTTAAAGGGGTTTTCTAAACTGTAGACAAATTTGTAGACAAACGTGCACACTGTCACGATTTTCCTACATTCCCAGCGTGAGTAAGCCTTCACGTGACCACAAGTATGCAATTTGCAAACTTGTGGCCCTGTGCCGAATAGATATTCATCTGCTTCTCTCATTAGAACATTGAGAGAACAGAGTAACTGCAATAATTTGTCTAGAAAACCCCTTTAAGCAAATTGCATCTTATGGATCCAATCACCCGTATACACACAGCCATGTTCACGAAAAGCAGATTATAGTGCAGACTTGATAAATTACGGCTTTGTGATAAACTAAACCCCGCACTTTATACTACAGATTACAGTTTACTGTCAATTAACTATTTTTGTACAAATGTGAAATAGTGGCCTGGTGATATACCGTAATCTAACGTATTCCACATGTAGTTTTTTTCACTCACTTATATTGGATTCAAAGAGTCAGGGTTTTACTCTACGGTCGTATGATTTCTATTGAGAGCAACTCATGCAATGGAAACTTCTTAACCTTGAAGTTTATGGAGTTTATACAGCGCAAACCACTCAGTTTGTATTCCCTTCTGCATTGACAATGTGTGAAAGTCCTTACTGAACAGCATGTGTCCTCCCTGCCTGCAGCATGCCCCTTATTAACCTACACAAGGCCTTTCTTTCACTCATGCACCATCCTGTATACATCTGTACTGCTAATGATCTATAGTTCCATTTGCATAAATTTGCATAATCTGAAAAATAAAAATTTAATATTTTAGTAGGTTTATTGCAGGAAGCCACTTTATTGGCTGAACAAATATATGTGATATATCAATGTATGAACATTTATGACATCACTGATGAGTTCAATAACATACATTAGCTACGTTAGGCTGCAAGGCTTTTTTTACCCAAGGTAAAAATTCAGTTCACATTGACCCATCAATTTATCTAAATGGCTAAGGCCTCATTCAGATGGCCATTTTTTTTGCATACAAGAAAAACAGATTATTTTACATCAGTGTACTACATCCAATTTTCATCCATTTTTGTTGCGTTCAATTTTTATCAGTAGTGCAAAATCCATTTCTACAGTGAAAAACGTGCAGAACTCGGATAACACAAGGATGGTATTTATGTGCTGTTAGTTTTTTTTCACCAACCTACTGATTTGAATGAGTGAGTTTAAAGGAGTTGTCCACTACTAGCACAACCCCTTCTTGAACTAAATGTTTGGCCCCGATAAAATAAAAAGACCTATACTCACTTCCCGTGCTGCTGCCATTCGAGCAGTGTTGCCACTTACGGTCACGGGGCCGTGATGCGGTGGAATGACACGTTGTGCCCGGTGCCCAATCAGCGCTGGCGTCACTATCCCCACCTTCTCCTTTGAAGAGGAAGTCCGAGCTGCAGCTGATCTCTGACTTCCTCTTCATGTTCAATTTCGTACGAAGGCGGGGCCAATGACGCCAGCATTGATTGGGTGTCGGGCACCATGTGTCATTCCACTGCATCACAGCCCCGGGACCATGAGTGCCAACACTGCTGGAACAGCGGCAGCACGGGAGGGGAGTACAGTTTTTTTAATTTTATTGGGGCCAAACATTAAGTTCAAGAAGAGGTTGTTCTAGTAGTGGACAACCCCTATAATCTGTGACTCGGATGAAAAATGAAAAAACGGACATGTCATTTTTTTTTTGCTTTTTTTTTTCCTGACAATCCATCCATAAAAAACATGGGACATGTGATCAGCCCCATGGACTATGACCATCTGAATGAAGCCTAAGGCAGAGTAACTTCTTGGCGCCCACATGAAGAAGGCACGTAGGGTGTATTACCTGCCAATCCCTTTTCCTTGCTACATCCCTGTCAGATATAGCAGTGCAGTGAATTTACAGTCTGACCTTATTTATTGTGATTTTTTAGTGTACAATAATATTCATTTTGCATTATAGTATTATAATATATTGCATATGAATTAAATCATATTTTTACATTGTCAGACACCAATTTTAGTTAAAGTCATGTCCACACATGAAAGCAAAGAAATAATCCAGCATGCACTAAAATAATAAAGTCAATCACACCCTCTCCTCTTTCAATGCTCCAAGGGTCCAATCACAATCTCCATACTTCCTGTTTAGTCCAGACAGGCATGTGATCGCTGCAGCCAGTCACTGGCTACAGTGGTGATGCTGTGGTCAGTGATTGGCTGCAGCTGTCACATGCCCATCCGGATTGGACAGGAGGTATGAAAACTTGCAAGGGGATGGTGGATGGGTTTTAAAAATGCTGGCTTCTAAAAAAAAAGCTATGGAGGGAATGCACGGACAAAATAGGGTAATCTTATTAGATGAGGATATGATTAAAAATGGTATTGATCACCTAGGGGATTGCGTGGTGACGCCTGGTTAGAAATCCAACTGCTGCTGCCTCGTGGCTGGGGGTGATTGACGAGCAGGATAAAAAACACTTAAAAATAGGCTGTTGTTTTTTTACTTGAAAAAGTACGGCGTTGAAATGCGTAATCTATTTGAAGAACCCAATCACAGTAAGAGAGTTTGTTTTAAAGTGTTTTTTATCCTATTGGTGAAAAAATGTAGCTTGTTTTAATATGACCTCCAAATAAAAAAGAGCCATTCCTGTAGTAATTTCTATGAGGAAGCTAGATATTGATGCAGACTATGATCTATTCCAATAACTTGCCTTTCTATGAACAATTATTCCCAGAAATACAATAATGACTGGTGGATCGGGCGAGCAGTGAGGGAGGGCTGTGAAGTAGGTTTCATCCCCTCTCCTGTCAAGTTGGAGCATATGAGAATGCTGCAGGAACAGAAGATGCGACAGAGCCGGCTCAGCACCAGGTGAAAACCTTATGTCTGTGCTAGGAAATAAAAGTTGTAGTGTGTCCTATAGTTTTTCTGATTTATTGAATGCACTTTATATGTAATTTCTTCAACTTTTACCCTGCAGTAAATCCATTGGGAATTCAAACAGTCTAGGCGATGTGGGTGGTGGTACCCGCAGACCAACCCCTCCAGCAACAGGTAAGAGAGTTCTATTGCCCTCCCTCTGAACAGCAATACCAACAAAGCGTAGTCCAGTTACTCTGTTTGGTGCATCTTTTACTTATGTGCACAATTCATATATCTCAAGTCATTACTATTTTTTTGGACCATTAAGACCACCAATCAACTGAATTTTGCCTCATTATATATACCATATAATAGTTAAAAGCTTGCACTTTTTTAACAATGCAGAATTAAAATGGTTGGATGTTATATGCAAATAGATCCAAGGGTATGACATTAACTTATCTGGTAATTGCTTTTTTTACCCTCGGAGACAAGGAGCACCAGATGCACATTTACCTAAGCTGAACATGGGGTGTCTGTGTGATAGCTTCGGTGAAACAATCAATAGCTAACTAATGTCTATGGTCAGCATAGGTCTGCGTGACAAGACAAAGATCCTAGATGTATTCAGTTGCATGATATTCTTCTCTGCCTCAGCTGTACTTCATATCCTCTTTATACCTGTTTATACATCTTTATGCTTTTTCTCATCCTTTTAACTCTTTATTTTTTTACTCGATGGTTGATACCTTTTTAATAGCTAACTGGAAAGGTGAAGACAATTAGCAAGCTTTTGCGACTACTTAGGTCTCTACATCAGACATAGTTTACCCCAATATCTGCGGAGTCCCATACTTATACACACAAATAGTATAGGACTAGTGCAATAAATAGGACAAGAGATGTGAAGCAGAGTCAACAATATCAGGAGGGGAAATAACAATTATTGCAGTAAATATTGGAGAAGTTCATAGACAGGAGCATGAAAGTTTTTTTTCTACTGATTGAGGTCTGGTCTATATTTGTGATTTCCTTTGAGGGGCATCACCATTACAGTTAGCCATTAAAAGGTATCAACCACTTGGGACCCTCAATTTCTATTTTTTTCTGTATACTCGCTAACATGGTACAAAGATAGATTTTTTTCCCTTTTTACTACATCTGTGTTGCTTTAACTCGCTGGCATTATCTACTTTATTTTTATCACTTTTTTATCCTTCTTGTTCTCTCCAACACACATCTTTCCATCTCTCCATCTTCAGGTCCCTTAGAAAACCAATTAGTTTATGACATAGATGGTGTTGATTTAGAATACGATGAGACAGAGCCTCAGCCTGTGCAGCAAACACCCCACACCAGCACAGGGAGCGTAACAACCCCCACGTCCACTACCAAACGTGTCCCTTTCTTTAAGAAGGTAACCAGTTGTGTACCCATTGTCACCACTAACACCCAAAATATCCATCAAAGTTTGCGGTTTGGTCTGAGACCCCTAATACAGGATTGTGTAGATTTTGTGAGACCAAGCTTGTGTTTTGCAGAGTGTTTATTAGCAGAAGTGTGATGGGCATCTGTGTGCATGTGCTTGTGGTCTTCTTTAACATCTATGTTCAAATGTACAGAAATTGATGTTGGGTACAGAGGACACAATTGCAGCACCAATCTCAGCAACTAGATGTCATGTTTGACTTCAGTTGTGACATACTGTATGAAAAAGGCTAGACTAATACCACCTTTGGTAACTATGTCAGGTGACATACCGTATACAGTATATTACCCATATGGTTGTATAAGTCCGACATATGCCACATGCTAAAAAGTACTATTTAGATGTCTGCAAAGTGTGCCACATATGTTCCACCTATCAGTCAGACATTTTTCAGAGCTGTAAATGGACACTTGGCACAAATACTTCCAACTAAAAGCTAGAAAGTTCTCTATTTCTTGTCCCCTCAGAGGGTCATTTATTGGGTGCAACCCTCTAAACCTCTTATCACCACAGAGTGACAAGTTCCCAATAACTGGTACGAAGTTAAGTGCTTTTATCCAAACATAGTGTAAATTGAAGAGGTTTGCTCCAGAATGAGACATCAGAGGCTGCATTGGATGGCAAGAAGTGGACATTAGAGATGGCGTACTGTACTGAAAATATGACAGTACGGTACAACTATGTAAAGGCATTTAGAAGAATTTGATTTTGACCAGAAGAGCACGTATATATTTCCTGCAGTTGTCATACAGAAGACCTTACCCTTACAGTGTTGCTCACCATTATGGGCACCCCTTTCTTTTTTTCAGTCTAATATCTTCAGAAATAAATGGAAATGTACAAAAGTTATATCCTCTGGATTTTTTAATTAGTGATCCAAAGTAATACAACAATAAAATATTGTTTTTCAACTTCCATGTTGCAATTTCAAAGAAAAAACAGAATAAACAGCATGTACAGCAATAAAGGCACGCCTAATTAATACTTGGTTGCACATCCTTTGGCATTGCTGACAACCTCCAAACGTTTCTGTAGCCATCTATAAGCTTCTTGCACTTCTCTGCTGGAATTTTCTTCCACTCTTCCTTTGCAGTTTGTTCAAGCTCTTGAATGTTTGCTGGGTTCTTTTTCCCAATGGCAGATTTCAGCTCACCCCAAAGATTTTCAATGGGATTGAGGTCAGGACTCATTGCTGGCCATTTTAAAACAGTCCATTTTTTCTTTTTGAACCATTCCTGTGTACTTTTGGATGTGTGCTTTGGGTCATTGTCTTGCTGGAGGACCCATGATCTTCGACTCAAACCAAGTTTTCTTACACTGGATAGGATATTTCACTCTAAAATCTATTGATAATTGTTTGATTTCATGATTCATGTGATACAGTCAAGACCTCCAGTATCAGACGCAGCAAAGCAACCTCACAAGCATGGTGGAGAATCCATAATGCTAACTGTTGGTAAGGTGTTCTTTTCCTTATAAGCTTCATTGTGCCGTCTGAAAAAAAACCTGTTGCTTTGCATTGCCAAAAAGCTCTATTTTTCTTTAATCTGTCCACAGAACATTTTCCCAGAAGGATTGTGGTTTGTCAAGGTACTCTTTGGCAAAGATCAGTCATTCCTTTTTATGTCTTTTCTTCAGCAATGGTTTCTTCCTTGGCCTTCACCCATAAAGCTCTGCTTGGTTTACTGTGCGGCGTATGGTACTTGTTGAAACCATGACCCCTGACTGTTCCAGGCTGGCCTTCAGGTCTTTGGATGTTTGACATGGTGTTTTTTCCACCATTCGCACCAATCTTCGAAGACCTCTCTTTGTCAATTTTCCTCTTTCCCCCACGTCCAGGGAGGTTCTTAATGGTTCCATGCTTGGCAAACTTATTAGTAACATTGCGCACTGTTGAAACTGGGATACCAAGGCCTTTGGAGATGGCCTGATACCCTTTGAAAGTCTTGTGTTTGCTAATAATAGCAGTTCTGATGTCCTCAGACAGCTCCTTTGTCTTCACCATTGTGACAAAGGAACAGGGCCTACCATGTGGCTTTTTAAAACACTGAAGTCATCATTCATTGTCTAATTCATGTCACATGGGCACCGACAATTAATCACAGGTGAATCTCTTTTGTGATTTACCACAAGCGAGTCAAAATGTGTTTCCATCTTAAATTAATGTAAAGGGTGCCAATACCAGTGACACAGCAAGCTTTAGGTTTTCCTATTTTTCCCTCCCATTGTTTTTTGTTTTAAATTATTGTTTATCATTTGCTCTTTTGTATTTAACACGAGTGCTCTATACAAAAAAAACTGTTTCACTTGATATTCCACATTATGTACTTAAACTTCATGGGTGCAAATAACAATGAGCAGGACTGTATATCAATGTCGAGATGATCATTTGTAGCTCTTCAAAAAATATTAAATAAGAACGTACTTAAAGCATTGTTCCACTACTGTGAAAACTGTATTAGAAGAGAAAAAATATATAAAATACAAGTCAAATACGTTTTGTGTGGTTCACCCAGTCTGAGTTTTACCATTCAGAATTCTCTCTTCCCTTTTTTAAGATGCTGAGCAAGTCGTAGTGCCCTTTGGGCACCAGACCAGGGTGTAGCTGTCACCTAGGCATTCTATGGCTTCTGTGTAAACTGCATCTGGAACTTAAAACCATTAGGATTTGAAAATTCCCTCAGCTAATATTAAAAGGCACATGGAACAAAAAAGCATTTAGTGTTTCCCAGGTGTCAGGACTAATTTACATGTTGGAAGGACCATAATTTGTGAGTCTTGAAGAGCAGAAAAACAAAAATAATATTATACACTGTATAGGCAAAAATATCGGGGCACACCTCTTAATCATAGAATTTAGGTTTTTCATTCAAGCCCATTGTCACAGATGTATAAAATCCAGCCCCTCGCCATGCAGTCTGCCTTCAATAAAATCTGTAAAAGAATAGCTCGTTCTGAAGAGCTCACTGACACCAGCGTGGTCCTATAATAGGACGTCACCAATGTAACAAGTCAGTTTCTGACATTTCGTTCTTCCTACATGTTACAATATAAACTGTGAGTGACATTATTGAAAATTGAAAGAGTTTAGGAATTACAGCAACTCAATTGTAAAGTTTGGTGGAGGAGGGATAATGCTATGGGATTGTTTCTCAGGGGTCAGCCTAGGCCCCTTAATTCCAGTGAATGCTTCAACATACTAAGACATTTTGGACAATTGTATGCACTTAACTTTCTGGGAACAGTTGGGGGAAGGTCCTTTTCTGTCCCAGCATTGCTGTGGCCTAGGGCAAAAAGCAAGGTCTATAAAGGCATGGTTGGAAGAACTTGACTGGCCACAAAAAGCCCTGACTTCAACCCCATCAAATACCTTTGGGATGAATTAGAACTGAAATTGTGATCCAGAACCTCCCCTACAACATCGGTGTCTGACCTCACAAATGTTCTTCTGGGTGAATGGTCAAAAACTCCTACAGACACTTTCAAAATCTTGTAGAAAATCTTCACAGAGCTATGGAAACTATTATAGCTGCAAAGGGACCAACAATATATAAATGGCTGTGTATTTAGAATTGGATGTCATATCAGCTCTTATAGCTGTAATGTGTAGGTGTCAAAATACTTTTATCCATGTAGTTCTTATGTGTATAGTATATACTATTCATCTCTGTTTTAGACTTTTTCCTTAAAGCTGCATCACTAAGCAGTCTTCTTGTTACCCCCTACCCCTAATCTAATGAGCAGTGGTCAGTTTATTACATGACATAATCTGATTCACATTCATATATGATCTTAAAGGGATTGTCTGACATTGGAAGAAAAAGATCTTTGTTTTTATCCAGAAACTGCACCACTTTTGTCCATGCCATGGATTGTGGCTTGTTTTATGCTCAGCCCTATTCATGTAAATGGAGCAGAGCTGTAATACCAGACACAGCTTATGGACAAAATTGATGCTGTTTCTAGTGGAAAATGGTCTGTTAATCTCAGATAACTCCTTTAATTATCTGATATGGATCTGCAATAACCAGTGACAGTCATCTACTGTATATCTGTGTGTTAGCTTTCACATGATAGCTCTGTATGGATGCACATTCTACATATGCATGTCGTATAATTATTGCAGTAACCCGCATGGTTTGTTTTCTTTTCTCCCCTTTTTCATCTCTTTTCTATCTTCTGACTATTCACCAATTTGCCTCCTTATCACCCCTTAACCTACACCCCTTCATTTCTCAACTTTTCTTCATGCTCATCTATTATACCCATCATTTTCCACATTTCTTATTTCTTTCCTGACTCCTTATAAATAGCCAAACAGAGGCAGAAGTCAGTAAGTAATTGTATATGTCTCCTTATTGCCTCTATTGTTCACCTGTCTAGTTTGGATGTTGTGTAAGTTCCCTGAATCGTGCATGCTGTGAAGTGTTCCTGGTACATTTGGACAAACAGATCTGCATGACACTTGGTGCATGAAGGTAAGGAGCAGCAGAAGAGGAATGACCTGGTCTTTGTCTTACAGACTGAGCACATCCCTCCATACGATGTGGTTCCATCCATGAGGCCAATCATTTTAGTTGGACCCTCACTGAAAGGATATGAGGTATATGAGTAAAGCAAACAGTCTATACATATCATATTTTCTTCTCCAATGAATTGTCCCCTTCAAATAAAATTTCACACTTGGAATGTAACTGAAAAGTTGAGTAAATACTTTCACTTATACTTTGCATTGCTTTAATTGTTTTCTCCATCTATATACATAGCTTTTGTGGTTTAGCTTAGTTTTGCTGTCTGATATATAAATTATGTAATGCCGCTGTTGAGATGGCTGATGGGTGGATCGCCATCTGCTATCCTTTCAGTCTATCCTTATTAACATAAATCCTTGCCAAGCGTGTCAATTATTGTCAAAGGGAGAGGAGAAGAAAAGGCCACTGCCAGACTCTCCTACCAGTGTCTTTAAAGTCTCTGTACACATTAAAGTCGTCTGAACCTGCCAATTTCATATGGGGGTCTCCTGTTTCTCCTGTGACAGATCATGTTGGGGGAAATAAGGGTCGGCTCTACCTTTATTAGACCTCAGATATATACAACACTGAATGTAGCAGTATAAGACACTGACCATATTCAGACCCGCAAATCAGCAGGCCGATCAATAATCGTGTACTTATTATATGGACCAGTGTGGAATGGCAGACCATTCGGTAAGACACATGAATAAAGAGAACCACCGAATGATAGGTCCAATCGAGCAAAAGTAATTAATTAAATACCTTTATTAGCGTTATGGTTAAAGTGACACTACATGCACAAGGAAAGCCGCATTACAGTTACCATACAATGTTGTTATATTGCAATGTGTGCTGGACTATAGAATATGCTGGTGAATACCAGGGTAGGTAAATACAAAACAGATGATCAGTTATACTATAGATGGAAAAAAGAGGAGCAAAATAGGCTTGGATCACCAAATAAACAACTCCAGGTAGCATATGAATGGCCAAATCATGTATACACATTTAACAATATGGAGAGGAAAATTCCTATGTACTCCATATCAATGACCATTCATGTGCCCCATACACATCTATGTAATAATCAAGATAATCAAAATACTGACTCAGATCATAAAAGAGTTAAGAGTATATACCTGCACACTAGTCCAGCGTATGTAAACGGCACCAAGCGGTGTAACCCCGACGCGCGTTTCGGACACACGTCCTTCGTCAGGGGGTAGCGTCCATATGAACCAGCGTGTATAAGAATACTGATATGACCAATCAACAAGCACCGGATAGCCTACGTAATCAAGGCCACCCGCAATCATTATCTAAATCGGGGCGGGCGCGTGCAGCTGTGTGTCAGCCGATGTATACAAGCAGCGTTCTACATTCACGCATGCGCCGGCCGGAGGGACCGGAAGTCTTTATTAGACCTGTTTAGCTGAGGACTATTTCATGTGTATGACCAGCTTTTTTTGGTATAGTCCATAAAAGAAAAGAGACCCCATAGCAGAAATATTTTCCCCAATATTTTGGGTTTTTCTACATGGCATAAAGTTGCCTGGTATCTGATTTTGCCTACCTGCAGGTTCATTCACATTTGCTCTACTTCTTCTTTCTACCTTGTTTGACATCAGTGCAGTGGGGAGTCATGCACAGGTTCTTACCACCCATTACCAAATTAGATGGAATCCAACAGGGTTAGGTTGCCTCAAGGATCCCATAGCCAGCACATGGTAGGCTATTTCAGTCAATAGGACAACAAACACATTAGATTATATGGCTGTCTTATATCTAACGTGTACACTTTGTGAGCTATATTAAGTGCATATGCAGGGAAAGCTCTTAGCACATACTCCAAATGTATTCATAGATCCTCATTCACCTAGGATATGCTAAAACATAGCCTAATAGTGGCATGTACCTATAAGTCTTCTTGACATATACCTCCAATGTAAAACTCAAACTTTGTATGAAGAGCTAAACTGTGTGATTGTTTATGGAAGCCTACTGACTGGCAGATGTCAAGAGAAAGAAGGATCACAAATGTTGGATTGCAACATGCCCAATCCTTTCTTCTCACAAGTGATATGCCCAAGGACTTAGAAGTATACAATGTGCTGGCTATGGTGTCTTTGGAGAGAGGTGACCTATCCCTGTCTAGTCCCACACCATTCTGGAAATGGGTGGTAAGAACCTGTGCAGGGCTCCTCACTGCTTTGCTACCAAACAAAGAAAAAAGAAAAGGTGTTGGAAACGGATACCAGATTATTTTACCCAACACCACATTGGGGATATCTTTTTTTATGGTTTTCCTTTCTTGTATGAACTCCACTGAATAAAGCTGGCTATAAACATGTAATGGCTTTCAGCTGAACAGGTCTGGCCGCAGCTTATCTAGTAGAGAACAAAATGGTAGGGCATTCAGATTCAAATTACCATAATTGCCATATATAAAAATACAGAAAAAAAGCTGCCATACATGCCAACACCTTGTCACAATACTAGTGCACTGCTGGATGCAGCAAGCCTCCGTGATATAGTTTATAGTAGTAGAATAATCAAAAAATAGAAAAACAGAACTTTAATTTTTTTCTTCTGTTGGATGTAAATTAACTGCCTAGTGTCCACTGGGCGAGAGAGGTGTTCTGGCCCTGTGTCAGTAATCCCTGCCAATTCCCTCTACTTTCATCTTGATTGATGGCTCAGATTTAACTGATGTGGTCTGTTAGGATTTCGATAACTGTCTCCCTTTAAAGTGGTGCGATAAAAGTAAAGAAAATAGTTTACAATGTTGCTCAACGTTTCATGTATATAAACTGTAGACAATTGTAAAAATGTCATCAGTAAGCTGTGTTTAAAGGGGTTGTCCAGGATTTTTACATGGATGGCCTATCCTTAGATAGGTCATCAATATTTCCCCGTGTTTGTGTGGGTTTCCTCCGGGTTCTCCGGTTTCCTCCCACACTACAAAGGCATACTGATAGGGAATGTAGATTGTGAGCCCCAATGGGGACAGTGCCCATAATATCTGTAAAGCGCTGTAGAATTAATGCCGCTATACAAGTGAGTAAAATAAATAAATATCTGATCGGTGGGGTTGTGACACCTTCGTCTATCAGCTGTTCACTGATTGAATAGGGGTGGATGTGTAGTACCCGGTTGCGGTCACTATACCACTGACAAAGCTGTGCAACTCCACAACTGAGCACTTCTGTCCGGCATCGGGAACAGCTGATCTGTGGGGTCCCGAGTGTCACACTCCTACAATCGGATATTGATGACCTACACTAAGGATAGACAATCAATGTAAAAGTTCTGGACAAGTCTTTTAAAAAGATGAACTACTTGATATCCTTCCACATAGTTATGCTCCCAGACATCCTAGATACTCCTCTATACAGTCTTTTATGAATAAAAAAACAAGCCCTAATCTTGAGTATTGCGTATACTGTATATAAAGTGGGCACTGCTTGTTTGTGCAGTATTTTATGTAAAGAATCTGAGGAGGGTAAGGTGGGGAATAAGCCCGGCCTACCAGGCGTTGCCAACAATCCAATCTGCCTTGGCAATGTACTGTATATAACTAAATGTTACTGTCTACTTTTTTTTTATCTTTCCAATTGTTAATAGCTTCTTCGGCCTTATTCACACAACAGTATATGGTGTTTTGCATCGGTATTTGTAAGCCAAAATAAGGAGTGGAATTTACAGAGAGAAGAGCTATACTTGAAGAAGTCACTCGTCTTGTGTTTTGTAGCCACACCTGGTGTTGGCTGACAAATACAGATGAAATATTGCTATGCGGATAGGGCATTATTTGTTTCTTCCTTTTTCTCACATTTGGTCAATTGTGTGGCTATCCTATTCATATCCTGTCAGTCTTATTCCTTTTGTTTGACAATAGCTAGTCCGTAGTTCTCTAACATTTCTTTCTATGCCCGCAGGTCACAGATATGATGCAGAAAGCTTTGTTTGACTTCTTGAAGCATCGCTTTGATGGAAGGTATTCGTCCCCGTGAATGTTGATTTGTGAATAAGCCGATAAACAGATGAGCAGTCTAAGATAAATATAGCCGAACATTGATACAGTCTAATAATGTTAAACTATATGAAAAGAAAATCTGATTGAAAACAAAAATATTTCTATTCACTAGTAGCAAGTAGATATCTTGAAAATCAGAAATGGCTAAAGTACAAAGAATGTACAATACCTGGAATTTTTTTTAAATAAAATATGTTTGTTTGTTTTTTCAAGTAAACTTAACCACATCCCGGGTCACTTGACTACTCTTTGACATCCTAAAGGACATGTCACTTTCCATTACGAAGTGAAAAGACAGTGATTATTCACCTAGGACCCAGGGCCACTGCCACCTAACAGCACTCATTTTTCCCTGCTAGCAAAGATATACTGTAACAGAGGGAATTGAGCTTCGTTAGCATTTTCAGCTTTCATTCAACTTTTTACTTGCTGCGGTCAATAGAAACCGCACCATGTACAGAATGTGACAGAAGGAGATTGCTCCCTCTGTCATTTCATTGGCTCCCTGCAGTGTGATCACAGAGACAATGGTTGCTGTAGGAACCATAGACTTAATAATGGCCTGCAGTGTGCCATAGATCAACGTTTAATAGATTATGCCATAGGCTGCATATATTAGATTGGCTGTAAGTATATAGTGACAATGTGGATAATGCACTGCACTACAGAAGTAGTAGTGTATTAGCTATGTGATCAAAGGATTGTGGGTAGCTGATTGTTGCTATGGCCTAACAATGGTATCTAGTGTGCCATAGATCAAAGCCTAAAGGATGTACTATGTATTAGGCAGTCTATCAGTATAAGGTCAGAATTTCATCCAGAAAAGTGGGACAAATTTTTTCTCATCTGTCATCCGTGTGCAGTCCGTTTTTTTACAGCAGCATCTATGTATCCATAAAAATCAGATGCTATACTGTAGATTAAAGATTCACCGCACACTCTGGGCTTGGGTGATGAAAAGTTTATTGATTCTCCGTGACAAGCAGAATTCAAAGGTGCAAGAACATTTTTGTGCTTGAAAGTGACCAGATATAAAGAACGTTTGCACCCTAGTGGGTCTTTTTCAAAGCGTCATTTGAATGTAGAGTAGTAAAGGGAATTCAATTGAACCAAGTCCAAGGATAAGAGGTTTTGGCAAAAGGCTGGTCAAAATGCACAACATTTCGGTGAATCTTTAATCTATTGATCTGTGGGTACCATACCCCATTCCACCAGCACCTTGCCTATCAGTTGTGTGCACGCCAATCCTTTTACATACCATTAGATGCTATACTGTGGCATCTGATTTTTTTTATATATATATATATCTTGATTAAGAAGAATTGTAAAAGATGGCAGTTACTACTGATAAGATTTTATGTAGAGGGGATGGGGGGAGGAGCTAGAGACAGAGCTCCTCCCTCCTCACAAACCCTCCCTTGTACATAGAATCTTATCAGTAACAACTATCATCTCCTATCTCAGTCTCAGTAATGTAACAATCTGTCTTCACTGAATACAGATTTTACCTGTAAACTGAGAATTTTGAAAATGACTGATCAGTGCTGATGGAGAAAGAAGCTGATTTCTCTGATAAGATTTTCATGTGTACTATTGATTTATGAAATAAAAATGAAAACAGTGGATACTCTTTAAGCCGTGCCCTTTTCCAACTAAACCGCACCCCATCTGCTAACAGTGTTTTAGACACATCATAAGGAGCTCTAAAACCACATGCAACAAATTGCAAAGACTGTAGTACGTCTGCCAGAACTTGTGTTTGCGAGGGTTTCTATAAAATGTATAATGATATGGAAATCCCCAGAATGAATGTAGTACTCTGCGTATAGTGTGTGTCATGGAGACAGAGAGGCTTTGTACAATGTCACCCAGTGACTCATTCCATGCAGTGCTCCGCAGGCCGCATTCCCACCAGCTCAGCAGAAATGAGGACTATTTATATGCGAATATGAGTGGAAATGCTCCGTACAGTCCATACGATACCTTAATCCATGGATTATCCAGCTCTTGCTCATCCTCCCTGAACTGGGATCTTCTAAATATCAATGGCATGATTTAGAAAGAAAAAAAAAACAGAAAATGTGCAGTATTTAGCCAAAAACTTGTCTTTTTCTCCGGAAGTATAATTATTGAGGGGGCTCTATATTTTTTGGTAATTAAATGTGTGTTAGTGAAAAAAAAGTTAAATCTGCAGACGTATATTACAGATATGTACATAAACTATAACGGTTCCTTTTAAGGGTGCAGTGATGCAATAAATAAGCAGGAGAGTGGGTATGATATTAAAGCAGGCGTAGGCTATACCACCAAACACTGCGATTACCTGTCTCCACCTAAATTTAAGGGATGTCTGTCAGCACCAAACAGCTGATCAAACCAAGCACAGCACCTTGTAGGGTACATGGCCCTATTAAATATTGCAGCCTTAGGCTGCGTGCCCACTATGTGTTTTTCAAGCATTTTTGCCACGGAATTTCCGCAGCGAAAAATTCTTAAAAAACGCTTAGTAATACGTGCCCCATGGTCCCCAATGATAATCCGCATGTGCTGTACACATGCTGCGGAAATTTCCGCTGCGGATTATCATTGCGGAAAAATACGCAGCATGTCCATTCATTTTGCGGACACGCAGCGTAATTGCCGCCATTGACTTGCATTGAAATGCATAATATCCGTGTCAGTACATTTGCACACACGGATAATATGCGTTTCTATGTGCGGATGGTACCCGGGTCTGGAGAAGAGGAGACTCTCATCCAGACTCGGGTACCATAGAACCTGTTAAAAAAACAATTTAAAATAAAAAATAAAGATTATACTTACCTTCCAATGGCCCCCGGTGTTTCCTCCACTCCATCTGGTCTGTTGTATAGGTCGCGGTGGTGTCAAGGACCTGCCATGACGTCATTTAGTCATGTGACAGGTCACGCGACCGCTGACGTCGGCAGTCGTGTGACCTGTCACATGACTCAATGACATCACCGCAGGTCTTCACACCACCGCGACCCATAAAACAGACCAGATGGAGCGGAGAAAATACCGGGGGCCATCGGAAGGTAAGTATAATCTTTATTTTTTACCATTCTTATTCTTTTTTTTTAACTATTACTTGGTCACACTATATAAATCCTTGCCGGTTGCATGGATTTATATAGTGTGACCAAATTGTCAAGCACTTTTCCAAGTGATGCTAAAATCGCTTGGAAAAGCGCTTGATAACCCGCATGCAGGAATGCATGCAAAAACGCTTGACAAACGCTTCTACCTGGCAGGAAAAACGCAAGTAAAATCCGTAAAAAATATGCAGCATTTCTGCATCGTGGGCACATAGCCTTAGTGTCCAAAGTTCCTTGTTTGACAGAAATCAGTCATTATTCAAATATACTATTAAGATGCCTGGTGCACCCTTGTTGAGGCCGAGCTGTTCAGTGTAACCTCCCACCTACTTATTTTGGATCTATCTCCACCCATCCACTTGATTAAGAGCTCTAGCACTTCAAGAGGGTGGAGAAAGTTGGAAAAAAGTAGGTGGGAAGGAATATGCACTGAACTTCTTGACTCCGTCAAAGTTTCATGAAGTGCCGCATTAGCGTTTTTCAATGAAGACTGATTTCTGGCAAACGCCTGGAACCGATTTGGACACTAAAGATCAGATATTGACTAGGTCCTCTACAAGGTGCTTGATTTCAACATTTTTTGGTGATAGACTCCCTTTACTTTGTGTGCACATGATGTCTGTTTTGAGGCGTATTCTGCCTGAAAACTGCCTGAAAAAGCGGTTAAAAACATCAAAAAGAATGAACATATACACTACCGTTCAAAAGTTTGGGGTCATTTAGAAATTTAATTATTTTTGAAAGAAAAGCACATTTTTTTTCAATGAAGTTAACATTAAATGAATCAGAAATACACTCTATACATTGTTAATCTGGTAAATGACTATTCTAGCTGCAAACGTCTTATTTTTATTGCAATATCTGCATAGGTGTATAGAGGCCCATTTCCAACAACCACCACTCCAGTGTTTTAATGGTACATTGTGTTTGCTAACTGTGTAAGAAGGATAATGGATGTTTAGAAAACCCTAGAAAACCCTTGCACAAGTATGTTAGCCCAGCTGAAAACGGTTTGGCTGATTTGAGAAGCTATAAAATTGACCTTCCTTTGAGCTAGTTGAGAATCTGGAGCATTACATTTGTTTGTTCTATGAAACTCTCAAAATGGCCAGAAAAAGAGAACTTTCATGTGAAACTCGACAGTCTATTCTTGTTCTTAAAAATGAAGGCTATTCCATGCGAGAGATTGCCAAGAAACTGAAGATTTCTTACAACGGTGTGTACTACTCCCTTCAGAGGAAAGCACAAACAGGCTCTAACCAGAGTAGAAAGAGAAGTGGGAGGCCCCGCTGCACAACTGAGCAACAAGACAAGTACATTAGAGTCTCTAGTTTGAGAAATCGACGCCTCACAGCTCCTCAACTGGCAGCTTCATTAAATAGTACACGCAAAACGCCAGTGTCAACGTCTACAGTGAAGAGGTGGCTCTGGGATGCTAGCCTTCAGGGCAAAGTGGCAAAGAAAAATCCATATCTGAGACTGGCTAATAAAAGGAAAAGATTAATATGGGCAAAAGAACACAGACATTGGACAGAGGAAGGTTGGAAAAAAGTTTTATAGACAGACGAATCAAAGTTTGAGGTGTTTGGATCACACAGAAGAACATTTGTGAGACGCAGAAAAACTGAAAAGATGCTGGAAGAGTGCCTGATGCCATCTGTCAAGCATGATGGAGGTAATGTGATGGTCTGGGGTTGCTTTGGTGCTGGTAAAGTGGGAGATTTGTACAAGGTAAATGGGATTTCGAATAAGGAAGGCTATCACTCCATTTTGCAATGCCATGCCATACCCTGTGGACAGCGCTTGATTGGAGCCAATTTCATCCTACAATAGGACAATGACCCAAAGCACACCTCCAAATTATTCACAAACTATTTAGGGAAGAAGCAGGATGCTGGTATTCTATCTGTAATGGAGTTACCAGCGCAGTCACCAGATCTCAACCCCATTGAGCTGTTGTCGGAGAAGCTTGACCGTTTGGTACGCAAAAAGTGCCCATCCAGCCAATCCAACTTGTAGGAGGGGCTTCAGGATACATGGGGGGAAATTTCTCAAGATTACCTCAGCAAATTAACAGCTAGAATGCCAAAGGTCTGCAATGCTGTAATTGCTGCAAAGGGAACATTCTTTGACGAAAGCAAAGTTTGAAGGAGAAAATTATTCTTTCAAATAAAAATCATTATTTCTAAACTTGTCAATGTCTGGACTATATTTTCTATTCATTTTGCAACTCATTTGATAAATAAAAGTATGAGTTTTTATGGAAAACACAAAATTGTCTGGGTGACCCCAAACTTTTGAACGGTAGTGCATACTGCAAACTCATAACGACTTGATGTGCAAATGCTCAGTTTTTTAGCTTAATTTAACGTCTTCAGGCTCCGAAAGCCGTAAAGTGGCTAAAAGAAGTGACCGCCTAACCATTCATCAGGCAGTTCCCGTTTGGAAGCCGTTTGTTCGTTTATATACACAATTTAAAATAAAAGTCACCCACAAAACAACTAGAAAGACGTCAAAAAAAATACTTCAGGAAAAACATTGCCAGATCTTTCCTGAAACGTCTTCTGCTTCAAAAACTCTGTGGATACACTGGCATCTAAAAGTCATTGAGTGCACATTTCCTTAGACTAGTAGTCACATTAAGGTCATCCTCTGATTAAAAGCCCTCTTAGAACATCTAGTTATCATAGAAGGGGCACCTGCTTGAGATGAGTCAGTTACTCTATGTCAAATAGGAAAAGTCTTCCCTAAGTAGCAAAATTAATTAAAGGGGTTGGATTCCTAGTCGGTAGAGAGGCCCACGATAACACACTAAAAACCATTGATATCATTCACTACGCTCAAACAAGAAACATACCTCTTTTAATACTGCCACTCGATGCTATTACGCCCCCAAAAAACTCTATTATAACCCTTCAGCTAGATTAAAGATAACTGAAACCCTGTCCCCATCATTCAAAATCTTTAATGGAACAAGACAGGAGTGCCCTCTCTCCCCTCTCCTATACACTCTCGTGATGGAACATTTACTATCCTCTATTTGCGAGAAGCCTAATATTAAAGGTATCACTATACGGCAAACGGATTATAAATGCATCCTTTGCAGATGATGTCCTTCTATACATTACAAGCCCACATACATCAATTCCATCTATCATGCCAGAAGTGGATCATTTTGGCACATGGTCCAGTTTCAAAATAAACACTTTAAAATCTCAGGCTCTCAACGTTTCCTTGCAAACTACCACTCAAGCTATCATCCAATCAAATTTTCCTTTTTCTTGGCCATCACAGGGTATAAAATACTTAGGGATACACATACGCAGTGATCTTTCTCGACTGTTTGACCTCAATTACAAACCCGTACTTGGTCAAATCCATAAGGACCTTAATTCATGGACTGTGAAGGATTTCTCATGGTTCGGCAGAGTAAATATATTAAAAATGAATATTTTACCTAGACTGCTTTACCTTTTTCAGACTATCCCGACCAGAATCCCTTTAAATTTTTGGAAACATCTACGTAGTAGCTTTTGTAACTTCATCTGGCCGACTGGTCGTCCACATATTCGTGGTGATATATTAGTCAGGTCTAAACAGATGGGAGGCCTCCGTCTTCCGGATTGTAGAAAATACTACATGGCGGCAGTCCATGCCAGAATACTTGATTATTTTCACCATCAACATGGGAAGCTTTGGGTTCAAATAGCACAAACTATATGTCCAAGGGTATTAACTACATTCCCCTGGAACCCACATCCCTCAGTCCGTAAACCCTCTCAACGATCCTACAGCGCATACTGTACAATCCTATCCCTACGTCGAGACAATAAGATCTCTCTAATTGACCCACAGGGCCCATTATTCCCAATCTCAGACAATCCCCCCTTTTTACCGGGGCTGTCTTCCAATCGATTTCTGGGTAGAAGTAAATATCACCCTCTTCACTTTGCTCATGTACTTTCTAACGCATCTTTAATACCCCTCAACGAGATATTTCAGGACTGCTCTATCCCTCCAAGAGCCGACTATGACTATAGACAATTGCAACATTTCTATTCCCATGTTAGAAAAGATAGATGGCTCAGTAGGGATCTTACAAATTTTGAAAAACTGTGCCTGTCGTCGTCTCCACCCTTGCACTCCATCTCATTGCTCTACAAACACCTAATATCCCATACTACAACTGTCAGACCACCCTATTGCGATGCATGGGAAAGAGAACTGGGCAAATCTTTTGAAGACTCACAATGGGCTAAATGTTTTCAAATTGCTCACAAAACGTCAATTGCAACCAAAGCTAAAGAGACCTCCTTTAAGATCATCTCCAGATGGTACCGGGTTCCCGTATTACTTCATAAGTGGTTTCCCGCAGTATCAGATATATGCTGGAGATGTGGAGTGGAAGAGGGGACAATGACACACGTTTGGTGGAGCTGTCCCATAATAAGAGGTTTCTGGACTCTGCTATCTCAGACTATTAAAAAATGACTAGTCTCTCTGTGCCCAACTCTCCTGAATCTCTTTTGCTCTTTATGATCCCAACTCGTTTCACCAGATACAAAAGGTCTTTATTAAGCTACTTTATACAGGCTGCTAAGTATATCATTCCTCGGCACTGGAAAAGTACTTCTCCACCTACTCTGGAGGAGTGGTTCTGTGAAACAGCCGTTCTAAATAGGATGGAACATTTGATTGCCCAATCCCCCACTGATTGTGATAGATACTGTGAGACCTGGAGAGACTGGATTGAATTCCAGGAATCCGATGCCTACCGTCTTACATCAGACTGATGTTACCCACCCTTTTCTCTGGTGTGTTTCTTCTCTGTCCGGATTGTGCTCAGTGTTGGTTCACGCCTGGCTGCACTATGTATGGTTTCTATTGGATTTTAGTAACTTCCTAATTGTAATTCTGATGGCCTAAAATGTTCCCTTCCCTCCTTTTTCTTCATATAACTTGATGCTTTATTGGATGTTATACTTATATTCTATGATATATTGATGCTGATATTGTCCTGGTTATTCTTTTTTTTCGTATTTTTGTAATTGAAAATTATTTAACCTTTCAATAAAAATTTAATTTTGAAAAAATTAATTAAATGGATATCCCTATCTTCATAAATATTCACCCATCCACTGCATAGGTGAAAACTGTTGGATAGATATGAGACCCACCAATCACCAGAATGTTAGACTAGTCTCTGTTCTTCCTGGTCAAAATACAGTGACTAGGAGGAGTAAAACAGATAGGCACATATGCCCCATTCACTTGATGGAAACAAAGCTGCAGTAAATTTGAACCCCTTTAAAGCCTGGGGCGTATTAGTACGCCCCAGGCCATCACCTCCGGTTCAGTGAGGGCTCCGGCTCTGAGCCCGCACTGAACCGAGCACATGTCAGCTGATTATTACAGTTGACATGTGCCCACAACAGCCGCGGGTGGAATCGCGATCCACCCGCGGCTGTTAACCAGTTAAATGCCGCTGTCAATCTCTGACATCAGCATTTAACAGCGCTGCACCAGAAGCGCGTCACTTACCCCGCCCATCGGTGACCCCGTCACGTGATCGCGGGTCACTGATGGGTGGGCATGACAACCCTGGGTCTGCAGCAGACCCCAGTGGTTGTCATGTAAAGATTGCTATGAGCGCCACCTAGTGGTCAGCGCTCACAGCACAGGAGCATTTCTGCTACATAGAGGTGATCTGCTCATCACCTCTATGTAGCAGAGGTGATCGGAGAGTTGCTGCTTCTAGTATCCTATGGAGACGATAAAAGCAAGCAAAAAGTGTAAAAAAAAATGTTTTAAAAAATATAAAAAAAAATTTAAAAATATAAAAGTTTAAATCACCCCCCTTTTGCCCCATTCAAAATAAAATAATAAAAAAAAGCCCACATACACATATTTGGTATCGCCGCGTTCAGAATCGCCCGATCTATCAATATAAAAAAAGAATTAATCCGAACGGCAAACGGCGTAACGAGAAAAAAACTCTAAACGCCAGAATTACGTTTTTTGGTCGCCGCAACATTGCAATAAAATGCAATAACGGGCGATCAAAACATCGTATCTACCCCACAATGATATCAATAAAAACGTCAGCTCGGCGCGCGAAAAATAAGCCCTAACCCGGCCCCAGATCCCGAAAAATAGAGACGCTACGGGTCTCAGAAAATGGCGCCATTTTTTTTTTTTTTTTTAGCAAACTTTGGATTTTTTTTTCACCACTTAAATAAAAAAGAATCTATACATGTTTGGTGTCTACGAACTCGTAATGACCTGGAGAATAAGAATGGTAGGTCAGTTTTAGCATTCAATGAACGTGGTAAAAAAACAAAAAAAACACCTGTGGTATTGCACTTTTTTTGCAATTTCACCGCACCGTACACGATATGGTAAAACCAGTAATGTAGTTCAAAAGTACAACTCGTCCCGCAAAAAATAAGCCCTCACACGGCCATATTGACTGAAAAATAAAAACGCTATGGCTCTGGGAACAAGGGGAGCAAAAAAACAAAAATGCAAAAATGGAAAATCCCAGGGTCCTTAAGGGGTTAATACCAAGCACTGCCACAACCAAAAGCAATGAGCTTTGCCCGGTAAATAATGAAACGCAACACTCTGTGTCATGGGACATTCAATCAGTTAATACACAGTGGCGCCAGAAAATAGACTTCCACTAGAGATAATCAGAAAGATTCGCAGGACTCTGATGCAGTGGCCACTACAGTAGTCCGTGGCTGCCAGGCCACAGCTCTGCCAACCTTCTCCTACCTGTTGGAATGCCCGATGTTGCTTCTGATTAGTCAGCCTGGTCTGACATCATCATCGGGGCATGATGCACACTTGATGGCTGCTGGACCAGGGTGCTATGAAAATTTTTGATCGTTTCTAACTTCCATCAATCTGATATCGATGACCTACAGATACCTCCTTTAATACATTAAACACATCAATAGACAGTTGCTATTTTTTAATATTTGATTATTATTTGTCATTTACATACTAATCTTTATGTGGGTATTGTACTAATTTTGTTAGTTTGGTATGTAGCACCAAGGCAAATCTTTTATATTTTTTATTTTTCGATAGTGTCAGCTATGTATTTAGCAGTGAGCCCAAAGGACACAGATTTTTAACAATGACAAAAGCTGTAATGATGCTGTGCATTTTACAGTACAAGGGGGTCCTGGCATATGCAAAATGAAAACTTAATTTGTAAATATAATATATATTCTCCATTACTTAAGCCCATATATATTGTCTATTACCTAAGGCTTTTATCATTCATGACAAATCAAAGTACAGTCATGGCCAAAAGTATTGAGAATGAGACAAATAGTAATTTTTCCAAAGTTTACTGCTTCATTTTTTGTAATGGCAATTTGCATATACTCCTGAATGTCAAAGAGTGATCAGCTTAACAGCAATTACTGTACTTGCAAAGTCAATATTTGCCCAGAAAATTAACTTTAACCCCCAAAACACATTTCAACATCATTGCAGTCCTGCCTTAAAAGGAGCAGCTAACATCGTTTTAGTGATTGATCCATTAACACAGGTGTGGGTGTTGATGAGGACAGGGCTGGCGATCAATCAGTCATGATTAAGTAAGAATGACATCACTGGACACTTTAAAAGGAGGCTGGTTCTTAGTATCATTGTTTCTCTTCAGTTAACCATGGTTATCTCTAAAGAAACACGTGCAGCCATCATTGCACTGCACAAAAATGGCCTAACAGGGAAGAGTATCGCAGCTACAAAGATTGCACCTCAGTCAACAATCTATCGCATCATCAAGAACTTCAAGGAGAGAGCTTCCATTGTTGTCAAAAAGGCTCCAGGGCGCCCAAGAAAGACCAGCAAGCGCCAGGACAGTATCTTAAAACTGTTTCAGCTGCGGGATTGGACTACCAGCAGTGCCGAGCTTGCTCAGGAATGGCAGCAGGCTGGTGTGAGTGCTTCTGCATGCACTGTGAGGCGGAGACTCTTTGAGCAAGGGCTGGTTTCAAGGAGGGCAGCAAAGAAGCCACTTCTCTCCAGAAAAAACATCAGGGACCGACTGATATTCTGCAAAAGGTACAGGGAGTGGACTGCTGAGGACTGGGGCAAAGTCATTTTCTCTGATGAATCCCCTTTTCGATTGTTTGGGACATCTGGAAAACAGCTTATTTGGAGAAGAAGAGGTGAGCTTTACCACCAGTCTTGTCTCATGCCAACTGTAAAGCATCCTGAAACCATTCATGTGTGGGGTTGCTTCTCAGCCAAGGGAATCGGCTCACTCACAGTCTTGCCTAAAAACACAGCCATGAATAAAGAATGGTACCAGAATGTCCTCCAAGAGCAACTTCTCCCAACCGTCCAAGAGCAGTTTGGCGCCCAACAATGCCTTTTCCAGCATGATGGAGCACCTTGCCATAAAGCAAAGGTGATAACTAAATGGCTCATGGAACAAAACATAGAGATTTTGGGTCCATGGCCTGGAAACTCCCCAGATCTTAATCCCATTGAGAACTTGTGGTCAATCATCAAGAGACGGGTGGACAAACAAAAACCAACAAATTCTGGCAAAATGCAAGCATTGATTATGCAAGAATGGACTGCTATCAGTCAGGATTTGGTCCAAAAGTTGATTGAGAGCATGCCAGGGAGAATTACAGAGGTCTTGAAGAAGAAGGGGCAACACTGCAAATATTGACTTGCTGCATTAACTCATTCTAACTGTCAATATAACCTATTGGTACTCATAATATGATTGCAATTATATTTCTGTATGTGATATAAACATCAGACAAACACTAATAAAAACCAGAGGCCAGCAGATCATGTGAAAATATAATTTTGGTGTCATTCTCAAAACTTTTGGCCATGACTGTACAGAATGGATTTTTAATTTGGTGCACAATAGATCTGTATATGATCACTAGTGGGCAGCAGTGAGCCATGAAGATAGAGCTTAAAGCCTGTATAATGAGGAGCGAGTTACTGGCCCCGTCTATTAAAATCCATCACAATCACTTGTTACTGGGAAGTTATTACAAGGGTCTTTGCCACCTACAGAGACAGTGCAGGCTATTGGTCTCCACAGTTTTTTTTTTCTTATACATTATTTACATCTTTATCTCCTTATTTTGTGAGATGTTAACTACAGGTACATCTCACAAAATTAGAATATCATCAAAAAGTTAATTTATTTCAGTTCTTCAATACAAAAAGTGAAACTCATGTTATATAGAGTTATTACAAACAGAGTGATCTATTTCAAGTGTTTACTTCTGTTAATGTTGATGATTATGGCTTACAGCCAATGAAAACACAAAAGTCATTATCTCAGTAAATTAGAATACTTTATAACAGCTTGAAAAATGTTTTTAAAATCCGAAATGTTGGCCTGCTGAAATGTATGTTCAGTAAATGCACTCAATACTCGGTCGGGGCTCCTTTTGCATCAATTACTGCATCAATGCGGCGTGGCATGGAGGCGATCAGCCTGTGGCACTGCTGAGGTGTTATGGAAGCCTAGGTTGCTTTGATAGCAGCCTTCAGCTCGTCTGCATTGTTGGGTCTGGTGTCTCTCATCTTCCTCTTGACAATACCCCATGGATTCTCTATAGGGTTAAGGATAGGCGCGTTTGCTGGCCAATCAAGCACAGTGATACTGTTGTTTTTAAACCAGGTATTGGTACTTTTGGCAGTGTGGACAGGTGCCAAGTCCTGCTGGAGAATGAAATTTCCATCTCCAAAAAGCTTGTCGGCAGAGGGAACATGAAGTGCTCTGACATTTCCTGGTAGACGGCTGCGTTAACTTTGGTCTTGATAACACACAGTGGACCTATACAAGCAGATGACATGGCTCCCCAAACCATAACTGATTGTGGAAACTTCACACTAGACCTCAAGCAGCTTGGATTGTGGCCTCTCCACTCTTCCTCCAGACTCTGGGACCTTGATTTCCAAATGAAAATTGGAAGTCTGGGACCTTGTGGAGTGTGTCAGTGACTGCCTTCTGGACATCTGTCAAGTCAGCAGTCTTCCCCATGATTGTGGAGACTACTGAAACAGACTAAGGGACCTTTTTAAATGCTTAGGAAGCCTTTGCAGGTGTTTTTTGCTAATTATTCTAATTTACTGAGATAATGACTTTTGTGTTCTCATTGGCTGTAAGCCATAATCATCAACATTAACTGAAATAAACACTTGAAATAGATCACTCTGTTTGTAATGACTCTATATAATATATGAGGTTCACTTTTTGTATTGAGGAACTGAAATAAATTAACTTTTTGATGATATTCTAATTTTGTGAGATGCACCTGTATTTATATAAATACAATGAGGTTCATATGAGATATTATTGGCCAATACAATAAAAAATACATTGTGTAATGAGGAAAATGAAGGACTCAATGCTGTATTGAAAAATTTGTAAAAATCGCAAGGTGGCATACAAGAAGCTAAGCCTATTGTACTAGCATCTCCTCCAATTTACTCAACTTATTGCAACTTCTTACAGAAATTTAGCAGATGGCGCCATTCACGGCAGCGTTGCAACAAAAATTAGTGTAGCATAAATATTCCTAAACAAACCAACATGATTCAAGCACTTTTTAAACTGGAGTAGTAAGACTAGCTTTAGAAACCCATAGAGTATGTTAACAAAGAATATTTTTATTACAAGGATTTTTATTTTTTATTACAAGGAATTTTATGCTTCTAATGGAGGTTTCTCAGATTTATCCTCCAAAGAACTGGTGATGTTTTCATGTTTTAAAAAACATTTTTCATTTCAATTTCCTACAAACACCTCATCACAAAGTGTGTGAATCTACCCTAATAGTATGTTGATAAATTTTGACGAACATTTTGAAGCAAATTCTGCTCCAAGATCTACATTAAACAGCTTCATATACCCTTTCAATATGCTTCACTCATATACCCATTCAATATGCTTCCTAATTTTAGTGTGAAAACTCTCCTATAGTACACATGCTGTGTTATTTTGATCATCTCCCATGATAATCAGCTGAAAATGTACTCAGAGTATTTAGGGTACTTGTCCATGATCCGTTCCAGCAGCGGTTTGGACGCAGCTCACCTGTGCTGCGTCCAAACCATTGCGTTGTAAAGTAGAAGCAAAGTGGGTGGGATTTATAGAAATCCCATGCACACTGTGCTGCTATTAGCCGCCGCGTAAACTCACCGGCGGCGCAGCTTTAGGAGCCGAAGCATGTCAATTTCTGTTGCGGAGATGCTAGTCTCCGCAACAGAAATTTCACCCTTAGAATGTATAGGGTGCGGACGGTAACTCTACACGTGTTCAATGAACACATGAGGATTTACCTGCAGGATCGGAAGCAGTGAAAATACAGAGCACAGTATGGGACCGTATAGAGTGCCTATAGCTCTGTAGTATGAAGAGGTAGGGACTCCATGTGCCTCCAGCTTTAGATAAGGCATGCATGTCTAAAAAAAATTGGGTGACATCCAGAGGAGAAGTTGGTAATAGTCATACTAGTTATGTAGTCTTCATGGTTACACCTTTACCACGCAATATGGGCTTATACTATATGCATTATACATGCATTTCTGTAGCAGTTGACCTAATATACAGCATCTGCATGGAAACAATTGATACATAGACCACACCAGATACATAGGGGACTTTTGTGTCCTTTTCACTCAGGTCAATCCTGGTTTAAAAGTGCATCTGTCTCCTTCGGTAAACACCTCTATCACACAAAACGCAGTTATTTCTGTGGGAAGAACCATAATTCATGGGGCTGCAATAATTACCCATGAGTGACATTAATGGGTCACTTAGCACTGTATGTGGCAATGGTGAATTCACTTTACAAGACTACGGGCGGGCTGACACAATACACATTAGATGTGTACATTTAGATGGATGCTTTCCACATATTTATCACTTCAAATACAGACATCTGTGACTTTTATGAACTTTGGGGACATTTATAAAATGTGGTGTCTAGATGCTGTATATACTTAGGTTTACTCTGTTTTTTTTAAATTTTTCATAATATACAGATAACAATAATACAAACATATAACAAAATTGAGTTTAGACCTAATAGGTCAGATATGGCAACTTTCCACTTTCCCTTAATGTCAAAATCAGTTCAATTCAAGATCACCATTCCATAGGCGAGAATAGATGCTGCATACTTATGATATTCATACATACATCAGTATGCCTGCTCCAATTCTTATCTTCCATTTCTAATTTGTCTTTATGGTCTTTTAAACAGGATTTCGATCACTCGGGTCACCGCTGACATCTCTCTCGCCAAACGTTCTGTCCTGAACAATCCCAGCAAGCACAACATCATGGAGAGGTCTAATACGCGCTCTAGTCTTGGTGAGTGGTCAGCAGGGTGGCAATAAATGGTAGAAAGTTATATTGAATCCACACCAGATCACTACGACCTGACAGAAGTCAAAAGAGGTCATGTTGTCATTAGAATCTGAGTAATGCAGGATTACACTTTGGGTCTATTTCAAGCAATTATGCAATACATAGATAAAAGTATTGGCACACCTACACATTACACCTATAGGAGCTGGTGTGACATCTCATTCTAAATCCATAGTTATTAATATAGATTTGGTCCCTCATGTGCAGCTATAATAGCTTCCCCTCTTCTGGGAAGACTTTCTACAAGATTTTGAAGTGTCTGTGGGAATTTTTACCCATTCACCCAGAAAAGCATTTGCGAGGTCAGACACCGATGTTGGAGGAGAGGGCCTGGCTCACAATGTCTGTTCATCACAAAGGTGTTGGATGGGGTTGAGGTCAGGACTTAGTCATGTTCTTCTACACCAAACTCACCTAACCATGCCTTTATGGACCTTGCTGGACACAGTCATGCTGGAACAGAAAAGGGCCTTCTACAAACTGTTCCCACAAAGTTAGATAGATACAGTTGTTCACAATGTGTTGTATGCTGAAGTATTGAGATTTCCCTTCACTGGAAATAAGAGCTCTACGTCGACCACTGAAAAACAACCCCATAGCATTATCCCTCCTCCACCAAACTTTACAACTAGCACAATGCAGTCAGACAGGTAATATTCTCTTGGTATTATCCAAATCCAGACTCATCCATTAGGCTACCAGATAGAGAAATGTGATGCGTTACGCCACAGAACACGTTTCCAGAGTCCAGTGACGGCGGCTTTACGCCACTTCTTTCGAAGCTCCTTGCGCACAGTTTTTGTGCTGATTTTATTGCCAGAGGAGGCTTGAACTCTGCAGTTATTGAGTCAGCAGAGCGCTGGTGACTTTTATGAACTACTTTGAGAAACAACCACTGCTGTGCAGCACCAGGAACTAGCGGTAGGTACCATGTTCCCTCACTAGCCACGTGCAAAGTTCCTCCTCATGCACCTACTTGGAGTCTCAGACCCACGCAGATAGTGACACTGCGTCCTCCCTTCTCACATATACCTGATTTTCTGCCAGCAGTCTTTTTACTGACGAAGGTCAGATTGACTGAAACGTTTATTTTGATTTTGGACTGCATTAAAATTCTTCTTATATGAACTACTGAGTGCCGAGGTTATTCTCATATTTTATGCACTATGTGTCCCAGCCATCGGTGACCCCACATTGTTGTAGTTTGCTTTTTTGTGGTTCGGTTGTCGTGGTTCCTAACTGGTTCAACTTTTCAATAATAGCACCACCAAAACCATGATCGCTGAATATTTAGGAGGGAAAAAAAATAATTATCTGACTTGTTACAATGGGGACTCCTATTACAGGACCACGCTGGTATCAGTGAGCTCTATAGAATGGCCCATTCTCTTATAAATGTTAGTACAGGCAGACTGCATGGTGAGGGGCCGGATATTATACACCTGTGATTATGTTACTGAATGAAAAACTGAATCATTTGTGTATCCCAATACTTTTGTCCATATCTCAGCACACTATTACCATAATTTAGCTTAAGGCAATTTTAATGAAGGTTTTTTATCTTGTGGTCTATTTAAAGTTATATTTGTTTCATTATTATTTCCTTCCCTCCTTTGTCATACTGTTGTATACTGTAACTGAGACCGTTTGTCCCATTTCTCCCTGCCCGGGGTGTACAGCGGAGGTGCAGAGTGAGATTGAGCGCATTTTTGAGTTAGCTAGAACACTGCAACTGGTGGCGCTTGATGCTGACACAATAAACCACCCGGCTCAGCTGGCCAAGACTTCACTGGCACCAATTATCGTGTATATAAAGATCACTTCTCCTAAAGTGAGTATTATGGAAAGTCTATGCATAAGAAAGTAAGTGTTTAATGTCAAGATCACATTTATAGGTACTGACTTGAATAAAAGGGTTTTTTATGGGGTTCCTCCTATACATTGTCGTTGGGCATTGGTGCTAGTTTAAATCACACCTTGCGATGTCTGTGTAAAGATGGAGTGAAACTATGTGCTGAGATCACATCCTATTGTGCACCGCTTGTCACCATATACCCTATTAAAGTTAGTACATGAAGGTCTTATAGTTCCCCAGCAGTGTGGAGATACTGTATAAGGCACTGAATGCTACAATGCAGACCCCATTAAATGCCGTACCTCTGGAGCTATCCCCCCCAATCCTAGAAGCAACACATTCTATGCCAGGATTAATTAGACATGCCTTCATATTAAATCAGGCCCCATGCACTATATTTGAAGCCCTATAACAGCTTGATACAAAATGAAGCTTTAATACAGCTGTGTGAATTATA
Source organism: Phyllobates terribilis (assembly GCF_046119375.1). Lineage (NCBI taxonomy): Eukaryota > Metazoa > Chordata > Amphibia > Anura > Dendrobatidae > Phyllobates > Phyllobates terribilis. The sequence continues at coordinate 171,560,238 of NW_027362765.1, forward strand.
GTTATTGCAAGCCAGGCTGTTCAGCTGTAGAATAAGAAAAGTTGTCTTATTCCAGCAACTCCTTTTTTGAAAGTAGGACAGCGTAACACACCAACAATAAGCAGCTGCTATCACTGGGGAAGGGGAAATGTAGTAATACGCATCAGCCATTCTGTATCTATAATACATGAACAGTCCAGGTTTGCGTAAGTGAAAACCATTGTTGTCAGTGTCTCTCCACTCATAAAGGGGTTGCATGCCTAGGAGCCCCCTCTAAGATATCCATATGCCCCAATAGGGTAATATACAAAAGTAAGACAACCACTTTAATACTGTCAGGCTCACTACATCCTGTATTAGCTGTTGGATGAAACAAAGCTTTTCCTGAACTATCATCATCACTTCACATATCATCACTTCCAGGACTCCTTGTTCTTATTTACACTAGAGATATTTCTTAATGACATAGGCTGTATATTTGGGGCCATCGCCGTGCTGCAGAATAAATTTGGAGATAATCAGATGCCTCCCTGATGTTACTTCATGATGAATACGCATCTACCTGTATTTCTCAGCATTGAGGACACCATTAATTATGACCAAGTCCCCAACTCCAATTGCTGAAATTTAGCCCCAAACTTACAAGACCCCTACGGGATATCTTCCGATTTTAGAGGGAAGTAAGCATGGCCATTTCTTGTTTTTTCTTCAAAAGAGGTTGAACAGCAAATCTTGAAACCTCAGTCTGTTTGAAATCTTAGCCTGGTAGAGACCTTGTTGATGCAGTATACCTACCTTGTGTCTTGTTGCTGTGCTCAGTCTTGCCATGGTGTATGACCTGTAATATGAAACTGTCTTCCACAACCTCACCTTTGTAGTAGATTTTGGCTGTTTCCTCTTCCCAGTATGTAAATCTAGTGTTTTTTTTAGCCAAGTGGACCTGGCTGTAGACGTCTTCTTGAGGACGACTTCCAGTTGGCTAGACTAGATTTATATTCAGAGAAGATGGGACCATATTTCAGGACCAAAAAAAATATAAACAATGCCAGATTCAGAAGAACTGCATTTACACCAGGTAAAACATATTTATGGTAGGTAACCGGTCCTCTTTAGTAATCCTTCTCTTTAGCACTGTATATGTGTTGCAATATACTACAGATTCCTAAAATTCCCAGTGTGATATCTATTTTCTTTTCCCAGGTATTACACAGGCTGATAAAATCTAGAGGGAAGTCTCAAGCAAAGCATTTAAATGTACAGATGGTGGCCGCAGATAAACTGGCTCAGTGCCCTCCGGTGAGTGTTAGCATTCCTGGCAGTCATGGCTGGTAGAACACAGAGTAATGCTCAGCTACTGTGACAAGTTCATGTCCTGCTCCATAAACAAACACAATCTGTTCCTTTTACATGACTGGATTGTTTCCATTTTAGTCTGCAACATTAGACCTAGAATGATAAGGCATATTCCAAAGTGATCCATAGACACGTCATAAAGGAGAGTGTGATATGAGGCATTACTGCCTCATTGGTATTACCGCCTCGCTGTCAGGTCTAGATCACTGATCATTTTTTAAAGTCATCATCTGTAGACAGATATTGGAGAGAAGCGATGAAATAACTGTCTTTACCTTTTTTGTGCTGACAGGAAATGTTCGATATCATTCTGGATGAGAACCAGCTGGAGGATGCCTGTGAGCACCTGGCGGAATACTTAGAAGCCTACTGGAAAGCAACTCATCCTCCGAGCATTAACCCACCCAATCCGCTGCTCAACCGCACTCTTGCCACAGCAGCTCTGGCATCCAGCCCTGCACCCGTCTCCAACCTGCAGGTGCAAGTCCTCACCTCGCTAAAACAGAACATGGGATTGTGGGGAAGTCGTGGGGAAACGGGGTCAGGCACTAGAATGGATGAACATGCTGTGTAGTTTAGGGGAACAGATATGTCGGAAAGACCAGCACAATATATTGTCACTTACTGCCCTGACAGCTATATACCTAATATATAAGGGGACAGCTATCTCCTTTGTTTTGTTAGAGGGGGCAACATCCAACCATTAGCTTTCCTCCTGGTGGCTAATGAACAAATAGGCATGCTGTTTACAGAACACATTGCAAGCAATGCCTACCTAATAGTAAATGAAGCCACCTATATAGAGTATAAGCCTATTTTTAATTATGTAGTTTATGAAATTGACAATGGCAGATATTTAAGATATAGAGGAGAAATTACATATTAATATGAGAAATGTTCCTATTTCAGTTATGGCCAACCACCTGCTGATGTTTTTCTCTTAATGCATTTTATAGCATGGTATGGTGGTTGCTGACAATGACTGTTTACCGATGGGGAATTTCCTGCTTCTGTTCTGAACCCTTATCTTTTAAGCTAATGTTAAACCGCAGTGCCTGACATCAGCCCCTACCCCATATCCGACATCGACTGCGAACATTTGCAGCACCATCTGGGTAACAACACAGCAACAGTCATAGGCTGTGCTTGTACTTGATAAATTTTCATTTGTTTCATGTTTTTGATTATTTAATTTTCTTTTTCATTTGCTTTTATTCTGTTCTTCTCTTTTTCATGTTGGTTACTCCATGCTTTCTTTTCACATGCATTCATTAAATCCACACGTGCCTCATGACTTAAATAAATGGTTTGGGCACTCTCTCGGCATAAAAGTTTAATTGTCGTAGATGACAATGATTAGGAAGCAGGAGGCAGAAGTTTAGGGTCACACAAGTGCTGTCCAATAAAATCTGAAGATGTATTACTTTTACTATAGACCTAAAAAGATGTTGGACAGTATCATAGCATGAGCACACGGCATGGGTGGATGTAAATTGTCCAGCAGATAATCCAAAGAGAAAGTCATGATGTACCGTATGTCCCCCGGAGCTGTAAGCTTTCATTGCATTAAAGATCCTAGGAGCCATAGGGATTTAATAGGTCGTTATCATTATTTATTTCTATAACCACCTTTGGTGATCACAACCTAAACTGCAAATTAAAGTGTGGCAAGGGGACTGGAGTACATGGAGGAAACCCATGCAAAAATGGCAACCATCCAACCAAGGGCAGATGTTGCCCTTAGCCATCGTGCTTATATTCTTACTTTTTTTAAAAGGAAATCTGTCATCAATCTGTAACAATGGAGCTTGTCATGATTTCATGCCACACCTGGCACAGGAAGCATGAAATCCTGGCAGACTTTCTTGTTACAGAGACCTATGTTTTATTGTAGCACTTCAAAGCCAGAATAGTTTTAAGGATGAGCTAGCCACTGGGAGGAGAAGCTTGCCTTCTTCCTCCTTCTCACCTAGGAACCTCCTAGCAGACTCTTATCTCTGTGCCCAGAATCTTCTCCCTGTGCCTGGCTCTATTTAAATCTATGCCCATAAAGCAATTACACCAGAATTCTGGAGTAAAAAGCTTTGAAAAGTATCACTAATTGTGTGCAACGCGGAATTGTGCAAACATTTTTTGACTTTTGGTGTTTTCATATCAGTTTTGGGGAAGGGGGACACATGCCACAGCTCGTCTAATTCATGACCAACTGTGGAGTACCTTACTCCAGGGACCCTACTGACTGGAATAAGATTTGTGGTGGGGCACGTGGAGGCGCACGCCACTTGGCAGATGCCCCTGATTCATTAAGGAGTGTGCTCCTCTTACCGAATCAAGAGCATCTGACTCCAACACTCTCCCTCATCAAGACCGGCTTGAAAATCGGGGCCTTTGTCTTAGAGTAAAATATGACTTTCTGGAATGAGGGACCCTGTATGGATTTGGCAGAGTGAAACGGGTAACAGATTCAATTTAGAGGCCTTTAAACCTAAAAATATAAGATAATTGATTATATCTTATAATATTCGCCAATACATGGCAAAGTTCAATAAATAAATAAATGAACAGCCTTGTGAGAGCTATTATTTTGATATTTGTTTGGACACAAATCCAATTTTGTAAAAACCTACATTTTAGTCTAAATTGCTCGTATATATCTAACCTAAAAAATGTAGCCATTTAATAAAAATGCTTTTTTTGTGAACAGTTCCAATGCATAGCAACAATTGTTCAGTCTGATCCTGTGGTTATTTCAAGTACATTTACATTGATGACTTATCCTTTTAAGATCATTGAGGGTCCATAACCCCACATCCCCACGGATCAGCTGTTATCACCTATGGCGGTGGCCTAATGTAAACAGTGTACGGAGACGAACACTATATACTGTACTATATACTTCTGCAGCACACGAGAGAAGCCACTAAACAGTCACCATCTTATATTAATGAGCTAGCCTAAGGATATCATTAATATAAAAGTACTGGAAAACCTCTTTAAGTATGTTGGCAAAACATTAGAGATAGATGGAGGGAATGAATGCAAAATGACTGCAGGGTTGTATAACTTAGGGCTTGTTTATAGTCTGTAACCATGTAAGCACATAGATCTGCATGGGGCCTGAAGACAAATTAGGATATTTTGAAGGAAAACTATTTGTAAGCTTTCCTCAATATTTTATTCATGGTGCACTAGAGCAATAAATAAAAGTAGCAAAAATGAAGACATCCTGTCAGCCATAAATATAAAACATTAAATGGAACCTGTCACCACCAAAAAATTGCTATTAACCTGGAGATATAATGGTAATCTTCTATGTAGCCGGCATACTAGAAGAGTGGCAACAGGGAGAAAATGAAGTTCTATTCTCCCTGCAGCTGCTCCATTCCAGTCATTGGGGCAGCGCAGGGTGCTGTTACAGTCACTGCTCAGTGTATAGTTTATGCCCTGTAATCACTCTCTGACACACTTATTGACAGCCTGCTCTGCAATGTGTGTGTGTGCAGAGCAATCGATGTGCCAGGGAGTGAATACAGTGTATTTACAGTACAGTGAGTGGTGACTGTTACAGCTCCCTGCACCACCCCAATGACTGGAAGGGAGCGGCTGCAGGGAAAAAAGAACTTCATTTTCTTGCCTTAGCTGCTTCTGCTGAAAGATCGGACGCGTGCACACTAGGATTCCCCGTCATGAATGTTTATGTATAGGCAGCTGTAAATTGGTGAGGTGAAGTGGAAACAGAACAATCAGCTAAAATAAATGCAACGTTTTCAATCATTGTTTCCTGTGAAACCTCTGATTGGTACAGAAGTCGTAAGATGATATAAGCAATTCAGTGCCCGTAGGCTGTATCGTTCTGAGTACTGAGGAGGAATAATAGCATCGTCATACCTTTATGTGCAGATGAATCAATGTCTTCTCACAATAATAGAGTATTCCAGGAACTTTAACATATATCTGTGAATGATACACATCGCTCCATGTCTCGTGTACGTGTTATTTTTCTTTTCAACTCATCATTTACCATGTGGTAGTGTGTTACCATAAAACAATCAATACACAGGAATGTATGAAACCTTATTCCTTTGGTGTCAATGATAATAAATATTGCAGATTTTATTGGAGTCAGTCATGATAAATATTGTGAAGCTGCAATGAAGAGTTTATGTAGCACGGACATACTTGTCTTCTGTTTACATCTGTTGTCAAGTTTCTTAAGAATAACTTGTTCTGTCTTACCTAATGTACAGGTAATTATGATGGGCGCTGCACATTGACAAGAATGAAAGGCTGACTAGGAATATATACACAATTTTTACTGGATGATTAACTAGGCACAATACTTTCAGGCTGGCTTGGTGGTACTTCTGATGGATAAAGTCCTGTACTAATACCCCAGAATATCTGGGATCACTAATTTAAAAGCCCATGTTATACATAGAAACCTAAGAGGTAACGTCTCTCCTTTAGTAGTGCCTGCTTGTGTGAGAAGATTTATAAGCCATGCAATGCTCCTCTGGAAAATTAAATCTGCAAGTTGCTTTTTCAGAGAAAAGGGGGACTTGAACTCTAGTGCGACCTATTGGAATTAGCAATCCTAAAAGTTAATATCAACTCTTTAACAAGCTTTGCCACATGACTTAGGATAACAGCCAAACCAGAATCTCAATATGCAGACACGTGCTTCGGGGTGTTGCCTCTCCTCAGTGCATAGCATGATATATGATTTGGCTATATGAGAGGCTAGGGGCCTAAGAGGTAATGTTTCTCCTTATGGAGAGTGACATGCCAGGGTAAGGAAATTTATAGGCTATGTAATCAGACACTCAATTTGTAGACACGTGATTTGAGGTGTTTGCACCTCATCGATGCAAAGCAAGATGTTTGATTTGGTTGGATGGGAGTCCTCAGACAGAGGTCTAAGGGAGAATGTCTCCTTGTGGAGAGAGCCATGCTTCCTCTCCGAAGAGTCAATTTGAATATACATGGATACGTGGCAGTGGATGTTATAAGGTGCTCCGAATTGTTGGCTTAGGATTGGTTCAGATGTGTCACTGGCTGTCTGTGATGTGGTCTATACTAGGTCCATGGTGACTTATTGGATCTGGATCTAATCTGTGATTGGCTTGATTGTTGTCATATACCTATACAAATGGCAAAAAATTATATCTGATTTTTATATGTACACTCCTGGCTAGAATCCCTTTCTGATTTTTTTATGTGTGTTCGGTTATGAATAAGTTCTAATGTATATATCTGGCTATGGATCAGTTCAGAGGTGTACTGCTGGCTCTGAATTTGTTGTATATAGGCGTTCTGATGTATATGTGTATGTCTGGCTAGCGATCATTTGTGTGGCTAGCTAGGAGCCGGTTGTGATATACAGGGGCGTGCATATGTAGGTATACATTGATTCAAATTATTTTTGAACTATTATAAGAGGGTAGGTAGACAAAGCCTTACCAGACCTTACTGAGGCCAACTTTTTCTTTTGGGGAGTTATAAAAGATTAGGTATATTAAAAAAAAAACATGCAGTTGATAACATGATTATAATTCAAACAATATTTAAACTGTATACCTACTTCTACATCCCCTGTATGTCTGCACCCCAAGGAATTAGTCCAGATGCATTTATAGCATTTGTTGCTGGTTAGAGATCAACTGTAATATAGTTTGCTAAAGGTTTTTATTAAAGGGAATCTGTCAGCAGGTTTTTGCGATTTAATGTAAGACCAGCATAATATATAGAGCAAGAGAGCCTTTATTCCAGGGATGTGTCACTTATTAGGCTGTGTGCTGTAGTTTCAATACAGTGTTTTATCAGCAGATTATCATTGTCTGACTACCTGTCACATGCACTGCAGTCCAGATTATCCGTGTAACCACGCCCCCAACACTGATTGTCAGTTTGCTAAGAATGTGTGCACAGGAAGCAGCCAATCAGTGGTGTGGACTGGGTTATACACAGTTTAGCATTTTGACTACTGCTACCTCTTAGGCTATGTGCCCACGATGCAGAAATGCTCCGGATTTTTTCCTGAGCGTTTCTGCATCTCCCTGGCAGAAAAAATGCATGCGGATTGTACATGCGGATTGTACATGCGGATTGTACATGCGTTTTCCTGCCAGGGACATGCGGATGTGAAGCGTTCTTCACATGCATTTCCGCATGCGGGTTGACAAGCGCTTTCCAAGAGATTTTAGCATCACTTGGAAAGTGCTTGACAACTTGGTCACACTATATAAATCCATGCAACCGGCATGGATTTATATAGTGTGACCGTAAAGAATAGTAAAAAATAAAAAAACAAATATATACTTACCTTCTGATGGCCCCCGCAGTCTTTATCCGATGCGTCCTGGCTTGCCGGCAGCTAGCGGTACACTGAAGGACCTGTCGTCACATGACTAAATCACGTCAGCGCAGGTCCTTCAGACCATCGCGAGCTGCTGGCAAGCGAAGACAAGCACACTGGGGGCCATCAGAAGGTAAGTATCATATTTATTTTTTATTTTATTCTTTTTTTTACAGGTTCTATGGTACCCGGGTCCGGAGGAGAGTCTCCTCTCCTTCAGACTTGGGTACCATCCACACATTGAAACACATGCAATCCGCATGTACAGATGCAGTGATGCGTAATCCATGCGTTCCAATGCAAGTCAATGGCGGCGAAAACGCAGCACTTCCGCAAAATAATTGGTAGTGCTGCGTTTTTTTCCGCAATGAGAATCCGCAGCGGAAATTTCCGCAGCATGTGCACAGCACATGCGGATTATCATTGGGGAACATGGCAGACCTTCTACCAAGCGTTTTTTAAGTGTTTCTGCAGCGGAATTGCCGCTGTGGAAACACTTAAAAAACGCATCATGGGCACACAGCCTTAAGGTTTCTATCAAAACTACACCAAGCAGTCCAGTAAGTGATGCATCCCTGGGAATCAGGCTCTCTTGTCCTTTGTTATCCTGTTCTTGGATTACATAGCAAAAACCTGCTGACAGATTCCCTCTAAGTAATTTTAATTTGTCTGCCAGAGTCAAGGATTGGTTCTTATATACTATATATGTGCAGTTACCTGGGAATAGGTTCTTATGTCCATGTGTTGGCTTGGATAAGGATCAGTTCTCATGTTTATGTGTGTAGTTTGGTAGGAAATCACAGTTTTGATAGTTATGTGGGTTTCTGGTTATGGGTTGATTCTCATGCTTTAAAGAAGAATATGCACACCTTTTGGGAGCAACATATGTTTTTTAATTCAATGCATGTACTTTGGGCGAAATATTTTCAAAGTTTTGCTCCATGAAAATGTTGCCCTGTTTGCTTTCTATCGACTCTGTGTTGCACTGTCTGTTGTTGGCTGTATAATGAGTTAACTGAGAATCTGTCTGTGAGCTTGATCTGACAGAGAATTTATAACTTTATAAGATTGTCTCAGATCATTTATGGCCACATCAAAGTTCAGTTCTCCTTTGGTGTAGTTAGTAATTATAAATCAGCTGAGAGGAGCTCAGTAAAAGACAGATAAGTGTTACAAATTCCATGACATAATGAGCACACTGATAGATTTTTGGTTAATCTTATTCTACAACCAGCAATGAGCAGAGAAAAAAAACAGCCTTAAAAGCCAAACAGCGCAACATTTTTAAGGAAACCCTATTGCAAAAAAAAAATAAAAAATTCAGCCCAAAATACATACAGACACAAGAAATAAATAGTGTTTACCTTTTGGCTGTTTTTTGTCTATTATTTTTACAATATATTACCCTTTACATTCATATTAACTAATTTTCCAGACTTAATATGCAATTGATGTTGTATAACTAACTTCTTGAACTGATTTTCTAATATGTCCTTTTTGTTACAATATGTAAGGGGTGTTCCATTGCTTTAATACTGATGACTTTTCTTTAGGCTAAGTCACCAATATCAGATCAGAGGGGGTCTAACACCCAGCATTGATCAGTTGATTAAAGGTGTTACAGCACAAAATAATGGGCACAGCGCCATACTTGTGTAGTGGCCATGAGTGGTACTGCAAGCTTGTAGTACCATTCACAGTCACTACACAATGTACAGATCTGTGCAATTTCTGCAGCATGTTTAATCAACTGATCGGTGTGGGTGCCAAGAGCCCGACCAATTGATCCTAAAGTGAAGTCGCCCTTATTAATGTCCTATATATTTTCACTGTTTCTGAAATAATTTATTACCCTGTTGCCTAACAAACCTGCTTTGTGTGTGCATGACAATGACCTGTGTGTTTCTGTCTCTGCATGCTTTATATTACTAACCAGGGTCCATATTTGGTTCACGGAGAGTTGAGATCAGAAGTAAATGACCGAACAGGTGTGTACGAGGATCAACTGCGGAGGGGTCAGACGGGCTCAAGAGTCCTTTCCCGAAACGACACACTGGAGTCTGAGACACAGGGCAGCCGGGACTCAGCATACACAGAGCCAGGAGACTCCTGCATGGACATAGAGACTGACCCATATGAGGATCCAGAGCCCAAAAGTCATGGTGGAGAACACGGACGGCTTCAGCATCAGGGCTCCTGGGAAGAAATGGGTCCAGATCAGGAGAATATGCAGCAAAGGAGGAGGAGGGAGTCTCCAAGACCACAAGGAAAGGGAAGAGAGCAGTACTGGCATGAAGGTGAAGGCAGGAACAGGGTTCAGCTGGACAGCTGGGGGAGAGATGTATGCATTCGTTAATGGGGACTGCATGGAACCAGACCTTGAATGAAAATGAGAGGGCATCAAAGACCTCTAGCGTACGTCAGGTCTGTAGTGTACAGCCTTCCTCCAAACAAACAGTGCTCCTTCCAGAACACCTTTATGAACACACACATTTCTTACATTCCTCATATTGTCATCACCATCACTACAGGCCTCACAGCTCAGCAATGTATACCCCTCAGTCCCCAAAGTCTCAGTCACTGGCACACACTGTTCGTCTCCTCCTTCTTGCATCTCAGGGCCCACACAGGAGCTGGTGTACATGGTACCTGCACCGGGACTAACACTGCCTTGGCCCTAATCTTTTTCAGGGACATTGCAGAATATGACCACTGCCCCTAGTCTCTGATCGGAAACAGATGACATCATGTCCCATAGCTAGATCCCATATTTCATTGTCAAGTTTGTTGAATTACTTTATGCTATTACATAGGATGATGCTGAATTCATTAAGTGCCTGGACGGCATTTATGTAGTATTCCCATAAATTTAAAAAAAAATAAGTATAATAACTGGCCTACATTACATAGTTTACTCAGACTCAAAAATTCGCTCATAATCCATTAAATCCCAAGTGCAAGAATTTTATATAGACTTGAACTATATTAATTTTTTACTGATAAAATCTCTAGGCACTTATTGTTTGGTGCCTAAAAGTCCCATCCTAACCTTTGAAGCAACCTTTTAACTATATCTGGCCCTACATTCTGGACCTGCTCCTGTTCTCTATTATTTCACTTCACCAAAACCTAGAAAAATATCTGATCTATATAAATTTACCCCGTGTACAGTAGATCTTACATAATCTAGGTATAACTAAGCAGGAAACTGTCTGTTATATATGATTTACCGTATATTTGACCCAATTACTTTACTGATACACTGCACCCACTGCCACTTCCCTAAATCGCTCCTATACTTCTAGAAATCACACTTCTCACCCTTGGCGCCCACTGAAACACTGCCATCTCATGAACTGTACCAACACTGCCTTCTGACACCCTCACTGCACTTAACACTGCCTTCTGTCCCCAGCCTTGCACTGGCAATCTTTTTAACCACCCCTTTGAAATACAGTATGGCTTCCTGTTTCCCTCCCTGCTGTCCTGCCTCTCATTGCAGTGACTCCTCCACTTCCAGCTTTACAGAGAGAAGAATAAGACTTCCACATCCTCAGATCTTTGGACTTGATGCTCCCAATCACGTCTTTACCCCCCACTGGAATGTGCATTGAGGCCAATCCTAGCCTGACAACTGTGGGGGAGTCTGTAGGTCGGGAATTTCACACACCATGTGCCATAAATGTATTTTCTGGAGTGAAGAGAGCCTGAATGTATTAACCCCCTCAATGCCTAAAGGGGTCTACATCAACACTTTGCAATGAATCACTGACCTAAAATGAGTATGTTAACCCTTCTTTGCTCTCTTGTAAAACCGGGATGTAAAGCGTTAGCAAATGCCTGTATACATTGTGCCTGCATATAGTAATATCTTTGCCTGCCATTTTTATTTGTCATGTCCCATATTTTTCGTTTCTAAGACAGTCACAGAAATCTGAATCTTCTTCCGTTTCTCCATCTCTATGCGATGCTTTCCAGGTTAGTTCCCTGGACTTCTGTATTGTCGGTGGAGTGTCCAGGAGGAGGCTGGTTACAGCTCCACTTCCCGGGTCCCCTGATGCGATGTTCATATGCTGCACTGACAGCCAGGTGGTGGAAACCATACAAATCACGATCAATGTACAAATGTCCATGGAACAATCAATTTACACATTTCCCTAGTGCCAAAAGTCAAGAGGTCTAAAGTAGTAAAGATGAAGTTGCATTGTATGGACCTCGTTGGTGACCCCTGAGGGTGCCTATGTATGTTCTATGCCACTCACATTTGACCCGTTTTGTATGGAAGCATGTACACATGCTATGTCTGTGCTATGGATAGTGCCTCACAGAACAGACAGTGACAAAACTGAAAGCAGAAATTTTCCCTGATTACAAAGCTTCTTTTACTTTCACAAGTCAAGTTAAAGCCGAAATCCCCCATAGCTGAGAGTGCAGCTCAACCTGTTTTACCTGGAATCAGCACTGAAATAGTTCCTGATACCTCAGCTATAAAAACAGGGAGTTTTTTCTATCTCTATGGTGCTTGCGTTCTCACCTGCAGTCCCATAGACCAGGGGTGGGGAATCTTTTTTCTGCCAAGGGTCATTTGGATATTTATACCATCCTTCGGGGGCCGTACAAATCGCACGTTAGCTCTGCCCACAAAGTACATCCTGACGCTGGCACTGGTGTCAGGACGTAATCTTTCATGGCACGCGCCTCAGCGTTCAGTACTTAACACTGCGTGTGTGTACTCCCAGAGCAAGAAGAAATTATTGGGACAGCAGCCGTCAAAATACAGCTGCCAGCCCAAACACTGCGGTCCCCAGGAATCTGCCCTGGGATCGGATAAAAGATCATCGAGGGCAGTTAACAGCCCACTGGCCTGAGGTTCCCCGCCCCTGTCATAGACTGTGCTTTAGATCTATGGAAACCTTGCAAGCTCTTAGGGGGCTTGTATTAATTGTTAACATCTTATCTGCTGGGCAATACTGTCTCTGTGGTGAGAAGACAGGGATTGTGGATGTCACCTGCTGAGCCCTCATTTCCTCAGTGCACAATGACATTATGAAGTAAGCACATCTCCATGTAGAGAGCAACTTGCCCGAGAAGAAGAACACCAAAATCCATGAGTTAAATTTGAAGACAATGATCTTTGATGCCATATGCAAATTAGGTGCATTAGCTCCTCCTCTTCCCACTCCGTTGACTGACAGCGCTGGCAATTGTGACGCCAAGGCTGTCAATTAATGCGCTGAGGAGGAGCTGGGGTCCCAGATTGACAGACGGATGATGCTGAGCTGGGGTGGACATATCATTTGGGCAATCTGAGCAGCTGCACAGGGGCCCAAAAGGTAAGGGGGCCACTTCTATCTCTACAGCAGGTGGAATTGTGTATTTTGATGAGTTATTAGACTGCAAAGGGCCCATGTCCTGTTCTTGCACAGGGGCCCTCTTCTGTCTGTCCACCACTGGTGCTGAGGACCACCCATGGGTGCACTGAGCATCTAACTTTCATATTAATTCAAAGATTGTTTTCTTGAAAAGTAGCTCTTCAAACTACAAGTATGCTTCCTTTCAGACAAGCTTCCCTACATTGAAAAGTGCTTACTTCATAACATAATGATAACCTGATAAACTCCCTTTTAATGCAAGGCAATCTCATATCCACTGCAAAATAATTGATTGTCCCAAGTGTGAATGTGTGCAGACCCCGTGGTAAGGGCAAAACGATTAAAGGGGTTGTTTCATCCTCAGCGATCATCATCAATGATCATGAGAATAATTGTTAATTCAGCTTCTACACAAACATGAACTTTATAATAATATTTTTTATTTATATAGCGCCAACATATTCTGCAGCACTTTACATTTAAGCGGGGACATGAACAGACAATAAATTCAATACAAGGTGAGACAGTTTAAACAGTTACATTAGGAGTGAGGTCCCTGCTCGCAAGCTCATAATCTAAAAGACTTTCCATCTACGGCCTCGTTCAGACTCCCGGTATTTTTCTTATACGCAAAAAGGTGGACCACTGTTCATCAGTGTTTTGGATCCGAGTTTTGACATCTGATTGAGGCCTAAGTTGGAATTCCCCATTTCTGTGTATAAACAATTTACTGGTGACTAACAATGTGTCTGGATGGCAAGCAGCCATCTGCTGTGTATGCAGCTTTAGTTTTCTATTTTCTCTTTCCTTTTTATGTTTGATAGTTGTGGAGTTTCCATTTATTTATTGACACACTCACCATATGCACAATCCTCAGAGAACTGAAAGAAACATTTCTACCGCAGACAAGAATGCTTTATCTACAGGACACGACCTGTGGCTGAAAATGGCCACCGATCAGCTATCAATGGTCGTTTAATAGCCTGTTTAAACAGGCCGACCATGCTTCCAGTGCAATTGATCCATCCATATAGGCTGCCATTGTTCTCGGCAGCACATGTGCTGTTTACACAGGATGAGTGGCTGCTAAAAATGATGATTTTTAAGTAAGCTTAAAAATAATTTTACGACAAATGACAATTTTGCTAGTTCGTTTGGTGAGTGTCAGCCTGTTTACCTGTTTCTAGGAATGCTGTAACAGTACAGTGTGAATGGACCTTAAGTCCCGTGCTACACTGGGGTCTCAGACTTGCAGTGATTAGAAGGCTGATACCCCACACCTAACACATTATGGGGTAAATCCTGCTGTCAGGTTCCCTTTAATATTTATCCATTAAAGTGTTACTTGGGGCAAAAAGTCACACAAAAATGAGTCCATCATTACCAATGTGCAAGTGATAGTTCTTATGGTTCATACATAAGCAATTGTAATGCATCTTGCTTAAGTGTAGCTGCCCTTTGCGTGAGACTCCTTTGGATGTGAGCGTTTTAAATTTAATGTCTTGTCTTGTCAAACACTGCTGGCATAACGATTCTTGACAATTGCTCGGAAAAAGAGGCAGCAGCACAAGAAAGAGCCGTGCCACATTCTGTCCTCCTCACAGACAGCCCATGACTATCATGATTACTGTCAGACCCCTGACAATTGGTGGCATATCCTGGTGTGGCCAACGATGTCTGTAATTATACAACCCCTTGGCAAAGAGTGATATTTATCAACCTATGAAATGATGTTAAGCAGGATGTTTACTATGGAAAGTTTAAATCTCTACAATATGCTATAGTAGCCCATTCACAAGTTTTAAAATATGCTCTATTTGCACTATATAATATATATATATCATACATATATATGTATATATATCTACACATGTGTATGGGTAGATAGATATATAATATATATACATACATACATACATACACACATTAGGAAACTTGTGTTTGTCATTTTGTGGCAAAGGACATCCTTAGCTACATCTGGTAAAGTGCATATATGTATTTTTACCCACATCTAAGGAACCATTTGCTGCATCTGTTTCATTCCAGAAATTCTTGAACTAACAATTTACCGGACAAAGTGTTTTGGGAATCTCTACAGGAAGCTTCAGTAATATTTCCCTTTTGTCTCAAGTTTGTTTTTTTAAATTCACACAGAAAGTTATCATTGCTGTGCTTCTCCTAGTACCAGTTCAGCAGATTATACAGTGCTCAGCCCTAGCTGGTAAATTGCCCCAAGATTTCACATGTGTTTGTGACACGCAGAGATGAGAGTTTAATTGACTAACATCACCAGAATAATGAATTTTTTTTAATTTTTTTTTAGCTACTGTGAATTAATTTGTGAATTTACTACTTAGTTTCTGCCTAAGTTCCAGCTAAGTAAAGCAGGAAGGTGACAATAGAGGGTAGGACGGACTCTTTCACCAGAACGAGCCCTCAGGACAGGCTAGTTTAACTAGATTAGGTATCCATGACTAGTGAATGCCCACTTTCACCATTGTGGGGGCATTGGTAAAAAAAATTGTACCAAGCAATTCTTTGACAACAGGCCTAATCTACGTGAGTTTTTCCTAATTGCAGAATCTCTTAAAGAGGAACGCATAGCGATGTTGAAATGTGCTTCTTAGTAGATACTTACATTCTCATTGAAATAACACTGCTAGATCATCTTTTCTTTGATTTCTACATTGAGTCTGTTATTCCTCCTGAAAATATATGAATAAATTGACAACTGAGCATGACTATTCCTCGTCTCTATATAGTTTGCCACTCTCTGCACTGGTTAGACTGGCAGAATGTAGAGGGACATGACCAACTCACAAGGACTGGTAATTACTGGTAATGTCCAGATGTCGATTTATTAACACATTCCCAAGTTAAATAACTGAATAACAACATGATAGAATTTTAAGGAAAATGCCCCAAAATTGTTTTTTAACAGCAAGTATTTACTAAGACAGACATGTTAAGAGAACTCTTACTGACATACCAGTCTGATGTGTCAGTAAACATTGCTATTAAGATATTAGAAATGTCACCCAACTCTAGTGTATCCAGCAATGAAAGTAAAAAAATGTAAAAAATGATGTACCATATGGCCTCAAAACCAGACCCGACTGCCAGGTCCCCTCATCTAACAGGATGTAGTTTGGTGATTGGACCAGCAGTATGGTAGGAATCTGTGGCCATGATCCGGATTGCCAACTTTATTCTTTTCTTGACAGTTTCTCAAAAAATAACAGAGAGCCAACTTTTTAGATGACCATAATAAATCATTACGATTATAAGTGATACATGTCTACGGAGCATAAATCCTATATGAAGACATCAGCTGCATTCACTGTAAACTGTACAAGGGTGATAAGTACAGTAATAAACATCTCCCTTTTAAAAAAAAAATCACGGACACATCAATTTTTTTTTACGGATAGAGGAAAAAGGTGCCCTATTTTTACAGACTGTCCAAGAATTTCTGGACGGTTGGCAACCCTGGTCATGATACAGGTGAAGAAATGCATCTATATTACTTTTCCATTCCCCTGTGTGTGAGTGGAAATACATAAGTCCCCAATCACTCCATGTAACACCCGGTCACTGCCTTTTTTGCATTATGTGAATCCTGCTTTACAGAAACAATTAGGTGTATGTAAAGTGTGTCGTGGTTGTACCTAGATTTCATATTACTTTAACAGAAAATAGCATTACCAAGACTGACGTAGTGAGACATTACTAACTCTGCATATTAGCTGAGACATTTATAACCATATTACAAAAATGCTAACCATTTACCAAACACCCTGAGAGAAATAGAGAAATGTAAAGTAAAGGCATGCCAACAGATCAGCCAGAAACTGGTTTACATATTGATACTTACAAGTACATTGTTTCAGATCAGTTTTAAAAACAACTTGTTTTTTTGCCATAAATATATATATTTTTTGTCTGGAGTAAATACTGCTGTTCTATTAAATCCTGCATTGTTATTCTTTTGTTTCTGCGCCTCTCCAATCCTGAGATATGGCCTCCTTTTCCATGTATATAAATCTAGGCATTTTAGCCAAATGGGTGTCCTCCTCAAGCTTTCTCTATGGAAGTCTTCTTGATGACTGCCCAGTTGGCTACAAAGACTAGACTTTTAGGGAACTTAAGGCCATACCTCAGAAATGGAGAAGTTCAGGAACAAAAAATACTGATGACAAATTCAGGGGAAAAGCAGCATTTACAACAGGTAAAAAAAATCATATTTGTGGAAAGTGACAGGTCCTCTTTAAAGCCCAGCTGAGGCTTAAGGAAAATAAAAGGACTGTGGGAAATTCTCAAGGCTACTTGTAGGAGTCCTAGAGACAGGCCTTCCGTCTTACCTGTTCCATTTTGTATCCTCTTTGCGGTAACTATTTTGTATATAGAGAGAACTAGGCCAATGAAAAGAGCCCCTTACATGTCTATGGGAAATATGGCCACTGTCATAGCGCGTGCGATATCAACAATGGCCCTAGAATGATAATCCATAGCAAAAGTGCAATTGACTTTATTTTTAAGATGCATCCATTTTGGAGACTAAACCAAGGAGATGCTGTCTACGAGTCATTGCCTCATGCATACTAGTCATGAAGTGCCTCTATAATATATATGGATAGTTTGTACTGAATTCCTCCATTGTCTGTGCAGTTTATCTGAAGCTGGTCATACATGGTTCAGTATTTTACAGCATGTATGGGGAGCTGGTGCTTGCTTTTATGTGATCATTCCCTTTTCGTACTTCTCACCATGTAAGACCAGCTTTACATATACAGCCTTTGGTCTTCCTTTTAAAGAAATCAGATCTGAATATTGATAATACGATGACGCTTAGACATGGTGGTCACTGAAGTCCAGCTTGACTGCTAAGCTCTACACGAGAGTGACCAGGTGTGACAGGGATTACACAGGTAATCGTTAGCTCATATGGCACCATTCCCTAAGCAAACCCTTTATTACATCATTTATTTACTACTTTGTGGTCTATTAAACCGCAGTGGACTATGACCCTTTTCTTTTCTTTTTTCTTAAATCTCTTTTTTTCCCCTTTTTCCTGTGCTCCAGATACAGATTTTCTTGCTGCATGTTTATATATGTATGTATATGTAAACTGTTTTACATTTTGACAAGTTTTCTCAATGTTTTGATAAATACCAGTTTGTCAAAGTAAAAGAACTGGGGCTATACCGCTGCCTCTTAGTGACAACATTCTGTCGCTTTTTACTCAATGTAATCCATAACTTGTTCTGGATAAAGGGGCTACTGAGGTGGAGTAGTCTTCCCTGCCACCGAGCATCCAGTGCCAAAATCCCACATGGACAGTGGCTTTTATTGTAAATACCACAAATGCCATCAAGCAACCAAGCTGCCTACTGCATGACATGGGAGCAATGCATCACTAGGAGGAGCCACATGCACCACCAGTCTATAAGCCCCGGATTTACAGCAGTTGGTTCCAGTGTCTTAGGGATCTTGCTTAGACTGAAGGGGTAAACTGGACAATTGTGCAATGGCAGGCAAGTACGCAAGACTTACCCTTGCAGGGCTCCAACTTGTAAAGTGCTTTCTCTTTTAAATGTGATTAAAAATAAATTCATTTTGAAATAGCTGAACATGTCCTTCTCTTTATTAAAGCCAACATAGGACTGGTCTATCATCAGGATAACCAGTCCATCTTCTCAATCCCACAGCAGCGCTGTATCATTTACAGGGCAATTTCGTATTCTAGGATATGTGGGGGGAAATTCAGTATAATCCATGCTTGTTCTGTGCTTAGGAGTCCAGTGGGCAGTCCCTATCAGTGATTGACAGCTATCTCTGTCTATAATGTAGTCCTTTTTCTAACGGTAAAGTATTTGTACTATCTTGGACCAAGTCAGCCAATTAAGGGGTTCAAAACAAGATTGTAATGGTGCATCAGAGGCAGGATTTGTGGTATTGTAAGTGCGGGTCTTTTGTTTATGACCCTCAACTATAAGCCAGCGTGGAGTGTTTCTTCCTTTTGAGGTTTTGGTCCAACTGCATATTACAACTCATTGATTACAATAGCCACTGTGTAATGCTTCCTTTCTCCTGCATTTGCAGTGCAGTTGCTCTTTCAAAGACAAGTCTAGCAATATCTTTAGATGGACTGTTCCTCCATTACTGAAAAATCAGCATTTTAATTGATACTCAAATAAGGCTGAAGAGCTATTGTAGATTTGAAACCTCTATCACTCCAGCTCTATTCTCCGCTGATCGCTGCTTCCTTCTTTTTGACTGACAGTTCAATCACTTTACTCAATAACGGAGGAACGGATTAGCCATGTAATGGTATTGCTGGATGTCAGGGAACACCTGGGAGATCCCACAGATGTCTTCCCGCCGTTGCCCAATATTCACGAACCAGCACTCCGCCACCTCCTATTGTCAAGACAGTTACGCAATTGGCTGATGATTGATAGACGAGGGCACGGCTGCTTTCACTACTAGGCCGGATATTAGTGAGCTCACAGTGAACGTATAGTATATACAAACTGATTCCAGCACATGGAATATATACAGTACACACCAAAAGTTTGGACACACCTCATTTAAAGATTTTTCTGTATTTTCATGACTATGAAAATTGTACATTCACACTGAAGGCATCAAAACTATCAATTAACACATGTGGAATTATATACTTAACAAAAAAGTGTGAAACATCTGAAAATATGTCTTATATTCTAGGTTCTTCAAAGTAGCCACCTTTTGCTTTGATGACTGCTTTGCGCACTCTTGGCATTCTCTTGATGAGCTTCAAGAGGTAGTCACCGGAAATGGTCTTCCAACAATCTTGAAGGAGTTCCCAGAGATGCTTAGCACTTGTTGGCCCTTTTGCCTTCACTCTGCGGTCCAGCTCACCCCAAACCATCTCAATTGGGTTCAGGTCTGGTGACTGTGGAGGCCAGGTCATCTGGCGTAGAACCCCATCACTCTCCCTCTTGCTCAAATAGCCCTTACACAGCCTGGAGGTGTGTTTGGGGTCATTGTCCTGTTGAAAAATAAATGATGGTCCAACTAAACGCAAACCGGATGGAATAGCATGCCGCTACAATATGCTGTGGTAGCCATGCTGGTTAAGTATGCCTTCAATTTTGAATAAATCCCCAACAGTCAGCTGTGTATCCACCAGACTTCTGCACAACACAACTGATGGTCCCAACCCCATTTATAAGGCAAGAAATCCCACTTATTAAACCTGACAGGGCACACCTGTGAAGTGAAAACCATTTCCGGTGACTACCTCTTGAAGCTCATCAAGAGAATGCCAAGAGTGTGCAAAGCAGTCATCAAAGCAAAAGGTGGCTACTGTGAAGAACCTAGAATATAAGACATATTTTCAGTTGTTTCACACTTTTTTGTTAAGTATATAATTCCACATGTGTTAATTCATAGTTTTGATGCCTTCAGCGTGAATGTACAATTTTCATAGTCATGAAAATACAGAAAAATCTTTAAATGAGAAGGTGTGTCCAAACTTTTGGTCTGTACTGTATACTCCAGTACAGTCACTGCCAAGCTTCCCAATAACCCATGAAAAACTATCTGCCACAACCAATTGTTTATACCGGCCAGTTGGACACCCAACAGGTAGTGTATGGCTTCACTGGTGCGGTTTACAGAGCAAGAGGAACGGAGCTATTAAATTTTATATATTTAATCCGGAAAAGTAGGTAGTGTTTATAAAAGATATGCAAAGATGTTACAAAATGGGAGCAAAACAATACGGCATATACAATACAAGGGATAACAAAAGAAAAAGTACTAAACCTGTGTCACAAAATGGCTCAGAGCTTAGCAAAGGGAAGCACTCCTTAGAATAACTCTTTAGAGCAATGGACAGAACCACAGAGCACTGTGTCTTCCAGAACTGACAAATGATAAAAACCCAAACTTTGATTTTTATTAGATTAAGGTTATGCCCACATACTTCCCCTTGGTGAGCTCCTATGGCGGGCTGGTCGTAGGATGTGCTAGGTCTTTAGGTGATCACGAGATCCCCAACTTTTGTCATGTTTCCTATCGTGATGTTATCCTTCTATAGTGATGAAACACAGCATGGATAGCATCATCCATCTAACCCAATTTTAAGTTGGAGGAGGTAGGCCGGACTTATGGTGGTAAGTAAATGAGTTATGATTGTGACTTTGCCATGATGCCAAAAATATATCTCCTATGAATATCGGTTCGATGCAAACCCCAATACTTATCACTGACCACTGGCTCCAGAGTGTCTGAGAAAATTCAGTTGAACATAGGAAGCCTTGAGAATTGTACTTCTCCTCCTCTGAGTATATGAACCGTAGACTTGGTGACTGGCTCTCAGAAGATCCCCTGTTATAATTACCTGTTTACGGCAGGAGGTCCTACTTTAATGAAAGTTGAAATGTCAGCTCTTTCTCACTTCCCAAGTTATAATTCCATATGTTCAATGTGAGGCTGATATGTCCCCTCTCCAGAGATGTCGTTATTGATTTCTCTATGACACTGGACTTGTTTTTGAAACATTTAAATGTGCATATAAATAGTTTGGATGGTGAAATCCTGCTGACAGATTGCCTTTAAAATGAACTTGACAGCTGATACATGCTGCCTGTGGACCGCAGCTGATACATGTTGCCCGGTCCACAGGCAGCATGTATCAGACACTGGCTGTATGATCTTAGGTATATTTGACTCTGAAACACTGTAGCGTTTCAGAGTCAAACATACCTGGCTGAGATCATATAGCTAATGCCTGATACTTGCTGCCCATGGATTGGGCAGGATTAATTAGCTGGCAGGTTCACTTTAAATGCTTGAGTCCAGTTTTTTCCATAAACAATGAGGGTCCCATCATCTTATACATTGTGATCAGCTTTGTTTCACTTCTAACAAGAACATATTGTTAAAAGCGCACTACTCCTTTAATTTAGATTTATGCAGAGAAACATGCCCAACATATTTTACCTTTCTTTAGGCTATTGCTGTACTCCTAGAAGCATACTATATAATGCATACGACTTTATTTACTCAATGGTGTTTTGAAGAGGAGTTGATGTTTTGGTGCAGGTTCAAATTTCACTAAGACATCTACCAGCCCCAATACTGAAGCCATCTCTGGATTGTTTGTTTCGCTCAGCTCTTTGGTGGATTATCTCACTGTTTACAGATCAGTTATTTGCTTCAGATTAGATTAGATATTATGACAATAAATTTTCAAATCATCTGGAAAGCCAGAAGTTACACAAAGCTGATGCAACCAACAACTGATATATTTCTGAAGATGAACATTTCCTGTTTTCACATTATGTGAAGGTAATGTTTAAAGAAACACGCTCATCAAATTTTTTATCCTCTTAATATATTACAGTCATCATATTATATAGCGCTGTGTACTTACAATTGCTCATTTTGCCTTTCTACCCAGTTAATTCTTCTGTTTTCTCTGGTCTATGTAGAAACAGGAAGTCTCTTGTCCCTGCAAAAATTATTCCCCTCTTCAACTCCCAACCCAGTTGCTCCGCTCCTCCCCCCTGCCATATACTTTTTCATTGACTTATAAATCATAAAGGGGAAACTAACCTCCTGTTTCTACATAGAGCTTAGAAGGATTCAACTAGTCAGTTTTTAATCATGTGATGTCATAGATCTAATGGAAAAGAGAAGAATTAGCTGGCTATAAAGGCAAAATGAGCAATTGTAAGTACACAGTGCTATCGAAGAAATGTGGATGCGAGGAGTATTTCTTCAAGGCAGTAAAAAAAATGTTTTCTTTAATGCATTTTCTGTTTAGTGCTAAAAACAAAATTGTATTACAACTTTATAATGGACATAGATATGAGAAATCTCCCTATCTCCAGTATAAAAAATGCATCATTAGGTGGGTGGGAATAAGAGTAAGCTGCCCCCAGAAAAATCTGGCAGCACTTATCATTGGTGGAAAAACAGGGAAGAATGAACCAACCTATATGACTTCTGTTCTGTTGGAATTGGTCTGTTGAAATGATCACCATAGTCATCACAATGTCGACAGAGCTAGTGAAAACTGTTCAGAAACACTGACAGAAGACTAATGTCTATGACCAGCTGTAAACTGTGGGTATTCCTCTGGTGTTTCTGCACTTATTTAGAATAAATAGGATTTTGCAAATATATGATAAAACCTGAATGGATCTGTTTAGCGTTGGGAGCGCAATGATAATATAGCAAGACCAGGATGGGAGCTATATGTGGACCAGGGTGGGGGATATTTGTGGACCAGGTTGGGAGACATGGAAACCAGGATGGGAGATATAGGGGGACCAGGATGGGAGACACATGAGGACCAGGATGAGAGACATATGGGACCTGGATGGAGCACATATGATGATGATCATGAGTGAATATGGGGACCAGGATGGGAGATATGGGGACCAGGATGGAGCACATATGGGGACCAGGATGGAACACATATAAGGACCAGAATGAGGGACATATGGGACCAGGATAAGAGACATGGGACCAGGATGGGAGATATATGGGGGATATTTGGGGACCATGATGGGAGACACACGAGGACCCGGAGGGAAGACATATGAGGACCAGGATAGGAGATATATGTGGACCAGGATGGGGGGATATTTGGGGACTGGGATGGAGCTCATGTGAGGACCAGGATGGAGCACATATGAGGACCAGGATGGAGCATATATGAGGGCCAGGATGAGGGACATATGGGGAACAAGATGGGATACATGGGGACCAGGATGGAGCACTTATGAGGACCAGGATGAGAGTCATATGGGGTCCAGAATAAGAGACATGGGGACCAGGATGGAGCACATTTGAGGACCAGGATGAGGAACATATGGAGCCCAGGATGGGAGACTGGGAACCAGGATGGAGCACATGTGGTCAGTAGAATGGAGCACATATTGGGACCTGGATGGGGAACATAAGGGGGCCAGGATGAGGAACATTACAGGAAGGGGCCCAGGATAGGGACATTGCAGCATAGGTCCAGGATGGGGACATTATTACAGAAAGGGACCAGGATGGGGACATTATTACAGGATGGGTCCAGGATGGCGGACATTATTACAGGA
The DNA here is from genome assembly GCF_046119375.1 of Phyllobates terribilis. Classification (NCBI taxonomy): domain Eukaryota; kingdom Metazoa; phylum Chordata; class Amphibia; order Anura; family Dendrobatidae; genus Phyllobates; species Phyllobates terribilis. The sequence continues at coordinate 171,584,405 of NW_027362765.1, forward strand.
TGGGGACTTTATTGCAGGATGGGGCCAGGATGGAGGACATAATTACTGTTTGGAGGACAGAATGAGGAACATGCATCATTAGTTTTTGGTGGCAAATGGGGGCCATAGGTACAGTAGGGACCAATTAGGGGACATTATTACTGCTGTGATATACAGTGGCATGTAAAACTTTGGACATCCCTGGTCAAAATTACTGTTATTGATAACAGTTGAGCAAGTTGAATAAGATATGATCTCCAAAAGGCCCAAAGTTAGAGATGACACATTTCCTTTGTATTTTAGGCAATATATATATATATATATATATATATATATATATACACAGTGGTGGCCAAAAGTATTGGCACCCCTGCAATTCTGTCAGATAATACTCAGTTTCTTCCTGAAAATGATTGCAATCACAAATTCTTTTGTATTATTATCTTCATTTAATTTGTCTTCAATGAAAAAACACAAAAAGAATTGTCCTAAAGCCAAATTGGATATAATTCCACACCAAACCTAAAAAAGGGGGTGGACAAAAGTATTGGCACTGTTTGAAAAATCCTGTGATGCTTCTCTAATTCGTGTAATTAACAGCACCTGTAACTTACCTGTGGCACCTAACAGGTGTTGGCAATAACTAAATCACACTTGCAGCCAGTTAACATGGATTAAAGTTGACTCAACCTCTGTCCTGTGTCCTTGTGTGTACCACATTGAGCATGGAGAAAAGAAAGAAGACCAAAGAACTGTCTGAGGACTTGAGAAACCAAATTGTGAGGAAGCATGAGCAATCTCAAGGCTACAAGTCCATCTCCAAAGACCTGAATGTTCCTGTGTCTTCTGTGCGCAGTGTCATCAAGAAGTTTAAAGCTCATGGCACTGTGGCTAACCTCCCTAGATGTGGACGGAAAAGAAAAATTGACAAGAGATTTCAACTCAAGATTGTGCAGATGGTGGATAAAGAACCTCGACTAACATCCAAACAAGTTCAAGCTGCCCTGCAGTCCGAGGGTACAACAGTGTCAACCCGTACTATCTGTCGGCGTCTGAATGAAAAGGGACTGTATGGTAGGATACCCAGGAAGACCCCACTTCTTACCCCGAGACATAAAAAAGCCAGGCTGGAGTTTGCCAAAACTTACCTGAGAAAGCCTAAAACGTTTTGGAAGAATGTTCTCTGGTCAGATGAGACAAAAGTAGAGCTTTTTGGGAAAAAGCATCAACATAGAGTGTACAGGAAAAAAAAAGAGGCATTCAAAGAAAAGAACACGGTCCCTACAGTCAAACATGGCGGAGGTTCCCTGATGTTTTGGGGTTGCTTTGCTGCCTCTGGCACTGGACTGCTTGACCGTGTGCATGGCATTATGAAGTCTGAAGATTACCAACAAATTTTGCAGCATAATGTAGGGCCCAGTGTGAGAAAGCTGGGTCTCCCTCAGAGGTCATCGGTCTTCCAGCAGGACAATGACCCAAAACACACTTCCAAAAGCGCTATAAAATGGTTTGAGAGAAAGCGCTGGAGACTTCTAAGGTGGCCAGAAATGAGTCCAGACCTGAATCCCATAGAACACCTGTGGAGAGATCTCAAAATGGCAGTTTGGAGAAGGCACCCTTCAAATATCAGGGACCTGGATCAGTTTGCCAAAGAAGAATGGTCTACAATTCCAGCAGAGCATTGTAAGAAACTCATTGATGGTTACCGGAAGCGGTTGTTCGCAGTTATTTTGGCTAAAGGTTGTGCAACCAAGTATTAGGCTGAGGGTGCCAATACTTTTGTCTGGCCCATTTTTGGAGTTTTGTGTGAAATGATCAATGATTTGATTTTTGCTTCATTCTCTTTTGTGTTTTTTCCTTGCAAGCAAATTAAATGAAGATAATAATACCAAAGAATTTGTGATTGCAATCATTTTCAGGAAGAAACTGAGTATTATCTGACAGAATTGCAGTGGTGCCAATACTTTTGGCCACCACTGTATATATATATATATATATATATATATATATATATATATATATATTTTTTTTTTTTTTTTATTTATTTATTTTTTTCTATTCATCCTTTACATTTTAAAAATGACAAAAAGGAAAATGGGCCGATACAAAAGTTTGGGCACTCTGCATGGTTAGCACCTAGTAGCACGCCTTTTGAAAGTATCACAGCTTGTAAACGCTTTTTGTAGCCAGATAAGAGTCTTTGAATGCTTGTTTGAGGGATTTTCATTCATTCTTGCATGCATTGCTATTTTGAAGTCTAGCCACAGATTTTCAATGATGTTCAGATTAGAGGACTGTAAGGGCAATTGTAAAACCTTCAGTTTGCGCCTTCTGGGGTAGTCTGTTATGGATTTTGACATGTGTTTAGGAGCATTATTCATTTGTAGAAGCCATCCTCTTTTTAACATCAGTTTTTTTCCAGATGGTGTTATGTTTACATCAAGAATTTGTTGAAATTTCATTGAATCCATTTTTCTCTCTACCATTGTGGCCAAAGAGTTCTATTTTAAACTTATCAGGACTTGTTTCCAAAATGCATCAGGCTTGTTTAGATGTTCTTTTGCACACTTCAGACACTGAATTTTATGGTGAGGACGTAGGAGAGGTCTTCTTCTGATGACTCTTCCATGAAGGCCATATTTGTGCAGGTGTCTCTGAACAGTAGAACAATATACTACAACTCCAAAGTCTGCGAAATCTTTCTGAAGGTCTTTTTGCAGTCAAGTGGGAATTCTGATTTGCCTCTCTAGCAATCCTATGAGCAGCTCTCGCTGAAATTTTGCTTGGTCTTCCACACCTTATCTTGACCTCCACTGTTTCTGTTAACTGCCATTTCTTAATTAAATTTCGGACTGAGGAAAGGGCAACTTGAAAACGCTTTTCTATCTTCTTATAGCCTTCTCTTGCTTTGTCGGCCTCCCCCATTTTCATTTTCAGAGTGCTAGGCAGCTGCTTAGTAGAACCCATGACTGCTGTTTTTTGGCACAAGGTTAGAGGAGGCTGGGTTTTTATGAAGCTGGGAAATTTGGATCACCTGGCCTTTCCTAACGATGATAGCAAACAAGCCATAACCCTAACTTGCTAATTAAGGTCTGAAACCTTGGTCAAAGTCATCTGAGCACAAAATTGTCCAAGGGGAAGGGTGCCCAAACTTTTGCATTGGCCCATTTTCTTTTTTGTAATTTTTAAAATGTAAAAAATTACAATACTTTTGTTTTTGCCTAAAATACAAAGGAAATGTGTTATCTTTAACTTTAGGCCTTTTAAAGATTATTTCATTTTCAACTTGCTTAACTGTTCACAGTAACAGTAACTTTGACCAGGGGTGCCCAAACTTTTACATGCCACTGTATTTTACTTTTGAGGATACTGTTTTCAATTTGGGGGTAAAGAGGGGTCCTGTTACTGTGGAGGGCGGCACTATTTTATTTTATTTCTTCATTTGGTGAAGTGTAGAAATTTGGGAAAAAGTGGTGAATGTGTTGTAGAAGCGAGCAGCTATAGATAACTGTGTGTTATTGTCTGCAGAGATGAGTCCTGGCAGGAAGACATGATAGCAGTCTGCAGCAGATGAAGAAGAAAAGCGAAGATGAAGGACTTCAACTAGAGACATCACTGGTCAGTCAGCGTGTTACCTGTACACATACTCTATATACAGAGCTCCTGTGTATAATGTCACTGATGATCACTGTATTACCTGTACACTGTCACTATACGCAGAGCTTCTGTGTATAATATCACTGGTGATCCCTATATAACACTTATTCATAACAAGTTTAAGAGCGGTCTTCGCTCGAAACGCGTCTGGTAGCGCACCCCTTCTTGGTGCCCCTGTGTTTCCCCTTCAGTATTGTTTTTCTACTAACTGGAGTTACATTATTGCCATTTGGATATTTTTAAAAATATTCTAAATAAAAGACATTTGTTTTTACTATTGGAGTCTGTGGAGCTGGATCATCGTCTTTCCTATTACCTGTCTACTGAGCGCAAGCAGCAGCGCTGATCACGGATCCTGAATACATCCAGCTGGTTCATGGAGGTGAGCTGTTTTTTTTTTCTTTTCTCTTTCCACATACTCTATATACAGAGCTCCTGTGTACAATGTCACTGATGATCACTGTATTACCTGTATACTGTCACTATACACAGAGCTTCTGTGTATAATATCACTGGTGATCCCAATATTGCCTGTGCAAGGACACTATATACAGAGCTCCAGTGCATAATGTCTCTGGTGATCACTGTATTACCTGTAAACTGTCACTATATACAGAGTTCCTGTGTATAATGTCACTGGTGATCACTGTATTACCTGTAAACTATACACTGCATACAGAGCTCCTGTGTATAATGTCACTGGTGATCACTGTATTACCTGTAGACTGTCACTATATACAGAGCTCTTGTGTATAATGTCACTGGTGATCACAATATTACCTGTACATTATACTCTATATACAGACCTCCCATGTATTATTATTATTTATTATTATTATAGCGCCATTTATTCCATGGCGCTTTACATGTGAAAAAGGGGTATAATACAAGAACAATTACAATAATCTTGAACACAATGTGACAGCAACTGGTACAGGAGGAGCTAAGACCCTGCCCGCGAGGGCTCACAATCTACGAGGGATGGGTGAGGATACAGTAGGTGAGGGTAGAGCTGGTCGTGCAGCGGTGTGGCGGAGCGGTGGTTACTGCAGGTTGTAGGCTTGTCGGAAGAGGTGGGTCTTCAGGTTCCTTTTGAAGGTTTCCACGGTAGGCGAGTGTCTGATACGTTGGGGTAGAGAGTTCCAGAGTAGGGCGGAACCACGGGAGAAATCTTGTATACGGTTGTGGGAGGAGGAGATAAGAGGGGAGTAGAGCAGGAGATCTTGTGAGGATCGGAGGTTGCGTGCAGGTATGTAACGGGAGACTAGGTCGGAGATATATGGAGGAGACAGGTTGTGAATTGCTTTGCATGTCATGGTTAGGGTTTTGAACTGGAGTCTCTGAGCAATGGGGAGCCAGTGAAGAGATTGACAGAGAGGAGAGGCCGGGGAATAGCGGGGGGACAGGTGGATTAGTCGGGCAGCAGAGTTTAGGATAGATTGGAGGGGTGCGAGAGTGTTAGAGGGGAGGCCACAGAGCAGGAGGTTGCAGTAGTCAAGGCGGGAGATGATTAGGGCGTGCACTAGTGTTTTTGCAGATTCATGGTTTAGGAATGTGCGGATCCGGGAGATATTTTTGAGTTGGAGTCGGCAGGAAGTGGAAAGGGCTTGGATATGTGGTTTGAAGGAGAGTTCCGAGTCCAGGGTTACCCCAAGGCAGCGAGCTTGAGGGACTGGGAAGAGTGGGCAGCCATTGACGTTGATAGATAGGTCAGTTGGGAGGGTTGAATGAGATGGCGGAAAGATGATGAATTCTGTTTTGTCCATGTTAAGTTTTAGAAATCTGGCAGAGAAGAAGGATGAAATAGCAGACAGACATTGTGGGATTTTGGTTAATAAGGAGGTGATATCGGGTCCAGAGAGGTAGATCTGTGTGTCATCAGCATAGAGGTGATAATGAAAGCCATGAGACTCTATGAGCTGTCCCAGGCCTAAGGTGTAGATGGAGAAGAGCAGGGGTCCTAGAACTGAACCTTGGGGGACACCGACAGATAGGGGGCGAGATGAAGAGGTGGTGTGTGAGTGGGAGACACTGAATGTCCGGTCTGTTAGGTATGAGGAGATCCAGGATAGGGCCAAGTCTGTGATGCCGAGAGATGAGAGAGTCTGGAGTAAGAGAGACTGGTCCACTGTGTCAAAGGCAGATGACAGGTCTAGGAGGAGGAGGACAGAGTAGTGTCGCTTAGATTTGGCGGTTAGTAGGTCGTTGGTGACTTTAGTCAGTGCAGTTTCAGTAGAATGGTGCGGTCGGAAACCAGATTGTAGGCGGTCAAAGAGGGAGCAGGAGGAGAGGTGGGAGGACAGTTCAGAATGGACATGTTGTTCCAGTAGTTTTGAGGCATAGGGGAGAAGTGATATGGGGCGATAGCTAGACACGGAGGATGGGTCAAGGGAGGGCTTTTTGAGGATGGGTGTGATTGAGGCATGTTTGAAGCATGAGGGGAAGACGCCAGTTGTTAGTGACAGGTTGAAGAGGTGGGTTAGGGCTGGTATGAAGAGAGTGGTAAGGTTTGGGATGAGGTGGGACGGGATTGGGTCAAGTTTACAGGTGGTGAGGTGTGATTTGGAGAGTAAGGAGGAAAGTTGATCTTCAGAAATGGTGGAGAATGTAGTTTTGGAGGAGGAGGGTTGAGTAGGTGTGGGGAGGGGCGGTGGGGGCTTTAGGCAAAAACTTTGTCTGATGGTGTCAATCTTCTGCTTGAAGAATGAGGCAAAGTCTTCGGCTGAAATAAGAGGAGAGGGAGGAGGCACTGGGGGACGGAGGAGAGAATTGAAGGTGTTGAATAGTTGTTTAGGGTTGTGAGACAGGGAGGATATGAGAGATGCAAAGTATGTTTGTTTTGCTGCAGTGTGGACTTGAAGGTAGTGAGGGACTGTTTGAATGCGATGAAGTGCTCATGGGAGTGGGACCTTTTCCATCTACGTTCAGCAACCCTGGAGGCCCGTCGCAGTTCTTTAGTTAGGCTGGTGTGCCAGGGTTGTCTGTTGATTGTGCGAGCCTTGGTATGCGTGAGGGGGGCGACCGAATCGAGAGCTGCAGCTGTTGTGGTGTTGTATAAAGTGGCAACAGCATCTGCATCATGTAAGGAACTAATGTCTGTAAGAGGGAGGAGGGATTCAGAGAGAGAGTGTAGGTCAAGGTGTTTGAGATTTCTACGAGGGTATGCAAGTTTGTGGAGTGGGGATTGTTGCCCCGGGGAGGAGAGAGAAGAGAATGTGTGTAGGTTGTGGTCAGAAAGAGGGAGAGGTGAGTTAGAGAGGTTAGATAGGGAACAGAGGCGGGTGAAGATGAGGTCCACCGTGTGGCCGTCTTTGTGGGTGGGTGTGGAAGACCACTGAGTAAGAACAAAGGAGGATGTGATGGATAGAAGCTTAGAGGCAGCTGAGAGGGAAGTGTCAATGGGGATGTTAAAGTCGCCCATGATGATAGTGGGGATGTCAACGGAGAGGAAATGAAGGAGCCAGGTGGTGAAGTGGTCAAAGAAAGTGGTGGTTGATCCTGGGGGGCGGTAGATGATAGCCAGTTGGAAGTTGGATGGGGAGTAGATGCGCACGCAGTGCACTTCAAAAGAGGGGAGAGTAATTGCGGGGGGCAGTGGGATATGGGTGAAGGAGCAGTTATCTGAGAGGAGGAAACCTATTCCTCCACCGTGCTTGCTGGTGGGGCGGGGGGTATGGGAGAGGTGGAATCCACCATACGAAAGTGCAGCAGGAGAGGCTGTATCGGAGGGGGTGAGCCAGGTTTCAGTGATGCCGAGGAAGGAAAGCTTGTTAGTGATGAAGAGATCGTGAATGTAGGAAAGTTTATTGCAGACAGAGCGAGCGTTCCATAGAGCTCCTGTTAGTGGAACTGGGGAAGCGGGGGCTGGGCGGATGGGTATAAGGTTAGAAGGGTTACAAGAGTTTGGGATAGATCGTGGGTAGGAGGTGGAAGTGAATGTAGGGATGTGGTGAGGAGGGCCAGGATTTGGAGAGATGTCGCCGGCAGTAAGGAGGAGCAGAGAAAGCGTTATTAGGTGGGAGCAGGAGAGGACATGAGGTGGCTGTCTGTGTTTGGAGACAAAGGATTGTATGTTGTGGAATAGCTCTGAGGAGGAGGTGAGATGGGTGGGGAGAATGGAAGGAGATATGAAGAGTTCCTTACTAGGTGTAGGGATTAGGGGTGGTTGAAAGAAGTGAAGGATTAAGGAAAACAAAGACAAACATTATTTACTGTGAATTAGTATCCAGTTACCTTCTGTTCCCTTCAGGTTCAATTCAGAATTAATTCAAATTTCAGACACTTCAGCTCATGGACACTTAAGCTGAGGGACACAGACTGAAGTCTGACACAGACTCCTAGTTCTCAATATATGGGCTACAGAATGCATTCAGCTGTGAAGCAGATGGGAGTGGTCTGTGCTCATCTTGATCAACTGATTAGATTGAACCAGATGCTGGATGCTCAAGACAGAGTAAACAAGGCCATAAATGAAAGTGGGGGGCGGATGGCTGGGTCACATACCAGTAGGACATAGGGGTAGAGAAATATAGAGAAATCTGTATGGGAGTCAAGACGGAAAAGTTGGGTGACGTACCATTAGAGAATTGGAACAGAACGGTATAGGGAAGACAGCATGGAATTCAGCATGGGAAAAGCTGGGAGACGTACCATTAGAGAATTGGAACAGAACGGTATAGGGAAGACAGCATGGAATTCAGCATGGGAAAAGCTGGGAGACGTACCATTAGAGAATTGGAACAGAACAGTATAGGGAAGACAGCATGGAATTCAGCATGGGAAAAGCTGGGAGACGTACCATTAGAGAATTGGAACAGAACGGTATAGGGAAGACAGCATGGAATTCAGCATGGGAAAAGCTGGGAGACGTACCATTAGAGAATTGGAACAGAACGGTATAGGGAAGACAGCATGGAATTCAGCATGGGAAAAGCTGGGAGACATACCTGTAAGAGGAATGGATAAACAGATGCTGATTAGAGTGCGGTGATGGCATGTAAGGTGCAGTCTGCATGCATCATATTATTCAGAATTAATTCAAATTTCAGACACTTCAGCTCATGGACACTTAAGCTGAGGGACACAGACTGAAGTCTGACACAGACTCCTAGTTCTCAATATATGGGCTACAGAATGCATTCAGCTGTGAAGCAGATGGGAGTGGTCTGTGCTCATCTTGATCAACTGATTAGATTGAACCAGATGCTGGATGCTCAAGACAGAGTAAACAAGGCCATAAATGAAAGTGGGGGGCGGATGGCTGGGTCACATACCAGTAGGACATAGGGGTAGAGAAATATAGAGAAATCTGTATGGGAGTCAAGACGGAAAAGTTGGGTGACGTACCATTAGAGAATTGGAACAGAACGGTATAGGGAAGACAGCATGGAATTCAGCATGGGAAAAGCTGGGAGACGTACCATTAGAGAATTGGAACAGAACGGTATAGGGAAGACAGCATGGAATTCAGCATGGGAAAAGCTGGGAGACGTACCATTAGAGAATTGGAACAGAACAGTATAGGGAAGACAGCATGGAATTCAGCATGGGAAAAGCTGGGAGACGTACCATTAGAGAATTGGAACAGAACGGTATAGGGAAGACAGCATGGAATTCAGCATGGGAAAAGCTGGGAGACGTACCATTAGAGAATTGGAACAGAACGGTATAGGGAAGACAGCATGGAATTCAGCATGGGAAAAGCTGGGAGACATACCTGTAAGAGGAATGGATAAACAGATGCTGATTAGAGTGCGGTGATGGCATGTAAGGTGCAGTCTGCATGCATCATATTATTCAGAATTAATTCAAATTTCAGACACTACAGCTCATGGACACTTAAGCTGAGGGACACAGTCACTGGTGATCACTAGTGATGGGCGAGCACTAAAATGCTCGGGTGGCTCGTTGCTCGGGTCAAGCACATTGGAATACTCGGGTGCTCGACCCCACCAATGAGCCCAATGTAAGTCTATGGGACACTCGAGCATTTTTCAGGCAGCTCCCCCCAGCGGTATGCAGAAGGCCTAAAAATTGCCCAAATCGATGGGATCAGTGTTCAAATTACATGGGAACAGCATTTCTGACTCCCAGGTCACTGCTGTCAACAACGTTGTCAGAGGTTTTACGCCACTTTTACGGACTCACAATAAAACATACAAAAACGAAACCAAAATGGATTTTCCTGGGAAATATGTTGAGGAACATCCTTTGCAGGATAATGACTTGTATCTAAGGAAAAATAAATAACCAAAAACAAAAATACTCCTCCACACCTTGAGCTATGTGCACACGTAGCGTTTTTGATGCGTTTTTGCACTTTTGCATTGCTTTCAACCGTGAAAAATGCATTCACCGGTAAATGTCATTTTAACATTTTACAACTTTATCTGGCCATGTGGTGTGTGACACATCTTGTTTCATTTATGAAGGAGGAACTCTGAAAGTCACACAGCCTATTTTTATAGGGCCATCAGGCGGCCTTTACTATTGTTAAAGGGCCAGCCGTCGGCCCTCACTATTCTTAGAGAGCCATCAACCGGCTATGCATTGTTTTTCCTATTACTAAAGAGTAATGCATATGCAGTGAGTGGCAGGGCTGCCCATGTGAGGGGGTGAAAAGGTGCATGGGAATACACCTCCCAAAAAAAGACACTGGATTTGAGTTTATGTTACGCTGCTATCATTCAGTGGTGTTGAGAAATCTGGCCCAATCATGCCCTTGTTCATTTTCAGCATTTTCAGTTGACTGGTGGATGCGCTTATCAGTTATAATTCCACCAGCGGCACTAAAAACCCGCTTTGATAAAACGCTAGCGGCAGGGTAGGCCAGGACTTCTAAAGCGTAGAGAGCCAGTTCATTCCACATGTCCAGCTTGGATACCCAATAATTAAAAGGCACAGAGGAATCACGGAGGACGTTGGAACGGTCGGCAAGGTACTCCCTCAGCATCTTCCCAAACTTTGTACTCCTTGTAAGAGTACCTCCCACCTCAGGGCCTGTGCGATGGGAGGGGCTGAGAAAACTCTCCCAGAACTTTGACAGTGTTCCCCTGCTTCTGCTGGATTGGGGTTGTGTCTCTCTCGCCTGTACTCCTTGGTTGTTCAATGAACTGTGACCTCTGCCACCAGCATTTTCAGATGGGAATTTTTTTAATAGTTCCGCAACAAGGGCCTTCTGGTACTGCCCTATTTTTGAAGAAATGTCTGCCTCAGGAATAAGAGATAGAAAGTTCTCCTTGTAGCGTGGGTCTAGAAGTGTCACCAACCAGTAATGACTGTCACCCAAAATTTTGAGAACGCAATGGTCACGGGAAAGGCAGCGTAACATAAACTCAGCCATGCGTGCCAGACTGCTAAAAGGCAAGACTTCCGTGTCCTCACCAAGAGGACGACTGACCATGCAATTGACGTGCCCCCTGGGCCGTGGGAGTACTCGGCAGCCGGGCCTCTGCGTATGCTGGTGGGGGATATCACGGTGGCTGGCCTGGTTCGTGACCCAGGGCGGTCAGTAAAAAGGGGAATTTATAGGGGATTTGGAAAGTTCGTGACGCCACCTGTGGAATGCGGCAAAAGGGGTGCCGCCGCTGCGGAGCAGTCCTCTGGAGCGGGTGTTACAGCAGCAGGGATGGTGTGGCTCTCCACAGGTAGAGCTAGCTCCAGGGCAGCGTGGGGTGTAATGGAGGATGCTGGGGAGAGACGGCAGGATGGTCCCAGAGGAAAGACGGACACTCACACGGGGGTAAGCTTCAGTACCTTTACTGGTGATGGTGCAGGCACGGTCCAGGGTACTCTGGGCGAAGGGTGCACTTTTGGACTTTCCCCAGTGAGCGGGTATAGGGCCTCCTGATCCGTGGCTTTTCTCGTTAAGCTTCTGGCCTGCCTGAAACTAGGCCTAGCTTGGTTACTGTCTCTCTCTCCCTTGCGCCTGCTGACCTGGTGGTAGGGCCTTCTCTTTGGAGATCACTCTCCCTGGACGCTGGGGCCTCCGTGACTCCTAGCCCTGGTACTGTAGTCGGCGTTTGGCAAACCTGGGACCTGTAGTCCTCCAGGGGTTCCGGTAGTCCCTACTGGGTGTAAAGAGTCCCTGTAGGCGCGGACTCGGTGTCCGGTATATATCTCGGGGTGAGCCTGGTATGCTCCTCTGCCCCCTTGCTACTTCTTCCTTCTCCTCTCGCCTTCGGCCCACTCAAGGCCCTCACTAGGCCTTCACACGTGCTGTAGGCCTTGGCTCGCCTAAGCACAGCAGCCAGCTTGCTGCCTCTTCGCTGCTCTCTGAGCGTCAGCACGCTCTCAGCTCACTCTGAGCTCTGTCCCTCTCTGTGTCTGAGCAGGAACTGAACTAACTACTCAGCTGCCTAACTACACCCTCCCTATATATATCCCTATCGGGGCTCCCTCTGCTGGTCTGAGGTGGTAGGGTGGAGGTGTGTGAATGTGTGAGGGCCTCTTGTGGAGAAGTCCATCCATGCACCCTTCTGGGTTCTGTGGCACCAATGCGCAGCTGGGCGCCGCATTCCCCCCTAGTAAAACTCAGTACTCATGGACTGAAACATGTTTCAAAAACAGGTTTAACAATAACATATCTTCCCTTTATGGGAGGCACTTTTCTTGAACGTTACAGGTAACATTATAGTACAATAATAACAATTATAAATAACATTAAAGTTACAGCTAGTCCCGTAACCTGGTGTCCATTTAACTGATGAAGGAACATGAGGGACCCGCCTGAAAACCCTCAACGTAGGCCCTGGGCATGGCTACAGGGCATAGGTGATCCAGGAGCTGGACCATGTCTTCGGCCACGCCAAACGGGTTTTTGTTCCGTGGTTACTTAAGGGGCACTCCAGGGAGTGCAACTATGTACATGACAGTTTTTGGGCTGCTCACAGTCCTCAGCCACCGAGTCTTTTATATATATCCTTACGGGTTGCTCAATAAACACATATATTTCAGTTTATTCAATAAACATTATGCAATACCCTACTGGGTAACTATTTATACTGCAGGTATTTTTTTTTTTACTTACTCCTTATACCTGACAGGGGTCTGGCCTTTTGTGCTACATGATGACCTACGTAGTACTGGGATGCGTGTAGTGTGGATGCTTGCGCTATTTTCCGCTCTATGTGTTGGTGGACTGCAAGACTACCTTAACCTCTCTATGGGACTGGCAAGTACACTGGTTACTGGGCCTACTGGCTCTGCTTCTACCGTTGATCCTTCTTAGAATCATAGAATCATAGAATGGTAGAGTTGGAAGGGACCTCCTGGGTCATCTGGTCCAACCCCCTGCTCAAAGCAGGATTCACTAGATCATCTCAGACAGATGTCTGTCCAGCCTCTGTTTGAAGACGTCCATTGAAGGGGAACTCACCACCTCTCGTGGCAGCCTGTTCCACTCATTAATCACCCTAACTGTCAAAAAGTTTTTTCTAATATCTAATCTGTGTCTCCTCCCATTTAGTTTCATCCCATTGCTTCTAGTCTTTCCTTGTGCAAATGAGAATAAAGATGATCCTTCTACAATGTGACAGCCCTTGACATATTTGTAGACAGCTATTAAGTCTCCTCTCAGTCTTCTTTTTTGCAAGCTAAACATTCCCAAATCCTGCAACCGTTCCTCATAGGACATGGTTTGCAGACCAGTCACCATTCTGGTCGCTCTTCTCTGAACTTGCTCCAGTTTGTCTATGTCTTTTTTAAAATGTGGTGCCCAAAACTGTACACAGTATTCCAGATGAGGTCTGACCAAAGAGGAGTAAAGACCGATAATGACTTCACGTGATCTAGACTGTATGCTTCTGTTAATACATCCCAGAATTGTATTTGCCTTTTTTGCTGCTGCATCACACTGTTGACTCATGTTCAGTCTATGATCTATTAGTATACCTAAGTCTTTTTCACATGTACTGTTGCTTAGCTCTACTCCTCCCATTCTGTATATGCTTTTTTTCATTTTTATTGCCCAGATGTAGTACTTTGCATTTTTCCCTGTTAAAAACCATTCTGTTGGTTGCTGCCCACTGCTCCAGTTTATTTAGGTCTTTTTGAATCCTCTCTCTCCCTTCTCTAGTATTAGCTATCCCTCCTAGCTTTGTGTCATCAGCAAATTTAATCAGTTTACCCTCAATTCCTTCATCTAAATCATTGATAAAGATGTTGAACAATACAGGTCCCAGGACGGAGCCCTGTGGTACCCCACTTGAGACATTCATCCAGCTGGATGTGAAGCCATTTACAACCACCCTTTGAGTCCGATCACTAAGCCAGTTATGAATCCACCTAACAGTTGCCTGGTCCATTGCATACTTGGTCATTTTTTCAATAAGGATGGTGTGAGATACTTTGTCAAATGCTTTGCTGAAGTCAAGATATACTATATCTACAGCATTTCCCTGATCCACCCAGTCAGTGATTCTGTCATAGAAGGAAATTAAGTTAGTCTGACATGACTTGTTAGTTACAAACCCATGCTGACTCTGGTTAATCACTTCATTCTTATCCATGTACTTACATACATGTTGTTTAATAATTTGTTCAAAGATCTTTCCTGGTATAGAAGTCAGACTCACCGGCCTATAGTTCCCTGGGTCCACCTTCTTCCCCTTTTTGAAGATAGGAACAACATTTGCTCTTCTCCAGTCTTCTGGGACTTCTCCTGTTCTCCAAGCATTTTCAAAGATTATGGAGAGTGGTTCTAAAATTTCTTCTACGATCTCCTTCAGTACTCTGGGGTGTAATTCATCTGGACCTGGAGACTTGAACTCATTTATGTTAGCTAAATATTCCCTCACAATCTTTCTGTTTACAGATAACTTGGATTCCTCTATTCCTTTAAAAGGACAGTGAAGATCAGTTGATGTTACATTTTCTTTCTGAGAGAAAACAGATGCAAAATAGGAATTAAAAAGTTCGGCCTTCTCAACATCCTCTCTTACCATTTCTCCATTTTCATCCTGTAAAAATCCTATAGCATCTTTGACTTTTCTTTTACTTTTGACATACCCCCAAAATCCTTTTTTATTGCTTTTGACATCTCTTGCAAGCCTTAATTCATTGTCAGCTTTAGCTAACCTGATACGTGCCCTGCAGGATCTGCAGACTGCATTATAATCTTCTTTAGATATGCCTCCCTCTTTCCATTTAATAAACATTTCTTTCTTTCTTTTTAGCATGTGTTTAAGTTCTGTGTTCATCCATCCTGGTTTCCTTAAATGCTTCCCATTCTTCCTACTTTTCGGGATTGTTAACGATTGTGCTTTGAGAATCTCATTTTTAAAAATTTCCCATCCTTCCTGGACATTTTTGTCCTTAAGGACATCCAGCCATTGGATCCCTCCTATTCTCTTTCTGAGTCTCTTAAAATCTGCCTTTCTAAAATCTAACCTTGAAGTCTGAGTCTTCACATGTCTTCCTCCTCTAGTTATCCAAAATTCTATAATAGCATGATCGCTGCCTCCTAGGGTCCCAGCCACCTTTACCTCCTCAACCATTTCCTCCCTGTTTATAAGGATTAGATCCAAAGTAGCAGATCCTCTTGTTTTCTCCCCTACCTTTTGGAAGATAAAGTTGTCAGCAAGAGAGGATAAGAATTTGCTTGACCTGTTAGTTTTACTTGAGAGAGATTCCCAACAAATGTCTGGATAGTTGAAATCTCCCATGACCACTACGTCATATTTTTTGGAGAACTTGGTCATTTGATACATAAAGAGTTCATCCATATCTTCAGCTTGCCCGGGTGGCCTGTAGTAAATGCCTACAATGGTGTCCTTTCCGTTGTTCTCTCCTTGTATTCTTACCCAAACAGTTTCCACAGAACTCCCAGTCTCTGAAGCTTCAATCTCTGTGCAGATATACGCTTTTCTAACATACAATGCAACACCTCCTCCTCGTTTATCAAGTCTGTTTCTTGCAAATAAGTTGTATCCTTTTAGCCTTTTATTCCAATCATGTGTATCGTCCCACCAAGTTTCAGTGATTCCAATGACATCATATTCCTTTTCCTGCATTAGTAGTTCCAATTCTCCTTGTTTGTTGCCCATGCTTTGTGCATTTGTATAAAAACATTTTAGTTTGTGATTGGTTTCTCTTCCTCCCATATTTTTATTATTTAAATTGTTTTGTCTTTGTTCTTCCTTTCCACTTCCAGTAGCAGAGATCTCAATAGTATTTGTCAGCTGTATGGCTTTTTCTGGCCTTTTGCTTCCCTTCCCACATTGTTCTAGTTTAAAGCTCTTCTGATGAGTGTAGCAAGGCGACTTCCAAATACATGTTTTCCAGTCTTCGTAAGGTGCACCCCATCTCTAGCAAGTAGTCCATCGTATAGGTAATTCATTCCGTGATCCAGAAATCCAAATCCTTGTTGATGGCACCATCGACGTAGCCAGTTGTTCACCTGTAGAATCTTATTCCACCTCATTGTTCCATGGCCATCCACTGGGAGGATGGATGAGAAGACCACCTGCGCTCCCAATTCTTTCACTTTCTTGCCTAAGTCTTCAAAGTCACTGCAGATGGTTTCCAGGTCCTTTCTTGCGGTGTCATTTGTACCCACATGTATTAGCAGGAATGGGTAGTGATCTGTAGGTCTGAAGAGTCTTGATATCCTGTCAGACACATCTTTAATTTTTGCTCCTGGAAGACAGCACATTTCTCTTGAGGTTATGTCTGGTCTGCAGATAGCGGCCTCTGTTCCTCTTAACAGGGAATCCCCCATGACCACCACTCTCCGTTTTTTCTTCACAGCATTCTTCTTTCTCAACATTCTTCCGGGGATTCTTCCTGAGCAGGCTCTTCTGGGGCACTTACAGGTCTTACTTGCAGTGGAGAGTCTTCTGGCTGTTGGTAGAAGACCGCTCCATCCAATTGAGGCCAATCTGCCGGGAAATCTCCTAAGTCAGTATGGAGTACTTCTTCTTTAGGCTCCTCCGGTACGGTGAGAGGCACTTCCTCCTGGGGCTTCAGCGGACTTGGGCACAACTTCAGATGGTCTCTTGATACCGTTGCAGTTGTTCTTCCTCCGTCTTTGCTAATTAGACAGGTTTTCCTATTGTCGAATCTGGAATTCAACACAGTGTAAGGTTCTCTTTCCCGCTGGTCGTCAAGTTTGTGGTTCCTCCTTTTTCGTTTTAGCACAACTTCTCCAGGTGTTAAGGGTTCTGCTGGTGCACTCTTGTTGTACTGTGCTTCCTGTTTGTCTCTTACCCTAATTAGACTGTCTTCGACACAGGCCTGTACTCTCTTGTACTGCTCCTGTTGAGTCATATCCCAGTCTTAACTGGACATATCTGCTTCTGGCTCTACCACTCCAAGCTTCAGGTCCATGGGCAACTTCCCGGGTCTTGCTCTCATGAGGTACGCTGGAGTACAATTGGTGGAACTCACAGGTATGTGATTGTATAGATCTACCAGGTCAGGTAGTTTGTCTGGCCACTGATTTCTCTCCTCTAGCGGTAAGGTCTTCAACAGGTCGATGACTATGTTATTCATCTTTTCACATAACCCATTGGTTTGGGGGTGGTTCGGTGTAGTCTGGATCTTCTTACACCCGTACAGATGGCAAAACTCGTTGAACAGCTCGGCTTCAAAGGCAGGGCCTTGATCCGTCAGCACCTTATCCGGGTATCCATGGGGCCTGCAGAAGTATGCTTGAAACATCCTTGCTGCAGTCTCTGCCGTCAGATCCTAGACGGGGGCTACCACCAGGAACCGGGAGTAGTGATCCACCATGGTCAGGGCATGCGAGTAGCCTGACCTGCTGAGTGACAGCTTGACATGATCCAGAGCGACGATCTTCAGAGGCTGGGTTGTCTTGATGGACTGCAGGGGTGCCTTCTGGCTGCTATAGTCTTTTCTTCTGAGGCTACAGGGTCCACAATCCCGGCACCACCTCTCTATGGAGCTCCGCATTCCAACCCAATAAAACCGATTCTTCAGGAGGGTTTCCAGCTTCTTCCAGCCAAAGTGCCCTGTTTTTTGGGGGTTTTTTTTGTTTGATTTTTAAGCTTCAGTACCTTTACTTGTGATGGTGCAGGCACGGTCCAGGGTACTCCGGGCGAAGGGTGCACTTTTGGACTCTCCCCAGTGAGCGGGTATAGAGCCTCCTGATCTGTGGCTTTTCTCGTTAAGCTTCTGGCCTGCCTGAAACTAGGCCTAGCTTGGTTACTGTCTCTCTCTCCCTTACGCCTGCTGACCTGGTGGTAGGGCCTTCTCTTTGGAGATCACTCTCCCTGGACGCTGGAGCCTCCGTGACTCCTAGCCCTGGTACTGTAGTCAGCGTTTGGCAAACCTGGGACCTGTAGTCCTCCAGTGGTTCCGGTAGTCCCTACTGGGTGTAAAGAGTCCCTGTAGGCGCGGACCCGGTGTCCGGTATATATCTCGGGGTGAGCCTGGAGTGCTCGTCTGCTCCCTTGCTACTTCTTCCTTCTCCTCTCCCCTTCGGCCCACTCAAGGCCCTCACTAGGCCTTCACACGTGCTGTAGGCCTTGGCTCGCCTAAGCACAGCAGCCAGCTTGCTGCCTCTTCGCTGCTCTCTGAGCGTCAGCACGCTCTCAGCTCACTCTGAGCTCTGTCCCTCTCTGTGTCTGAGCAGGAACTGAACTAACTACTCAGCTGCCTAACTCCACACTCCCTATATATATCCCTATCGGGGCTCCCTCTGCTGGTCTGAGGTGGTAGGGTGGAGGTGTGTGAATGTGTGAGGGCCTCTTGTGGAGAAGTCCATCCATGCACCCTTCTGGGTTCTGTGGCACCAATGCGCAGCAGGGCGCCACACAATCCTCCTCCTCCTCCCTGTCCTCAGGCCATCCACGCTGAACAGACGGTATGACAGTTGTACAGGTTGTACCTCCTCTTCCTCATTGTCACCCAATCCACCTTGGGAAGAGATGAGGCTGGGCTGTGTGTAATCACCCTGTATGTTTCCTTGCTCCATCTCATCGTGCTCCGCCTGCAATGCATCCTCTTTGATTGTGCGCAGAGAGCATTTCAGAAGACATAGAAGCCGGATGGTGATGCTAATTATGGCGTCATCGCCGCTCACCATCTTGATGGCGTCCTCAAAGTTTTGGAGGATGGTACAGATGTCTGACATCCATGTCCACTCCTGAGGTCTTATGCGTGGAGTCTGAACTGAATACCGATGGCCTTGTTGATGCTGGTAGTCAACAACTGCCCTCTTCTGCTCGACAAATCCTTCCCAACATCTGCAGTGTAGAGTTCCAATGCGTGGGGACATCACACACCAGTAGGTGAGCCGGAAGCTGCAAACGCCGCTGAAGCACGACAAGGGCGACGGAAGCTGTAGCTGACTTTCTAAAACGGGCACACAGGCGGCGTACTTTGACAAGCAGATCCGGCAGCTCCGGGTAGGTTTTGAGAAACCGGTGAACCACGAGGTTAAGCACATGGGCCAGGCATGGTACATGTGTGAGCTCGCCTTGCCTCAGAGCCGCCACCAGGTTCCAGCCATTGTCACACACGACCATGCCTGGCTGTAGGTTCAGTGGTGTCAGCCACAGATCTGCCTGCTCTTTCAGAGCTGTCCACAACTCTTCAGCATTGTGCGGTTTGTCACCTAAGCATATTAGCTTCAGCACAGTCTGTTGCCGCTTGGCTGAGGCAGTGCTGAAGTGCTTCCAGCTTGTGACTGATGTGGTCATTTCGGAGATGGAGGCTGAAGAGGGGGAGGAGGATGAGGTGCAGGAGCTGTAGACTGTGGTGGCAACCCTGATTGACCTAGGGCCAGCAATCCTCGGCGTTAGGAGGACGTGTTCCGTCCCAAGATCCGACTGGGTCCCGGCTTCCACTATGTTAACCCAGTGTGCCATCAGCAGGATGTACCGTCCCTGCCCACAAGCACTTGTCCACGTGTCCGTGGTTAGGTGGACTTTCCCAGTAACTGCATTGTTGAGGGCACGGCTAATGTTATGGGATACGTGCTTGTGTAATGCGGGGATGGCACACCGGGAGAAATAGTGGCGGCTGGGGACCGAGTACTGAGGGACGGCAGCTGCCTTCAGGTTACGGAAAGCTTCTGTGTCCAGGAGCCTAAAAGGCAACATTTTGAGCGCAAACAGTCTCGAAATGTGGAAATTTAGTAGTGTGGCCTGTGGGGCATTGGCTGCGTATTAGGGCTTGTGTTCCAAGGACTGGGGTATGGACAACTGAATGCTGCGCTGGGACAAGGACGTGCTTGCTGATGGTGCTAGTTGAGAGTGTGCAAGGACAGGTGCAGGGCAGGAGGCATCTTCCCATGCACTATGGACAGGGGATTGGCTTGCACGCACAACATCGGAAGAAGCAATGGTGTCACCCACAGACACTGTTCCTGGACCCTGGGGTTCAGCCCACAAAGTCGGGTGCTTTGCTGCCATGTGCCTGATCATGCTGGTGGTGGTCAGGCTGGTAGTTTTGGTACCCCTGCTGATGCTGTCTTGGCTGGTGGTGCAAATGGCCTTTTTGGGGTTATCGGCAGAGTCTTTAAAAAACAACCAGACTCGGGAAGACCTAACAGTTGTACTGCCAACTTCCATCGTCTTGGTGTTACGGGGAACGGTTGCCAACCTTCTGTCTGCAGCCACCACACTGCTTCTTCCTGCTTGTTGGGGTGCTCTGCCTCCCTCCCCCTGTGGGCTGCTGTCCTCGCTCTGCATGTGCTTCTGCCAGGTTGGGTCAGTTACTATATCATCCACCACCTCATCTTCCACTTCCGCAATCTGGTCCTCTTCCTGACTTTCTGGCCAGTAGTGTAGCTACCGGGGGGTCAGAGGGGGCGGTTGCCCCGGGGCCCGCGCTCTATGGGGGCCCATCCGGAACTACACTATTGTAACTGTAGCGGCGTGAGGAGCATGCCACTACAGTTACACTCCAGGCAGAGCAGGGAGACTCGATGTCCCTGCATTGCCTGGCGGCCGCTATGGGGCCCTTGAGCAGGAGGGGGGCCCCCGGTGCCAGCATTGGGCCCCCCTCACCATTAACTGCAACCTCGAGCTCAGTGATGGGAGAGGGAGCGACGCTCCCTCTCCCATCAGTCCCCATAGCGTCCTCTGTGTCTGACGTCACTGACGTCATCACATGGCGCCCGGCCCGCTGTGCTGAAGATGTGTGCGGGCCGGGTGCTCAGAGCAGCGGGGGAACCAGGAGGAGAGAGAGGTGAGTATTGTGCTTATTTATTTTTTCTTATGGGGGGGATTATGCTACAGATGCCTATGGGGGTGGGGGGATTATGCTACAGACTGCCTATGGGGGGGGGTTATGCTACAGACTGCCTATGGGGGGTGGGGGGATTATGCTACAGACTGCCTATAGGGGGGGTGGGGGGATTATTCTACAGACTGCCTATGGTGGGGTGGGGGGATTATGCTACAGACTGCCTATGGGGGTGGGGGGATTATGCTACAGACTGCCTATGGGGGTGGGGGGATTATGCTACAGACTGCCTTTTGGGGGATTATGCTACAAACTGCCTGTGGGGGGTGGGTGGATTATGCTACAGACTGTCTATGGGGGGTGGGGGAATTATGCCACAGACTGCCTATGGGGGGTGGGGGGATTATGCTACAGACTGCCTATGGGGGGTGGGAGGATTTTGCTACAGACTGCCTATGGGGGGGAGGAATTATGCTACAGACTGTCTATGGGGGGGGGATTATGCTATATTGAGGACTATCTGGTGCATTATACTATATGGAGGTTATTTATACAGCGAGGATTACAGTTAGGGTCATACAGTGTGGGAGATTATGTGGGGTCTTTGCACAGTGTAGGGGCCATCATACAGTGTGGGAGATAATGTGCGGTCTTTGTATAGTGTGGGGGTCATCATACAGTGTGGGAAATAATGTAGGGTCTTTGCACAGTGTGGGGGCCATCATACAGTGTGGGAGATAATGTGGGGTCTTTTCACAGTGTGGGGGCCATCATACAGTGTAGAAGATAATATGGGGTCTTTGCACAGTGTGGGGGCCACCATACAGTGTGGGAGATAATGTGGAGTCTTTGCACAGTGTGGGGGCCATCATACAGTGTGGGAGATAATGTGGGGTCTTTGCACAATGTGGGGGCCATCATACAGTGTGGGAGATAATGTGGGGTCTTTGCACAGTGTGGGGTCCATCATACAGTGTTGGAGACATCAGTTTGGAGGCTACTAGGGGGTCAGTATACTGTGTGTTGGGTACTATACAGTGTATAGGAGAGCATCATACTTTGTATAGGGGAGCTGTACATGGGGGGGAGACTCAGGACATTATTAAATGTTAAGTGGGCACTTATCGTTATAGGGGAACTCAGGTTATTGTGACTGTCAGAGGGGCACACAGAGGGAACTATTACTTTCTAGGGGGCAAAATGTGGTCACTGCTTTCTAGGGCACTTGCACACTGCATTACTATATTCTAGAGGGTTGTTTTACCGTCTTGAGAGCACACAGAAGGTGCAGGAATATGGACACATAAAGCAACAGAGGCTCAGTATTGGGGTATCAGCAGAAAGAGGTGTTTGTGCAGGTTGGGAATAGATGGGGACAGGGCCTGAAATGTAAGGAGTCAAATGTGTCTTTGTTGTGATCTCTGCAGACCTGAGACCTGAGACTCTGAGTCCTGGATGGAGAAGTCGTCGTGTCGGTCTGGGCCAGATGAAAAAGATGGGAAAAGTGAACAATTTAATCAGAAAGAACATCAGTTGTAAGTTACTATATATAACTGTGGTATGATGTCTTATATGTTCTGCAGGACTGGTATCTAGCAATATGTCACCATATGGCGATAATAGCAGTGCTGGTCTTTGTATAGAGATTATTTTCAGTAACAGTGCTTTCATCTGCTGAAGATCTCCTACATCCACTATCTGGGTGCCCCACTATTTTTGTAATCAGGGTGGTTACCTGGTTAGAGGCCCACTGAACCAAAGCCCTAGCTACGCCTCTGTTTCTGGCAATTGTGTCTCATCATCGTCCATCTCTTGTGACACTTTCCCACCGTCGCCTTCATATGACCGTGGGTGCTCAAATATTTGGGCATCACTACATGCGATCTTCTCTTGCCCCGCTTCAAGTGAACCCGGCGAGAGGCCCGAATCTATAAATGGAAAAGTGAACAGCTCTTCGGAGTATCCAAGTGTGGGATCAGTTGTATCTGGGCACTCGGCATGGTGGGAGAAAGGAAGATCAGGGTGAGGAATATGCAGTCCAGACTCACGGCTACTGAGGCTTGACCGTGTGGAAGACAAGGTGGTGGTGGTGGCTAAGTGACTGGAAGCATTATCTGCTATCCAACCAATAACCTTTTCACACTGCTGTGTTCAACAGTGGTGTTCTGTGGTCCCCTATTAATCGGGACAGGCAGGTCGAGCGAGAAGATGTGAGTGTTTGTTGTGGCACAATTTCAGCTTGTCCACGGCCTTGGCCTCTGCATTCACCATCACCATCATGTCCAGTTCCCGGTCCCTTGTCACGTGCCTTGCCCATTTTAAATGGAGGACAATATCTTCCACGCTCACTACAAATGGCTGAATTTAGTGCAAACTTATATGTGATCCGTGTGATGGACAAACCAAAGTTTTAAATAGCTGGCCTGTAGGTAACTATTTTTAACAGCAAACTGGTGTCAATAAGTTCACTGACACACTGAAACAAAATTTCAATGGAGGCCAGAAACGGCAGAATTTTCAGCGCAATTATATGTGATCCGTGTGACAGACAAAACATAGTATTAAATAGCTGGCCTGTAGGTAACTATTTTTAACAGCAAACTGGTGTCAATAAGTTCACTGACACACTGAAGCAAAATTTCAATGGAGGCCAGAAATGGCAGAATTTTCAGCGCAATTATATGTGATCCGTGTGACAGACAAACCACAGTTTTAAATAGCTGGCCTGTAGGTAACTATTTTTAACAGCGACTTCGTGTCAATAAGTTCGCTGACACACTGAAACAAAATTTTAATGGAGGTCAGAAATGGCAGAATTTAGAGCGAACTTATATGTGATCCGTGTGACGGACAAAAGACAGTTTTAAATAGCTGGCCTGTATGTAACTATTTTTAACAGCAAACTGGTGTCAATAACTTCACTGACACACTGAAACAAAATTTAAATAGAGGCCAGAAATGGCAGAATTTTCAGAGCAAGTATATGTGATCTGTGTGACAGACAAACCACAGTTTTAAATAGCTGGCCTGTAGGTAATTATTTTTAACAGCGACCTCATGTCAATAAGATTGCCGGCACACTGCAACAAAATTTCAATGGAGGCCAGAAATGGCAGAATTTTCAGCGTAATTACAGTACAGACCAAAAGTTTGGACACACGTTCTCATTTAAAGATTTTTCTGTATTTTCATGACTATGAAAATTGTACATTCACACTGAAGGCATCAAAACTATGAATTAACACATGTGGAATTATATACTTAACAAAAAAGTGTGAAACTACTGAAAATATGTCTTATATTCTAGGTTCTTCAAAGTAGCCACCTTTTCCTTTGATGACTGCTTTGCACACTCTTGGCATTCTCTTGATGAGCTTCAAGAGGTAGTCACCGGAAATGGTTTTCACTTCACAGGTGTGCCCTGTCAGGTTTAATAAGTGGGATTTCTTGCCTTATAAATGGGGTTGGGACCATCAGTTGTGTTGTGCAGAAGTCTGGTGGATACACAGCTGACTGTTGGGGATTTATTCAAAATTGAAGGCATACTTAACCAGCATGGCTACCACAGCATATTGTAGTCTGGTGGATACACAGCTGATAGTCCTACTGAATAGACTGTTAGAATTTGTATTATGGCAAGAAAAAAGCAGCTAAGTAAAGAAAAACGAGTGGCCATCATTACTTTAAGAAATGAAGGTCAGTCAGTGCGAAAAATTGGGAAAACTTTGAAAGTGTCCCCAAGTACAGTTGCAAAAAACATCAAGCGCTACAAAGAAACTGGCTCACATGAGGACCGCCCCAGGAAAGGAAGACCAAGAGTCACCTCTGCTTCTGAGGATAAGTTTATCCGAGTCACCAGCCTCAGAAATCGCAGGTTAACAGCAGCTCAGATTAGAGACCAGGTCAATGCCACACAGAGTTCTAGCAGCAAACACATCTCTTCAACAACTGTTAAGAGGAGACTTTGTGCAGCAGGCCTTCATGGTAAAAATAGCTGCTAGGAAACCACTGCTAAGGACAGGCAACAAGCAGAAGAGACTTGTTTGGTCTAAAGAACACAAGGAATGGACATTAGACCAGTGGAAATCTGTGCTTTGGTCTGATGAGTCCAAATTTGAGATCTTTGGTTCCAACCATCATTTCTTTGTGCGACGCAGAAAAGGTAAACGGATGGACTCTACATGCCTGGTTCCCACCGTGAAGCATGGAGGAGGAGGTGTGATGGTGTGGGGGTGCTTTGCTGGTGACACTGTTGGGGATTTATTCAAAATTGAAGGCATACTGAACCAGCATGGCTACCACAGCATCTTGCAGCGGCATGCTATTCCATCCAGTTTGCATTTAGTTGGACCATCATTTATTTTTCAACAGGACAATGACCCCAAACACACCTCCAGGCTGTGTAAGGGCTATTTGACCAAGAAGGAGAGTGATGGGGTGCTACGCCAGATGACCTGGCCTCCACAGTCACCAGACCTGAAACCAATCGAGATGGTTTGGGGTGAGCTGGACCGCAGAGTGAAGGCAAAAGGGCCAACAAGTGCTAAGCATCTCTGGGAACTCCTTCAAGATTGTTGGAAGACCATTTCCGGTGACTACCTCTTGAAGCTCTTCAAGAGAATGCCAAGAGTGTGCAAAGCAGTCATCAAAGCAAAAGGTGGCTACTTTGAAGAACCTAGAATATAAGACATATTTTCAGTTGTTTCACACTTTTTTGTTACGTATATAATTCCACATGTGTTAATTCATAGTTTTGATGCCTTCAGTGTGAATGTACAATTTTCATAGTCATGAAAATACAGAAAAATCTTTAAATGAGAAGGTGTGTCCAAACTTTTGGTCTGTACTGTATATGTGATCCGTATGATGGACAAACCACAGTTTTAAATAGCTGGATTTTTAGCGCTGTAATATGGAAAGAACCTGGCTGTATTCTGCAGTGCCAACAAGCAAATGGCGCAGAAAAACGGTGTTCTCTGGATTGCTTTTTGTAACGGGTCTGGGAGGCGGAACCTCTGAGCTACTATACAAGGGGGCGGTCCTTGTAAGGGAGCGGGTGGCGACCAGGCAGGCAGTCACAGCAGGTGACCGGGACAGTCTCTGGAAGAACGGGCAGGAGGTCACGGCAAGTGACCGGGGCAGTCTCTGGATGAACGGGCAGATGGACACGGCAAGTGACTGGGGCAGTCTCTGGGTAAAGGGTTGGTACGACCTGTGGCGGCTGATGGTAGACGTGAGCTCCCAGGTGAGCAGGCGAGAGTCTCTGGATAAACGGGAGGTCACAGCATGTGACGGCGGAGCCTCCAGGAAGACCAACAGACAGGCGGCAGATGAGCGCTCCCAGGTGAGCGGGCAGAAGTCTCTGGACAGGCGGGTGGTCACAGCACGTGACGGCAGAGCCTCCAGGTAGGCTAGCAGACAGGCAGCAGATGAGCGCTCCCAGGTGAGCGGGCAGGAGTCACTGGACAGGCAGGTGGTCACAGCACGTGACGGCGGAGCCTCCAGGTAGGCTAGCAGGCAGGTAGCAGATGTGCGCTCCCAGGTGAGCGGGCAAGCTGGTCCATAGACAGACTGACAGGAGTTGGAAGGCAGACCGTCGGACCTCAGGCAAGCAGGCAGGTAGCTGATGTGCGCTCCCAGGTGAGCGGGCAAGCTGGTCCTTAGACAGACTGACAGGAGTTGTAAGGCAGACCGTCGGACCTCAGGCTAGCAGGCAGGTAGCAGAAAATCAGGCAGGAATAAGACAGCAAGCTGGCAGGAATCTGGCAGGTATCTGGCAGGTAACTGGCAACGGGACCTGAGAGCTGAAGCAGAGTAGTGAACAGTGCAAAAACATTGCTCGGGCACCTCCATTTTGGAGGAGGTGCCTTATATATGGTGAAGTCCTCCGGCCATTGGCCGGGGACTCCTTAGGACGGCGCGCGCGGCCCCTTTAAGAGGGAGGGAGAGCGCGCGCGCGCGCCCTAAGCACAGTGGCCGGGAAGGAGCACGCGCTGCCAGCAAAGCGGGAGGAGGACGCCGGGCACGGAGCAGAGAGGTGAGGGGAACAGCGTCCCTGCCTAGCAGAGGGCAGGGACACCGGCGCTACACTTTTTAAGCAAATAATCAGGATTAAGATAAAAAAAAAATATTCCTGGCCCCTGATATCTGAGGCTATTTCTACAAATATCTGTAAAAGCACCAGCAGACAGAACTGGAATGGACCCTCTTGCTATATGCACTGCAGTCTGCTGTATACCCTGCCTGCCTGCCTAGCACTGATATCTCTGCAGCTGGATTAGTCCTCAGAAGGACTGTTAGTTGAGATGGATATGTGTAGAGAATCTTGTGGAATATCTACACTAACTAATAAACAACCAAATCTCTCCCTAGCTCAGCAGCATCTCTCCCTACACCGCCTGATTGCGGAGTAGACTGTGACGAGCATGGCGGCGCCAGGTCTGATATAGACCTGATGACGCTGTGAGGCCAGCCAATCACTGTAATGCCACAATCAACATGGCTGCGGCATTACAGTGTGTGGCAAACAATCGTTGCATGTTGATTGGCGCTCTAAAGAGCGCTAAAAATGCAGGGAGGGGACCCGAGCATCCGCCCGAGTATCTCAGAAATACTCGGCGAGCTCCGAGCATCTCAAGCAGTGAGATGCTCGGGAGAGTACCGAGTACTTACGAGTATGCTCACTCATCACTAGTGATCACTTTATTACCGGTACACTATTCACTATATACAGAGCTCCTGTCACCGGTGATCACTGTATTACCTGTACACTATACACAGGAGCTCTGTATATAGTGTATAATGTACAGGTAATATAGTGGTCACCAGTGACATTATACACAGGAGCTCTGTATATAATGACAGTGTACAGGTAGTACAGTGATCACCAGTGACATTATACACATAAGCTTTGTATACAGTGTATAATGTCACTGGTGATCACTGTATTACCTGTACACTGTGACTATATACAGAGCTCCTGTGTATAATGTCACTAGTGATCACTATATTACCTGTACACTATACACTGTATACAGAGCTCCTGTGTATAATGTCACCGGTGATCACTGTATTGCCTGGACACTTTCACTATACACTCTATACAGAGCTCCCACGTATAATAGCACTGAAGGTAATATTAGTGTTATTAGTGTTGTGGTTTTTATTAATGATCAATATTGTAGTGTTTGGTCACTGTGTGGTGGCAATATGTGGTTTGGTCATGGTGTGGCGGTATTCGTCCCTTGTATGTGACATTATTCAGACACTATGTGGTGGCAATATGTGGTTTGGTCATGGTGTGGGGGTATTTGTCCCCTGTATGTGGTATGATTCAGTCACTATGTGGTGTTAATATGTGATCTGGTCATGGTGTGGCAGTATTTCTCCTTTGTATGTGGTATTATTCAGTCACTATGTGGTGGTAATAAGTGGTCCGGTCATGGTGTGATGGTTTTTGTGCCTTGTATGTGGTAGTATTAGGTCACTATGTGGGGTAATATCTGGTCTGGTCATGGTGTGATGGTATTTCGTGCATATTTGGCCACTGGCTGTTGAGGCCAGAGTTTAGATGCAGCAGACATTTGAGGTGACAGATGGACAGGAGGTCATCCTTTCCAATTTGAGCAGGTTCCTTGTACTAATTTTAAAGACTTGTAAAAAAAAACCTTTAATAGTATCCACCATACTAAGAAGTGACTGTCAGTGGGACTGGGACAATGTGTGCTGGACAGGAGGCAATGAGACTATAAATGAAGACACAGGTAGGGTAAGAAAGGTAAAGCGCCTTTACTTTTAGTTACGGTTACTTGTATTTTGAGATTGAGGAAAGTGTGCATGAAAATGGGCGAGGCTAGAACATGGGTGTGGCCTTTAAATGAGCATGACTTTTTAAATGGGTGTGGTCTCCAAACACAAACAGGGAACCTGTTGATAAAAAATTGAATCCCACCCCTGAGCAGGGTAGACTGATATATCAGTTTGTGGGAAAATAGCGTAATTTGTATTTCATTGATTGAAATCCTGATCATTCTGGGCTTATATGTCAAGGGATTGTCATAAAAAGTTATTGGCAGCCTTCCTGTGTCAATGTGCATACAGAGATAGCGGATTAGGACAGCCTATAGGAATGCTAAGCCTAGAATGCAAAATCAACATTAAATGGGTTTTCCTCTTTTAGAAAACTTTATGCCATATGTTGCGAGAGTTATAAAAAAACAAGTTGAGTACTACTTACCCTCCACAGGTCCATTGCCAAGTCTCCACTCCATTGGTGGAGTCTCTGTTGTTTGACTGCAGCCAATCATTGAGCTCAGTGGCTTGTGCCGTGTGTTTTGACTGCAGCGGTGACGTCACGTTGATTGCACTGCAGCTAATCACTGTGCTCTGCTGCTCTGCTCCCGTTGATGGCGCAAGCCAATGAGCTACGTGACTGGCTGCAGAGACCAGGACAGCGGCTCAGAGCCAGCACTGGCTTAAGTAGTGTTTAGTTTGATTTATTTTTTTAACTATTGCAACATATGGCATAATGTTTTCTAAAAGAGGACAACCCCTATAATGACATGGCTGAAAAGCATGGTTGTTTAAAAATAATATTGCTTTGCAAAGAAAAATAAATGTGAAGGATACGGGCATACGGCTTTATCTTCTACAAAACAAAATGTACGGCTGAGCACATAACCCTCACAAAAATACAAGGAAAATAGTGTGCAGGAGAGGAGGGATAATATGTGCTCTTATTTCCTAGAATCAGCTCTGAGTTATCGAGTAAAAATGTTCTGTAAACAGCGCAGACTACAGAGAAAGCACTGACATAAAGGACACAGCTCTAGGCTAGAACTAGTGCCAGACAACAATAGCCGGCAGTCACATGTAATGAAGGCATCATTCCATATAGGATTGCAGCCCCAACTGAATCAAAGTCCAAATTATTATTGGTGTGATCATCTGAGATCTGCATTTGCACACAGGGTAAAATGACACAAATCTCACACCTCCTGAGGGTAAGTCAGTCCAGGTGAAGCAGCTACTGTAAGCCTGGGCCACGGTGCAACACGAGGTTTTAAATTACATAGGGAAACAGAACTGTCTAATTGCTGCTGCACTTTTTTGCCCTGTTATGGCTGTACTATGGCTGCTCCATATGACATTACTCTTAGGGTATGTTCACACACGTTGGGTTTTTTCAGCGTATTTTGCTGCAGATTTTTATGCAAATTTTCAGCTGCGTTTTGCAGTACCTGCAAAGTCTATGAGAAACCAGAATTCTCTGTTCACACATCTTGTTTATTTTTTGCTGCGTATTTTGTGCCTTGGTTGGGTTTTTGGAAATTAGGGCATGTCACTTCTTTCAGCGTTTTTTCACCCATAGGAAGTAATGGGTGTTGAAAAGAACGCTGAAGAAATGCACCAAAAACCGCCGGTAAAATTTTTCAGCGTTTTTGATGGCAAAATAGAATGGGGTTCTTTTTTTCACAAAACTTATGTACATGCATAAATAGAGACTGAAGGCCGATGAAAAAAACACTGAAAAAAACGCATCAAAAAAGGTTTTTGATGCAGCTGATTTCCTTCCAGAGATCAGTTTTGCTCCAGATTTCAGGCTTAAAAAAAACCCACAACATGTGGGAACATAGCCTTAGGCTATGTCCCCATGATGAGCTTTTGGTGCGTTTTTGATGTTGCAGAATTTCTGCACCAATTCTGCACCTATTATTTAAACTAGGTTGCTTGTTCAAACTGTGTCTCTTTGCTGAGTTTTTAGAATGGAAACTGAGCGGGAACACTCCAAAATCCGGGACACATGGGGGGCCAGGATGGATATATGGGGGGGGGGCAAGCTGGACACATGGGGAGCCAGGCTGGACACATTGGGATGAGGACGGACAAATGGGGACCAGGACAAGGGACATAAAGGGGCCAGAAGGGACATATGGGGGGGCTAGGATGCACATATGGATGGCCAGGATGGATATATGGGGAGCCAGGCTGGACACATGGGGGCCAGGCTGGACACATGGGGGCCAGGCTGCACAAGGGATGTGGGGGGCCAGGCCAGAAGGGACATATGGGGGGGCTAGGATGCACATATGGAGGGTCAGGATGAATATATGGGGGGCCAGGCTGGACACATGGGGGCCAGGCTGAACAAGGGACGTTGGGGACCAGGCTGGACAAGGGACTTAATTACTGTTTGGGGGCCAGATTGAGGAACATACATTATTAGTTTATGGTGGCAAGTGGGGAGCATAATTACTTTAGGGCCCAATTAGGGACATTATTATTTCTGTAATATAATTTACTTTTTAGGAAACTATTTTCCATGGGTGGGTGACAAAAGGGAGGCCATGTTACTGTGCAGGGTGGCACTGTGTCACTTTTTTTCTTCAGCTGGCGTAATGCAGTGTCATTTGTTCTCTCTGATATTAATTAGGAGAAGATTCTTTATTTGCATTAGAGATTAAATACTTGGAACACGGCGGCAGAGATGCACTTACATGGGTTCTCCAAAAAGTAATCACCTCTTCACAGGATAAGTGATAAGTTATTGATTAGTGGGGATCTGACTGCTGGGACCCACACCCATCAGCAGAATGTGGAGCTTTTCTCCCCATTAGACTGGAGCTCATGTGCGACTCGACCACTGATCCATTCATTCCCTCAGTGGCTGCGAGCTCTGTTCTTGTTTTTTTCTGGAAGCCCCCAAGAGAATAAATGGAGCTGCGGTCAGACATCCCACCAGCCAGTCCGTTTTAAAATGGGGATAAGTGTCCTGTCAGGGATAAAACGTCCCCATTTGTCCGATAGGTGCGGTTTCCAAAGGTTGGACCTAAACGATCAATAAGCTATCACCAATCCTGCGGATCCCATGGATTGGTGATAACTTGTTTTAACCAAAGAACCCCTTTAATGCCAACTACTGTAATTGTACATCCCAGTTATGGTGGTGCACAGTAGATGTGCCGGAGCCGCCTGTGATTTACAGTCGACGCTCCACTATAACAGGGATAACGGCTATCAGGTATTTGCATATAGCTGTAGGGTGGGCCCTGAGGATCAATTCCCCCTGTGAGCCCCAGACACCCCAGTCCGACCCTGTGTACCTCACATTTCCTAATACACATACACCAGGGCATGTACCTTTCATCTTCTAATACATACTCACTAAGACCTGTACCTAATACACAGGGTATATGACATGTACTGTACCTCATACAACATTCTAATACATACATATAGGGACAGTTACCTCACAGCGCCCTGATACTTTGCCTACAAGATCTGCATCTTATGTTTTCCTGTTATTCACAGACATGAGCAGACCATTACTACACTGCTAACACCGAGACATATAGGGGTATGGGACATATGAGGATACGTACCTACCACAGCCAACTAAGAAACACACATCTCCTAATAGGAATAACTCCACCGCTGCCCTTGTCATACTATGTCACTTTACGCTTGTGAACTGTCTGATTGTTATTCGTAGGCATCACACTCCACCATTGTTACATAAGATTGCACTGCATTTCGCAGACTGAATGTTCCTGGGCTCAGCGCACACAGCCATCTCCCCGAGGGACACACGTGCAGCCATAGTCATTTCTCTACTGTCGTGTGTAACCTCATAACCAGTTTATCCAGCACATGAGCAGCTGACAGAGTTGGCCATACATATGTGCTTTATACAAGCGGCAGGCAGGAATTCAGGTTCTTCCCAGCACTCAAGGGCATTCCCAGTAACCACAGCTAAATCAGAGAGGGGATTTTAGAGGCCCTCCATAAAAACATGACCCTGAGAGAATTAGAGACCCTTATAAAGTCTCTATGTTGCCTTTGTATGCAGAAGAATTAGAGTATTATTTCTACAGGGTGGCACATGGAAAAGTAGCCTTCCACCAATACCAGTGCCACGCTCTTTGGAGGAGGCCATAGCCCCTTGCTCTCTGGAGACCTGGTGTCGCCCCGTGAGCAGAGGTCGAGATTTATTTTGTCTTCCTGTTCAGTTCTTCTGTGCGCATTGTGTCAGAAAGATGGTGCTCTCCCTGGAACAACGAATAGTGAATGTGGAAGTCTATGTGTGAGCAGATCGATTAAGGAAATGCAAAAGGTCTTCGCCGACAAGTACCCAGGAATAATCAGAGATGAGCTTCTGGGATCCACCGCTGTATAAAAAAATATATATACGGTATATAGGAAAGTATCTGAGTATAGAAGGGTGGATCATGACGGGGACATCCTTAGAGGTGCCGGGTACATCATTTCACTACTGAAGGGAGAATCATTAGCTTAGATTTGGGCCAGCGTACAGAACAATTTCCAGCTGTCACACAGATAATGAATAGAGTGAAAGTCGAGCATGCACACCTCCGCACCATTCAATAGGGATCTTCAGAGCCCAAATCTGGGGATCACTGCAGGTGTCAGCGGTCGGACATCCACTGATTAATAAGTTATCCCCTATCCTATAGATAGGAAATAAGTTTACAATTTGGGTATGCTTCCTTAAAGGGAACCTGACAGCTGATACATGCTGCCCGATCCATGTATCAGACATTGTCTGTATAATTTTAGCCACGTATGTTTAACTCTGAAACCCTGTGCCATTTCAGAGAAAAACATACTTTAAAAGCCCCCATGCAGGCCCGGCGCCAGCACCCGGCACACCCGGGCAAGTGCCGGGGCCCTGAGCAGGCGGGGGGCCCACTCGCCGTCAGGCACCCCGCCGCGCTATGGGACCCATGAGTGGAGGAGAGCAGTGTCAGCGCCCACTCCCCTCCGCTTGCTCAGGGCCCCAGCTGCCGGCACAATACTTACCCCTCCCCGTGCCTCCGCAGCAGCTCCGGTCTCTTCCGCGTCCTCTGACTGTGACGTCTCAGGTCAGAGGATGCGGTGACGTCTTTCCACCATGCCCTCTCCTGAGCCGTCACAGCGCAGAGCGGGAAGACGCCGGCGACGCTGGAGTCCAGAGCTGAACAGCGGCAGCAGGTGAGAAGTGAGGAGAGTATTTGATTTTTTTTTTTAATGTATGGAGGCATGGGGCATTATAAGGGAGGGGGTGTGTGACATCCTGCATGGGGCATTATATGGGGGGGAGTGATATCCGGCATGGGGCATTATATGGAGGGGGGGAGTGACATCCTGCATGTGGCATTATAAGGGGGGGGTGACATCCTGCATGGGGCATAATAGGGGGGGTGACATCCTGCAAGGAGCATTATGTGGGGGGAACAGCCTGCATGGAGCATTATGTGGGGGCACAGCCTGCATGGAGCATTATATGGGGGCCAGTATTCTGTATGGAGCGTTATATGGGGGCCAGTATCCTGTATGGAGCATTATAAGGGGGCCAGTATCCTGTATGGAGCGTTATATGGGGGCCAGTATCCTGTATGGAGCATTTTATGGGGGCCAGTATTCTGTTTGGAGCGATTCACCGGTTTCTGAGCTATTGTGTAATTTACAATAGATATCACTCATGTAATGTAAGAAGTGAAATCTTCGGCATTGTACTATATATATATTTCTCTGCGGTATCTGTGCATCATGAATTGTGGTATGTGTTAAAGGGGCCGACTGAGACTCTTTCGCCTAGGGCCCACAAAAACCTGGAGCCGGCCCTGCCCCCAGGGACCAAACCGCAGGGGATACTAGAACAACAGGCGGGTCCCTGGTAGCTTCTCCCCGCCCCAGCTCCCTTTGAGTGACAGCTGTCTCCCTGCATGCATTTATAGGGTGAGATTTGTTACCCCACGGCAGCAGGAGGGGAGAAGCCACCGGGGACCTGCCTGTCAGTGACGTGCCCCCTGGGCCGTGTGTGTTGGGGAATACCCGGAGCCGGGTCTCTGTTTGATGCTGGGGGTTGTAGTCTCCGTGGCAGCGACCCGGTCCGTGCCCAGGGCGGTCAAACCAAAGGGATAGTCTATATGTTGAATGTCCGACTATGCCACCCGTGGATTGCGGTCACTGGGAACCGCCGCTGCGGGGCAGACCGCTGAGGCTGGTGTTGTGTGTGCAGCAGAGGGTAGTATAACTCCCCACGGGAGGAGTATAGCCTCAGGGCAGTGAGTGCAGATGATAGGGGTGATGGTGCGCAGGAGCAACAGTAATGACTCAGAGTCCAGTGATGCAGTCCAGGGTCTTTACTCACAGTTTTACACTCCAAGCCACTTCTGCGCAGGTAATGGCTGCCCACGTCGTACTGTGCTCACCAGGTGAGGGGCTCAGCCAACTCCCAGGTATCTTTGGAATGCTTTTCAGGACCCCCTTCGTGTGTCCTTTCTCTGGCCTGTCGTACCCCACAAGTGACCACGTTTCTGTCCAGCTGCCTCGGGCCTTGGCGGGCAAACGTATGTTCCGTTTCCCTGGGTCCTATGTGGTGCCTTCCTAACGGGTATAGTGAGGGGCCGTGCTCGTACAATGCCACGACCTCCGGTTACTAGCTGAGGGTAGTTGCTCTCCTCCACTAGTTGAGGGATCCGGTTCCCTTTCTTGGCCTGACCCCCCTACTCTGGTAGGGGCGGGTGTGCGGTGGCGACTGGCCGGTCCGCACCCCTGGGGTCCCTTCACTCCACTCCTGGAGCCTTTCCTGCTCTCCTTCTTCTCCTCCAGGCTCAGGCCTCCTTACTAGGCCCGCCTCTGGAGCAGAGCTCATGCAGAGCCCCTGCTCCCTGTCACTTCTCCTCAGACTGACTACCGAACCTAAGATGGCTCCTCCCTTTTATATGCTCCTACTCAGTGCACCCAGGATCTACTCTCCCCACCCACACACTACCGGGTTCCCCCTTTCTAGGTGTTCCCTCCCCCCACTCCAGCCAGGGATCAGGGACAGTTGTGCTCACTCTTGGGAGCATTGTCGCCCTGTCCCCCGGAAATGAGGTGCAATGCATGTGGGTGTTAGGGTCCTGAGCCACACTCCATCCTTACCTGGAAGTGAGATATCGCACCTCTGGGTGAAATGCAATACCTCTGTAGCGACCGAACCCTCGGGGCGCTACATTCGCCCCTGGTAAATCACAGCACGTCCGCGGGCTGGAACAGAGTAAAAGACAATTTTACAGACATGCAAAAATTTTTTTTTTTTTTTTTTTAGAATGCGTTCACATATAAAACTATCAACAATGAATCCTTTTCCCTTTATGGGAGACTCGTTTTCTTTTTCCACATTATACCACTTCCTTCGCATACACAAACACTTCTTATACATATAAAACATCCTTTCCAGTAGAAAACATATAAAACATCATCAGCAGCATAACAACGGCGAAGTCTCTTCTCAACAGGTCACAGTTCATTCCGCGACCAGGTGTCCATGTCACCCAACAAGGTGCAGTCTTTCTAAGTGCAACAAACACCTTCATGTATCTTTTGAGGTAGGTGTATATAAAACCAATAGAGGGCACTTTAAGAAGTGCAACTATTTACAAAATTTTGGCTGCTCCCAGTCCTCAGCCGGATAGAAAAAGGGTTGGCTGCTCCCAGTCCTCAGCCGGATAACTCACAGACCCTTTTCGGGTAACTTCTAGCGAACATATAAACTTTTACAACAACCCTTAACCGGGTAAACTTTCTGTAATCCACAATCAGCGTATCACGGCACTTCTTCACCCCGGCAGGTAACTATATACAGTTTCTGTTGCTCTTTAGTAGCGGTATCCTTGCGCCTCATCCTCTTCAGGCTCATCCACATCCGGGTCCTCTGGGTAGTAGTGTTCTTCCTCTACCGGCTGGACATTGAGGGCGTACCACCCCCGCAGGCCTCTGTGTCTGGTGTAGATGACGTGATCACCAGGGTACAGGTCTGGGGCGCGAGCTCCCGGGATAAGCAGTTCTGGCAGGGGAACCAGGGACGGTGCAGCGCCAGCTGCGTCCGGGACAGGGACATCACTCCTACCTGCTCCCGCGACCGCTTCAGCTCGGCCTATCACCCCCCCGATCCATGAGAAGCTTTGCCGGGGCTTGGGCGCCGCCAATCACTTGCAGCGCCGCCCCCGGTGTACACGGCATGGAGAACGGCATTACCGGGGCAGCGGCCGCGCCTGCGGCTGAAGTTCCCTCCATCTTGGGCGTCTTCCTCCCCCTTGGTGAACCGCGGCCTACCTTCTCTTCTTTCTCCTCCGTAGGCTGCAGCTCCGCAGGCACTGGTCTGCGTTGAGGACCTGGCGTCGCGCGCTGCTGACGTCAGCGCTCGCTGGGCTCCTTCCAGGACCTTGCGCAGCGTCAGTGCGTGGGGCGGGGCTTCAGATCTCGCACGCTTTCGGCGTCCACGCCCCTCTTCTTCCCGTGCGGCGTCCCGAAGATGGCGCCCAATGGCGGGAAAACGGTTGCGGATGGCGGGAAAACTTCACCACGGTAAGTATCTCAGTCTCTGAAGGCGCGCAGTACCCGGTGGTAGCGGGCACGAAATCCTGCCGACTACGCCAAACTTGACGCGCCCCCTGGGCCTTGTGTGTTGGGGAATACCCGGAGCCGGGTCTCTGTTTGATGCTGGGGGTTGTAGTCTCCGTGGCGGCGACCTGGTCCGTGCCCAGGGCGGTCAAACCAAAGGGATAGTCTATATGTTGAATGTCCGACTATGCCACACGTGGATTGCAGTCACTGGGAACCGCCGCTGCGGGGCAGACCGCTGAGGCTGGTGTTGTGTGCGCAGCAGAGGGTAGTATAACTCCCCACGGGAGGAGTATAGCCTCAGGGCAGTGAGTGCAGATGATGAGGGTGATGGTGCGCAGGAGCAACAGTAATGACTCAGAGTCCAGTGATGCAGTCCAGGGTTCTTTGCTCACAGATTTAGACTCCAAGCCACTTCTGCGCAGGTAATGGCTGCCCACGTCGTACTGTGCTCACCAGGTGAGGGGCTCGGCCAACTCCCAGGTATCTTTGGAATGATTTTCAGGACCCCCTTCGTGTTTCCTTTCTCTGGCCTGTCGTACCCCACAAATGACCACGTTTCTGTCCAGCTGCCTCGGGCCTTGGCGGGCAAACGTATGTTCCGTTTCCCTGGGTCCTATGTGGTGCCTTCCTAACGGGTATAGTGAGGGGCCGTGCACGTACAATGCCACGGCCTCCGGT
Organism: Phyllobates terribilis; assembly: GCF_046119375.1. Lineage (NCBI taxonomy): Eukaryota > Metazoa > Chordata > Amphibia > Anura > Dendrobatidae > Phyllobates > Phyllobates terribilis. The sequence continues at coordinate 171,622,262 of NW_027362765.1, forward strand.
TACTAGCTGAGGGTAGTTGCTCTCCTCCACTAGTTGAGGGATCCGGTTCCCTTTCTTGGCCTGACCCCCCTACTCTGGTAGCGGCGGGCGTGCGGTGGCGACTGGCCGGTCCGCACCCCTGGGGTCCCTTCACTCCACTACTGGAGCCTTTCCTGCACTCCTTCTTCTCCCTCAGGCTCAGGCCTCCTTACTAGTCCCGCCTCTGGAGCAGAGCTCATGCAGAGCCCCTGCTCCCTGTCACTTCTCCTCAGACTGACCACCGAACCTAAGATGGCTCCTCCCTTTTATATGCTCCTACTCAGTGCACCCAGGATCTACTCTCCCCACCCACACACTACCAGGTTCCCCCTTTCTAGGTGTTCCCTCCCCCCACTCCAGCCAGGGATCAGGGACAGTTGTGCTCACTCTTGGGAGCATTGTCGCCCTGTCCCCCGGAAATGTGGTGTAATGCATGTGGGTGTTAGGGTCCTGTGCCACACTCCATCCTTACCTGGAAGTGAGATATCGCACCTCTGGGTGAGATGCAATACCTCTGTAGCGACCGAACCCTCGGGGCGCTACATCAGTACATTTAAGAGCCAAACATACCTGGCAGCACATGTTTGATACATGTGGAACGCGCAGCATGTATTGGCTGTCGGGTTACCTTTAAAGCATAGCTTATAAAATTGACTCATTAAGCATGAACTTCTTTATGGAGGTACCAAAAACAGGAGATATATGAGATAAAGTTGAAATCATGGGGCCAGGGATTCTGGACCACAATAAATAAATCTCTGTGTGCCTTCCTATATAGACACCCGCCCTAGAAATTATCGCGATTACAGATGATGTAAGACAGGCTTTCCTGAGTGGACGTATACTGGGAATTTCCTAGAATTATGTCTTCTCAATTTTCCACTCTCTGCACAGGAAGTCAAGATTTGCTTTCCCTAATTGTGTAACAATTACTATTTATAAGTATTAGTATAGAGGAACTGTCTTCACATTTGAGGAAACTGTTGTCTAACTTGAAGGGAATGTGTCAGCAGAATTTCACACCCCAGACAACAATTGCAGCAATACCTTTACATGGCTGAGAAATCAGCATTGGAACTGATATGCATATTGGGGATCTCAAGCTTTTGTCACTCCAGCTCTATTCCCCACCCAGAGCCGGCATATCCTGCTTGACAGACAGCTCATTTGCCTGAAGTCACACAGCATAGAGGCTGTCAGTCACACAGCAGGAGGAGGTGGCAATGGGGGAAATAGAGCTGGAGTGATAGAAGTTTCAGATCTGCACCCTCATTTGCATATCAATGAAAACACTGATTTCTCAGTAACAGAGAAGTGGACTGGCCATGTATAGGTATTGCTGGACTTGTCTCGGAAAGAGTTATGCACACATATAGATTCCCTTTAAAGTGATTGTCCTGCCTTGGTGCCACTTTAAGGCCGTGGCAAATGTTGTACTTAGGCTTACTGCAATTTTTCTGTTTTCAGCAGAGGCGTAGCTAGGGTTTTGGTTCGGGGTGGGGGGGGGCGAAACGTCTGAGTGGGCCCCTAACCAGGTAACCCTGATTACAACTTTGGTGGCGCACCCCAATAGTGGATGTAGGAGAACCTCAGCAGATGACCACGCTGTTACTGAAAATAATCTCTATACAAAGATCAGCACTGATACTACCACCATAGGGTGACCATATATTGATAGATACCAGTCCTGCAGAACATATAAGAGATCACAGCACAGTTATACAGTACAGACCAAAAGTTTGGACACACCTTCTCATTTAAAGATTTTTCTGTATTTTCATGACTATGAAAATTGTACATTCACACTGAAGGCATCAAAACTATGAATTAACACATGTGGAATTATATACTTAACAAAAAAGTGTGAAACAACTGAAAATATGTCTTATATTCTAGGTTCTTCAAAGTAGCCACCTTTTGCTTTGATGACTGCTTTGCACACTCTTGGCATTCTCTTGATGAGCTTCAAGAGGTAGTCACCAGAAATGGTCTTCCAACAATCTTGAAGGAGTTCCCAGAGATGCTTAGCACTTGTTAGCCCTTTTGCCTTCACTCTGCGGTCCAGCTCGCCCCAAACCATCTCAATTGGGTTCAGGTCTGGTGACTGTGGAGGCCAGGTCATCTGGCGTAGCACCCCATCACTCTCGTTCTTGGTCAAATAGCCCTTACACAGCCTGGAGGTGTGTTTGAGGTCATTGTCCTGTTGAAAAAAAAATAATGGTCCAACTAAAAGCAAACGGGATCGAATAGCATGCCGCTGCAAGATGCTGTGGTAGCCATGCTGGTTCAGTATGCCTTCAATTTTGAATAAATCCCCAATAGTGTCACCAGCAAAGCACCCCCACACCATCACACCTCCTCCTCCATGCTTCACGGTGGGAACCAGGCATGTAGAGTCCATCCGTTCACCTTTTCTGCGTCGCACAAAGACACGGTGGTTGGAACCCAAGATCTCAAATTTGGACTCATCAGACCAAAGCACAGATTTCCACTGGTCTAATGTCCATTCCTTGTGTTCTTTAGCCCAAACAAGTCTCTTCTGCTTGTTGCCTGTCCTTAGCAGTGGTTTCCTAGCAGATATTTTACCATGAAGGCCTGCTGCACAAAGTCTCCTCTTAACAGTTCTTGAAGAGATGTGTCTGCTGCTAGAACTCTGTGTGGCATTGACCTAGTCTCTAATCTGAGCTGCTGTTAACCTGCGATTTCTGAGTCTGGTGACTCGGATAAACTTATCCTCAGAAGCAGAGGTGACTCTTGGTCTTCCTTTCCTGGGGCAGTCCTCATGTGAGCCAATTTCTTTGTAGCGCTTGATGGTTTTTGCAACTGCACTTGGGGACACTTTCAAAGTTTTCCCAATTTTTCGGACTGACTGACCTTCTTTTCTTAAAGTAGTGATGGCCACTTGTTTTTCTTTACTTAGCTGCTTTTTTTTTGCCATAATACAAATTCTAACAGTCTATTCAGTAGGACTATCAGCTGTGTATCCACCAGACTTCTGCACAACACAACTGATGGTTCCAACCCCATTTATAAAGCAAGAAATCCCACTTATTAAACCTGACAGGGCACACCTGTGAAGTGAAAAACATTTCCGGTGACTACCTCTTGAAGCTCATCAAGAGAATGCCAAGAGTGTGCAAAGCAGTCATCAAAGCAAAAGGTGGCTACTTTGAAGAACCTAGAATATAAGACATATTTTCAGTTGTTTCACACTTTTTTGTTAAGTATATAATTTCACATGTGTTAATTCATAGTTTTGATGCCTTCAGTGTGAATGTACAATTTTCATAGTCATGAAATTACAGAAAAATCTTTAAATGAGAAGGTGTGTCCAAACTTTTAGTCTGTACTGTATATAGTGACTTACAGCTGACGTTCTTTCTGATTAAATTGTTCACTTTTCCCGTCTTTTCCATCTGGCCCAGACCGACATGACAACGTCTCCATCCAGGACTCAGAGTCTCAGGTCTGCGGAGATCACAATAAAGACACATTTGACTCCTTACATTTCAGACCCCGTCCCCATCTATTCCCAACCTGCACAAACGCCTCATCCTGCTGATATCTCAATACTGAGCAGCATCTGCCGTATGTGTCCCTATTACTGAACCTACTGTGTGCCCTCTAGATGGTAAAACAAACCTCTAGAATATAGTAATGCCGTGTGTAAGTGTCCTAGAAAACAGTGCCCACATTTTGCCCCCTAGAAAGTAATAGTGCCCTCTGTGTGCCCCTTTGACAGTCATAATAACATGAGTTCCCCTATAGCGATAAGTGCCCATTTAACATTTAATAATGTCCTGAGTCTCCCCCCATGTACAGCTCCCCTCTACATAGTATGATGCTCTCCTATAAAAAGTATAATGTCCCCTCACTGTATAGTAGCCCCCACACACTATACTGACCCCTTAGTAGCCTCCAAACTGATGGCTCCAACACTGTATGATGTAACCCCCCACACTATACAAAGACCCCGCATTATCTCCCACACTCTATGATGGCACCCACACTGTGCAAAGACTTCACATTATCTTCCACACTGTATGATGGCCCCCACACTGTGTAAAAACCCCAGATTATCTCCCACACTGTATGACCCTAACTGTAATCTCCACACTGTATAAATAGCCTATATATAGTATAATGCACCCACAGGCCGACTCTATATAGTATAATACATCCCCATAGGCAGAGTCTGTAGTATAATGCACCCCCATAGGCAGACTCTATATAGTATAATGCGCCCCTATAGGCAGAGTCTATAGTATAATGCATCCCCCATAGGTAGAGTCTGTAGTATAATGCATCCCCATAGGCAGAGTCTGTAGTATAATGCACCCCCATAGGTAGAGTCTGTAGTATAATGCACCCCCATAGGCAGAGTCTGTAGTATAATGCGCCCCCATAGGCAGAGTCTGTAGTATAATGCGCCCCATAGGCAGTCTGTAGTATAATGCGCCCCCATAAGCAGACTGTAGTATAATGCACCCCATAGGCAGACTGTAGTATAATGCACAGCCCCATAGGCAAACTGTATTATAATGCACCTCATAGGCAGACTGTAGTATAATGCACCCCATAGGCAGACTGTAGTAAAATGGACCCCATAGGCAGTCTGTAGCATAATGCACAGCCCCATAGGCAGACTGTAGTATAATGCACAGCCCCATAGGCAGACTGTAGTATAATGCACCCCATAGGCAGACTGTAGTATAATGCACCCCATAGGCAGACTGTAATATAATGCACCCCATAGGCAAACTGTAGTATAATTCACCCCATAGGAAGACTGTAGTATAATGCACCCCATAGGCAGACTGTAGTATAATGCACCCCATAGGCAAACTGTAGTATAATTCACCCCATAGGAAGACTGTAGTATAATGCACCCCATAGGCAGACTGTAATATAATGCACCCCATAGGGAAACTGTAGTATAATTCACCCCATAGGAAGACTGTATTATAATGCACCTCATAGGGAGACTGTAGTATAATGCACCTGTAGCACCCTGAGGATTCGGCTGCTACAGGGGTATTGCACCTCAACCCAGAGGTGTGGTATTCCACTCCCGGGTAAGGATGGAGTATGGAACTGAGCTCAGTAGGCTGCATGCACTACATACATCCCATTTCCGGGAGACAGAACAACGGTACTCCCACCAGTATATGTGCAGGTACGACAGCGTCTGTCCCTGGCTGGAGTGGGAGGGGGGTGGAACATCCCAGTAGTGTAGGGGCAGATAGGGGGAGTAGTCTGGGTAAATGTAGGAGCTCATTGGGTGCTGGTCACCTGAGCTCACACATAGAGGGAGTATATAAGGTGGGCACCATCTTAGGACAGGGTCAGTCAGTCAGTCAGTCAGCGAGTCAGCAGTACTCCAGGAGAGGAGAAGGAAGAGGGACCCAGAGGCGCAGGACGAGAGGGGACCCCAAGAGCCCGTATGAGAGCTGATAAGGGTGAAGGGTCGGCAAAAGGGTACCGGATCCCAAGCTGGCAGAGGCAAAAGCACACCTTAGCCAGGAACCGGAGGTCGTGGGCAGGATCTGCCACGACCCTCACCAAATCCACCAGAATGGCACACCGAGCATAGGGTCAGGGAAGCCAGAGAAGGTTCAACCACCAAGAGACCCGAGGGAGCCGGACACAGGTGGATCCCTGGTGGGAACGGCCAGAAGAAGGGAGAGTCAGAAAGGAGCTCAGGACCATACTCAGGAATTGCCCGGGAGTTGGCCGAGTCCAGGACCTGGTGGACGCAGCACGGCTTGGGTGGTCACTGCTGTACAGAGTGACCCGAGCAACACCAGTGAGTAAAAACCCTGAACTGCATTTCATGCCTCTGAGTCTCCTTGCTGCACCTTCACAACCACCATCCTCCACGTCTGACCCCCTGAGGCTATACCCCTCCCGTTGGGGGTTATACTACCACAGCTGCACACACACCACCAGCCTCAGCGGACCATCCTGCAGCGGCGGCCTTTTGACCACAAATCAACGGGTGGCGTAGTCGACACTAAAAACATCTACAAGGACTGCCGCACACTGAGTTTGACACCCTGGGCACGGACCGGGTCACAGCCACTCGGAGACTACAACCCCCATCTGATCCGGCTCCGGGTATCCCTAACAACATGGCCCAGGGGGCGCGTCAACATTGGCGTAGTCGGCAGGATAACGTGCCCGCAACCACCGGGTACTGCGTGCCTGAAGAAAAGTTCATATTTACCGTAAAAAGAAGTCTCCCGCCAATTCCAGAGGGTCCCCGCCATCGGACGCATCTCGGATCAGTTCCCGCCATTTGCCCGTCATCTGCAGTCTTTTCCCGCCATCCACAGAGTTTCCCGCCATTGGGAAGCGATTCCCGCCATCAGAAAAGATTTCCCGCCTTGGCAGAGCGGACGCCATTATGGGCGTGCCAAAGGATGGCAAGAGGACACCTCCCATCGTGGGCCAGGACAGAAAATGGCGCCAAAAGTGGAAACCGCCCCCACCAGCAGAGACTGTGATGATTGATATGTCCATCAGCGTGAGGGAACTGCCCCTGGAACTGGCAATCACAAAGTTGCCCCAGGACGACCCCCAATGTGGGCATATAGAGAACAAAAGAAAGAAGATGGGAGCAGCTTGGAGGAGTCTGGAGGAGAGTCCAGAGAGAACACACCCGGAGATGGAGGGAGAGTCAGGCAGCACCGACCCAGTGGTCAGGAGCCTGTTGCAGGCCGCCACTCCAGAAGGCCTGCTGGAGATCCTGGCGCAGCTCCCTGGAGATCGGGAGCGTGCACAGACCGCGCTGGAGGGCCTAGCACGAAGGATGGCCCGGGTGCAGCAGGAGACACTGGCGGAGTGGACCCGAGAGATGGCCCGGCAGGCCGGAGCCCGCCAGCGAAGCATGCCACCCGCAGCGAGGAGCAAGTCCACCTCTGAGGACGGCGAAGGAAGGACGACGGCCGGAGACGACGCCGCGGAGGGAGCCGAAGAGATGAAGGCAGGTAATGGGGACGACAGCATCCCGTGCCCAGAAGCCGTAAACCTGCCCCAGCTCCCCGTCGCAGAGCCCGAAGCCCCACTCACCGTTCCCGTAACCGCTGCGTCATCGCTCCAAGCTAGGCCTCAAGCGGCCGGAGCCGCGGCCACGCCCCCTGTGACGTCACGGGCCTCAATTCTGAGCGCGGCCAAGCAAGAAGCGCCCCCGGCCTGGTCGCAGGGCCGAGTACCCCCGGGCGCAGCAGTACCAACAGCGCCCTATACCACAGCCGAGCCACCGGCCTGGTCGCTGGGCCAAGTAACCCCGGGCGCCGCCGTCTTCACGGTGCCCTTCACCTTCAGGGTGCCCCAGGCCTGGTCGCAAGGCCTGGTGAACCCGGGCGCCGCTACCACCACCGCGCCCTCAACGTCCACAGCGCCACACCTGGGTGAAGACCTGTTTGCCCAGCAGACTTGCCCGGATGGGCAGCCCCCTGTGTGGCCACCGGAGTACCACCATCCCCGACTCCGGAAAGACCCCTGGATGAGCCCCTGATCCCGGCTCCCGCCAAGATCACCCCACTCTCGTTGGAGGAAGCCCAGTTCGAGTGGGACTTTACCGGTGAGGACCTGATGGGATTCACCGAGGAGACCCGGGCAGCCGCAGCCCAGCGTGCGGAGTGCTGCCGGCAACAGTTGGAGGTCTTTGCTAAGGAGCGACGAGAGAGGCGGGTCCGCGAGGAGCGGCTCCAAGTGAAGAGCGCCGAGCAGAAGAGCCGAGCCCGCAGAAACCCCCGTGCTGCCCACGGTCCCCGTGCCAGCGGGACTGTAATAAAATTCCAGTTGGAGCACGGGTGGGGTTTCATCCGGGACCACAAGACCCCCGGCGACGTCTTTGTCACCCGCAGAGACGTTGAAAGTCATCTGCCGGAGGGACACAGAGGTCGTGACCTATACCTGGGTGATGAGGTCACCTTCACCCGGCATCAGTGCGCCAAGGGCCCGTATGCCCTGCATGTGCATAGACTGACTGAGGAGGAGCTACGGGGTGAGGAGGATCAAGAGGACCCGGACGGGTCTAAAGATTACTCTCAGCCAAGAGCACACCGCCACTGATGAACTGTAAATAGAATATGTAAATAGTTACCCGTCTGGGTACAAAAACTGCTGCTACCAAAGTGTAGTCCCCGTCGGGACCAGCAAGTGAATACCCGTGTGTCCCTATCCCCTAACAGGCTGAGGACTGTGAACAGCCATTCCTGTTCCCCACTGGCCGAGGACTGAGAGCGGCCACACCTTCCCCTTGTATATAGTTGCGCTTTTTAAGGCGCCCCCTACCGGTTTTATAGGAAACTGTTGTTTTTCTACCAGAGACTGTGGCACTTACCTGGTCACAATTTGCACAAGTGGCCAGAGATCAAAAATGTTTATAATGAAAAGTTTTTATATGAAGAGTTTATTGCTGCTGATGATATATATAATGTTTATATGTTCTATATGTTTATGTTATGAAAAAAAATTGTATGTTTTTGGATGTTTATTCTTTTACGGCCTGAGGACGTGCTGTGATTTACCAGGGGGGAATGTAGCACCCTGAGGATTCGGCTGCTACAGGGGTATTGCACCTCAACCCAGAGGTGTGGTATTCCACTCCCGGGTAAGGATGGAGTATGGAACTGAGCTCAGTAGGCTGCATGCACTACATACATCCCATTTCCGGGGGACAGAACAACGGTACTCCCACCAGTATATGTGCAGGTACGACAGCGTCTGTCCCTGGCTGGAGTGGGAGGGGGGTGGAACATCCCAGTAGTGTAGGGGCAGATAGGGGGAGTAGTCTGGGTAAATGTAGGAGCTCATTGGGTGCTGGTCACCTGAGCTCACACATAGAGGGAGTATATAAGGTGGGCACCATCTTAGGACAGGGTCAGTCAGTCAGTCAGTCAGCGAGTCAGCAGTACTCCAGGAGAGGAGAAGGAAGAGGGACCCAGAGGCGCAGGACGAGAGGGGACCCCAAGAGCCCGTATGAGAGCTGATAAGGGTGAAGGGTCGGCAAAAGGGTACCGGATCCCAAGCTGGCAGAGGCAAAAGCACACCTTAGCCAGAAACCGGAGGTCGTGGGCAGGATCTGCCACGACCCTCACCAAATCCACCAGAATGGCACACCGAGCATAGGGTCAGGGAAGCCAGAGAAGGTTCAACCACCAAGAGACCCGAGGGAGCCGGACACAGGTGGATCCCTGGTGGGAACGGCCAGAAGAAGGGAGAGTCAGAAAGGAGCTCAGGACCATACTCAGGAATTGCCCGGGAGTTGGCCGAGTCCAGGACCTGGTGGACGCAGCACGGCTTGGGTGGTCACTGCTGTACAGAGTGACCCGAGCAACACCAGTGAGTAAAAACCCTGAACTGCATTTCATGCCTCTGAGTCTCCTTGCTGCACCTTCACAACCACCATCCTCCACGTCTGACCCCCTGAGGCTATACCCCTCCCGTTGGGGGTTATACTACCACAGCTGCACACACACCACCAGCCTCAGCGGACCATCCTGCAGCGGCGGCCTTTTGACCGCAAATCAACGGGTGGCGTAGTCGACACTAAAAACATCTACAAGGACTGCCGCACACTGAGTTTGACACCCTGGGCACGGACCGGGTCACAGCCACTCGGAGACTACAACCCCCATCTGATCCGGCTCCGGGTATCCCTAACAACATGGCCCAGGGGGCGCGTCACACCCACATAGGAAAAAAATAAATACAATACTCACCTCTCCTCCCCGTTCCCCCGCTGCTCCGAGCAGCGCGCCCACACATCTCAGGACAGCGGGCCGGGCCTCAAGTGATGACGTTATTGACGCCAGATGCAGAGGGGGACTGATGGGAGAGAGAGCGTAGTGCTCCCTCTCTCATTACTTAACTTGTGGTGACAGGCGGGGGGCTGATGCTGGCACTGGGGGCCCCCGCCCTTCTGCTCAAGGGCCCCATAGCGGCCGCCGGGCAGTGCAGGGACATTGAGTCTCCCTTCTCTGCCCCACAGTGTAGCTGTATCAGTGTGCGGCGCACATACAGTTACACTAGCATAGCTCCGGGTGGGCCCCCTCAGAGCACGGGTCCCGGGACCACCGCCTCCTCTGCCCCCTCCCCCCCAGGTAGCTACGCTACTGGTTTTCAGCCTTCATCATTATAACGATCACATTTTTGTTTTCAGGTCATGCAGTGGTGTAAGTCCACAGGTATAAGGGTAATAGGTGTGATTACAAGCCGGAGCATATTCTTCTCATTGGAAACATGCCCTAGACCTTACAAGTACCTACTGTTTCTATGGCAGCCCCTATCATTCCACCAAGCATCCTATAGTAACATGATTTCAGTACGAACCATATTATAATCACTGAAAACAGCAGAGGTCATGGGACTCACTCCCAGGTTTGCAGGCACAGCAGTTGCGCAACTAAGGTGCACATCCCCACTCAGACATACTGTGGTTTCCTACTGTGCATTGTGACCTTACTACTGTGTGTTATTCCTGTGCTATATCATGGTGTACATTATCTCCGTAGTGTGACATAACTTTATTATACCAGTACTAGGATATCACTATGTTTATTATGTCTGTACTGTGACATCCATGTGTTTATCATCCCTGTATTGTGACATTATGGTGTCTATTATTCCTATAGTGTGGCATCACTGTTTATTGTCTCTGTACTATGACATCACTATCTGTACTGTGACATCACTGGTTTTTATGTCTGTATTGTAACATCACTGTGTTTAATACATCTGTGCTGTGACATCACAAAATGCCACAGGTTAAAAAAAAATACAAAATAAATAATAAGAGCATGATGTGGATGGAATTACAGAGAATCTGTCTGTATGATCAACCAAAGCCCAAAAATACATCTTTAGTCCAGCCACAGGAATTTAGCATAAAATCTTCTTTATTGAATAAAACATTGTTGTGACAGAGTGACATCATAAAAATTAGGTGCAAACCCTACGCATTTCAGGCATCTTACCCACTCTTAATCATGACACATGGTATGATTATAGCGCCAACATATTCTGCAGCACGTCAGAGTGTACATATACTAAAAATAAAAACAAAGTGAGCAAATACCCTGTAATAAGTAAATGAATACACATAGTGAGTGAGGTGAACTACAAGAGTTAGGGACCATCCCGATTGAGTTCACCTTGTCGTGGTGGGATGGCTTTAATGCTTTTTTGATCAAAATAGTGTTAACTAAGTGCCCTGTTATGTGCATGTACTATTACTGTTCACTTACTTATTACAGTGTATTGCTCATTTTGTTTTTTTACCTTAGGTTCTGTCTGTTGAATGGCCACAATGTGAATCACACTTATGCATTGCACTTATACCAACATATGCTCTAGCTCAATTTTTTGTTTATGTACTAGCAATATTAGACATTACAGAATACCACATAATTCTACAATTGCAAGAGGAACGAGGGCCCTGATCGCAAGAGCTTATGATCTATTAGGAGGCGCCGGATAAAAACCAGGGACGCCAATCAGACCGGACCGCCCCATAGGCAAGTATAATAAAAGCTATTTTTCGTGTTATGCAGAGCGCATTGGGGACATATATATACTATTCTAGAATGCGGTTGTGGCGCCCCTGCGGGTTCAGTCGCCACAGGGATACTGCATCTCACCCAGAGGTGTGGTATCTCACTCTCAGGTAAGGATTGAGTACTGCCCGGGACCCTAACACCTGCATCCAACATATCCACTTCAGTAGGGCAGGGCGAGATTGCTCCTAAGGGAGAGCACAGTCCCTGGTCCCTAGCTGAAGGGTGGAACTATGTAGTGGGTGTGGGTGGAGGATGTAGTTCAGGGGAGCACAGGAAAAGAAGTGATATAAATAGAGGGAACCATCTTGAAAGTTCAGTTCAGTCAGAGGAGGAAAGTGTGTGGAGCAGGAGCTCAGCAGGAGCTCTGCTCAGGAGGAGGGTCTAATTAGAGAGGCCCAGGACTGAGAGAGGAGAGGGAGCAGGAGAAAGGCTCCAGGAACAGAAGGGATCCCAGGGGTACGGGAAGTGCTGGAGGCCACCCGTACGCCTGAATCTGCCAAGCAGTGGAGGGATGGAGCCGCAGAGGGAATCGGCCCCTAAACTAGTGAACTACAAGGCTCAGCTAGGAACCGGAGGCTGCAGCATTTCAGGTGCTGCAGCCAAAAGCCACATCTAACTCACCGAAAAGGTGGCCACAGAGGGTCCAGGGGACTGCAGGTCGCCAGACAAGACCCGAGGCTACCGGATTGGGACACTGATTGCGAGGCGCAGGGCAGGAGGGCGAGAGCCAGCGCAGGAAGACAACTGAGGAAGGCACATGGAAAGGGGTCCTGTCAGGCACTCTTGAATTACCCGAGGGATTGCTGAACCCCTGCCTGGTGAACGCAGCACGACGTGGGAGGTTGTAGTCCGGAACCTGTAACCTGAGGAACTTAATAACTGTGAGTAAACTCGGAAGACTGCACCCCACTGTCTCTGTGATTATTATCTGCGCCATCACCCCTGCACTACAACGCCCAGCATCACCTATATCAGCTACAACATCCACACTGCCCTGGAGCTAAGCTCTGCCTGTGGAGAGCTAAACCAACCCTGCTGCATTTACATCAGCTCCAGAGGACCTGCTCCGCAGCGGCGGCTCCACATAGCCGCATACCACAGGTGGCGTCACGAACTGTATATAAAAAGAATTGTAATTCCCCTGTAAATATTCCCCTTTTTACTGACCGCCCTTGGTCACGGACTGGGTCACCGCCACTGTGACATCTCCCCTAGCAACGACCGGCCCGGCATCGGGTACCCCACGGCCCAGGGGGCGCGTCACAGTCACATAGGCCTTACAGGTGGTGGCCCTACTTTACATGGGAAAAACCTGGTGACAGGTTTCCTTTAACCGGGTTTCGGGGAGAGTTTAGTAATAGGGAGACCGATGAGTAGTGAATTGTAGACAAGACGAGAATTAATCAGAACGACAGAGTAAAGAGTTTTTGTAGTTTCCATGGTAATAAAAGGAAAAATTCTGGAGGTGCAGGTGACATGAGCAACTGATCGGATGTAGGGAGTGAGGGAAAGATCTGAGACAAGATAGAGATGCCGGGCGCCATGGTAGAACCACACACGGAATGGGAACGTCCGGTGTCGGTAGGTGAGGGGCGGGGAGAGGAGGCGTTCAGTTTTGGAAAGATTCTGTATCAGGTATAGACAGGACATGATGCCCGGACCCTGGGGTGCTGCTGGGGTGCAGGCTGCACAGGTGACAGTGGGTGCCTTTCTTTGCATTCTCCAGTGTTTATGAGCAGTTTATGTGATGTCAATACCAAAGAATGAAGTCATAAGAACATTATGGCCACGTGAAAGTATGCTAGGATTTCCGGATTAGAGGTCTATTTACATAAAGCGATCATTTCATTGGACGCGTTTCCCAATCACAAATCCTCAGGTCTATTCACTGCAGTAAACCCAGATCGGCGCCTCTTGTGTCCTTCCCTTTAATTCTCCTATGGCCACAAGACCAGGGTCATGTTAGTAACAGAGGGAGCAGATCGGACTCAGGAGGAGACCTCTACAAGAGGGAGGAAGTCAGCAAGCAGCCTCGTCAGGGTGACGTCATCAGCTCGTTCCCTCCCCGATACTTACAGCGTGCGGAGCGGCCCCGCCCCCTGCTCCTTACCCAGTCACTGACGTCACGGGGACTCCACCGGAACGTTCCGATAGGCGGGGCTTCCGATTACGTCACTGCAGTTTAAATACTCTGAAGAACAGATCGCTGTATTCGGGCGAATCGTCAGCTCCTGAGAATCACATCGCGACAGACAGGTCGCAGGCGGAGCCTCCATTATCGATCACTCGGCTGGATTATCCTCTGAACTACAACCATGGGGCAACTGTTTACCAGACTCATGAGCATCTTTGGTAACAAAGGTAGGAAGAAGTGACCGTCACTTACCGGAGATCCGGGAGGGGATTGTAATCTGCACTGTGCTGGAAAACCCGGATTATCCCTTAATAGGGATTGAGATTGACGGGTCTGTTATCTACTTATGGCTAATATACTCGTGTATATGTATATACACTATAAATATACGTATGTGTGTGCACATATGTATATGTGTTTATATATAATAAATATATAAAATCTGTTTATATTAATAGTTATAACTTATGTTTTTGGTAATCATGTGCTCTCCTATTGGTCTGATGTGGTTTATGGATACTAATTTCCTCCTTTACATATCACTGAGACTTGTAGTTCTCCCTGCCTTTTGATATCATTGCATGGTTATTACCGTAACCCCCTAGAATAACAGTCACCATCCCGGTAACCCTGGATTTTGCATCACTTTCTGTATTGGTGACGCCATTGTGTAATGTTCAGGAAGGCGCCTCTGATCATCCATTCACCTAATGTGACTGATCAATTCCCATATAATCTGGGGCATTCCTGTTCTTCACATAATGGGCAATGCAGAATTATCCCCCCTGATATTGTGGGAACCCCCTACCCCATCCACATACACTCATTAGACCTCACAGATTACATATCTGCTTGGACGGTGATTGTGGCCCTGATATTTTTCAGTATTGTACTCCAGGCCCCTCCGTACAACAAGCAGGCGGCCACATCCCCAATGTCCTGGGGAGCCAACATTGTGCCTTCCGGCCTTTGTGCCCCTCCAGTGTCTGATCTTCACCTCTCCCCTTTCTATTATCTGGACACCGCTTGTTGTGAATAGGATTCATGCCCTGGTGTTTTTCTACCATAGAAGCGGGGAGGGGGCGCTTGTTGGAGAGTTTTGTTCTGTTCTTAGCGAGTTTCTCTCCCCCTTGGCGCTGGCTGTTCTCTGAGTTCAGACATAGCTCACATTCCATTCTCTCCACATCTGTCTCTAGGGGAGGAAGGAGTCGTGTTTGTCAGTCTTCCATGCAGATCCTATGAATAAATATAATGGCGGTGATTTATCCTGCTGCATATGTATTCTCGCCTGCCTGCGCTATATGTGGCATGTGAAGGCCGTGGCAAACCTCACAGGTTGTACTTAATTGTAGCTGGCACTCTGGTTAGTGAAGGTTGGCCACATCAATGGGCATAAAACCAGATCACACCGACCACGTTTCCTGCTTGTAATACGACAGCTCCGCACTGTATAGATGAACCATAACCACTACTTGTCTCTTTTCCACAGAGCACAAAGTCATCATTGTTGGGCTGGACAATGCTGGGAAGACCACCATCCTGTACCAATTGTGAGTATTCCCACCCCCAGCAGATGGTCCAGGGACAATAGAGGAAGTGACAGACACTTGTCCAGCTAGGAGATGGCACTTGACAGGGTGTGAAAACAGCAGATTGTGATCAGTAGTGCCCTTCACTGCTGTATGATCTGTGGTCAGCCTAGAAAGGTCTATTCTTTGTGACCACAAGGCAGCAAAGATGGATGGTGAATATAATCTTTTCTAGAGCAGTGATTCCCCCCCCCCCAACCTGCTGCAAAAATGTTGCCCCCAGCATGCACAGACTGCCTCAGTACATGAGACCAGTTGCAGCTTTTCCATAGGTGGGTAACCATTGATCTACGGCTAGATGGGGGCACCATGCATCAAGAATGGCACGTAAATTCTCTTCAGTTTGGAGCCTCCTACCGCACCAGTGCCACTGAGTGACTATTTCCATTGTGGTCGCCTTAGTACAGTACAAGTGCTTCTTTATCTATGCGGATGCTAGAAAACGATTGCTTCTCTCTTCCAGTCTTATGAATGAAGTGGTTCATACAGCGCCCACTATTGGCAGTAACGTAGAAGAGATTGTCATGCGGAACACACACTTCCTTATGTGGGATATTGGGGGACAGGAGACCCTTCGAGCAACATGGAACAGTTACTACTCCAATACTGAGGTAAGAGATACGCTCCTTAGAAATGTGTTGGGATAAACATCCGGCCGTGAGTAAGCAGCTAGAGGCTCTACTGACATGGTGTCCTATGGTCACTTGCCAGGTATTGTGCACACCCAGAAAATATCATTCATTCCTCCTATTCCAATTAATAGGACTGGTGCATAAAACCTGGCAATGGGTGCCACATTATTATCACCTACGGTAGTGATTGCTGCTGGATCTCTAGACTAAGGTGTTATAGAGACCGCTGGAGATAGGGCTGTTCTATTGGTAGATGTGGCACAAATGTCCATTGGAGGATCCCTTTAAATGGGCCAAGTTTGAGAATTATATTATAGCATTGCAATTTCTGTATTTATCTAATATACCGTATATTCCGGCGTATAAGACGACTTTTGAAGACTGAAAAATCTTCTGTCTAGTCTGGGGTCGTCTTATACGCCGGTAATGCTTTTGAACTTTCAGAAATTGACATGCGGGGATACTCTGGGGGTGTTAATAAGCTGCCGTGGCCGTATCCCTGCCATGTCGGAGTTAATATAAGGTGGAGGGAGTTAAAATACGGCGGCGGTAGGTCCAGACAGTCAGCGCTTCTGTGCTGAAACTGACACATCGCTGCGTATTCCCAGCTCCGGACACAGCGCAGGGCTTCTGTGCCGACAGCTTTCACTTGTCACAGAAGCGCTGCGCTGTGTCCGGAGCAGGGAAGTTCGCATCGCTTCTGTGACAATATATGAAAAGCCGGCAATTCAGCAGCGGCATAAGCCGGCACCCGACAATTTAGAATAGAAAGAATAGAGCATCACACATAGACTAGATAGATAGAAACATGTCAGTCACATATATATGAAGTACAGTGACAGTATTGCTTACTGTACTTGTCATTTAGTGTAAAGGATTTATTAAAACAAATATTAGTGTTTTCGTGCACCGTCTCTTTAAAAAAGCCGGCCGGCAATTCAGCAGCGGTACCCGACAATTTATAACAGAAAGAATAGAGCATCACACATAGATTAGATAGACAGAAACATGTCAGTCACATATATATGAAGTACAGTGATAGTGTTGGTTACTGTACTTGTCATCTAGTGTTAAAATAACGGATTTATTTAAAAAAAAATTGGCGTGGGGTTCCCCTTAATTTTAGTCTCTAGCGGAGGTTAAGCAGACAGCTGGGGCAGATGTTTGAAGCCTGGGAAGGGGGTAATACCCACGGAGCTTCCCAGGCTACTAATATCAGCCCCCAGCTGAATACCTAGCCTTTACTAGCTATTAAAATGGGGGATCCCAAAAAAATGACGTGGGGTCCCCCCTATTTTAATAGCTAGCAAAGGCTAGGCAGACAGCTGGAGGCTGATATTAATAGCCCAGGAAGGGTGCCATGAATATTGGCCCCCTCCCAGGCTAGAAACACCAGCCGTCAGCCGCCCCAGAAATGGCGCATCCATAGGATGCGCCAATTCTGGCACTTAGCCTCGCTCTTCCACGCTGCCCTGGTGCGGTGGCAGGGGGTAATAGGGCTGGGGTTGATGTCAGCTTATAATGCCAGCTGACATCAAGCCCAGGTTAGTAATGGAGAGGCGTCTATAAGACACCCCCATTACTAACCCCATAGTCAAAGGTAAAAAAAAAAACACAAACACCCAGAATAAAGTCCTTTAATTGAAATAAAGACACAATTCTTTATTGTTCTAAATTAAACCATACTTACCGTCACGCCCATTCCAGCTGAAGCCAACGATCTCCTGCAATAAAAGTAAAATAATAAAGCAACATCATCCTTACCTTTCCATGGTTCCCAGGACCGGTCCAGCTCTGCTACATCGAGATGACAGGCTGGACCGCAGCAGAACGCTGCCATCCAGCCTGTCATCCCACAGACACTGAGAAGCGCAGGCATGCTTGCGCTCCTCAGTGTCTCGCTGTGACGGCATCCAGATGAGCCGACAATGAACTCAGCTCACCTCCTGGACGTCCGTCACTGACAGCGTGGGAAACTTCTACTGCGCATGCGGGGAGCAGGAGAATTTTCCCACGCTGTCAGTGACGTACATGAGGTGAGCCAAGTTCATTGTCGGCTCATCTGGATGCCGTCACAGTCAGACACTGAGGAGCACAAGCATGCCTGCGCTTCTCAGTGTCTGCGGGATGATAGGCTGGATGGCAGCGTTCTGCTGCGGTGCAGCCTGTCATCTCGATGTAGCAGAGCTGGACCGGTCCTGGGAACCACGGAAAGGTAAGGATGAGGTTGCTTTATTATTTTACTTTTATTGCAGGAGATCGTTGGCTTCAGCTGGAATGGGCGTGACGGTAAGTATGGTTTAATTTAGAACATTAAAAAATTGTGTGTTTATTTCAATTAAAGGACTTTTTTCTGGGTGTTGTGTTTTTTTTAATTACTTTACTAGAAATTCATGGCGGTCATGTCTAATATTGGCGTGACCCCATGAATTTCAGGCTTAGGGCCAGCTGATAATGCCAAGCTGGCCTTAACCCCTTTATTACCCAGTGAGCCACCGCACCAGGGCCCTGGATGAGTTGGGTACAGCGCCAGAAGATGGCGCTTCTATGAACGCGCCATTTTCTGGGGTGGCTGCGGACTGCAATTTGCAGCGGGGGTGGCCCAGAAAGCTTGGGCCTCCCTGCGCTGCAGATTCCAGCCCCCAGCTGCCTAGTTGTACCTGGCTGGACACAAAAATAGGGCGAAGCCCCACGTCTTTTTTTTTTTTAATTATTTCATGAAATAATTTAAAAAAAAAAGGGCTTCCCTATATTGTTGTGTCCGGCCAGGTACAAATAGGCAGCTGGTGGTTGGGGGCAGCCCGTTCCTGCCTGCTGTACCTGGCTGGACACAAAAATATGGCGAAGCCCACGTCAACATTTTTGGGAAAAATTAATTACAAAATTAATAATAATTTAGGGACTGCATCTTTATTAACCCCTCAATTGTCATTTAGTGTTAAAATAAAGGATTTTTTAAAAAGAAAATTGGCGTGGGATCCCCCATCATTATAGTCTCTAGCGGAGGTTAAGCAGACGGCTGGGGCAGATGTTTGAAGTCTGGGAAGGGGGTAATACCCACGGAGCTTCCCAGGCTACTAATATCAGCCCCCAGCTGAATACCTAGCCTTTACTAGCTATTAGAATGGGGGACCCCCCCAAAAAATGACGTGGGGTCCCCCCTATTTTAATATGTTTATGAGTGACAGTTTTCCTGCTATATACCTGCATGTCATAAGAATTTAAATGAAAAAAGGACCATGTTAAATTCAAATCTGTTTTTTTTAAATTTTTACCGGTGTTTGGTATGCGTTGGAAAAGGGGTAGTCTTATACGGTGAATATATCCTAAACTCTATATTTTAACAGGAAAGTAGGGGGGTCGTCTTATACACCAGGTCGTCTTATACGCCGGAATATACGGTAATTTTTAAAAAATGGCTGCAGGGATAGTGCTTCACTTTGAGTCTTACTGGAGCAATGATGGACACATTCTTCTAGTTTGCCGTAGCCTCCACTCTGATGGTCTTTGTTTCATTTCGTCTTTTTTATAGTTTGTCATTCTGGTGATTGACAGCACTGATCGAGAACGCTTGCCAGAGACGCGGGATGAGCTGTACAAGATGCTGTCACATGAGGTGAGTCATCCGCCCACTTTCTTATAGATTTTATACTGTGTCTTCAGGGTTACTGGATAAGTAGGTCTTAATAAATTAAGAGGGACTCCGGCAGAGAGACAAGGAGTCCCCAGCCTCACCATTTCAATGCAGGTTAGAAATAAATGAAACAGCCCAAACAAGAGCAGACTCTCATTGTGGTTATTCATTAGTGAGTCCTACAGATCCCCTAATGAATGATGGTTTTTGTGCAGGCAGTTTTGCAAAGACTAAGCTCTTACAGGCATGTCCTACCAAAATGACTTGCACAAAGGAAATCGTTAATTCAAGCATCTTCAAGAAGAATTCAAGAAGAATAAGGCCACGTGCACACGTTGCGTTTTCTACCTCAGAATTTGTAAGCCAAAATCAGGAGTGGGTGAAAAATACAGAAGTGGTGACGTGTTTCTATTATACTTTTCCTCTGATTGTTCCACTCCTGATTTTGGCTTATAAATACTGAGTTAAAAAACTCACCAAATTATCATTGTGTGCATGGAGTCTTTTTTTGCTTTCTCTTTGCTCAGTTTTCAGAGCTGGAACTAAGCAGAACCACCAAGTTTTTAAGGAGAATTTGGAAACTTTCTGCACCAAAAAACTCCCTTAAAAAAATAAATCGCTTCAGCTTTTTTTATTTTTTGCTTCTTAACAATTGTCCTTCTACGTATAGGACCTGCAGAACGCAGCCGTGTTAATCTTTGCAAACAAACAGGATGTGAAGGATTCCATGTCAGCCTCGGAGATCTCCACAATGTTGGCACTTAGCGCTATCAAAGACAGAGCTTGGCACATTCAGGGTTGCTGTGCGCTCACTGGAGAAGGGTAAGTCAGTTTCTAATGGCAAATTCTGACCTTCCCATAGTCCCCACATACAGTCATGTAATAAGTGTTGGCACCCTTGAAATTGTTCTAGAAAATGAAGTATTTCTCCCAGAAAATTATTGCAATTACACATATTTTGTTATATACCTGTTTATTTCCTTTGTGTGTATTGGAACAACAGAAAAAAACGGCAAATTGGACTTAATTTCACACTAAACCCCAAAAATGGGCAGGACAAAAAATGGTTGGCACCTTTTCAAAAATGTGGGTAAACAACTTTGTTTCGAGCATGTGATGTTCGTTCAAACTCACCTGTGTCAAGTAACAGGTGTGGGCAATATGAAAATCATACCTGAAACCAGATAAAAAGGGGAAAAGTTGACTCAATCATTGCATTGTGTGTCTGTGTGTGCCACACTAAGCATGGTGAACAGAAAGAGGAGAAGAGAACTGTCTGAGGACATGAGAACCAAAATTGTTGAAAAACATCAATCTCAAGGTTACAATCCATCTCCAAAGATCTTCATGTTCCTTTGTCCAAAGTGTGCAACATAATCAAGAAGTTTACAACCCATGGCACTGTAGCTCATCTCCCTGGCCTTGGTTGGCAGAGATAAATTGATAAAAGTTTGCAACGCCGGATAGCCTGGATGGTGGATAAGCAGCTCCAATAAAGTTCCAAAGAAATTCAAGCTGTCCTGCAGGCTCAGGGTGCATCAGTGTCAGTTTGCGCCATCAACTGACATTTCAATGAAATTAATCACTATGGCAGGAGAGCCAGGAGTACCCCACTGCTGACACAGACACATAAAATAGCTGGACTAC
Source organism: Phyllobates terribilis (assembly GCF_046119375.1). Lineage (NCBI taxonomy): Eukaryota > Metazoa > Chordata > Amphibia > Anura > Dendrobatidae > Phyllobates > Phyllobates terribilis. The sequence goes on from NW_027362765.1 coordinate 171,643,483, forward strand.
AGTTTGCCAAAAAATGTACGTGAGTAAGCCAAAATGCTTCTGGGAAAGCATCTTGTGGCCAGATGAGACCAAGATAGAGCTTTTTGATAAGGCACATTATTCTACTGTTTACTGAAAATGCAATGAGGCCTCCAGAGAAAAGAACACAGTACCTACAGTCAAATATGGTGGAGGTTCAAAGATGTTTTGCTGCCTCTGGCACTGGGTGCCTTGACTGTGTGCAATGTGTCTTGAAATCTGAAGATTACCAAAGGATTTTGGTTCGCAATGTGGTGCCCAGTGTCAGAAAGCTGGGTATGCGTCCAAGGTTATTGGTTTTCCAGCAGGACAATGACCCCAAACATACTTCAAGAAGCACCCAGAAATGGATGGAAACTAAGCGCTGGAAAGTTCTGAAGTGGCCAGCAATCAGTCTGGCTCTAAATCCCATTGAACACCTGTGGAGAGATCTTAAAATTGCTATTGAGAGAAGGCACCCTTCAAATATGAGAGACCTGGAGCAGTTTGCAAAACAATAGTGGTTCAAAATTTCAGTTGAGAGGTGTAAAAGTTTTTGTTTTGTTTTTCTCATATTTGTGTTGTTCATAAAGGAAATAAGCATGTGTAATTGCAATAATTTTCTGGGAGAAATACTGTACTTGATTTTCAGGAACAACTTCCAGGGTACCAACCAGTGATGAGCGAACGTGCTCGGATAACGTGTTATCCGAGTATTTTGGGCATGCTCTGATAATGTTTGAGTCCCTGCGGCTGCATGTTTTGCGGTGGTAGACACCCGCAACACAGGCGGGGATTGCCTAACAAACAGGCAATCCCTGCATGTATTGCGGATGTGTACCGCCGCAAAACATGCAGACGCAGGGACTCAAACATATTATCAGAGCATGCCCAAAATACTCTGATAACACCCGAGCATGCTTGGATAGCACGTTATCCGAGCACGTTCACTCAACACTAGTGCCAACACTTTAGGCCATGACTGTATATTCTAAACTATAGCTGTATGCTGTGCATTTGAAATGGGCGTTGGCCTTAGTACCAGAGAATTCCTCTGAAAGACCGTCTTGTGTAGATTCTCATAAACTTTGTGCCATAAACCATTTACTGTCCCATCATGTTGTTCTTTCTACTTAGTTTGTTTAGAAATCCCAAAGAATTTCCAGAATGTGTCCTTCAACTATCCTCGCTTTGTGTTCTGACACTCATGCTGATTGTAGCGAGTGAATCCAATTCTGAATCCCAGCAGTCACTGATATAATGTAGAAATGAGCATCCAGAGCTTGGGCTGAAAGGGGCGGTGCAGCACCTACAATGTCCTTTCTAAATATCTATCTTTACACCCTAACCACTGATTTAATATTGTTTATTATAAAGTACCCTGCACTTCTCCATATCTAGCTAATCCCTAAATGTTTTTTTTTACAACATGGAGTGGCCGCCACTTGTCATAAAACTGTAGTATTACTGCTACTCGTACAAATTTGGTATTTCCTACTAGAAAGTTACAAGAACCATGATAAAGTCAGATGTCTCATCACAAGTATCTTTGCTAGAAATTATACACTTACTTCAAGCAAGTCACAGCCCTAGTTTCAAGTAGCCACACAAGGTCCACCTAGTTACATGTATAGGGTGGCATTAAAAATTGCTTCTGATGATCAGATTTATGACAGCAAAAGAAAGAGAGGATCAACCCCACTGTGTCAGCATATTTAATTTCCAAGTGGAGCATTGCATGGCGTTTTCCCATAGACCCCTGTCTGAGTACTCCCATCCAGCCAAATCAAATGTCTTGCTTTGCACCGATGAGGTGCAAACATCCCAAAACACACGTCTACAAATTGAGTGTCTGATTACATGGCCTATAAATTTCCTTTCCCTGGCATGTCACTCTCCATAATGAGAAACATTACCCCTTAGATCCCAGTCAGAGGCCTTTCATACAGCCAAATCAGATCTCATGCTATGCACTGAGGAGGGGCAACACCCTGAAACATGTGTCTGCATATTGAGTTTCTGGTTTGGATTTTATCTCAAGTCATTTAGCAAGGCTTGTTAAAGGTTGATATTGACTTCTAGGATTGCTGCATCCAGTAGGTGACACTGGAGTTGAGGTCCTCTTCCCCTCTGAAGAGGCAATTTGCATCAGGAATACTGGCACAGCAATGCTTCTGGGGTCAGGCCAGTCTGTCATTATAGACTTCTGACTCTATGGCAAACCTAATAGGAAAGGTGCTTGCAGCTAGGTAAATGTGAGATGACTATTTTTCTTCAATTTGGAGGACAAAAAGATGGATTTAAATTTGTAGCTGGAAAACTTACTGCAACAGTCAGTAGAAAGAACTCAACAAGTTCTCTAGAACCTCTCCCTATAGAATCCATAATTTGTGACTTTCAGAGCCCTGAGAGGGCTGCTAGTTTTGCTGAAGATTTTGTGCCCCCCTCCTCCTAATGTTAATGATTGATCTTGTTTGCTTTTCCTCTACAGGCTGCCTGCTGGATTAGACTGGCTGAAGTCTCAAGTTACTGCAAACTGACTTTGATGGGAGCCTTTATATTTATTTTACATACGCTGGACACTTTTCGTATTACTTTTGTACAAATTGACTTTTTTTTTTTTTGATACAAACGTTTTTTTGCTTATTTTATGTGAAAAGAGAAGCAGCTGTGGACATCATGACGTGGATTGTGGATAACTCGGGCCAAGAGGGTGGGGAGAAGAACTGCATCAAGTTAACTCCGAATCTGCAAGAACTCAAGATTTCACTTCATGGTACAATAGTAGAGGGACCGGGAAGAAGGATTTTTATGCAACCAGCCATGCAAACTACAGTCTATGCTTGTAACTTGCAAAACAAAAATTGTGGATTTCTTCTTGCCGCTGTCTCTTAGATTGTGGGGATGTTGAGCGGTGAACATTTTCATCCAGCCTTGTGTATATTTTTGTAACTCCTATTTGACTACCTCAGCTTTCGCCAAGACTGTTCTGCCTACGGAGCATTTTTTGCTATGAAACGACTCATGTTTGCTTTAAGAGGAACAAGAATTTACATCTGGTTCATATGAGAGTAACCACAGCTGCACAACTTTTTTTTTTTTTAAATTAACCCTATAATGTGCTGCGTTTTTTAATCTGTACCTTCCTTTGTTGACAGAGGTCTTAAATGCACCATCAAGCACCACAGACCCCTTAGATGGGCAATAGGTTACATTTCCGTCACTGTGTATATGTATATTTCCCCTTCTTGTGAAAGTATATTTATTTTGTACGTCATGACCACCTCTTCCATTCCTTGCATTAACTCTTTAAGTCTGAGACCTCTCAAAGAAGGAAGGGTGTTGTTCACTTGTAAGAAGACATTTCATTGGTGCTATGAACCCCGGTATGAAGGGGGGATTGTTTTGTATAGTATTAACCCTTTCTGTGCCTGACGGTGCAGTGTGCTGGCATTGTCTGCACACGGGGCCTCAGTGAGGGAGTATTAAACAATGTTTTATTCTTATACCATCTGTGTCTTTTTTTTTTTTTTTTTTTTTTTTAATTTGGGAAGTGGAGCATATGGGGAGTTAGACTCTGCATGACTGGAGACAGATGAATATGTTTGTGCTTAGTCTAAGGGCGTTACCCTTTGTGCTGCCGTGACTGCATATTCTGCACTGATGTAACCTTGGATCGTACAGAGCTGGGCTGAAGGTTACGCAAAGACGTAAGAGAGTTGAGGACTTCAAGTACTGTCTTGCAGTGCTTAATTATCACGCTGATCATGTGACACGTTGTGAGACAGTGCAGCTTTTGTCCCACTTGTGTGTGCACATACCATTTTGATGTAACGTCACAGATTATAAGGGGTCTACAGAAGTGGAGAGAAGTCTACCATTGTAGCCACAGTTTAGCAGTTGAGATTGATTAATCATCATGATAATCTGTTTTTCACGTGTATGGGCATGTATTTCCATATTTATTCATTGTGCTAGTGGAGCTTTTAAAGAGAATCTGTCAGTAGGATCAACCCTCCTAAGCCGTCTATATGGGCATGTAGGTCATAGGATGCTGAATAACATGATACCTTGATATCTGCGATCCGATGGCTTATTCCAGAGAAATCCATATTAAATTTAAATGAGCTGTTAAGATCTATGGGCGGGATCTCCCTGAGAATCTGCCTACAGAGCTTATTTTCAATGAAAGGGGGTTTACCAGTGTAAGACATGTAATGACTGACAGTCTGCTCTCCTGATCTACATGTCACACACTGGTAACGCCCCTTTAATTGAAAATAATCTCTGGAGGCAGATAATCAGGTAGATCTATGCCCCACCCTTAGATCTTAACAGCTAATGTGCATATTAAGAAAAATGTGGCATTCTCTGGAATAAAATATTGGATTGCATATATCATCAAAATGTCATTTTATTCATCTTTCTATGACCTACATGTCCTTATAGAAGGCTAAGGCGGGTTGATCCTACCAACAGATTCCCTTTAGGGCTCGCTCACACCGCCAAGTGCTGTCCGATGTGTTATCGGATAGCACTCGTCCAATTTTATACTACGGGGCAGTGCACATCAGCGATTATTTTCTCGTACCGATTACCGCAGATGCAGGCAATGGAGCAGATGGAGAAATTATGTTCTCAGTCTCCCCCGCACCTGTGATACGATTCTCTCATGTGAGAAAATCGGACACAGTGCACTGACACTCAGCTCAAACTCTGGCAGAGTTCGAGCTGAGTTTCATTTGCATAATTGGCGCGATTCTCACATGAGAGAATTAACCCCTTACTGGCCTGGGGAGTATTAGTACACCCCAGGCCATCACCCCCAGTTCAGTGAGGGCTACGGCTTACAGCTGACATGTGCCCTCAATAGCCGCGGGTGGAATCGTGATCCACCTGCGGCTGTTAACCAGTTAAATGCCGCTGTCAAACTGACAGCGGCAGTTAACATCGCAGCGCCGGAAGCGCGGCATTAGCCCTTCCCATCGGTGACCCCGCGGTGATCGCGGGTTCACCGATGGGTTGGCATGACAACCCCGGGTCTGCAGCAGACTCCTGTGGTTGTCATGTCTCCCTTGCTATGAGCGCCACCTAGCGTCACATCTGCTACATAGAGGTGATCTGCTCATCGCCTCTGTGTAACAGAGCCAATCAGAAAACTGCAGCTTCTAGTCTCCTAAGGAGACTATAGAAGCATGCAGAAAGTGGAAAAAAAATGAAAAAAAATATGAAAAAAATAAAAAAATATAAAAGTTTAAATCACCCCTTTCAAAATAATAAAAAAAAAACCCCACATACACATTTGGTATCGCCACGTTCAGAACCACCCGATCTATCGATATAAAAAAAAAAATTAATCCGATTGGTAAACGGCGTAACGAGAAAAAAATTCTAAATGCCAGATTTACGTTTTTTTTGGTCGTCGCAACACTGAAATAAAATGCAATAACGGGTGATCAAAACATCTCATCTTTCCCAAAATAATATAAAAAAAAAAACGTCAGCTCGACATGCAAAAAATAAGCCCTCACTTGGCCCCAGATCCCGAAAAATGGAGACGCTACGGGTCTCGGAAAATGGCGCCATGTTTTTTTTTATTTTGTTTTTTGTAGCAAACTTTGGATTTTTTTTTCACCACTTAAATAAAAAAGAACCTATACATGTTTGGTGTCTACGAACTTGTAATGACCTGGAGAATCATAATGGCAGGTCAGTTGTAGCATTCAGTGAACGTGGTGAAAAAAACAAAACTAAAAAACAAACGTGGAATTGCATTTTTTTTTGCAATTTCACCGCACTTGGAATTTTTTTCCCGTTTTCCAGTACATGATATGGTAAAACCAGTGACGGCGTTTAAAAGTACAACTTGTCCCGCTAAAAATAAGCCCTCACACGGCCATATTGACCAAAAAAATAAAAGCGCTATGGCTCTGGGAAGAAGGGGAGCAAAAAATGAAAACGCAAAAACGGAAAATGCTCCGGTCATGAAGGGGTTATAATGGCCGTGTAAGAGAGTCCTTAAAGTGACTCTGTCTCACTGTACAGAAGACATTGCACTTCAGTGCTTTCTTCTTCACCTGTAATAAGCATGTGAATTATAGCAACTTCAGGGCTGATTGACCAAAAGGCATTACAGAATCCCAGCCAAAGAGTGCCGGCATATGGTGCCGTTTGGCCAATGAAGACAAGAAGTCCCCGTAACTAGTACACAGTACATGTTTATTGCAGGTGCTGTAGAACTCACTGACTCACAATGCAATTTTAGATAAGCTCTTTATTTTGTGTGTGTGTGTACATACTGTGGATATTAAAAGTCTACACTCCTTAGTTTAAAATGCCAGATTTTTTTGTGATGTAAAAAAAAAAAAAACTTACCAAGAAGAATAATTTCAGAACTTTTTCCACTTTTAATGTCGCCCATAATCTGTACAATTCAAGTGCCAAACTGAAACTTTTCGTATGAAAAAATATGGTTGCATAAATAACCACACCCTTAAACTAATACATTGTTGAAGTACCCTTTGCATTTATGACAGCATTAAGTCTTTTTGAGTAGGAGTCTATCAGCATGGCACATCTAGAATTGTCAATCTTTGCCCACTCTTCCTTGCAGCAGCGCACCGAATCTGTCAGATTGTGACGGCACCTGCTGTGCACAGCGCCCTCTTCAGGTCACCCCACAGATTTTCCATTGGATTCAGGTCTGGGCTTTGGCTAGGCCATTCCAAAACTTCTAGCGAAGCCATTGTTTTGTTGATTTGGTGGTATACTTATTGTTGAGCTGAAAGGTGAAACTCCTCTTCCACAGTAGTGGCTTGTAGATTTTGTTACAAAATTGACTATTTAGAACTGTTCAGAATTCCCTCCACCTTGACTAAAGCCCCAGTTGCAGCTGCCAAAAAACACCCTCAAAGCATTATGCTTCTTCCACCATGCTTCACTGTGGGTATGATGTTCTTTTGGTGCTGCGTAGTGTTGGCTTTGCACAAAACATACCTTTTAGATTTATGGCCAAAAGTTTAAACCTTGGTCTCATCAGGCCATAACATGTTTTCCCACATGCTTTTGGCAGACCTTATGTAAGTATTAGCAAAACATAGCCACGCTTGGATGTTTTTCTTTGAAAGAAAGGGCTTCCTTTTTGCCACTCTACACCAAAGGCCATACATGAAGAATACAGAAGACTGTTGCCACATAGAGTACACAACCAATAATTGCTAGAAATTCCTGCAACTTCTTCAATGATGTTTAAGGCCTTTTGGCAGCCTCTTGGACCTATTTTCTTAGCTTTTCATTGATTTTTGAGAGCCACCCAGTCCTAAGCAATGTCACTGTTGTGCCACATTGAAGCCACTTCTTGATGACTGTATTCATAGTGTTTCATGGTATATTAATGCCTTTAAAAAAAATTGTACTGTTTTCTTGATTTGTAAATTAAGAAAATGTCAGAAAAATTCAAGCTAAACATTATATGGGGGTTAATCTGAATCACTGTAAATTATGGCAGCTGTGTACTGGCTACTATTTAAAATGAGTTTAAATGTGATTGGCTAATTCTGAACACAATCACATCCTCAATTATAAGAGGGTGCTCACACTTGTGCAACTACATTATTTTAATTTAGTTTTTTTATTTATCCCCCTCAAAATGATTTTAGTTTGTCTCTCAATGGATTTGGACAGATTATAGGTGACATTAAAGGTGCAAAAAGTTTTGAAATGACACTTCTTAGTATGTTGGGTTTTCTTTAATGGCAAAAACATGTTGTTTTAACAGGGGTTTGTAGACTTTTATATCCACTATGTATGTATATACTATGTATATGTATGTATATATACACTGCTCAAAAAAATAAAGGGAACACTCAAATAACACATCCTAGATCTGAATGAATGAAATATTCTCATTGAATACTTTGTTCTGTACAAAGTTGAATGTGCTGACAACAAAATCACACAAAAATCATCAATGGAAATCAAATTTATTAACCAATGGAGGCCTGGATTTGGAGTCACCCCCAAAATTAAAGTGGAAAAACACACTACAGGCTGATCCAACTTTGATGTAATGTCCTTAAAACAAGTCAAAATGAGGCTCAGTATTGTGTGTGGCCTCCATCTGCCTGTATGACCTCCCTACAACACCTGGGCATGCTCCTGATGAGGTTGCGGATGGTCTCCTGTGGGACTAAAGCATCCGCCAACTCCTGGACAGTCTGTGGTGCAACTTGACGTCACGTTGGTGGATGGGGCGAGACATAATGTCCCAGATGTGCTCGATCGGATTCAGGTCTGGGGAACGGGCGGCCAGTCCATAGTTTCAATGCCTTCATCTTGCAGTAACTGCTGACAGACTTCAGCCACATGAGGTCGGGCATTGTTCTGCATTAGGAGGAACCCAGGGCCAACCGCACCAGCATATGGTCTCACAAGGGGTCTGAGGATCTCATCTTGGTACGTAATGGCAGTCAGGCTACCTCTGGCGAGCACATGGAGGGATGTGCGGTCCTCTAAAGAAATGCCACTCCACACCATTACTGACCCACTGCCAAACCGGTCATGCTGAAGGATGTTGCAGGCAGCAGATCGCTCTCCATGGCGTCTCCAGACTCTGTCACGTCTGTCACATGAGCTCAGTGTGAATCTGCTTTCATCTGTGATGAGGACAGGGCGCCAGTGGCGACTTTGCCAATCTTGGTGTTCTGTGGCAAATGCCAAACGTCCTGCACGGTGTTGGGCTGTGAGCACAACCCCCATCTGTGGACTTCGGGCCCTCATACCACCCTCAAGAAGTTGGTTTCTAACCGTTTGTGCAGACACATGCAAATTTGTGGCCTGCTGGAGGTCATTTTGCAGGGCTCTGGCAGAGCTCCTCCTGTTCCTCCTTGCACAAAGGCGGAGGTAGTGGTCCTGCTGCTGGGTTGTTGCCCTCCTACGGCCCCCTCCACGTCTCCTGGTGTACTGGCCTGTCTCCTGGTAGCGCCTCCAGCCTTTGGACACTACGCTGACAGACACAGCAAACCTTCTTGCCACAGCTCGCATTGATGTGCCATCCTGGATGAGCTGCACTACCTGAGCAACTTCTGTGAGTTGTAGAGTCCATCTCATGCTACCACGAGTGTGAAAGCACAACCAACATTCAAAAGTGACCAAAACATCAGCCAGAAAGCATCGATACTGAGATGTGGTCTGTGGTCCCCACCTTCAGAACCACTCCTTTATTGAGTGGGTCTTGATAATTGCTAATCATTTCCATCTATTGTCTATTCCATTTGCACAACCTCATGTGAAATTGATTGTCAATCAGTGTTGCTTCCTAAGTGGACAGTTTGATTTCACAGAAGTTTGATTCACCCGTCCAGGAAATCCCGTGTCGCTGATTGGTCCGGCCGCAGCCAATCAGCGACGCGGGATTTCAGAACAAGATGGCTGCCGTTAGCGGCTCGCATTGGAAGTACCTGCACAGGCAGCGCTGCTCCCCGGTCCTCAGTGACACGGTTTGCTGATTGGTCGCGGCGCCGACCGCGACCAATCAGCGATATTGGCGCGAAATTTAAAACACCGCTTCTCTGATTGGCGCCGGATTTGAAACACGCAGGCCACTGTCGGGAGATCAGCAGCGACGCAGCCGGGAGATGACCGGTGCTAGCAGGTCATCTCCCGGCTGCTCGCAGCAGAAGTACCCCGACCGGCGGCCTTGCTCCCCAGTCCTCCCTTCACACTTGCTGTCGGGAGATCAGCGGCCCTAGCCGCTGATCTCCTGACGGTAGCCGCATGGAGGTCAGCGGCGATGGTCATCTCCCGGATGCTCGCAGCGGAAGTACCCGCACAGGCAGCGCTGCTCCCCGGTCCTCACTAACACGGTCAGCCGCATACATATTCTAGAATACCCGATGCGTTAGAATCGGGCCACCATCTAGTATATATATATATATATATATATATATATATATATATATATATATATATATATATATATGTACAGTTATATGAAAAAGTTTGGGCACCCCTATTAATCTTAAGCTTAATGTTTTCTAAAAGTTGGTGTTTTTGCAACAGCTATTTCAGTTTGATATATGTAATAACTGTTGGACACAGTAATGTTTTTGCCTTGAAATGAGGTTTATTGTACTAACAGAAAATGTGCAATCTGCATTCAAACAAAATTTGACAGGTGCATAAGTATGGGCACCCCACCAGAAAAGTGACATTAATATTTAGTAGATCCTCCTTTTGCAAAAATAACAGCCTCTAGTCGCTTCCTGTAGCTTTTAATGAGTTCCTGGATCCTGGATGAAGGTATTTTTGACCATTCCTCTTTACAAAACAATTCCAGTTCAGTTAAGTTTGAAGGTCGCCGAGCATGGACAGCCCTCTTCAAATGATCCCACAGATGTTCAATGATATTCAGGTCTGGGGACTGGGATGGCCATTCCAGAACATTGTAATTGTTCCTCTGCATGAATGCCTGAGTAGATTTGGAGCGGTGTTTTGGATCATTGTCTTGCTTAAAGATCCATCCCCTGCGTAACTTCAACTTTATCACTGATTCTTGAACATTATTGTCAAGAATCTGCTGATACTGAGTGGAATCCATGTGTCCCTCAACTTTAACAAGATTCCCGGTGCCGGCATTGGCCACACAGCCCCAAAGCATGATGGAACCTCCACCAAATTTTACTGTGGGTAGCAAGTGTTTTTCTTGGAATGCTGTGTTTTTTTGCCGCTATGCATAACGCCTTTTTGTATGACCAAACAACTCAATCTTGGTTTCATCAGTCCACAGGACCTTCTTCCAAAAAGAAATTGGCTTCTCCAAATATGCTTTTGCATACCTCAGCCGACTCTGTTTGTGGCGTGCTTGCAGAAACGGCTTCTTTCGCATCACTCTCCCATATAGCTTCTCCTTGTGCAAAGTGCGTTGTATAGTTGACCGATGCACAGTGACACCATCTGCAGCAAGCTGATGCTGCAGCTCTCTGGAGGTGGTCTGAGGATTGTCCTTGACTGATCTCACCATTCTTCTTCTCTGCCTTTCTGATGTTTTTCTTGGCCTGACACTTCTGGCCTTAACAAGAACTGTCCCTGTGTTCTTCCATTTCCTTACTATGTTCCTCACAGTGGAAACTGACAGGTTAAATCTCTGAGACAGCTTTTTGTATCCTTCCCCTGAACAACTATGTTGAATAATCTTTGTTTTCAGATCATTTGACAGTTGTTTTGAGGAGCCCATGATGCCCTCTTCAGAGGAGATTCAAACAGGAGAACAACTTGCAAGTGGCCACTTTAAGTAGCTTTTCTCATGATTGCATACACCTGGCTATGAAGTTCAAAGCTCAATGAGGTTACAAAACCAAAAAAAGGACTTTAGTAAGTCAGTAAAAAGTAGGTAGGAGTATTTAAAACAAGAAAATGATAAGGGTGCCCATAGTTATGCACCTGTCAAATTTTGTTTGAATGCAGATTGCACATTTTCTGTTAGTACAATAAACCTCATTTCAAGGTAGAAACATTACTGTGTCCAACAGTTATTACATATATCAAACTGAAATAGCTGTTGCAAAAACACCAATTTTTAGAAAACATTAAGCTTAAGATTAATAGGGGTGCCCAAACTTTTTCATATAACTGTATATATACACTACCGCTCAAAAGTTTGGGGTTGTGCTTTCCATGTGAAATCATACTTTTATTTATCAAATGAGTTGCAAAATGAATAGAAAATATAGTCCAGACATTGACAAGGTTAGAAATAATGATTTTTATTAGAAAGAATAATTTTCTCCTATAAACTTTGCTTTCGTCAAAGAATGCTCCCTTTGCAGCAATTACAGCATTGCAGACCTTTGGCATTCTAGCTGTTAATTTGCTGAGGTAATCTTGAGAAATTTCACCCCATGCTTCCTGAAGCCCCTACCACAAGCTGGATTGGCTTGATGGGCACTTTTTGCGTACCATACGGTCAAGCTGCTCCCACAATAGCTCCATGGGGTTGAGATCTGGTGACTGCGCTGGCCACTCCATTACAGATAGAATACCAGCTGCCTGCTTCCTCCCTAAATAGTTCATGCATAATTTGGAGGTGTACTTTAGGTCATTGTCCTGTTGTAGGATGAAATTGACTCCAATCAAGCGCTGTCCACAGGGTATGGCATGGCGTGGAGTGATAGCTTTCCTTATTCAAAATCCCATTTACCTTGTACAAATCTCCCACATTACCAGCACCAAAGCAACCCCAGACTATCACATTACCTCCACCATGCTTGACAGATGGCGTCAGGCACTCTTCCAGCATCTTTTCAGTTGTTCTGCGTCTCACAAATGTTCTTCTGTGTGATCCAAACACCTCAAACTTTGATTCGCCTGTCCATAAAACTTTTTTCCAATCTTCCTGTCAAATGTCTGTGTTCTTTTGCCCATATTAATCATTTCCTTTTATTAGCCAGTCTCAGATATGGCTTTTTCTTTGCCATTTTGCCCTGAAGGCTAGCATCCCGGAGCCACCTCTTCACTGTAGACGTTGACACTGGCGTTTTGCGTGTACTATTTAATGAAGCAGCCAGTTGAGGAGCTGTGAGGCGTCGATTTCTCAAACTAGAGACTCTAATGTACTTGTCTTGTTGCTCAGTTGTGCAGCGGGGCCTCCCACTTCTCTTTCTACTCTGGTTAGAGCCTGTTTGTGCTCTCCTCTGAAGGGAGTAGTACACACCGTTGTAGGAAATCTTCAGTTTCTTGGCAATTTCTCACATGGAATAGCCTTCATTTCTAAGAACAAGAATAGACTGTCGAGTTTCACATAAAAGTTCTCTTTTTCTGGCGATTTTGAGACTTTCATAGAACAAACAAATGTAATGCTCCAGATTCTCAACTAGCTCAAAGAAAGGTCAATTTTATAGCTTATCAAATCAGCCAAACCGTTTTCAGCTGGGCTAACATACTTGTGCAAGGGTTTTCTAAACATCCATTAGCCTTCTTACACAGTTAGCAAACACAATGTACCATTAAAACACTGGAGTGGTGGTTGTTGGAAATGGGCCTCTATACACCTATGCAGATATTGCAATAAAAACAAGACGTTTGCAGCTAGAATAGTCATTTACCACATTAACAATGTATAGAGTGTATTTCTGATTCATTTAATGTTAGCTTCATTGAAAAAAAAGTGCTTTTCTTTCAAAAATAATGAACTTTCTAAATGACACCAAACTTTTGAACGGTAGTGTATATCTATACACAGTGGGTACGGAAAGTATTCAGACCCCTTTAAATTTTTCACTCCTTGTTTCATTGCAGCCATTTGGTAAATTCTAAAAAGTTCATTTTTTTTCTCATTAATGCACACTCTGCGCCCCATCTTGACTGAAAAAAAAAACAGACATCTAGAAATGTTTGCAAATTTATTAAAAAAGAAAAACTGAAATATCACATGGTCATAAGTATTCAGACCCTTTGCTTAGTATTGAGTAGAAGCACCCTTTTGAGCTAGTATAGCCATGAGTCTTCTTGGGAATGATGCAACAAGTTTTTCACACCTGGATATGGGGGTCCTCTGCCATTCTTCCTTGCAGATCCTCTCTAGTTCCGTCAGGTTGGATGGTGAACATTGTTGGGTAGCCATTTTCAGGTCTCTCCAGAGATGCTCAATTGGGTTTAGGTCAGGGCTCTGGCTGGGCCAGTCAAGAATGGTCACAGAGTTGTTCTGAAGCCACTCCTTTGTTATTTTAGCTGTGTGCTTAGGGTCATTGTCTTGTTGGAAGGTGAACCTTCGGCCAAGTCTGAGGTCCAGAGCACTCTGGAAGAGGATTCCATCTAGGATATCTCTGTACTTGGCCGCATTCATGTTTACTTCAATTGCAACCTGTCGTCCTGTCCCTGCAGCTGAAAACCACCCCCATAGCATGATGCTGCAACCACCATGTTTCACTGTTGGGTTTGTATTGGGCAGGTGATGAGCAGTGCATGGTTTTCTCCACACATACCGCTTAGAATTATCACCAAAAAGTTCTATCTTCGTCTCATCAGACCAGAGAATCTTATTTCTCATAGTCTGGGAGTCCTTCATGTGTTTTTGAGCAAACTCTATGCGGGCTTTCATATGTCTTTTACTGAGGATAGGCTTCCGTTGGACCACTCTGCCATAGAGGCCCGACTGGTGGAGGGCTGCAGTGATATTTGACTTTTTGGAACTTTCTCCCATCTCCCTACTGCATCTCTGGAGCTCAGCCACAGTGATCTTGGGATTCTTCTTTACCTCTCTCACCAAGGCTCTTCTTCCACGATTGCTCAGTTTGGCTGGACGGCAAGGTCTAGGAAGACTTCTGGTGGTCCCCACGTTCTTCCAATTAAGGATTATGGAGGCCACTGTGCTCTTAGGAACCTTGAGTACTGCAGAAATTCTTTTGTAACATTGACCAGATTTGTGCCTTGCCACAATTCTGTCTCTGAGCTCCTTGGGCAGTTCCTTCGAACTGATGATTCTCATTTGGTTTGACATGCACTGTGGGCTGTGAGGTCTTATATAGACAGGTGTGTGCCTTTCCAAATCAAGTCTTATCAGTTTAATTGTTAGAACCCTCCGGTTTGTTTTTTCCATCTTGTGTTTTGCAGTCACGTGACCATGTGCCTTTATATTCCAGCTCTGCTGGACTTCAGTGTTTGACTGTTTCTCTTGCCTGGTGCTTCGGTGTCTTTCTCTGTCAGTTCGCTTGGTCCTTCTTGGACCTCTAGTACCCTTTTGTCAGTTTGTCTTTTGTGTTCTGCAACAACTTCTCTGTTTAGGAGGTGTCCCATTTTTGTCCCAGTCCTTAGTTCTTTTAGGGACCCCTCCCTTAAAGCTATAGGTCTTCGTTCAGACTAGCCGAGGACTAAGGCGGGTCTGTTCGCTAGGAACAGGCAGCCCGCTACATCGTAGGGCTTCAGCTTAGTCTTACTGTAGGGACAGCTTTTCTCTATCTTTCCTTAGTACATGTTGCAGATCATAACAGTAAATCCAGCCCAAAAAACTAAAAGGAAAGAAATTCGGGGATCAATATGGTTTCCGTCCAGGATTTGGCTCAGCGTCTGCAGGGATTGTCTCTGGAGGTGGCCAAGCTTCAGCAACACGTGAGTAGCTGTTCTGGAGCTCATTATGTCGAACCCAAGGTAGGACTGCCTGAAGTTTTTCATGGTAAACAGCAAGATGTTTTTTCCTTTAAAAATGCTTGTTTGTTACATTTTCGTTTGAGACCAAGGTCCTCTGGGAATGAATCACAGGGGTGGGCTTTTACTCTCCAACCTAATGATCCGTGTTTAAGGTCTTTAGAAATTTTTTTTTCTGCTATGGGTCTATTATATGATGATCCTGACCGAGTCTCATCTGCTGAAGCAGAACTCAGGCGTTTGAATCAGGGGTCAGGTGATGTTGAAAATTATTGCACACACTTCAGGAGATGGGCTTCAGAAGTCTTATGGAATGATCCTGCGCTGAAATGTTTATTTTTTGCTGGTCTGAGTGAAAGGGTTAAGGATCTGCTAATTGCATTCCCTGCACCTGAGACTCTGCAGGATGCCATGCAGTTAGCTGTTCGTGTGAACAGGAGACTGAGGTCCAGGGTGAATGAGGTAAAGACTTCTGTAATGTCATGTCCTCGTCCCCAGAAAATCTGCTGTGACGGCGGAGAACCGATGGAGGTGGGGGCGAAGTCGCTCTCCTCTCAGGAAAGAGACCGGAGGTTCGCCAAGGGATTGTGTCTTTATTGTGGTAAAGCTGACCATTTGATTAAGTACTGTGAGCTTTGTTTAAGTAAAGAAAAAAAAAAAGTCAGTTAAGCCCGTATAGCTAGTTTACGCTCTGCAGGAGTATTTCTTTCTGGGAGTACTACTTTGCAGGAAAATTTTATTGAATTTCAGGTATTTGTGGATTGTGGTTCAACACTTAATGTGATTGATAAAGGGTTTTTGGAAAACCTTAAATTGAAATCCAAACCTTTGTCATCACCTATTTCTATGATTGCAATTAATAACACTCCCTTGAAATGTATTGCTCACAAGGTTGCTGCATTTCCCCTCACTATCAATGGAGTTCACCAAGAAATTTTGGACTTGGTTATATTAGATAATTTACCCTCTCCAGTTGTTCTAGGATTGCCTTGGTTAAAACTGCACAATCCTTTACTGGACTGGTCTGCTAATGTGATTATGTGAAAAAACCAGACAATGTGAACTGAGGTCTAAGATGGCAGACATACAAGAAACAGAGGCATGTTCACACTAGCAAAAAAGAAGCAAGACAAAAATATATCTCATACCCTACCATAATTATATATAAATGTAAAGCAAAATTGCATAATAAATATAGGGTACTTAGTGAACTATTTTTGATCAAAAAAAGTATACAAGCCGTCCCACCAGCGGCAAGGTGACCCTAAATTGGGACGGTACCTATACTGCCTATATTAAAAACCTTACTGTATATCAAAGTTGAAGTAATGCATATAAAAGGGTAGACAAATAGGACCGGGTCCCAACTCCAGACCACCTAGGCCCGTGGTAAGCTACATATATACCAATCAGCTCAACAAAGGGCATGCCACACCCTTAAATTGCACAGAATGCAAACAAGTCAAAAAACCAGACAATGTGAACTGAGGTCTAAGATGGCAGACATACAAGAAACAGAGGCATGTTCACACTAGCAAAAAAGAAGCAAGACAAAAATATATCTCATACCCTACCATAATTATATATAAATGTAAAGCAAAATTGCATAATAAATATAGGGTACTTAGTGAACTATTTTTGATCAAAAAAAGTATACAAGCCGTCCCACCAGCGGCAAGGTGACCCTAAATTGGGACGGTACCTATACTGCCTATATTAAAAACCTTACTGTATATCAAAGTTGAAGTAATGCATATAAAAGGGTAGACAAATAGGACCGGGTCCCAACTCCAGACCACCTAGGCCCGTGGTAAGCTACATATATACCAATCAGCTCAACAAAGGGCATGCCACACCCTTAAATTGCACAGAATGCAAACAAGTCAAAAAACCAGACAATGTGAACTGAGGTCTAAGATGGCAGACATACAAGAAACAGAGGCATGTTCACACTAGCAAAAAAGAAGCAAGACAAAAATATATCTCATACCCTACCATAATTATATATAAATGTAAAGCAAAATTGCATAATAAATATAGGGTACTTAGTGAACTATTTTTGATCAAAAAAAGTATACAAGCCGTCCCACCAGCGGCAAGGTGACCCTAAATTGGGACGGTACCTATACTGCCTATATTAAAAACCTTACTGTATATCAAAGTTGAAGTAATGCATATAAAAGGGTAGACAAATAGGACCGGGTCCCAACTCCAGACCACCTAGGCCCGTGGTAAGCTACATATATACCAATCAGCTCAACAAAGGGCATGCCACACCCTTAAATTGCACAGAATGCAAACAAGTCAAAAAACCAGACAATGTGAACTGAGGTCTAAGATGGCAGACATACAAGAAACAGAGGCATGTTCACACTAGCAAAAAAGAAGCAAGACAAAAATATATCTCATACCCTACCATAATTATATATAAATGTAAAGCAAAATTGCATAATAAATATAGGGTACTTAGTGAACTATTTTTGATCAAAAAAAGTATACAAGCCGTCCCACCAGCGGCAAGGTGACCCTAAATTGGGACGATACCTATACTGCCTATATTAAAAACCTTACTGTATATCAAAGTTGAAGTAATGCATATAAAAGGGTAGACAAATAGGACCGGGTCCCAACTCCAGACCACCTAGGCCCGTGGTAAGCTACATATATACCAATCAGCTCAACAAAGGGCATGCCACACCCTTAAATTGCACAGAATGCAAACAAGTCAAAAAACCAGACAATGTGAACTGAGGTCTAAGATGGCAGACATACAAGAAACAGAGGCATGTTCACACTAGCAAAAAAGAAGCAAGACAAAAATATATCTCATACCCTACCATAATTATATATAAATGTAAAGCAAAATTGCATAATAAATATAGGGTACTTAGTGAACTATTTTTGATCAAAAAAAGTATACAAGCCGTCCCACCAGCGGCAAGGTGACCCTAAATTGGGACGGTACCTATACTGCCTATATTGAAAACCTTACTGTATATCAAAGTTGAATTAATGCATATAAAAGGGTAGACAAATAGGACCGGGTCCCAACTCCAGACCACCTAGGCCCGTGGTAAGCTACATATATACCAATCAGCTCAACAAAGGGCATGCCACACCCTTAAATTGCACAGAATGCAAACAAGTCAAAAAACCAGACAATGTGAACTGAGGTCTAAGATGGCAGACATACAAGAAACAGAGGCATGTTCACACTAGCAAAAAAGAAGCAAGACAAAAATATATCTCATACCCTACCATAATTATATATAAATGTAAAGCAAAATTGCATAATAAATATAGGGTACTTAGTGAACTATTTTTGATCAAAAAAAGTATACAAGCCGTCCCACCAGCGGCAAGGTGACCCTAAATTGGGACGGTACCTATACTGCCTATATTAAAAACCTTACTGTATATCAAAGTTGAAGTAATGCATATAAAAGAGTAGACAAATAGGACCGGGTCCCAACTCCAGACCACCTAGGCCCGTGGTAAGCTACATATATACCAATCAGCTCAACAAAGGGCATGCCACACCCTTAAATTGCACAGAATGCAAACAAGTCAAAAAACCAGACAATGTGAACTGAGGTCTAAGATGGCAGACATACAAGAAACAGAGGCATGTTCACACTAGCAAAAAAGAAGCAAGACAAAAATATATCTCATACCCTACCATAATTATATATAAATGTAAAGCAAAATTGCATAATAAATATAGGGTACTTAGTGAACTATTTTTGATCAAAAAAAGTATACAAGCCGTCCCACCAGCGGCAAGGTGACCCTAAATTGGGACGGTACCTATACTGCCTATATTAAAAACCTTACTGTATATCAAAGTTGAAGTAATGCATATAAAAGGGTAGACAAATAGGACCGGGTCCCAACTCCAGACCACCTAGGCCCGTGGTAAGCTACATATATACCAATCAGCTCAACAAAGGGCATGCCACACCCTTAAATTGCACAGAATGCAAACAAGTCAAAAAACCAGACAATGTGAACTGAGGTCTAAGATGGCAGACATACAAGAAACAGAGGCATGTTCACACTAGCAAAAAAGAAGCAAGACAAAAATATATCTCATACCCTACCATAATTATATATAAATGTAAAGCAAAATTGCATAATAAATATAGGGTACTTAGTGAACTATTTTTGATCAAAAAAAGTATACAAGCCGTCCCACCAGCGGCAAGGTGACCCTAAATTGGGACGATACCTATACTGCCTATATTAAAAACCTTACTGTATATCAAAGTTGAAGTAATGCATATAAAAGGGTAGATAAATAGGACCGGGTCCCAACTCCAGACCACCTAGGCCCGTGGTAAGCTACATATATACCAATCAGCTCAACAAAGGGCATGCCACACCCTTAAATTGCACAGAATGCAAACAAGTCAAAAAACCAGACAATGTGAACTGAGGTCTAAGATGGCAGACATACAAGAAACAGAGGCATGTTCACACTAGCAAAAAAGAAGCAAGACAAAAATATATCTCATACCCTACCATAATTATATATAAATGTAAAGCAAAATTGCATAATAAATATAGGGTACTTAGTGAACTATTTTTGATCAAAAAAAGTATACAAGCCGTCCCACCAGCGGCAAGGTGACCCTAAATTGGGACGGTACCTATACTGCCTATATTAAAAACCTTACTGTATATCAAAGTTGAAGTAATGCATATAAAAGGGTAGACAAATAGGACCGGGTCCCAACTCCAGACCACCTAGGCCCGTGGTAAGCTACATATATACCAATCAGCTCAACAAAGGGCATGCCACACCCTTAAATTGCACAGAATGCAAACAAGTCAAAAAACCAGACAATGTGAACTGAGGTCTAAGATGGCAGACATACAAGAAACAGAGGCATGTTCACACTAGCAAAAAAGAAGCAAGACAAAAATATATCTCATACCCTACCATAATTATATATAAATGTAATGCAAAATTGCATAATAAATATAGGGTACTTAGTGAACTATTTTTGATCAAAAAAAGTATACAAGCCGTCCCACCAGCGGCAAGGTGACCCTAAATTGGGACGGTACCTATACTGCCTATATTGAAAACCTTACTGTATATCAAAGTTGAATTAATGCATATAAAAGGGTAGACAAATAGGACCGGGTCCCAACTCCAGACCACCTAGGCCCATGGTAAGCTACATATATACCAATCAGCTCAACAAAGGGCATGCCACACCCTTAAATTGCACAGAACGCAAACAAGTCAAAAAACCAGACAATGTGAACTGAGGTCTAAGATGGCAGACATACAAGAAACAGAGGCATGTTCACACTAGCAAAAAAGAAGCAAGACAAAAATATATCTCATACCCTACCATAATTATATATAAATGTAAAGCAAAATTGCATAATAAATATAGGGTACTTAGTGAACTATTTTTGATCAAAAAAAGTATACAAGCCGTCCCACCAGCGGCAAGGTGACCCTAAATTGGGACGGTACCTATACTGCCTATATTAAAAACCTTACTGTATATCAAAGTTGAAGTAATGCATATAAAAGGGTAGACAAATAGGACCGGGTCCCAACTCCAGACCACCTAGGCCCGTGGTAAGCTACATATATACCAATCAGCTCAACAAAGGGCATGCCACACCCTTAAATTGCACAGAATGCAAACAAGTCAAAAAAACAGACAATGTGAACTGAGGTCTAAGATGGCAGACATACAAGAAACAGAGGCATGTTCACACTAGCAAAAAAGAAGCAAGACAAAAATATATCTCATACCCTACCATAATTATATATAAATGTAAAGCAAAATTGCATAATAAATATAGGGTACTTAGTGAACTATTTTTGATCAAAAAAAGTATACAAGCCGTCCCACCAGCGGCAAGGTGACCCTAAATTGGGACGGTACCTATACTGCCTATATTAAAAACCTTACTGTATATCAAAGTTGAAGTAATGCATATAAAAGGGTAGACAAATAGGACCGGGTCCCAACTCCAGACCACCTAGGCCCGTGGTAAGCTACATATATACCAATCAGCTCAACAAAGGGCATGCCACACCCTTAAATTGCACAGAATGCAAACAAGTCAAAAAACCAGACAATGTGAACTGAGGTCTAAGATGGCAGACATACAAGAAACAGAGGCATGTTCACACTAGCAAAAAAGAAGCAAGACAAAAATATATCTCATACCCTACCATAATTATATATAAATGTAAAGCAAAATTGCATAATAAATATAGGGTACTTAGTGAACTATTTTTGATCAAAAAAAGTATACAAGCCGTCCCACCAGCGGCAAGGTGACCCTAAATTGGGACGGTACCTATACTGCCTATATTAAAAACCTTACTGTATATCAAAGTTGAAGTAATGCATATAAAAGGGTAGACAAATAGGACCGGGTCCCAACTCCAGACCACCTAGGCCCATGGTAAGCTACATATATACCAATCAGCTCAACAAAGGGCATGCCACACCCTTAAATTGCACAGAATGCAAACAAGTCAAAAAAACAGACAATGTGAACTGAGGTCTAAGATGGCAGACATACAAGAAACAGAGGCATGTTCACACTAGCAAAAAAGAAGCAAGACAAAAATATATCTCATACCCTACCATAATTACCAATTTAAATTACCGTCCCAATTTAGGGTCACCTTGCCGCTGGTGGGACGGCTTGTATACTTTTTTTGATCAAAAATAGTTCACTAAGTACCCTATATTTATTATGCAATTTTGCTTTACATTTATATATAATTATGGTAGGGTATGAGATATATTTTTGTCTTGCTTCTTTTTTGCTAGTGTGAACATGCCTCTGTTTCTTGTATGTCTGCCATCTTAGACCTCAGTTCACATTGTCTGGTTTTTTGACTTGTTTGCATTCTGTGCAATTTAAGGGTGTGGCATGCCCTTTGTTGAGCTGATTGGTATATATGTAGCTTACCACGGGCCTAGGTGGTCTGGAGTTGGGACCCGGTCCTATTTGTCTACCCTTTTATATGCATTACTTCAACTTTGATATACAGTAAGGTTTTTAATATAGGCAGTATAGGTACCGTCCCAATTTAGGGTCACCTTGCCGCTGGTGGGACGGCTTGTATACTTTTTTTGATCAAAAATAGTTCACTAAGTACCCTATATTTATTATGCAATTTTGCTTTACATTTATATATAATTATGGTAGGGTATGAGATATATTTTTGTCTTGCTTCTTTTTTGCTAGTGTGAACATGCCTCTGTTTCTTGTATGTCTGCCATCTTAGACCTCAGTTCACATTGTCTGGTTTTTTGACTTGTTTGCATTCTGTGCAATTTAAGGGTGTGGAATGCCCTTTGTTGAGCTGATTGGTATATATGTAGCTTACCACGGGCCTAGGTGGTCTGGAGTTGGGACCCAGTCCTATTTGTCTACCCTTTTATATGCATTACTTCAACTTTGATATACAGTAAGGTTTTTAATATAGGCAGTATAGGTACCGTCCCAATTTAGGGTCACCTTGCCGCTGGTGGGACGGCTTGTATACTTTTTTTGATCAAAAATAGTTCACTAAGTACCCTATATTTATTATGCAATTTTGCTTTACATTTATATATAATTATGGTAGGGTATGAGATATATTTTTGTCTTGCTTCTTTTTTGCTAATGTGATTATGTGTTGGAGTCCTAAGTGCTATAATAAATGTTGTAATGGTCGCATCGCAGCTGTGGAAAAAAGGGAATTACCTGTACCTAATCAAGATTTTTGGAGGTTTTTTTCAGAGGAGGAGTCACAAGTTTTACCTCCTCATAGGGATTATGATTGCGCCATTGTGTTTATTCCTGGAGCTACTCTTCCCAAGAGTCGCTTGTTTAATCTGACTATTCCTGAAAGAAAGGCCTTGGAGAAGTACATACAGACTAGCCTAGCTGCTGGTCATATTAGACCTTCTAAGTCGCCTGTGGCAGTTGGATTTTTATTTGTTAAAAAAAGGATGGGGGTTTACGTCCATGTCTGGATTTTCGTGAAATTAATACGATTACCGTACGCAATTCCTACCCATTGCCGTTAATTTCTGACTTGTTTAACCAGTTGGTGGGGGCCAAGTGGTTCTCTAAAATTGATCTCCGGGGGGCATACAATTTGTTACGAGTGAAGGAGGGTGATGAATGGAAAACTGCTTTTAACACTCCGGTAGGTCATTTTGAGAATCTGGTGATGCCTTTTGGCCTTACCAATGCACCTGCATTTTTTCAGAACCTTGTTAATGACATCCTGAGACCTTTGATTGGTAAGAATGTGGTTGTGTATTTGGATGACATTTTGATTTATTCACCAGATTTAGAGTCCCATTTGCAGAGTGTACGTGAAGTTTTGCAGTTATTGAGTGATAATTCACTCTTTGCTAAGCTGAAGAAATGTGAGTTTGCTGTGCAGAAAATTAGTTTTTTGGGCTACATTGTCTCCAGCGAGGGCTTTGAGATGGACCCGGTGAAGGTTCAGGCTGTGCAGGAATGGCCTAGGCCTATTGGTTTGAGATCTATAAAGAAATTTTGGGGTTTTGCCAATTATTACAGGAAATTCATTAAGAATTTTTCTATAATTGTTAAGCCTCTGACCGATCTCACCAGGAAAGGTGCGAATACAGCCCAGTGGACAGCTGAGGCCATTGAAGCGTTTGAGTATTTCAAAGAGAGGTTCAGTTCTGCCCCTATCCTTATGCAGCCTGATGAGACCAAGCCTTTTTTGGTCGAGGTTGATGCTTCATCGGTGGGCGTCGGAGCAGTTTTGTCTCAGGAGAACAAGGGTGGAGTACATCTTTCTTTTCGAAAAAAATTTCAGAAACCGAACTGAATTATGATGTTGGAAATCGGGAGTTGCTGGCTATTAAACTCGCGTTTGAACATTGGCGTTATTTTTTGGAAGGCGCTAGATTTCCTATTCAGGTTTTCACAGATCATAAGAATTGGATCTATCTGGATGCTGCCAAGTGCTTGAATGCCCGTCAAGCTAGGTGGGCACTTTTTTTTGCTCGGTTTTATTTTTCTGTTACCTATATCCCTGGTACTAAGAATGTTAAAGCCGATGCTTTATCTCGCAGCTTCTCTCCTACGGTCGGTGCCGAGGAGGAGGAGAGCATTTTACAGAAAGGAGTTGTGGTGGCGGCATTGGACTCCGTTTTGGAGAATGGGATTCTGAAAGCTCAAGATGATGCTCCATCTAACACTCCCCATGGGAGGTTGTTCGTGCCTAGAGCCTTTAGGAGAGATTTGTTTGTGGCGTGTCATGAGTCTCGGTTGGCAGGTCATCCAGGAATTTCGGAGACTAAGAGACTTATCAGTCGCAGTTTTTGGTGGCCTGGATGGCAGAAAGAAGTCTTCAAGTGTCAATGTACTGTGTGTGCTAGGTCAAAGGCTTCACATACTCTTGCTGCGGGGTTGCTTTGCCCTCTGGAGGTTCCTAGTGCGCCTTGGACGCATCTCACAATGGATTTTATTACTGATATTCCTGTGTCCGAGGGTTTTACTGCCATCTGGGTGGTCGTGGACCGTTTTAGTAAGATGTGTCATTTGGTTCCGTTTTAGTAAGATGTGTCATTTGGTTCCCTGCGCCAAGACACTCGCTAAGGCGTTTGTTAAGGAGATTGTCAAGCTCCATGGCGTTCCCACGAATATTGTTTCTGATAGAGGACCTCAGATTGTGGCTCGCTTTTGGCGTGCTGTTTGTGACAGCTTGGGAGTCCATTTGTCATTTTCATCTGGTTATCATCCTGAGTCTAATGGACAGACTGAAAGAAAGAACCCGGATGTTGAACAGTTTTTGCGTTGTTTTGTGGCGGACAATCAAGAGGTGTGGTGTGAGTTTCTGCCTCTCGCAAAATTTGCTCTTAACAATCATACATCCTCCTCTGCTGGGTGTTTTCCTTTTTTTTGTTGTACTGGGAAACATCCGTCTTTTGGTTCGTTCTTCAAATTGGGGTCGGTGGTGCCGGAGGACGAGAATGTTTCCGGTGATTTGGAGAGAGTTTGGACTAATGCACGTTGAAACCTTCAAGAGGCTAACAAGAAGTCCAAGAAGTATTTTGACAGGAAACATAAGGAGGTTTTGTTTACATATATATATATATATATATATATATTATATATATACTGTTGTGCTCAAAGGTTCACATACCCTGGCAGAAATTTCCCTTTCTTGGCCCTGTTTCAGAGATGTGAATGATAACAAAAAAACTTTTTCTTCACTCATGGTTGGGTGAAGCCATTTATTGTCAAACTACTGAGTTTTCTCTTTTTAAATCTTAATGACAACCAAAAACATCCAAATGACCCTGATCAAAAGTTCACATACCCTGGTGATTTTGACCTGATAACATGCACAGAATTTGACACAAAAGGGTTTGAATGGCTACTAAAGGTAACATCTTCACCTGTGACCTGTTTACTCGTAATCGGTGTGTGTGCATAAAAGCTAAGTGAGTTTCTGGGATCCAGACAGAATCTTGGTAAAAGTTGAAGGAAAGATGAATGCAACACGTTATCAGCAAATACTGGAGGCAAATTTGCACTCATCAGCCCGGAAGCTCCCCATGGGACGTACTTGGACGTTCAAACATGACAACGATCCAAAACACAAGGCCAGGTCGACCCTTCATTGGCTACAGCAGAACAAAGTGAAGGTTCTGGAGTGGCCATCTCAGTCTCCTGACCTCAAGATCATTGAGACACTTTGGGGAGATCTCAAGCACGCAGTTCATGCTAGGCAACCCAGGAATTTACAGGAACTGGAGGCTTTCTGCCAAGAAGAATCAAGAAGAATGGGCAGCTTTACCATCTGAGAAAATAAAGAACCTCATCCACTACCACAAAAGACTGCAAGCTGTCATTGATGTTAGAGGGGGCAAAACACGGTATTAAGAACTGGGGTATGTGAACTTTTGATCAGGGTAATTTGGATGGTTTTGGTTGTCATTAAGATTTAAAAAGAGAAAACACAGTAGTTTGGCAATAAATGATAAATGGTTTCACCCAGCCAATAACCAAGAGTGGAGAAATTTTTTTTTTTGTTATTATTCATATTCTCTGAAACAAGGCCAAGAAAGGAAAAATTCTGCCGGGGTATGTAAACTATTAAGCACAAGTGTGTGTGTATATATATATATATATATATATATATATATATATAACCCCTGGCAAAAATTATGGCTCGGAGGATGTTCATTCAGTTGTTTAATGTTGTTGAAAAAAAGCAGATCACAGACATGGCACAAAACTAAAGTCATTTCAAATGGCAACTTTATGGCTTTAAGAAACACTAAAATAAATGAAGAAAAAAAATGTGGTACTCAGTAAGGGTAATTTTTTTCAGACCAAGCAGAGGGAAAAAATTATGGAATCACTGAATTCTGAGGAAAAAATTATGGAATCACCCTGTAAATTTTAATTTCCAAAACTAACACCTGCATCAAATTAGATCTCCTCGTTAGTCTGCATCTAAAAAGGAGTGATCACACCTTGGAGAGCTGTTGCACCAAGTGAACTGACATGAATCATGGCTCCAACACGAGAGATGTCAATTGAAACAAAGGAGAGGATTATCAAACTCTTAAAAGAAGGTAAATCATCACGCAATGTTGCAAAAGATGTTGGTTGTTCACAGTCAGCTGAGTCTAAAATCTGGACCAAATACAAACAACATGGGAAGGTTGTTAAAGGCAAACATACTGGTAGACCAAGGAAGACATCAAAGCGTCAAGACCGGAAATTTAAAGCAATATGTGTCTAAAACAAGAAATGCACAACAAAACAAATGATGAACGAATGGGAGGAAACTGGAGTCAATGTCTGTGACCGAACTGTAAGAAACTGCCTAAAGGAAATGGGATTCACATACAGAAAAGCTAAACAAAAGCCATCATTAACACCTAAACAGAAAAAAACAAGGTTACAATAGGCTAACGAAAAGCAATCGTGGACTGTGGATGACTGGATGAAAGTCATATTCAGTGATGAATCGCAAATCTGCATTGGGCAAGGTGATGATGCTGGAACTTTTGTTTGGTGCCGTTCCAATGAGATTTATAAAGATGAGTGCATGAAGAGAACATGCAAATTTCCACAGTCATTGATGATATGGGGCTGCATGTCAGGTAAAGGCACTGGGGAGATGGCTGTCATTACATCTTCAATAAATGCCCAAGTTTACATTGATATTTTGGACAGTTTTCTTATCCCATCAATTGAAAGGATGTTTGGGGATGATGACATCATTTTTCAAGATGATAATGCATCCTGCCATAGAGCAAAAACTGTGAAAACATTCCTTGAAAGAAGACACATAAGGTCAATGTCATGACCTGCAAATAGTCCGGATCTCAATCCAATTGAAAATCTTTGGTGGAAGTTGAAGAAAATGGTCCATGACAAGGCTCCAACCTGAAAGCTGATCTGGCAACAGCAATCAGAGAAAGTTGGAGCCATATTGATGAAGAGTACTGTTTGTCACTCATTAAGTCGATGCCTCAAAGACTGCAAGCTGTTATTAAAGCCAGAGGGATGAAACAAAATACTAGTGATGTATTGGAGTGTTCTTTTGTGCGTTTGTTTTTCATGATTCCATATTTTTTTCCTCTGAATTGAGTGATTCCATATTTTTTTCCCTCTGCTTGGTCTGAAAAAAATTACCCTTACTGAGTGCCACATTTTTTATCTTGATTTCTTTTAGTGTTTCTTAAAGCCATAATAAGTTGCTATTTGAAATGACTTTAGTTTTGTGCCATTTCTGTGATCTGCTTTTTTTCAACAACATTAAACAACTGAATGAACATCCTTCGAGCCCGGTGATTCCATAATTTTTGCCATGGGTTGTATATATAGTACAGACCAAAAGTTTGGACACACCTTCTCATTTAAAGATTTTTCTGTATTTTCTTGACTATGAAAATTGTACATTCACACTGAAGGCATCAAAACTATGAATTAACACATGTGGAATTATATACTTAGCAAAAAAGTGTGAAACAACTGAAAATATGTCTTATATTCTAGGTTCTTCAAAGTAGCCACCTTTTGCTTTGATGACTGCTTTGCACACTCTTGGCATTCTCTTGATGAGCTTCAAGAGGTAGTCACCGGAAATGGTTTTCACTTCACAGGTGTGCCCTGTCAGGTATAATAAGTGGGATTTCTTGCCTTATAAATGGGGTTGGGACCATCAGTTGTGTTGTGCAGAAGTCTGGTGGATACACAGCTGATAGTCCTACTGAATAGACTGTTAGAATTTGTATTATGGCTAGAAAAAAGCAGCTAAGTAAAGAAAAACGAGTGGCCATCATTACTTTAAGAAATGAAGGTCAGTCAGTCCGAAAAATTGGGAAAACTTTGAAAGTCTCCCCAAGTGCAGTTGCAAAAACCATCAAGCGCTACAAAGAAACTGGCTCACATGAGGACCGCCCCAGGAAAGGAAGACCAAGAGTCACCTCTGCTTCTGAGGATAAGTTTATCCGAGTCACCAGCCTCAGAAATCGCAGGTTAACAGCAGCTTAGATTAGAGACCAGGTCAATGCCACACAGAGTTCTAGCAGCAGACACATCTCTTCAACAACTGTTAAGAGGAGACTTTGTGCAGCAGGCCTTCATGGTAAAATAGCTGCTAGGAAACCACTGCTAAGGACAGGCAACAAGCAGAAGAGACTTGTTTGGGCTAAAGAACACAAGGAATGGACATTAGACCAGTGGAAATCTGTGCTTTTGTCTGATGAGTCCAAATTTGAGATCTTTGGTTCCAACCACAGTGTCTTTGTGCGACGCAGAAAAGGTGAACGGATGGACTCTACATGCCTGGTTCCCACCGTGAAGCATGGAGGAGGAGGTGTGATGGTGTGGGGGTGCTTTGCTGGTGACACTGTTGGGGATTTATTCAAAATTGAAGGCATACTGTTAAGTATATAATTCCACATGTGTTAATTCATAGTTTTGATGCCTTCAGTGTGAATGTACAATTTTCACAGTCATGAAAATACAGAAAACTCTTTAAATGAGAAGTGTGTCCAAACTTTTGGTCTGCACTGTATATATAAAGAAAAAGCTGTGGAACTACAAAAATCACAGGATTGATGTTAATGATATGCAAATTTTGAAAAAATGGAAAGAATTTTTTGAAAACATCTCGAATTAGCATTTAGTATGAACACTAAGTGCAGAAATACACACATAATACACTTAACGAAATTATTAATGGTAGAAAGAGTAATGTTCTGCCACACTGAATGCATGGGGCATGGAAATTATCAACTTCCGCTATTGGCAGCTCCCTTTGTAATTGGCAACCAATGACTTCCCAGATATTCTCAATTGGTGACAAGTATTGAGACACTGCAGGCCACTGTAGCACGTTTAGGCCAGGCAGATTGCTCCAATAGCATGACAGTACTGAATAAAATATATATACCATATATATTTTATTAAAGATGGATTTAAAAAGACATGTTGGGTGTGTTTGATGGATGAGCCGCCATCTCTTGCCACTTTAGCATGTACTTTTTGTTACATTTTGTTTCAGGGAGTCAGTTTTCTGGCACTCCATTGTGATTTGCTTCTCATGTGTAATTAACTCTGTACTACCAACTGTTACTGATCTCTATGTACAGTGGATTATCATATTAAGCCTATTTTATGGCCAGTCATTTTTTCATGGGGGTTTCCCTGTCAGCTCACCGTTAACACATGCATTTTTGTCTACTATGTTGGAGATATATAAACGATTATCATTTCAGTGTAAACAGGTTGCCGATCACATTGGGTGAAATGATTTTTGTGTGCAGGGCAAAATATCAGTCTTGACGGTGCAACTTCATTTGAAAACAGGACATACACTGCCAAAAACAATGGCAGCCTATTCACTCTACTACGGTCTACTACATATCACTTAGTGCATATCGTTTATCACAGTCTGTGTAAACAGGCTATTAAATGACCGCCAATGGGTAAATGTTTACCAATCAGTAGTCAGTTAGTGCTGCCGCTAACGTAACAAGTGGTTTCTTTAAATTCAATACCAAATGCCACTTTCAATGCCTACTGCCATTTCAGAATTATTCACCCCCTTCAGCATAAGCATATTTAATATTTAGCACCTTTCGGCTGTTATGACCTGCTGAAAGTGCTAAGCATAGCCAATGGACCTTTCAATGGAACTGTGATCCCAAACATAACTCAAAGTCCACCAAGGCATAGTTTCAAAAGAAGTGGAAATTCTGGAGCGGCCGTCACCTTACTTGATATACATAGATAATCTTGCCGCATGCAAACAAAAAGAAAATTAGTGAATATTATTCACAAAGATTGGACTAAGATTCCTCAGGAATGCCGCCAGTAGCTGGTGTCTGACTAAGCATCATATTTCAAGAGGGTCATAACAGCCAAATACCGTATTTTTCGGACTATAAGACGCACTTTTTTCCTCCAAAATTTTGGAAGAAAGTGGGGGGTGCGCCTTATAGTCCTGATGCATGGACCGGCTGTGGATGGTGGAGGGTGTGGGGGGGAGCGGCAGCGGCGGAGGAGCAGAGCACAGGAGGCAGGAGCCGCCTGCTGCAGCCTACACTGTGCCTGCTGTTAAAGAAAATGAATATTCACTGCTGCCCACACGTGTGGGAGGATGGGGGGGCCATGTATACCAGGATGGGGGGCCATGTATACCAGGATGGGGATGGGCCACATATAACAGGAAGGGGGGGCATATACAATACAGACCAAAAGTTTGGACACTCCTTCTCATTTAAAGATTTTTCTGTATTTTTATGACTTTGAGAATTGTACATTCACACTGAAGGCATCAAAACTATGAATTAACACATGTGGAATTATATACTTAACAAAAAAGTGTGAAACAATTGAAAATATGTCTTATATTCTAGGTTCTTCAAAGTAGCCACCTTTTCCTTTGATGACTGCTTTGCACACTCTTGGCATTCTCTTGATGAGCTTCAAGAGGTAGTCACCGGAAATGGTTTTCCAACAATCTTGAAGGAGTTCCCAGAGATGCTTAGCACTTGTTGGCCCTTTTGCCTTCACTCTGCGGTCCAGCTCACCCCAAACCATCTCGATTAGGTTCAGGTCTGGTGACTGTGGAGGCCAGGTCATCTGGCGTAGCACCCCATCACTCTCCTTCTTGGTCAAATAGCCCTTACACAGCCTGGACGTGTGTTTGGGGTCATTGTCCTGTTGAAAAATAAATGATGGTCCAACTAAATGCAAACTGGATGGAATAGCATGCCGCTGCAAGATGCTGTGGTAGCCATGCTGGTTCAGTATGCCTTCAATTTTGAATAAATCACCAACAGTGTCACCAGCAAAGCACCCCCACACCATCACACCCCCTCCTCCATGCTTCACGGTGGGAACCAGGCATGTAGAGTCCATCCGTTCACCTTTTCTGCGTCACACAAAGACACGGTGGTTGGAACCAAAGATCCCAAATTTGGACTCATCAGACCAAAGCACAGATTTTCACTGGTCTAATGTCCATTCCTTGTGTTCTTTAGCCCAATTAAGTCTCTTCTGCTTGTTGCCTGTCCTTAGAAGTGGTTTCCTAGCAGCTATTTTACCATGAAGGCCTGCTGCACAAAGTCTCCTCTTAACAGTTCCTGAATAGATGTGTCTGCTGCTAGAACTCTGTGTGGCATTGACCTGGTCTCTAATCTGAGCTGCTGTTAACCTGCGATTTCTGAGGCTGGTGACTCGGATAAACTTATCCTCAGAAGCAGAGGTGACTCTTGCTCTTCCTTTCCTGGGGCGGTCCTCATGTGAGCCAGTTTCTTTGTAGCGATTGATGGTTTTTGCAACTGCACTTGGGGACACTTTCAAAGTTTTCCCAATTTTTTGCACTGACTGACCTTCATTTCTTAAAGTAATGATGGCCACTCGTTTTTCTTTACTTAGCTGCCTTTTTCTTGCCATAATACAAATTCTAACAGTCTATTCAGTAGGACTATCAGCTGTGTATCCACCTGACTTCTGCACAACACAACAGATGGTCCCAACCCCATTTATAAGGCAATAAATCCCACTTATTAAATCTGACAGGGCACACCTGTGAAGTGAAAACCTTTTCTGATGACTACCTCTTGAAGCTCATCAAGAGAACGCCAAGAGTGTGCAAAGCAGTCATCAAAGCAAAAGGTCGCTACTTTGATGAACCTAGAATATAAGACATATTTTCAGTTATTTCACAGTTTTTTGTTAAGTATATAATTCCACATGTGTTAATTCATAGTTTTGATGCCTTCAGTGTGAACGTACAATTTTCATAGTCATGAATATACAGAAAAATCTTTAAATGAGAAGGGGTGTCCAAACTTTTGGTCTGTACTGTATATCATGTATACCCCCTCCCACATAACAGTGCATCATGACCACATTTTTTGCTCCATTTTTCTATTTTCCTCCTCTAAAACTTAGGTGCGTCTTATAGTCCGAAAAATACAATAATTCTTTGCTAAGTACTAAAGACACTTATGAGATAATAAATTCTCAAACTGCATTATAAGTGCAATTTTGCTTGTTATATTAGTTGTTGAGCTGTTTACATTGTTCTTGTCTGAATAGTTTATAGCAAACAGCAGAAAGTTTGTAAATTTTGCTAATAAACCTAATTTGCAATGCGATTTTCAATAATTAATTTTGATTGCAACTGCATGGTGACCTTTAGTGTACATCCACACACTGCAGATAAGTACAGTAAATCAATGCATCTGGGTTATATTTCTAGATTTAGTTAAATAGAACATGCCCTATTGTAATAAAAGTGAAATCTGCGGCACATACAATACATGCTGGTTTTGTGGCGTTCTCCAGATTTCTGGAGTTATCGTGATATGGCAGCATTTGGCTTAATGTTATGCCTTTATGACCCGAAAGTCCTGCAGTTGTGCTGAACTAAACTGAGATCACTTCATAATTTTATGGTGGTCTAAGAAACGAGAAGGGTCAAATAGTTCTGGTAACATCGACCTCAAAGTGCAGACATAATGGTCTTCAGTGACTTCAGTTCTGTTTGAGTCCCCATCAGCCTCCATACAGTAGAATGCACTCCCCTTTGGCCTCCATACAGTAGAATGCACTTGTAGCACCCCGAGGACTCGGCTGCTACAGGGGTATTGCACCTCAAACCAGAGGTGTGGTATTCCACTCCCGGGTAAGGATGGAGTGTGAGACCAAGCTCAGTTAGTTGCATGCACTACTCTCATCCCATTTCCGGGGGACAGAACAACGGTACTCCCACTAGGTAGATGTGCAGGTACGACAGCGTCTGTCCCTGGCTGGAGTGGGAGGGGGGGAGGAACATCCCAGTAGTGTAGGAGCAGTCAGGGGAGGGACTCTGGGCATAGGAAGGAGCCCATTGGGTGCTAGTCACCTGGGCTCGGGTGTCAGAGGGAGTATAAGAGGTGGGCACCATCTTTAGAGAGGGTCCTGTTCAGGAGAGCCTGTGCAGAGAGGAGCTCAGCCAGAGAGGGCTGACAGGGAGCTGTGGCTCCGGCTGGGCCCAGCTCCAGGGCCAGGCCTGAAGCGCAGAGAAAGAGGAAGGAGAGGAAAAACCCAGTGAAAGGCCCAGAGACACAAGCAGAGGGTACCGGATCCCAAACTGGTAGAGGCTAAACATCCTTAGCCAGGAACCGGAGGTCGTGGACAAGTTTTGGCGCGACCCCTCACCATATCCACCAGGAAGGCAAACCACGCATAGGGTCAGGGAAGCCGGGAAAGGTTTCGCCACCAAAAGACCCGAGGGAGCCGGACAAAGGGGGGTCCCTGGTGAGGACGGCCCGTAGGAAGGAATAGAGGGGAGCTTGGGACCACGCTCTGGAACTGCCTGGGAGTTGGCCAAGTCCCGCACCTGGTGGACGCAGCACGGCTCGGGTGGTCACTGCTGGCCGAAGTGACCGGAGCAACACCTGTGAGTAAAAGCCTTGAAACTGCACCACACGTCTCTGAGCTTCCTTGCTGCACCATCACTACCACTATCATCCACATCTGCTGCCCTGAGGCCATACCCCTCCCGTTGGGGGTTATACCATCCACGCTGCACATCTGTACCACCGGCCTTAGCGGTCTGCCCTGCAGCGGCGGCTTCATAGCCGCATTCAACGGGTGGCGTAGTCGAACATTCTAACATCTACTGCTAAGACTGCCGCTCAGTTTGACTCCCTGGGCACGGACCGGGTCACCGCCACGAGACTACTACCTCCAACAGATCCGGCTCCGGGTAAGCCCCTGTGCGCGCGATGCCGCACGACACAGCAGGCCCAGGCGCGTCACACTCCCCTTTGGCCTCCATACAGTAGAATGCACTCCCCTTTGGCCTCCATACAGTAGAATGCACTCCCCTTTGGCCTCCATACAGTAGAATGCACTCCCCTTTGGCCTCCATACAGTAGAATGCACGCCCCATAGGACTCTATACAGCAGAATGCACTCCCCATAGGCCTCCATACAGAAGAATGCATTCCCCATCGGGAGTATCTGCGTATCTAACCCCAGCTTATGATACAGCGAGCAGCACCTACAGAATTGGTGCTGCCGGTTGTCCTCAGTGACACTGTACTTGTCAGTATCACTGGCAGTCACCAACAAAATGGCTCTGCACTGTGATCCTAAACTTCATCCTTTCTTATCTTTTCCCAAACACCCAGAAGAGGAGGGGAAGAGTGACAACACACACATGTGAGTAGATCTAGCCCACGTTTACTGCAGTCGTAATGTGAACTAGTTGTATACTAGGTTTTCATGGCAAATTTCAGCAGCTGCTCCCCCTAGTGTTTAAAAGTGGAAATACCAAACCTTTTAAAATTATTTTTCATATTTTACTTCATGAAAAACAAATGATAATATTCTTTAAAAAAATGAAAACATTAATACTTTACATTTTTTCAATTGTTGACATTTTTTTTTGATGGCACCTTCCCTTTAATGAGTTTTCTTTTCTGTTTAATACCTTATGTCACTCACTTGCCCTGACTTGGGATGAAAGTCTGCAGTCAGGATTCTCCAGTATTGCCTGTGCGAGTCTCGTGATCTCAGATATGCAAATATCATATTTGCGGTCACGTGCCACCTAGACGTGCTCGTCCTTTATCAATAGAAGTGCACAGAGAGAGGCCGAGCACATCTAGTTGCAAAGTACTAAGTATGGAAATCTCATAACTTCGGTCATGTTACCGACTGCTCGCACAGGCAATACCAGAGAATCCTGACAGTGTGAGCACCACAACCTGTCAAGATTCAGAAGTCTGCAGTCACATAAAGTGACTGCAAACTTTCATCCCAAGCCTGGACAACCAAATTAATACCCTTTTCTACTTTAATTTTTTCCATCCACATCTTCCAAGAGTCATAACTTTTTATTTTACATCAACATGGCTTTCTTTCTTTGTGGGTAAATTGTACTTTTGAATGCAACCATTTAATTAATCATATAATGTACTTAAAAAGGGGGAAACTGTACCATTTTTAGATACCTACAACTTTGTGATTGATTTTTTATTTTATTTTGGGGGATTAAAGGTGACTGAAAAAATTGCAATTCTGACTTTTTTATAGCATAGACCAATAAAGATCATAATATTTTAAAAGTTTGGACATTTACAGATATGGGTGGCAATACTCATTGGGACAGATTTATCAAAACTGTCCACAGCAACTAATCACCAACCAATCATTACAGCAGTTCTGCTGTTTAAAGAGTAACCATTGTTTCATTTTTATTTATCAATAGAACACATGAACAAAGCAACTTTTTGATATACTGTACATTATCAGAGAATTTGCTTCTTTACCCTCCTGGACTGATCTTTCAATATCAATTCATGGGTAAAATCTGTATTAATTGAAGACAGATTTCCGCACTACTGAGAGAGGAGATGACAGTTTGTGCTTTTAAAAATCTATGGAGCAGGAAGGGGGAGGAGCTAGAGGAAGAGACCCAGACATTCTTCTGCAAGTTCTCCTGAAACCAGTTACAGTTCTCCATAGAACTTTATAAGTACCAACTGTCATCTCCTATCTTAGTAAAGGGAAAGTTGTATTCACTGAGGACAGATTTTACCAATGAATTGAGAATAAAACATTATTTCAAGAGGAGAAAGAAGCAGATTCCCCTAACAACACATATTACAGTTATTTCATTTTGACGTGTACTATTGATTTAGGGAAAAAAATGATGGTTACTCTTTAACAATTGAAGGTTGCGCTTTAGACTGTTTTTTCTTTTAGAGAGTTGTAATAAAATGTTTAAAGTTCTTTTATTTAATGAATGGGGAAAGAGGGTTAACAAGTATGTTTTTTTTTTAATCTGATGTTTTTTTCTTTTTTAGATCCCCTAGTGAACATGTTACCATTAAATTGCAGGAACAATAAACTGCAATACTTTAATACTTCTATTGGACTTCATAGGAGCACAGACATAGCAGGCTAAGGGGCCTTTAGTATGCACACAGATTTATATACATTCATAATGTGGTCATGTGGTGAGGCCTTAGGCTATGTGCACATAGTGCGCTTTTTATGCATTTTTGATGCGGTAAATCCATGCAGATTTGGCCCCAAAAACGTATTGAAAACCTTATCCCAGCATTTTCTATGGGATTTTGGAAGATCTGTGCACATGATCAGGAATTTTCCTGACAGGATTTGATGTGTGGAAAAAGAAGCAGCATTTCCATTCTTTGTGCGGATTTCCTGTGTTTTTCCTATACAATGCATTGGAAAAACCGCATGGCAAATCCCCAGGCAAAAACGCACAAAAAACGCATGTAACTGCAAAAAAAAAGCGTTTCTGCTGCCAAGAGCTGCAGAACCTTGCAGAAACGCTGCAGAAATTTCTGCAAGCAATTCCTGATCGTGCGCACATAACCTTAGGGTATGTTCACGTGATGACATAGCACTACGTTTTTTTTTTCTTTGATTTTCTGAAACTGAAGTAAAAAAAAAAATACAATTCTTTTTGACTCAGTTTTCAAAAATCTAAGCAAAAATGCTGCAATTTTACTGTGATTATTGAATATAAATAAAGGGAACCTGTCACCAGAAAAAACGCTATTAACTTGCAGATAAGGGGTTAATCTGTAGGTTAATAGCGTTACTAACTTGCCTGGAGCCTGCACATAGCCGAATGCTGTGTGGAGAAATTTAACTTCATTCCTCCCCGCAGCGTTCCGGTTTCAGTAACGAGTGCGGCGCTGGTGCTTGTTCAGTCACCGCTGAATATACAGAGCAGCGTCTATAACTGCACCCCCGGTCCTGACTGACAGTCGGCCCCAATACAGAGCCAGTGTCAGTCAGGGTCGGGGCAACGGTTACAGCCTCTGCTCTCTATACTCAGCGGTGACTGCACCAGCAGCGGCACCGCCCCTGTGAGTGAAACCAAACACTGCCGGTGGGAAATAAAGTTCATTTTCTCCCCGCAGCGTTTGGCTAAGTACAGGTGCCGGGTAGGTTAGTAACACTATTAACTTGCACATTAACCCCCATATCTGCAGGTTAACAGCGTTTTTCCAGGTGACTGGTTCCCTTTAAGGTTTGCATGATTATTGTGAATGAGTGTTCCTAGGAATGCTTGTTTCATGGTAATCAGGGCTGTGGAGTCAGTAAGTCAAACCACCGACTTCGACTCCTCAATTTCCCTGACTGCCGACTCTAACTCAGAATCCACAGCCCTGGTAGGAGGAGCCTCACTACTGAGCATGTACATAAAGTGCAGCACAGATTCATCTCACTGCCTCACTACTGAGCATGTACATAAAGTGCAGCACAGATTCATCTCACTACTGAGCATGTACATAAAGTGCAGCACAGATTCATCTCACTGCCTCACTACTGAGCATGTACATAAAGTGCAGCACAGATTCATCTCACTGCCTCACTACTGAGCATGTACATAAAGTGCAGCACAGATTCATCTCACTGCCTCACTACTGAGCATGTACATAAAGTGCAGCACAGATTCATCTCACTGCCTCACTACTGAGCGTGTACATAAAGTGCAACACAGATTCATCTCACTGCCTCACTACTGAGCGTGTGCATAAAGTGCAGCACAGATTCATCTCACTGCCTCACTACTGAGCGTGTACATAAAGTGCAGCACAGATTCATCTCACTGCCTCACTACTGAGCATGTACATAAAGTGCAGCACAGATTCATCTCACTGCCTCACTACTGAGCATGTACATAAAGTGCAGCACAGATTAATCTCACTGCCTCACTACTGAGCATGTACATAAAGTGCAGCACAGATTCATCTCACTGCCTCACTACTCAGCATGTACATAAAGTGCAGCACAGATTCATCTCACTTCCTGACTACTGAGCATGTACATAAAGTGCAACACAGATTCATCTCACTGCCTCACTACTGAGCGTGTGCATAAAGCGCAGCACAGATTCATCTCACTGCCTCACTACTGAGCATGTACATAAAGTGCAGCACAGATTCATCTCACTGCCTCACTACTGAGCGTGTACTTAAAGAGCAGCACAGATTCATCTCACTGCCTCACTACTGAGTGTGTACATAAAGAGCAGCACAGATTCATCTCACTGCCTCACTACTGAGCGTGTGCATAAAGTGCAGCACAGATTCATCTCACTGCCTCACTACTGAGCATGTACATAAAGTGCAGCACAGATTAATCTCACTGCCTCACTACTGAGCATGTACATAAAGTGCAGCACAGATTCATCTCACTGCCTCACTACTGAGCGTGTACATAAAGTGCAACACAGATTCATCTCACTGCCTCACTACTGAGCGTGTGCATAAAGTGCAGCACAGATTCATCTCACTGCCTCACTACTGAGCATGTACATAAAGTGCAGCACAGATTCATCTCACTTCCTGACTACTGAGCATGTACATAAAGTGCAACACAGATTCATCTCACTGCCTCACTACTGAGCGTGTACATAAAGTGCAGCACAGATTCATCTCACTGCCTCACTACTGAGCGTGTACTTAAAGAGCAGCACAGATTCATCTCACTGCCTCACTACTCAGCATGTACATAAAGTGCAGCACAGATTCATCTCACTGCCTCACTACTGAGCGTGTACATAAAGTGCAGCACAGATTCATCTCACTGCCTCACTACTGAGCGTGTACTTAAAGAGCAGCACAGATTCATCTCACTGCCTCACTACTCAGCATGTACATAAAGTGCAGCACAGATTCATCTCACTTCCTCACTACTGAGCGTGTACATAAAGTGCAGCACAGATTCATTTCACTGCCTCACTACTGAGCATGTACATAAAGTGCAGCACAGATTCATCTCACTGCCTGACTACTGAGCGTGTACATAAAGTGCAGCACAGATTCATCTCACTGCCTCACTACTGAGCATGTACATAAAGTGCAGCACAGATTCATCTCACTGCCTCACTACTGAGCGTGTACATAAAGTGCAGCACAGATTCATCACACTGCCTCACTACTGAGCATGTACATAAAGTGTAGCACAGATTCATCTCACTACTGAGCGTGTACATAAAGTGCAATACAGATTCATCTCACTGCCTCACTACTGAGCGTGTGCATAAAGTGCAGCACAGATTCATCTCACTGCCTCACTACTCAGCGTGTACATAAAGTGCAGCACAGATTCATCTCACTGCCTCACTACTGAGCGTGTACATAAAGTGCAGCACAGATTCATCTCACTACTGAGCGTGTACATAAAGTGCAGCACAGATTCATCTCACTGCCTCACTACTGAGCGTGTACATAAAGTGCAGCACAGATTCATCTCACTGCCTCACTACTGAGCGTGTACATAAAGTGCAGCACAGATTCATCTCACTGCCTCACTACTGAGCGGGTACATAAAGTGCAGCACAGATTCATCTCACTGCCTCACTACTCAGCGTGTACATAAAGTGCAGCACAGATTCATCTCACTGCCTCACTACTGAGCATGTACATAAAGTGCAGCACAGATTCATCACACTGTCTCACTACTGAGCATGTACATAAAGTGCAGCACAGATTCATCTCACTGCCTCACTACTGAGCGTGTACATAAAGTGCAGCACAGATTCATCTCACTACTGAGCGTGTACATAAAGTGCAGCACAGATTCATCTCACTACTGAGCGTGTACATAAAGTGCAGCGCAGATTCATCTCACTACTGAGTGTGTACTTAAAGAGCAGCACAGATTCATCTCACTACTGAGCATGTACATAAAGTGCAGCACAGATTCATCTCACTACTGAGCGTGTACATAAAGTGCAGCGCAGATTCATCTCACTACTGAGTGTGTACTTAAAGAGCAGCGCAGATTCATCTCACTACTGAGCGTGTACTTAAAGAGCAGCACAGATTCATCTCACTGCCTCACTACTGAGCGTGTACATAAAGTGCAGCACAGATTCATCTCACTACTGAGCGTGTACTTAAAGAGCAGCACAGATTCATCTCACTACTGAGCGTGTACTTAAAGAGCAGCACAGATTCATCTCACTGCCTCACTACTGAGCGTGTACATAAAGAGCAGCACAGATTCATCTCACTGCCTCACTACTGAGCGTGTACATAAAGTGCAGCACAGATTCATCTCACTGCCTCACTACTGAGCGTGTACATAAAGTGCAGCACAGATTCATCTCACTGCCTCACTACTGAGCGTGTACATAAAGTGCAGCACAGATTCATCTCACTGCCTCACTACTGAGCATGTACATAAAGTGCAGCACAGATTCATCTCACTGCCTCACTACTGAGCGTGTACATAAAGTGCAGCACAGATTCATCTCACTGCCTCACTACTGAGCATGTACATAAAGTGCAGCACAGATTCATCTCACTGCCTCACTACTGAGCATGTACATAAAGTGCAGCAC
Source organism: Phyllobates terribilis (assembly GCF_046119375.1). Taxonomy (NCBI): domain Eukaryota; kingdom Metazoa; phylum Chordata; class Amphibia; order Anura; family Dendrobatidae; genus Phyllobates; species Phyllobates terribilis. The sequence goes on from NW_027362765.1 coordinate 171,684,503, forward strand.
AGATTCATCTCACTGCCTCACTACTGAGCGTGTACATAAAGTGCAGCACAGATTCATCTCACTGCCTCACTACTGAGCATGTACATAAAGTGCAGCACAGATTCATCTCACTGCCTCACTACTGAGCAGGTACATAAAGAGCAGCACAGATTCATCTCAACTAAAAGCCGAGATCCTTAGATCAGGAACAGAACATTTATAGGACATTTCATAACTTTCCCAAATTCTTATGAAAACATTTATTATTATTATTATTATTATTATTTATTATTATAGCGCCATTTATTCCATGGCGCTTTACATGTGAAAAAGGGGTATAATACAAGAACAATTACAATAATCTTGAACACAATGTGCCAGCGACTGGTACAGGAGGAGCGAGGACCCTGCCCGCGAGGGCTCACAATCTACAAGGGATGAGTGAGGATACAGTAGGTGAGGGTAGAGCTGGTCGTGCAGCGGTATGGTGGAGCGGTGGTTACTGCAGGTTGTAGGCTTGTTGGAAGAGGTGGGTCTTCAAGTTCCTTTTGAAGGTTTCCACGGTAGGCGAGAGTCTGATACGTTGGGGTAGAGAGTTCCAGAGTAGGGGGGGGGGGCACGGGAGAAATCTTGTATGCGATTGTGGGAGGAGGAGATAAGAGGGGAGTAGAGAAGGAGCTCTTGTGAGGATCGGAGGTTGCATGCGGGTATGTAATGGGAGATATATGGAGGAGACAGGTTGTGAATGGCTTTGTATGTCATGGTTAGGGTTTTGAACTGGAGTCTCTGAGCAATGGGGAGCAAGTGAAGAGATTGACAGAGAGGAGAGGCCGGGGAATAGCTGGGGGACAGGTTGATTAGTCGAGCAGCAGAGTTTAGGATAGATTGTAGGGGTGCGAGAGTGTTAGAGGGGAGGCCACAGAGCAGGAGGTTGCAGTAGTCCAGGCGGGAGATGATGAGGGCATGCACTAGTGTTTTTGCAGATATTTTTGAGTTGGAGTTGGCAGGAAGTGGAAAGGGCTTGGATATTGGTGTGAAGGAGAGTTCAGAGTCCAGGGTTACCCCAAGGCAGCGAGCTTGAGGGACTGGGGAGAGTGAGCAGCCATTGACGTTGATAGATAGGTCAGTTGGGGGGGTTGAATGAGATGGTGGAAAGATGATGAATTCTGTTTTGTCCATGTTAAGTTTTAGAAATCTGGCAGAGAAGAAGGATGAAATAGCAGACAGACATTGTGGGATTTTGGTTAGTAAGGAAGTGATATCGGGTCCAGAGAGGTAGATCTGTGTGTCATCGGCATAGAGGTGATAATGAAAGCCATGAGACTATGAGCTGTCCCAGGCCGAAGGTGTAGATGGAGAAGAGCAGCGGTCCTAGAACTGAACCTTGGGGGACACCGACAGATAGGGGGCGAGATGAGGAGGTGGTGTGTGAGTGGGAGACACTGAATGTCCGGTCTGTTAGGTATGAGGAGATCCAGGATAGGGCCAAGTCTGTGATGCCAATAGATGAGAGAGTCTGTAGTAAGAGGGAATGGTCCACTGTGTCAAAGGCAGATGACAGGTCTAGGAGGAGAAGAACAGAGTAGTGTCGCTTAGATTTGGCAGTTAGTAGGTCGTTGGTGACTTTAGTTAGTGCAGTTTCAGTAGAATGGTGCGGTCGGAAACCAGATTGTAGGCGGTCAAAGAGGGAGCAGGAGGAGAGGTGGGAGGACAGTTCAGAATGGACATGTTGTTCCAGTAGTTTTGAGGCATAGGGGAGAAGAGATATGGGGCGATAGCTAGACACAGAGGATGGGTCAAGGGAGGGCTTTTTGAGGATGGGTGTGATTGAGGCATGTTTGAAGCATGAGGGGAAGACACCAGTTGTTAGTGACAGGTTGAAGAGGTGGGCTAGGGCTGGGATGAAGATAGTGGTAAGGTTTGGGATGAGGTGTGACGGGATTGGGTCAAGTTTACAGGTGGTGAGGTGTGATTTGGAGAGTAAAGAGGAAAGTTGATCTTCAGAAATGGTGGAGAAGGTGGTTTTGGAGGAAGAGGGTTGAGTAGATGTGGGGAGGGGCTGTGGGAGCTTTAGGCAAAAGCTTTGTCTGATGGTGTCAATCTTCTGCTTGAAGAATGAGGCAAAGTCTTCGGCTGAAATAAGAGGAGAGGGAGGAGGCACTGGGGGACGGAGGAGAGAATTGAAGGTGTTGAATAGTTGTTTGGGGTTGTGAGACAGCACATACTGCATTGTACTACTGTACCAAATTTACTATATATTTTAGGAGTCAAAAGTCGGTCCATTTTATACCTACTCCAGCTCCGACTCCACCAAAATAGACTCCGACTCCACAGTCCTGATGGTAATTATGCTGTTTATAGAGGCTTGAATTTCGGGTGAAATGATCTTTTTGGCATTCACAATGGCAGTCTATGTGAACTGAGCAATCTATTACTGATCGTTCTGTATGCATCTGAAGCGTGGTCTGCCTGTATAAACAGGCTATAAAACAACCGCCAATCAAATATGATGCAGATTGAAAAACTTGGAATGAGTCTTTAACCATTGGAATTAATTTTATTTATAATGTAATGTAAGGATTATTAGTAATATATTTCTGTTTAAACAATTGCCTTACAATGTATTTATATAATGCCATCAAACCATTTCTTATAGGCTGGTTTCACATATATTTTTCATGGTTGAAAAATACAAACCCAAACGCACGGACTGGCCACGGGTCTCGTATCCATATATGCCTATAAGGCGGTTGAGTTTGGGTCAAGAGACTAGTGGCCAGTCTGTGCGTTCGCAATCGCGAAGCACAGATGTGTGAACTGAGCCTTAAATGTAGTACATTCCTAGATGAGAATTCCAGAATACTGCCTGCACCTGCTATAAGAAAATCCAACCCATATGCAAGATGGCAAACAGAAGGATGGCTCCAAAAATATCTCAGGTTGCCCACCATGTGGAACCTTTCTCCTGCTAATCCAGCTGGATTTAGGATTTTAAATAAGAATGGCACACTGGAGTGAAACAATAAAGCTCTTTATTTATATAATTTGTATGTACAGGATATTTACAGAGTCTTGGGGGGAGAGTCATACATCGGGGGCATCACTGGGAGGGAGCCACGCATTTCCAGTCTGTGCTGGGACTGTAAACAAATTCCTTCCTGCGGAAATAAACACACGAAGGGGTGTGAGTATAAGAGGTCACAAATCTTATTCTGGCCATAAAAGTTCCTATGCCGATATAGTGCCCTAGGGAAGCTATTCTTTGTTTGTCTAACTTTACATTTTAAGCCATGAATCATGGCCCATGATATCATGAAAACACCTTTCTACAACGCAGAGACCTATTTTCCAAATGTAAACGACACAATACCAAATATAATCTGAAGTCATTTTTTGTCTGGTTATAAAATGTATCTAGAATGTATCTTGTGTTGTATTTCTTTCTTAAAATCTGCGTGATGTCAACTTCTGTTGCAGAAAGGCACCTTTTAGGAGCAGATCTCACGCATTCATTCAATGGAGACCCTAAATCCGCAGGTTAAATCCCTAACATGCTATTGTTTTGTTGTGTTTTTCTTTTATGTATTTCTGCAACAAAAAATGCACTTATAAAAGCACAATTAAGTTCATAAAATATGTGCCAGCTCTTGATGCAGAACAGCTGCAGATTTCAGCATAAAATCCGCAAAGGATCTGCAAAGTATGAACCTAGCCTTATAAGACTGCAAAAAAAAAAACACGTGCTAGAACTGTATAATTGTGATATTTTAGGAGATGTGTCCAAAAGAAGAGGCAGTGTTTATTCAAATAGATATTCAATGTTTATATATCACATTGTACATTATATATATATATATATATATATATATATATATATATATATATAAATATGCATGTCAATAAAAGCGGATCCCTTTCTTTTAACTGTGGGTTAGGGCGAATAGTAATGCAATTCATATTACAAGTATTATAGTGTATTATTATACACATATATTATTATTACACATTATTATTAGATATATTATGCCATATATTATGTATATTATACATATACTATATTATACATATATATATAATTACACATATATATTATACATATTATTTTGTGGAATGCAATTCATTCCACACTATACATGCTCTTTCTTGTTATATTTAAACACTGTAACCGTTCAGGTTTGGCTTTGCTTTACAAGAAAATCTATGGAAGGTATAATGTATGGCATAATAGCATTGCTGTGCGTGACTGGTACTCACTCTCGAGAAGGGTGTACAGAACTGCACACCAGTCCTTCTTCACAAGGGCACAGCTGATTGATGCTGAATGCTAACCCCCCTTCAGGAACATAACAACTACCCCCAGCAGGTAGCTTGCGCTTGCAGATCATCTCTCCATGGTGTCTGGCACAACACATAGAAGGAGAGCAATCCTTATCTTGACGGCATCTGGATCCTGATATGAATAATAATGGTTCATCAATTATTGTGTGATATTGTCAATTATTCAACAATTAGCTATCAGTGATATTATGTCTGTCACATATAACTTGTATATGAAGAGCAGTGATGACCCTTCATATGTTGTAAAATATAAAACTGATCATACCTTCATTTCCACCTGGTATAATCCGCTGGCATCGCCCAAACATACAGCCCAGGCCACGAACGCACTGGGAATCCTTTCGGCAGTATTGACTTTCATGACGCAGTGCCACGCACAGACCAAAATGACGATCGCAGAACAGGCCACGTGCGCAACCACGGTCATGGTCACATGTTACCTAGAGAGAAAATGAACAATTTCAGGTATTTTGATAAATTTCAATCTCATTGTGAACCATTGCATACAAAAGACAAGTTACTCTGTTAATATAATTATCCTTTAAATAAGTTTTTTTACTTGAAAGTGTTGTGCAACAGGTCCAGTGCCCGTTACACAAAGCAAACTTCCTGTTATGAGAACCATTTTTAGCACATCACAATAGTCAGAAGCATTAAGATGGATGGATAAGGGTAAAGTTATACCTTACAATGCATGATTGCATTAACATGTACTGATAAGGCTACAGCTGCCAAGATACTAGGCGTCTACATTTATCCTTAGTGAATTAGATTATGTAAAGTGTAAAAGTAAAAAAAAGGGAAAAATCCAGAAAGTTATAGGTCTGTAACATACATCCAGTGCAGCAGAGCTGAGTTTGTCATTTAACATAATTATTGTCATGCACACAGGAAACAGATGACAACTTCAGCTCTGCTATAGCCATGTGGATCAGTATATACTTTTATAGTAGATGCAAAGCTCTACGGATTTCTATAGCCATTAGAAATTACTTACCATGGACCCCTTGGTTGTGGGGCTTCTTGTGAGTCCGGCTGCATCTTCAGGAGTATTATATGGCATTGATAACATCCAGGCCCAAATGTAGCCGTGTGTGTAAGGAAGGAGTGAGAGAAGAAGAGATACCAGCAGCTTCATGGTGATATCGAATGATGGGACACCCAGCTGACTGTGACCTAGAATATATACTTGGTGTGGGGTCCTCCCCCGCCCTCACTACACCCGGCTATCTGTTTGCTAACCTAATGGGGCAATCAGTATTTATCAGCTTAACCTAATCACTGCCCCCCTCTTTCAGACTCTAGAACAATCTCCCACCATGCAGAGAAACAAACCCAATTACATAGCAACCTGCAGGGGATTCATTAGTGCCACTCACACCCTTACTAACAGGAATTGGCTGGAAGCATCTACATTCAAGACAAGGCCGAACAAGGGAGATTGGACATAAAAAATATAAGTGGCAAAAATATTTTTGGGAAATTGAGTTCCATTTTAAGGTGACAATGCAGGTTTCAATATAAACCCATTTAAAAATTGTAAAAAGGGTTGTGCATTCACCATTACTACTAACCACAACTGTGAATAACAAGGGGAGTCGTGAATGAAAAATTCTTCTTGATTCGTCACATGTAACAAAACATTTCTCCAGGCATCGGCCATTGTAAGATATTTCCATTATATACATTGAAAAGTACTCAGAAAACATAAATGCAAATAGATTTCATAAGACATTTTAGGATGCATTTCATTTATTATATAGCGCCATCATATTCCATAGCTCACAATCTACATTCCCTATCAGTATGTCTTTGGAGTTTGAGAGGAAACTGGAGAACCCAGAGGAAACCCACACAAACACGGGGAGAACATACAAACTCCTTGCAGATGTTGTCCTTGGTGGGATTTCAACCCAGGACCCCAGTGCTGCAAGGCTGCAGTGCTAACCACTGAGCCACCACACATAGTTTGACTGGGACTAATTTACTAAAAAAAAAAAGATAATTAATTTACAGCCAAAATGCATTGTGTATATAGTTTTAATTGTTTTATATCAGTGTGAATAAATTTTACTTCCAAGCAATCTGAAGTTCGTGCACCTTAATCTCACTTGGTGGCAAAGACAGCACCATTCCCTGAATTTCCTTTCTAAGTCTAATCATTAAAAGTCGATTTGATACCATAGTGGATGAATGTTTTCATGCATATGAAATGTTATGATGTTTCTAAACAAAAGAACAGTTTATGGTATAATATATACAGTACATAGAAAATCTATTTCTGGGTATTTTCAGATAATGTATTAGAATATAGTTCAGATATATACAATTTTAGAAACTTAATTGATAAGAACTTCTGGTGTAGACAGCATTTTTATCTCAGAGGCTTTAGTTAGACTGAAGTCGTCAGAACCCATCAATATCGCTGGGTTCGGCTGACAGTCTAATGTGTATGGGGGCGCTGGCCACCTGATGGTTGGGGAGGATGTCGCTCACGCAAGTCTGATTTCAGACTGACGATTGCAATGTTTTACCTGATAAGCTTTCTCATAGCAAACACAGGAGCGCAGAATGAAAGTATTGGCTGAGATGGCTGTCGCCCAATCAATCGGCTGAAGCATCGTTATGCCGACAGCTACCTAATATATATGGCCAGCCTTAGGTAAAATCCTTTGCATCCTATTCATCTTTTATAAGATAACTATTGTTGTTGACATAGATACAGTAATCGACATTTTCTGTCTGTGCATGATATTTCATAGTTTACTGAGACATGACACACTGATCATTTGGCGTAGTTTGTCAGCAGTTAAACCATTATTATTGCATGTTATAATCGTATACACCCTTCGTTGTTTGCTTCAAATTCTTTCTTTTTCCATAATAATGTTTTCCAGCTCAAGAGCTGGCACTCAGATTATTGGGCTTTCAGATTTCCGGAACCATATTACTTACCCTTTCTCTTTCATTCTCCTTTTTATTCTATGAGATGGTTGTACTACTTTTTATTAATAAGTCTGCCAGTAACACTTTTTATAAACTTAGTTTTCAAGTTGACACTTTACAAAGCAGAACTTTTCAGTTTTATCATATACTATGCATACTAGCCCTCGAAACGAAACAAAATTTGCGATAGTCATCAGTAAGAGATTTCATATGCATGTAGTTACAGTTGTGCTCAAAAGTTTACATACCCCTGCAGAATTTTTACTTTCTTGGCCTTGTTTCAGAGAATATGAATGATAACAAAGAAACTTTTTTTTCCACTCATGGTTATTGGTTGAGTGAAGCCATTTATTGTCAAACTACTGTGTTTTCTCTTTTTAAATCTTAATAAGAACCAAAAACATCCAAATGACCCTGATCAAAAGTTCAAATACACCAGTTCTTAATACCATGTATTGCCCCCTCTAACATCAATGACAGCTTGAAGTCTTTTGCGGTAGTTGTGGATGAGGTTCTTTATTTTCTCAGATGGTAAAGCTGCCCATTCTTCATGGCAAAAAGCCTCCAGTTCCTGTAAATTCCTGGGATGTCTAGAATAAACTGCGCATTTGAGATCTCCCCAGAGTAGCTCAATGATATTGAGGTCAGGAGACTGAGATGGCCACTCCAGAACCTTCACTTTGTTCTGCTGTAGCCAATGACAGGTCGACTTGACCTTGTGTTTTGGATTGTTGTCATGTTGGAACGTCCAAGTACGTCCCATGGGCAGCTTCCGGGCTGATGAGTGCAAATTTGCCTCCAGTATTTGCTGATAACATGCTGCATTCATCTTTCCTTCAACTTTCACCAAGTTTCCTGTGCCTTTGTAGCTCACACATTTCCAAAACATCAGCATTCCACCTCCGTGCTTTACTGTAGGAATGGTGTTCCTTTCATCATAGGCCTTGTTGACCTCTCTCCAAATGTAATGTTTATGGTTGTGGCCAAAAAGTTCAATTTTGGTCTCATCACTCCAAATTACCTTGTTCCAGAAGTTTTGAGGCTTGTCTCTGTGCTGTTTGGCGTATTGTAGGAGAGATACTTTGTGGCATTTGCGGAGTAATTGCTTTCTTCTGGCAACTCGACCATGCAGCCCATTTTTCAGCCACACCACTAGTTTTCAGAGAGGAGAAATAAAGGAGTATCTCTTTTTTTAAAAAAAAATATACACGTTTTTATTGAAAAAATTGATTAAAAATCACAAAGAAATAAACATGATGGACAAAAGTGGTAATAAAATGAACATTCCGGGTACAGACCTAAATGACCAAAAGTTTGGTCATCACATTGCCAGCAAATCTAGGGTATGGGGCAAACATGAATAGAGATTTATATAATAGATTTTTGTAGTATATCTTTTGTCTGGTTATAATAATTGTGCCCCAAATAATCCTAAGGTGCTCATGAGTGAGTGACCTTACCCATTAGTGAGGGGAAGTCTGGCCCGGCCCGGAGTGCAAAAGGCTAGAAGGTATTTCAATATTTTATGTTTGTTGTGATTCTATTTATGATTTTTTCTGTTGATTTACCTGCAGTTCCTTTTTATTGCTCTATATCATATTTTTTGACCGACTCTCATACGGTATTGGCTGCATGCTTTGGTGAATTATGGTCTTATGATATCTACATGGAGGATATATGGATGATGAGTCGGGATGGACATCAACGGCATTTGCATCAATTTATATATACTGTTCTTTATACAGCAGGCATGTTGAATTGGCAATCATATTTATATTTTTTGCTTAATGAGATGTATTTATACTGTCAACATGTCTTTTTGCTGTTCTATGTAGCTTTTTATCCTCCTTTCCTTCTTGTTCTCTTTCCTCCTTTTTGTCTTCATGGCGGCCTATGACTTTAGGGCTTGATAATGTTTTGGATTTATGTTGTGAATAATTGTACCTTGAAGCAAATCCCTATACTTGTTTTGTTATATACTCACCGTGGGAGCAGTGTGCGCGTGCCTCTTTTCTCCTCCCCCGTGGGTGCGCCACCCCCCGGTGTCTCTATCTTGGTCCCGGCGGGCGCGGATGTCTTCGGGACTGTGATTGGCTTGACGGCCGGGGTGGGCGTGTCGCGGGTGCGGCGATCGGCGCATGCGCCGGGCGGCTGCTCCTATTGGTGAGCGGGAAACCATGTGGTATGGTCACATGGTATGAAGGTCCTGCAGGTAATCCTTCTCCTCACTTCCCCTTGAGAAAGCGTGCCGGCGGCACGCGAAACGTGCGTTAGGGGTACAATACCTTCTAGCCTTTTGCACTCCAGGCCGGGCCAGACTTCCCCTCACTAATTGGTAAGGTCACTCACTCATGAGCACCTTAGGATTATTTGGGGCACAATTATTATAACCAGACAGAAGATATACTACAAAAATCTATTATATAAATCTCTATTCATGTTTGCTCCATACCCTAGATTTGCTGGCAATGTGATGACCAAACTTTTGGTCATTTAGGTCTGTACCCGGAATGTCCATTTTATTACCACTTTTGTCCATCATGTTTATTTCTTTGTGATTTTTAATCAATTTTTTCAATAAAGCTGTGTATATTTTTTAAAAAAAGAGATACTCCTTTATTTCTCCTGTTTGATATATAATTCTTTGTTGGAGTATATAGTTATATATTATATGCACTAATGATTTACAAGGGTCTTACTTAGACTAATTAATTATGCCCATGGGATTTTCTCTAATTATATTGTAGTTTTCAGAGAGTCCTGAATTTCAGCTGACATTATTTGTGGGTTTTTCTTTGCATCCCAAACAATTTTCCTGCCATTTGTGGCCGAAATTTTTGTTGGTCTACCTGACCGCGGTTTGTTTTTTACAGAGCCCCTGATCTTCAATTTGTTAATCACAGTTTGAACGCTGCTGACTGGCATTATCAATTCCTTAGATATTTTTTTGTATCCATTTCCTGTGTTATACAGTTCAACTACCTTTTCCCGTAGATCCGTTTTCTTTTGCTTTCCCCATGACTCACAATCCAAAGTGGAGTGGAGAAAAAGTTTTTTTGTTGTCATTCATATTCTCTGAAATAAGGCCAAGAAAGGAAATATTCTGCCGGGGTATGTAAACTTTTGAGCACAACTGTATATCTGTGTGCATTATCTAGCACTTGAGCTTGTATGTAGTTAGGAGTCCTGAGTAATCCGTTTTCTTCCCATACTGGCAAGTTACATGATTACCTCCGAATCTGATCTCAGTGCAGTGTTGGTTATATTTGGCAATCCTATAGAGAACGAATAGTGCAGTAATAAAGAATGCACACAGAAGTCCCATGTTATGACAATTGGTGGGGTCTCAATGGTCAGTCACCCACCAATTTAGAAGTTATCACCTATGTAACATCTTACCAGAATACCTCTTTCATAAATCTATTTAGCAGTTTTGCTTTTACCTAGTATTCTTCTTTAGCTCTTGATTAAATTTAAACCATTTACTTGGTTGAAGTGCAATGAAGTGATAGGACTGTGCTGTCAAAGATGAACCTGTGGCTTGTGGATGTGAAAACAAGTGAACACTAGCAATGTACTGTCTAATAAGTTAATGTTATCAAATTATTAAGAACATTCCCATTAGAATCTGTATACTGAATGTTACCATATATTATTATTATTATTATAGCGCTATTTATTCCATGGCGCTATACATGTGAAAAGGGGTATACATAATAAAAAACAAGTAAAATAATCATGGAACAATACAAGTCACTGACTGGTACAGGAGGAGAGAGGACCCAGCCCACAAGGGCTCACAGTCTAAAAGGGAATGGTGTGGATACAGTAGGTGAGGGCAGAGCTGGACGTGCAGCAGTATAGTGGAAAGAGGGTTACTGCAGGTTGAATACTTGTCGGAAGAGGTAAGTCTTCAGGTTCCTTTTGAAGTTTTCCACGTTAGACGAGAGTCTGACATGTTAGGGTAGAGAAATCCAGAGTAGGGGGATGCACGGGAGAAATCTTGTATGCGATTGTGGGAAGAGGAGATAAGAGGGGAGTAGCGAAATAGGTCTTGTGAGGATCAGAGGTTGCGTGTAGGTAAGTACAGAGAGACTAGGTCACAGATATATGGAGGAGACAGGTTGTGGATAGCTTTGTATGTCATGGTTAGGGTTTTGAACTTTTGAACTGGTTTCTCTGGAGAATGGGGAGCCAGTGAAGGGATTGGCAGAGGAAAGGCCAGGGGATAGTGGGAGGACAGGTGGAGTAGTCAGGCAGCAGAGTTTAGGATAGATTGGAGGGGTGCAAGAGTGTTAGAAGAGAGGCCACAGAGCAGGAGGTTGCAGTAGTCGAGGCGGGAGGTGATGAGGGCATGCACTAGTGTTTTTGCAGATTCTTGGTTAAGGAATGTACAGATCCGGTAAATATTTTTGGGTTGGAGTCAGTAGGAGGTGGGAAGGGCTTGGATATGTGGTTTGAAGTAGAGCAGAGTCAAGGGTTACTCCGAGGCAGTGAGCTTGAAGGACTGGGGAGAGTGAGCAACCATTGACTTTGATGGATATGTTGGGGGCGTTGAATGAGATCGGGAAAAAATTATGAATTCTGTTTTGTCCATGTAAAGTTTTAAAAATCGAGAAGGAAGAAATACCGGACAGATATTGTGAGATTTTGGTTAGTAAGGAGGTGATATCAGGTCCAGAGAGTTAGATCTATGTGTCACCAGCATAGAGATGACACTGAAAGTCGTGAGACTCTATGAGCTGTCCCAGGCCGAAGGTGTAGAGGTGTAGATGGAGAAGAGCAGAGGTCCAAGAACTGGACCTTGTGGGACACTGACAGATATGGGACGAGATGAGGAGGTTTTGTGTGAGTGGGAGATACTGAATGTCTGGTCTGTTAGGTATGAAGAGATCCAAGATAGGGCCAAGTCTGTGATGCCAAGAGATGAGAGAATCTGTAGTAAGAGGGAATGGTCCACTGTGTCGAAGGCAGAGGACAAGTCCAGGAGGTGGAGGACATAGCAGTGTTGCTTTCCTTTGGTGGTTAGTAGGTATTGATCACCTTTGTATGACTTGGATTGCAAATGTCATAGTTTACAGCCTGGTCTCCATGATATGTAACATCCAATAAGTGCATGGAGGTCCTTAGGGAATGTAGATATAAGAGAATCATGGCCTAATGGAGATGCAGTACAGGAAGCAGTGCTTGTATGTACGCAGACCCCCTCCCCTCCTGGCTTTGCAGGTAATTAGTGATGGGATCATTAATTGTGCACTCCATCTTGTCAGACCCTCCTGGAGACGAGATCCTGCTGAGTGATGTGTGTAGAAGATAATCACTGAACAGTAGACTTGGTGGGGGTCCACTGCACTTTTGTAGGTGTTTGTAAACACTCAGCCATTAACAGCGTTCACACCAGCATAATACTTTCTGCACCATTATTGACTCTCCCGATATGGTAAATCTGAGCCATAATAATCCAGAGGTTTCAGCAAGCATTAATCACAATTTATCTATGAAAACTGGCACGAGTCTAGGTGACTTGTCTAGTAATGAGACAAATTATGAACTTCCAGTTATAGCAGATCATGTCCAAATAGCAAAGTGTATAATGGGGAATGAGCTGATCTCAGGCATGAATCAGGGGCGTCTTGTCAAGTTTTTCCTAATTCATCATTTGCACTTGTTTGCTACTAAAATTTGTTTCCTTTTATTAAATATAGTGCAACCTAAGATACATTGATAAATTGTATTTCTATGAATAACATGGGGGGGCTTTTCTACAAAGAGCAAAAAGTTCTTCTGTACCACTTCTGAAAATGTGTGCTTTTCTTGGGGTGACTCCGTATCCAATTGCCAAGTGTGCAAAGTAAGGAAATGCCATGACACCAGATTTGCTCCCAGAAGATTTTTATTCCATTAGAAAAACCAGTAAGGAAAACTAAATGGCAACAAATTGTTTTTGTCAAACCAAAAATGTGAAAAAAAACAGACCATAAAAATATTCTGGGAGTAACTCTGGTGCCCTGTGATTTCCTTTGGGGACATCTTCTTAATTCTAGTTTCGCAAAGAAAATGAAAACAACACATACTCTCCGCCAAGACCAGTGGCGTTCTAACAATGTTGATGCTGTCTCTTTGGGCTTTAATGTGACATTGTTACGTCACGTGAGCGCTGCAACCTGTCTGTTCAGTCTGACAGATCTGTGAAAGCTGCAGCCAATCAGTAGCTGCTGATGTGACATAACAATATCATGTAAGCATCAGGTGATTAGCGCCAACATTGCTGGACCAGTGATGACCAGAGAAGTGAGCATTTGCTGTTTTTATTTTATTTGGGGTTCTGTAGCATTTAAGAAGGCATTATCTGGTAGTGGACAACCCTTTAATGAATCTCCTGAAAATAGGCATTCACAGTTTCAACACAGGTTCATCAATATTAATATATATGTCCAAAAATAAGTGCACTGACTTACTCTAAATCCTCATTCAGACATCCATGAATCACGTACATGTTCTATCCATATTTTTCACGGACAACACAAGTACCTATTATAGTCTAGAAGCTGTTCACATGTCTGTGTTTTTGTGGCGCAAGTGGTCTGCAAAAAACCATGGAGACATGCCCATCTTTGATGTGAGTCACAGATGAAAAATTACCCATTAAAGTCTATGGGCTCGTGAAAAATCACGGTCTGCATGCGAATGGCATCAGATTCTGTCCGTGTGCTGTCTGTAATTAACATTGCTAGGAGAAGCGTTGTCATTTTTTTTTTTACTTTTTATCAGTGAAAAATCATTAATGAAACATTGATGGTAACAACAGGCACACTGATCACAAAGACAATGATGACATTTCTGAGCCATAACAGTAAGTTCCCACCATGAGTTTTTGATACTGCGCATTTTCGTTGCACAAAAAATGCAGTGTCTTTCAGTTCCAGCAAAGTGGATAGGATTTATAGATATCTCATGCCTACTGTGCTTTTTTTTTTACACTGTGCAACATGTCAATTTTGCTTGCAATAAATATGAAATTTTCCCTATAGACTTGAATGAGCTGAGAAAAATCCATGGTAGAAAAAAAGTGACAAAAACGCATGTAGAAAAAATGCAATGAAAAAAACGCAAGTATCCGAATTTAGCTAATTGATCAATTAATCAAATGTTACTTCTGTTGGGGTATGTGACAGAATAGATGCGTAGTGGATTCTGAAGTGGATACACAGCAAAGTCTCCATGTACATGCAGATTTTGTTGCGGATTTGTTGTGGATTTTACCCAATACATTGCAAATGGTTAAATCCACAAAGAAAATTTGCATAAAAATAGACATGCTGTGGATTTAAGATTCACACAGCATGTTATTTTCCACAAGGACATTTTTTGTGGCGTGTGAATGAGATTTGATTAAAATCTACTGTAACAAACTGCAGATTATCTGCGATCCAGCCTGTCATCAAAATGCCATCCCAGCGTGGGACAATTCTCCTGCTCAAGCGCTATGCGCAGGAGAATTCTCCCACGCTGTCAGTGATGTGCATGAGGTGAGCTGAGTTCATTGGACATGAACTCGACTCTTCTGGATGCCGTCACAGCCAGACACTGAGGAGCGCAAGCATGCCTGCGCTTCTCAGTGTCTGCGGCATGGCAAGCTGGATGGCAGCTTTTGGCTGCGATCCAGCCTGTCATGTGAATGTAGCAGAGCTGAAGCTGTCCTGGGAACCATGGAAAGGTAAGGATGAGGTTGCTTTATTATTTTACTTTTATTGCAGAAGACATTGGCTTCAGCTGGAATGGGCGTGATGGTAAGTATGGTTTAATTTAGAACATTAAACAATTGTGTGTTTATTTCAATTAAAGGACTTTATTCTGGGTGTTGTGTTTTTTTTAAATACTTTAGTAGAAATTCATGGTGGTCGTGTCTAATATTGGCGTGACCCCATGAATTTCAAGCTTAGGGCCAGCTGATAATACCAAGCTGGCCCTAACCCCTTTATTACCCAGTGAGCCACCGCACCAGGGCCCTGGATGAGTTGGGTACAGCGCCAGAAGATGGCGCTTCTATGAACGCGCCACTTTCTGGGGTGGCTGCGGACTGCAATTTGCAGGGGGGGGGGGGGGGCAGAAAGCTTGGGCCTCCCTGCGCTGCAGATTCCAGCCCCCAGCTGCCTAGTTGTACCTGGCTGGATACAAAAATAGGGCGAAGCCCCACGTATTTTTTTTTTAATTATTTCATGAAATAATAAAAAAAAAGGGCTTCCCTATATTGTTGTGTCCGGCCAGGTACCAATAGGCAGCTGGTGGTTGGGGGAAGCCCGTTCCTGCCTGCTGCACCCGGCTGGACACAAAAATAGGGCGAAACCCCACGTCAATTTTTTTTTAAATTATTTCCCCCATTTTAAAGTAAAGGCTAGGTATTCAGCTGGGGGCTGATATTAGTAGCCTGGGAAGCTCCGTGGGTATTACCCCCTTCCCAGGCTTCAAACATCTGCCCCAGCCGTCTGCTTAATCTCTGCTAGAGACTAAAATTACGGGGAACCCCACGCCAATTTTTTTTTTTAATAAATCCTTTATTTTAACACTAAATGACAAGTACAGTAATCAACACTATCACTGTACTTATTATATATGTGACTGACATGTTTCTATCTATCTAATCTATGTGTGATGCTCTATTCTTTCTTGTGCTAAATTGTCTGGTACCGGTGTATGCCGCTGATGAATTGCCGGCCGGCTTTTTTAAAGAGACAAAAACACTATTATTTTTTTTTATAAATCCTTTATTTTAACACTAAATGACAAGTACAGTAACCAACACTGTCACTGTACTTATTATATATGTGACTGACATGTTTCTATCTATCTAATCTATGTGTGATGCTCTATTCTTTCTGTTCTAAATTGTCGGGTACCGGTGTATGCCGCTGATGAATTGCCAGCTTTTTTAAAGAGACGGGTGCATGAAAATCGGAGGGCACTAGTGTGTTCCAATTGCCCTGCTATGTTTTTCATGCACCCTCCTATATACCCTGCCTGCCTGTCTGCCTATATATTCTGCCTGCCTGACGTTTAATTGAAGACCGTTCCCATCGATTTGGGCAATTTTTGACCTTCTGCAGACCGCCGGGGGGGACTGCCAGAAAAATGCTCGAGTTTCCCATAGACTTACATTGGGCTCGTTGCTCGGGTCGAGCACCCGAGTATTCCAATGTGCTCGACCCGAGCTTCGAGCACCCGAGCATTTTAGTGCTCGCTCATCACTAGTAAGGACTAAATGATGACTATAGTTCGGTAGTCTCTAACGCAGATTTTGCAGTCTTTTCTTCCAGATCATTCTTGGAGTTGCTTTGGCTAATTTCAGTTTAGTGACCACTGTTATAATCTAATTAAACATATATTTTTTTATTGGAAAAATGACTGGTCCTGCATAAAAGGGGGATCCAAATAGGATGCTATGCAGACATTAGGAGACCTCCATAGCTCTTGGCCAATGCTGTCTACTCACAGGTGTCATGAAGAAACCACAATGAACGCGTTTTACAACTAATAAGTGGAATCCAGATAAAATCACACCGAGATCTTTACTAATGATTTGTTACAGAGATGCACAGATTATTGCCTAGAATAAACAGATAATAAATTACTAATATCTGTGGCTAGCATTGTATTGAGATGCATCTTTAATTGCTCTTTACACCTGTGTAATATGCCTTGACCAGATCAGATGCAATGAAACAGTTAAGCACATAGCAGTCTCTCAGTTTGTCCAGAGGATTATGGTCAGTCAGTCTGTCTCCTGCTCCCTGCCTGTCTACTAATGAGCTGCTAACACATTGTTTACTCTCCCTCTTTGCTAGTTTACCTTTCAGCGCCAAGATAATGCTCAGATCTATTAATTCCAAGCTATCGGCCCCTGCATTTTATTTTCAGGCCACCAGATGGCATGTGAGCAGTTTGATAATAATCACCAACATTTCTTGAAAAAAGACACTAATTGGTTCTGATTCTGATTATAAAAATGAAATCCAGCAGTCCTACACTTCTGAGGTTCTGCATGTACTACCCGCATTCCCTGCAAGTAATTGGGGGGAGATAATCGCCAAAAGCATTTTTCCTCCTGCATTTGTCAGTGCTCAAGATGGTTATGATTTATTGCAATGCAAGTGTAACTGTACAATATACTTGAATAGGTTTTTACCCTAGAACCACTGAAAAAATATCGAAAATAGCTGGCAACGAGATCCAGCAGTGGAATTGGTGTCTATATGCTGTAGGTTTCCTTTAATGGGGACTTGAAGGGATATTCCTATCTCAGACAATTATGACATATCCTCAAATAGATGTGCTCATCTATTAATGGCCATCCAAATTAAGTAAATGTCAGCTAACCCAACAAGTTCAGTATGCATGACCTTTTATGTCCTTAAAGTTTTTGAAGGGACTATGCAGGAAGGTTGTTCCTAACATCTGGGAGCACTAACCACAGATCTTCTGTGGATGTAGGATTGGACAAATCCTTCTGTATTTTCATGGAATCCCAGACAGTCTGGATGATGTTGAGGGGCCATATCATCAATTATAGGACTCCTTGCTCTTCTTTCTGCAGAATTTATTTCTTAATGACATTGGCAGTGTGTTTGGAGTCTTTGTTCTACTGCAGAATAAAATTGAAGCCAATTAGATGCGTCCCTGATGGTACTGCATGATAGATAAGTATCTGTCTCTATTTTTCAGCATTAAAACACCATTAATCCTGACTAAATCCCCAACTCCATTTGCAGAAATTCTGTCTCAAACTTGCAAGGAACCTGCCCGATGCTTTACTGTTACCTGCCAACACTCATTATTGTACCGCTCTCCAGCAAACAAACTGCCTTCTGCTACAGCCAAATATTTCAGATTTTGACTCGTCAGTCGAGAGCATCTTCTGCCATTTTTCTGTGCACAGGTTATGTTTTCAAGCATCATTGAGTCGCTTGGCCTTTTTTACAAGATATAGCTTTTCTCACAATTTTTCCAAGAAGACCACTTCTGGCCAGACTTCTACAAAAGGTATGTAGCTGTAGCTTGATCCCAGTGGTTGGGCAAATGACTGCAAATGACTGCACTTGTGCAGAAAACACAGGTCACTGAGAAAGCAGTGACCTGCAATCAAAAATTGGAAAGTGGCAGTGGGCAGGGAAAAGGGAGAAGTTAAGTGCCCCCCGCCCCACTGCACTTGCAATTAAAACTTCAAGCATAGATTTCTCAAAAATGCTCCAATTAAATCTGACAAGTATGAATGTAATAAGCATTATGGGGCAAATATACTGCTGATTATACCTAAAGACCTTTATTCTGCTGCAGTTCTTTCCGTCTCTATGATCAGTCCCCATTCTCTTCATGTGGAAGATGGCTGCTGCAGAAGTATGGGGAGCTCTGTAATAACGTGGAACCTTGTTTCCCTGCCTTTAGGTGTGAGATGGAACAGTGCTAGTACTGTGTTCATTGCAAGGCTGAGAAAGTCAGGGGTGGCATGGTTCAGCCTTACTACACCGCTCACCTTGCAGCAGCCTCTCTGGACGAAAAATAATGAGGCCCTCCAAAACAGATGGAGCATCAGCTGAGCTGAGGCCATAAGTACAGTGACCATATATTGGAAATCTATAGTTATACTTAATATGAGAAAAGGTGGCTTGTTTTTTTGGTGCAGAAATAACACATTTGGAAACTTTGATCCAGAATTAACCACTATTCTTATGTATGCAAACCACAATTGTGACCTCCAAAAGAGTGTAAGGTGTTAACACCAAATTCTGTATGTTGCCTGTAGTCAGGCCTGTGGTGCAGAAAGAATAGTTTAGTGTTGTGTGGTGAAGGCAGTAGAAGCTTGAAAGCCTTCTGGTAACTGGTTGGAAGTTTAGTGATACATACAAAAATGTATAACCAGTTCATATGGAAGCATGTTGTAGTTCAACAGGCAGGTTGCCATCTTTGTTTAGAGGAGATTAGAAAACTGTGGCTACATCTTTGTTCACAGTTATAGCTAATGTTCTGTTTAGAGAATACATCAGAATTCTGCACTTGCTGTCAAGTGATGAAAATGTTGAACAAAAATTATGTAAACCTCAAGTAAATTTAGGTCGGACTGTCGGGTGCTGTTTTGATCCATTTTACAATTGACTTGGCACAGCGTCGTGACTTCTGGTATAAATTGAATCCATAGTACAGATGTGAACCCAGTCTAAGTTCCTCTATGGAGAAAACTTGACATTTGTAAAACTACTGAAGCAAAACATTTTCCATATTAACTACTACCCAATAAACTCGTACAAGATGTTTGTATGTTTATTGGCATAGGTCAGACTATGGGACTTTTTCCATAAAAAGTCTTCTTAGAATAAATGTCATTGGTTGCCCATAGAAACTAATCAGATTGGCACTTTTGTTTTCCAGAGCAGGTCTGAAAATAGAAATGAGTGATCTTGTTTATATGGACAATACATCTAGATATCTGTACGATAACACAGTTGTTTACTTAAAAAAGTTATGATGGATATATAATTACGGGGGTCTTCCATGCGTACTACAGTACATTTTGTGGGGTTTCTACTCAATTGAGTGCGCCGGGAGGCAAAACAGGAAGCCTTTCTGTTTAAATGTCCATGCTGGTTTATTACCTCATAAACAGTCCACAACAAAAGGAAAAATAAACAGCCTTCAGTAAAGGCAAAACAAAGAAAACAGTCCTTTTGGCAAAGTCTCTGGATAGCCAGTCCTGTGGTCACACAGGCTGGATAGCATTCAGTACACTGGCTCAGTCTGGAGATAACAACACACAGGTGTAAAGAGAGGAGAGAACAAGGCGCAATGGGTGACTCAGTATTGCAATTGTTAGAGGGGTGTGAGGATGGCTACTAACCTTATGAAGTTGTGCACCTCTGCACAACCCCAGTGTAAAGCTCCACAAGCTCCGCTCTGTTGGTGGCTGTCATCTATTTCCAGCGGCGTTCACAGATCCTGATCTCTCGGTGGTGGATCACGTGGTCAGGTTAGTTGCATGTAACGCCGAGATGGACGCCCAGCTTCACCAACACCCCCGGCAGCGTTCCGGAGGGGTTAGGGCAGCGCAGCTTGGAAAACCAGGTTAGTGATTCTAATTAAATTCCTCCCACAGGTGAAAGAACAATAAGTTAAAGGCAGCTCTACCGCACCCCAACAGGGGGAAAGGGACAATAAATGGATATGAATAGCGGTACCAGAGCGCCAATAACAGGGCAAAAATATTAAAAGGACTGATTTATTAATATACACACAACGCGTTTCGGTGGACACAGCCACCTTCATCAGGTGTGACAAGCAGCAAACAATTGATCCTTATATACATTTGACTAGGTATACAATTACTTAAAAGGGGCGGGGCCAGATACAGAGTAATACCTCTATATTAACCCCTTGAGTTCATATATGCTCAATAGAGTAAAAAGGATTGTTATAAAATAATGCCTAATGAAGCATATAGGGTTCTTATAAAAAGGATTCGCTGTAAAAAAACAACAACTTGTGAATCCTATAATCTTAATACTTCATAGGATATATTGTCATCTACCACCCTATATTTTAGATTATATAAAAAATTAATAATAATTTTTACATACAACATAAAACAATGCATAAATATAAAGTATAAAATTACAATCAGTTTCTATCATTATAATTAGGAAAAGTAGACGAAGAAAGGAAAGAGAAAAAAAAAAAAAAAAAAAAAAAAATTCCAAAAAAAAATCCCCCCCCAAAAAAAAAAAAAAAATGTTCAAAAAAAAAAAAAAAAAAAAAAATTTTTCAAAAAAAAAAAAACAAAAACAAAAAAAAAACAAAAAATTTTTCTTTAAATTTTTTCTCCCTTCTCTCTCTCTCCTCCCTCCTCCCCTCCCTCTCTCCTTTCCCCTCTTCCCTCCTTCTCTCTCTCCTCCCCCCTCCTCCTCCATATAAAAGATATATATAATAAATTTGCTAAAATATGAAAACAATTATTTAAAAAGTTGTCTTCTCTATATTAAGGTTCAAACCTTCAGGAGACAAGGTTCCCATTTTGAAAATCCAATAATTTTCACGTGTAATGAGACGATTTAGTCTATCAGGGTGTGTATCAACTATATAATCAATGATAGTTAGTTTTAGGTTATTAGGATTTTTTTGATGTTCTTTTAAGAAATGATTAGAAACACTATGTAGGGGAAAGCCGTTTCTAATATTTTGGCGATGTTTATTTAATCTGGAGTGCATTTCCTGGATAGTGCGGCCAATGTATTGCAGGCCGCAGGTGCACTGGAGTAGATAGATCGCATATGAGGACTGACATGTAAGTCTAAAGCGAATGGGATATATCTCTCCAGTGACCGCAGAGACGAATGTTTTGGCTCCGTTATCAATGGAATGACAGCATAAGCATTTAGGGACATTACATTTATAACATCCATTATTGCTAATAGGAACTGAATGGTTCGGTCTTCTACCAATTGTTGTATTGCTAGGGGCTATATAGTTTCCTAGATTTTTACTCCTCCGATATATGACATGAGGAAATTCCGGTAAATGACCAGTTAATATTGGATCATTACTTAAAATGAACCAGTATTTTTTTAATAAACTGGATAACACTTGCGTAGGTTTACCATAGGTAGTAATCAGATTTAAACTGAAATCGCTGTATGGCTCTTGGCTGGTATTCTTGGATTTGTTGATACACAGGTTCTGTGATAGGGATCTAGTTTTGGAGAAAGCATCCTCTAATAATTTCCGGGGGTATCCCTTAGCTCTAAAACGTTTTTGTAAAACCTTAGATTCCAGAAAAAAATCCGAATCATGTGTACAATTTTTTCTGACACGCCAATATTGACCGTATGGAATATTTCTAATCCAGCTGGGTAGATGGCCACTGTCAAATTCAAGATAGCTATTTACATCCACTTCCTTAAAGTGGGTAGATGTGGATATTTTACCCGAATTGTCTATATTTATCTGAAGGTCAAGATATTGAATATTACTCTCAGATATGGTAGAGGTAAAGGAAAGACCCCAGTCGTTAGAGTTTAATTCATCAATAAATTTGGCAGCCTCCACAGTATTTCCCCTCCATATAATAAACAGATCGTCTATAAAGCGGCGGTACATAACGATGGATTTATCGGCGCCGAGGGATTGCGCGATGTGGATAGACTCGAATGCCCCCATATATAGATTTGCATAACTGGGGGCAAACCTCGTCCCCATCGCGCAGCCCCTCAGCTGCCGATACATCACCCCCTCAAAAGAAAATACATTGTTCTCAAGAATGAAAGTTATACCCCTCAATAAAAAGTTTTTTTGAGGATCTTGTAAGTTAGGGTCCTCATCTAGGAATTTTTTAATTGCCTGTAAACCCAATACATGTGTGATATTGGAATAAAGAGAGCTTATATCGAGTGTAATAAGAAGACAGCCTGGAAGAGGGGGTAATTCTCTCAATAGTCTAATTAAATGTGTGGAATCCTTTAAATGAGAATCTAGGGATAAAACGTACTTCTGTAAAAAAAGATCAATATAGTGGGATAAGTTGGATGTGATAGAATTAATACCAGAAATAATAGGACGTCCAGGGGGATTAAATTTATCTTTATGAATTTTGGGTAAAAAATAAAAATAAGGGACTTTGAATTTTTTAATGTCTAAAAAGGATTTTTCTTTTTTATTGAGGAAGCCAGCTGTAGAGGCCCCTGCTACAAGTCCTTTGTACTCCAAAAAAATGGTTACAGATGGGTCTGCTTCTAATTTCACGTAGTAGTTTGAGTCGTCTAAGATTCTGAGGCCCTCCTTGATGTACCAGCCTCTGTTCATTATCACAGTCCCCCCTCCCTTATCTGCTCTCTTTATAATTATTTCTTTATTATCCTGAAGGGTTTTTAATGCACATTTCTCCTGGTAGCTCAAGTTATTCACTTTTTTAGAAATTGGGGGGAATGTCCTAAGGTCCCTCAAAATTAATTGTTGGAAAGTTTCAAGGTGTGAACCTTTGTGATGTAATGGATAAAAATTATTTTTCCCCTTCACATTTACATGAGTGAAAGGGTCCAGTAATGGGGGGCCTGGTATATTAGATTCTTGAATGGAGGGGGATACTGTTGAGCATGAACTAATAGGATGTGATTTTCTCTTATCTTCCAATAGAAAATGTCTTTTTAGTGTCAATTTCCTTATAAATTCATTTAAATCACAGAACAAAGTGAAATTATTAAATGGGACAGCTGGACAGAAAGATAATCCTCGACCTAACAAGGATCGTTCAGCTTCAGATAGCACATAGCTAGAAATATTAAAAATGCCCCCACAACCGATAGGGGTTTCTATCTGCAGGGAATTTGTATTCTGGTTCATTGGCAAGATTTCATTTTCTTTATATTTGGATTGTGTCTCAATTTCGGCATTTGGACTATTTTTGTTATTGACGCTCTGGTACCGCTATTCATATCCATTTATTGTCCCTTTCCCCCTGTTGGGGTGCGGTAGAGCTGCCTTTAACTTATTGTTCTTTCACCTGTGGGAGGAATTTAATTAGAATCACTAACCTGGTTTTCCAAGCTGCGCTGCCCTAACCCCTCCGGAACGCTGCCGGGGGTGTTGGTGAAGCTGGGCGTCCATCTCGGCGTTACATGCAACTAACCTGACCACGTGATCCACCACCGAGAGATCAGGATCTGTGAACGCCGCTGGAAATAGATGACAGCCACCAACAGAGCGGAGCTTGTGGAGCTTTACACTGGGGTTGTGCAGAGGTGCACAACTTCATAAGGTTAGTAGCCATCCTCACACCCCTCTAACAATTGCAATACTGAGTCACCCATTGCGCCTTGTTCTCTCCTCTCTTTACATATTGAGTCTGCTATTGCTGGGGGCTTAGCCTCAAGACCAGGAGCTGCAAATTGGGCGACTCAGATTATTCAACACATCGAGAGACGGAAAAATCTTGCAGAATCGTCAACAGATAAGAACTGTGTTTAAGACTTTAAAATCTAAATTGCTGGATCATTATGGACTTTTATGTGACCAATAGAGAGAAATTTAGATTATCTCTGATCATTACAGCCCTTAGTAAAGACTCTAAAGATGGCGACAGATGCATATATACTAATCCAACTATGCTGAATGATACAGATCAAAAAAGGTTACGTGGACTGTTTTTGAACTTAGAAAATAATAGCAAAATAGAAATAACTAATCACGTAGACACGATGTTTTTAGAACATTACATTAAGGATAACATAATACCCAAGGGATTGAGAATGAATCTCAACTCATCCTTTCCTCAGGATATTGTTTTTACTGAAAGATGGGACAGGTGTATTTCTGATTGCTCAACAACACTGATCAGATTGTTGATTGATAAAAGGAATACTCTGGCTATGCATGCTTTAGAAACAATAGCTAAAATTAAAGGGGATTTGGAGTTCTTTTCTTCATCTGCGGAATATTTTGCCACAGATAATGAGGTAAAACTAAGACTGGCTAAGTTTGAAAATGATTTAATAAATAAAAAAGCCAAAAAATATGAAAGAGATATAAAAGACTCTAAAAAAGAAAAAATCCAATCACCACTTCAAATTTCACCTGTTCCCATCATCTCTATGCAGAGAACAACTAGGGATAATCCATCATCCCCTATTCTAAGCAATGATCCTGATAACCATACAAAACAAGTGAATAGTTTTCAAAAACAGTTTTTTATGAATAAAAAACAACAAGCAATATATGAGACTCATAAAAAGAAGTTATCCATTAACAATAATTACAAGAAAAATACTGCATTTAATTCTAATTTGGAAAAAAATAATGACCTTATAATAGAGGGAATGTGTATGGAAATTACTCCTCCCTCCATACTGATTACTGATCCACCTATTTTATCCACACAAGCAGCAGATGTAGAATTTATTGCTAATCCGTCTACTATTTCCACACAAGTAGCAGATATTGATGAACTGAACTTCACATTACATATTAACACACAGGAGATATCCCATAGTGGATCTAATATCTCAGAGCTTTCTAGTGCAATACAGACTCCTATTGCTGGGGAGTCATCTGGTCAGATCCCGATAGCGGATACACTGAATATTTTAAATCAAGGGAGACCTTCTGATAAAACAAATGGTATAAACCACATAAAACCCCCTATAAACAGAATGACATCCTTGGAATTATCTCCGATTTTGAATGAAAATAGTATCTTGATAAATCCTCAAACACAGAATGCAGTTGCATCTCAAACTAATAAAACGAAAATTACACATTTTTTTCACGTGGTCCCCGGACGTTGTCCAAAACGAAAAAGAAATTTAGGGGATGTAGAGGGAGTGGAAAAACCCGAGGTCACAACAACAAAAATAGTCCAAATGCCGAAATTGAGACACAATCCAAATATAAAGAAAATGAAATCTTGCCAATGAACCAGAATACAAATTCCCTGCAGATAGAAACCCCTATCGGTTGTGGGGGCATTTTTAATATTTCTAGCTATGTGCTATCTGAAGCTGAACGATCCTTGTTAGGTCGAGGATTATCTTTCTGTCCAGCTGTCCCATTTAATAATTTCACTTTGTTCTGTGATTTAAATGAATTTATAAGGAAATTGACACTAAAAAGACATTTTCTATTGGAAGATAAGAGAAAATCACATCCTATTAGTTCATGCTCAACAGTATCCCCCTCCATTCAAGAATCTAATATACCAGGCCCCCCATTACTGGACCCTTTCACTCATGTAAATGTGAAGGGGAAAAATAATTTTTATCCATTACATCACAAAGGTTCACACCTTGAAACTTTCCAACAATTAATTTTGAGGGACCTTAGGACATTCCCCCCAATTTCTAAAAAAGTGAATAACTTGAGCTACCAGGAGAAATGTGCATTAAAAACCCTTCAGGATAATAAAGAAATAATTATAAAGAGAGCAGATAAGGGAGGGGGGACTGTGATAATGAACAGAGGCTGGTACATCAAGGAGGGCCTCAGAATCTTAGACGACTCAAACTACTACGTGAAATTAGAAGCAGACCCATCTGTAACCATTTTTTTGGAGTACAAAGGACTTGTAGCAGGGGCCTCTACAGCTGGCTTCCTCAATAAAAAAGAAAAATCCTTTTTAGACATTAAAAAATTCAAAGTCCCTTATTTTTATTTTTTACCCAAAATTCATAAAGATAAATTTAATCCCCCTGGACGTCCTATTATTTCTG
Organism: Phyllobates terribilis; assembly: GCF_046119375.1. Taxonomy (NCBI): domain Eukaryota; kingdom Metazoa; phylum Chordata; class Amphibia; order Anura; family Dendrobatidae; genus Phyllobates; species Phyllobates terribilis. The sequence goes on from NW_027362765.1 coordinate 171,711,004, forward strand.
GTATTAATTCTATCACATCCAACTTATCCCACTATATTGATCTTTTTTTACAGAAGTACGTTTTATCCCTAGATTCTCATTTAAAGGATTCCACACATTTAATTAGACTATTGAGAGAATTACCCCCTCTTCCAGGCTGTCTTCTTATTACACTCGATATAAGCTCTCTTTATTCCAATATCACACATGTATTGGGTTTACAGGCAATTAAAAAATTCCTAGATGAGGACCCTAACTTACAAGATCCTCAAAAAAACTTTTTATTGAGGGGTATAACTTTCATTCTTGAGAACAATGTATTTTCTTTTGAGGGGGTGATGTATCGGCAGCTGAGGGGCTGCGCGATGGGGACGAGGTTTGCCCCCAGTTATGCAAATCTATATATGGGGGCATTCGAGTCTATCCACATCGCGCAATCCCTCGGCGCCGATAAATCCATCGTTATGTACCGCCGCTTTATAGACGATCTGTTTATTATATGGAGGGGAAATACTGTGGAGGCTGCCAAATTTATTGATGAATTAAACTCTAACGACTGGGGTCTTTCCTTTACCTCTACCATATCTGAGAGTAATATTCAATATCTTGACCTTCAGATAAATATAGACAATTCGGGTAAAATATCCACATCTACCCACTTTAAGGAAGTGGATGTAAATAGCTATCTTGAATTTGACAGTGGCCATCTACCCAGTTGGATTAGAAATATTCCATACGGTCAATATTGGCGTGTCAGAAAAAATTGTACACATGATTCGGATTTTTTTCTGGAATCTAAGGTTTTACAAAAACGTTTTAGAGCTAAGGGATACCCCCGGAAATTATTAGAGGATGCTTTCTCCAAAACTAGATCCCTATCACAGAACCTGTGTATCAACAAATCCAAGAATACCAGCCAAGAGCCATACAGCGATTTCAGTTTAAATCTGATTACTACCTATGGTAAACCTACGCAAGTGTTATCCAGTTTATTAAAAAAATACTGGTTCATTTTAAGTAATGATCCAATATTAACTGGTCATTTACCGGAATTTCCTCATGTCATATATCGGAGGAGTAAAAATCTAGGAAACTATATAGCCCCTAGCAATACAACAATTGGTAGAAGACCGAACCATTCAGTTCCTATTAGCAATAATGGATGTTATAAATGTAATGTCCCTAAATGCTTATGCTGTCAATCCATTGATAACGGAGCCAAAACATTCGTCTCTGCGGTCACTGGAGAGATATATCCCATTCGCTTTAGACTTACATGTCAGTCCTCATATGTGATCTATCTGCTCCAGTGCACCTGCGGCCTGCAATACATTGGCCGCACTATCCAGGAAATGCACTCCAGATTAAATAAACATCGCCAAAATATTAGAAACGGCTTTCCCCTACATAGTGTTTCTAATCATTTCTTAAAAGAACATCAAAAAAATCCTAATAACCTAAAACTAACTATCATTGATTATATAGTTGATACACACCCTGATAGACTAAATCGTCTCATTACACGTGAAAATTATTGGATTTTCAAAATGGGAACCTTGTCTCCTGAAGGTTTGAACCTTAATATAGAGAAGACAACTTTTTAAATAATTGTTTTCATATTTTAGCAAATTTATTATATATATCTTTTATATGGAGGAGGAGGGGGGAGGAGAGAGAGAAGGAGGGAAGAGGGGAAAGGAGAGAGGGAGGGGAGGAGGGAGGAGAGAGAGAGAAGGGAGAAAAAATTTAAAGAAAAATTTTTTATTTTTTTTTGTTTTTGGTTTTTTTTTTTTTTTTTTTTTTTTTGAAAAATTTTTTTTTTTTTTTTTTTTTTGAAAATTTTTTTTTTTTTTTTTGGGGGGGATTTTTTTTTGGAATTTTTTTTTTTTTTTTTTTTTTTCTCTTTCCTTTCTTCGTCTACTTTTCCTAATTATAATGATAGAAACTGATTGTAATTTTATACTTTATATTTATGCATTGTTTTATGTTGTATGTAAAAATTATTATTATTTTTTTATATAATCTAAAATATAGGGTGGTAGATGACAATATATCCTATGAAGTATTAAGATTATAGGATTCACAAGTTGTTGTTTTTTTACAGCGAATCCTTTTATAAGAACCCTATATGCTTCATTAGGCATTATTTTATAACAATCCTTTTTACTCTATTGAGCATATATGAACTCAAGGGGTTAATATAGAGGTATTACTCTGTATCTGGCCCCGCCCCTTTTAAGTAATTGTATACCTAGTCAAATGTATATAAGGATCAATTGTTTGCTGCTTGTCACACCTGATGAAGGTGGCTGTGTCCACCGAAACGCGTTGTGTGTATATTAATAAATCAGTCCTTTTAATATTTTTGCCCTGTTATTGGCGCTCTGGTACCGCTAGTCATATCCATTTATTAACAACACACAGGTGGCCTTCTTCCTCCATACACAGACCATGTGCCAAACAATGGCCTCCATTTTAAATTGTTAAACACACCCAGAAGTGAGGTATGTGGGTAGCGAGACCCACCCATCTCTCTAGCTCCCCGTAAAACCTGGCCCAGATGCCCCAAACAATTCTCTTCATGCTTATGTGCACTAGAGCAACATTCCAGGACTACATCCCAGATGACAACCATCTCTGTGATACATACCTCCCATTAACTATGTGTCTGTGAGCTACCTTGCAATTCACACAGGTGAATTTGGCCCTATAGTCTCAGGATCTCAGCAGCCAGATACCCAGCAATCATACATTTGTCATCTATCCTCTGGACAGGTGATAAATGTTGTTTACGTTTAAGCTGGGGCTACGGAGTGATTTTAGCCACTACACAGGTCGTGCTGACAAAATTCACTCTATGGTGCTGCTGCACCTCAGGCTGAATAGGGTTGCACTACAACCTTAACAAACAAGTCACAAAATATGTGTGCAGTAATGGGCATAGACCTCCACTTTGATTTAGATGCCAGCAAGTTGGAGGTGGGGTACTGCTAAGGGCTGGCATTATTAAAGATGAGCTAGTTGGACCTTTTCGAGTTAAAGATGGACTGAAAATCATCTCCCAAACCTTGTGCCAGTTGTTAGAAGATACTTTCTTCAAGCAGTGTGTTACACGCCTGCCCCGAGTATCCCAGGGTCTGCTTCCTTCACTTCGGTTTGCTGCCTTCTGTTGTGCTCCACGTCAGGTTTTGCAGGTTGTCCGGCATGGCTCAGTGACATTATCTCCCTAATCCTATTTAAGGCCCACTAAGACACCCACCTGTGTTTTAGGATTAAAGCTCTAGAGTCCTGTGTTTGGTGTGAGCTTCAACTCTCTGATTCCGCATCAACCTTTCTTCGTTCCACTGCACCTGTACTGCTGGTCCTGATCTCCTGCGTGTGCCAAGTCCTCGATCCCCACGTGCCTTCATGCCTGTTGTATCAATGCCTGAGCCCTGTGTGCCCACCCAGACTTGGGGATCCACCTCACGAAGTGAGCCTAACACAGCGGTACAGGAAAAAGTCTGCATCTCTCAAGATAAATCAGTCCAGTTTCAAAGGAAGATATAAACAAAATCATTAAGATAAATCATTTTTATTTCCATTTAATTAAAAAATATTTTTAAAATGCAGGTACTTTCAAATCAAAAGTCAGGTATCAATCACAAACCTAAATTTTCTCCATAAATAAAATTAACAGTATTAGAGCGCTCAAATATCCAATTCTATTGCACCCATTCCCTGATAATAAAGTACTGAGAACATTTTTTTTTTTTGGAAAACATAATTATAGCCTGAGATTCAAAAAGTGTAAAGTGCAAGTGCCTAAAAGTCATATCTCTATATGCTATAAATAAATCTCTCATATATCATTAGTTGTATTTAGAACAGTGTAATGTAAAAAAGTTAGCAACAAGGTAATTTCATAGGGAGCATAATGTGCAAACAGGGACAAAGTCACTAAAGTTCACTGAGAGTAGACATAATAATTCTAAGGCGGGTACTTACATGACTCAGTTAGCGGCTTGTGAGTGATAAGACTGTGATTTTACCCCGACGACTCCGTTTTGCCTTGGGCCCCCTATTGAAGAAGCCAAGGCGAAACGGCGTCGTCGGGGTAAGTACACAAATTTGGTATCGACGCGTCCATAATGACCCGACCTATAAAACTGTTTCACTAGTTAACCCCTTCAGTGAACACCGTTAAAAAAATAAATAAAAAACAAAGCAAAAAACGTTGCTTTATCATCATACTGCCAAATAAAAAGTGGAATAAAACGCGATCAAAAAGACGCCTGTAAATAAGTTTGGTACCACTGAAAACATCATCTTGTCCCGCAAAAAAACAAGCTACCATACAGCTCACTCAGTGGAAAAATAAAAAAGTTACAGCTCTCAGAATAAAGCGATGCCAAAATAAATATTTTTTCTATAAAATAGTTTTTATTGTGTAAATGCAGTAAAACATAAAAAAAACTATATAAATATGGTATCGCTGTAATTGTACTGACCAGGAGAATAAAGCTGCCTTATCAATTTTACCACACGTGGAACGGCATAAAAAAAAATAATTCCTGAATTGTTGGTTTTTGTTCATTCTGCCTCCCAAAAAACGGAGTAGAAAGCGATCAAAAAACGTAATTTGCCCGAAAATGGTACCAATAAAAACGTCCCCCAAAAAACAAGCCGTCACATGACTCTGTTGGCAGAAATATGGAAAAATTATAGCGCTCAAAATATGGCAATGAAAAAACTTATTTTTACAATAAAAGTCGTCTTTTAGTGTGTGACAGCTGCCAATCATAAAAACCCGATATAAATCTGGTATCGCTGTAATCGCACTGACCCGAAGAATAAAGTAGACTAGTCAATTATATCGCATGAGGAAAGGCGTCAAAAAATAAATTAAACCAATTCTTCACCTACTGTTGATTGGTTCTTTCTGCCTCCCAAAGATTGCAGTATGGTTCGAATCACATTTATCCTGTGCTCTGTTCTGAGCGCTTACACCGGGGTTTACGTGTAAATCTGAGAAATACGTACTTCAGGCGGAATCCCTGGCGAAAGATTCCCTATAGTGAGGCAGATGGAGACACTGTGGACGCCGTCTGGCCTATGATCCGGAGGAGTCCATCTTTTTATTAGGAATGTATAAAAGTGCCATTGGCCACAGTTTTGTGCACTTCTGAAAAGAAGGACACCGTTGAACAGAGGCCAGATGGAGTCCAGAGTAACTCTGCTGCCTCACTATAGTGAATGGATCCCTTGGGGATTTCATCTGAATCACGTCACTCAGAGATTTAGATGGAAACCCCAATATAAGTGCTCAGCGTAGAGAGGAGGATAAACATGATCCAAAATGTTATGTAAAACATTCCCAATAAAAGCTTCAACTCCATTCGCAAAAAAAGCAAGTCCCCACTCAGGTCCGTCATCTGTTAACGAAAATATAGGGGGATTCCACGTTACTGGTAGCACAAAGGCTCAGGAAAAACTAAATGGCTCCTCGCCCTCCAAAAGAAATCTAGCAAATTCTGCACTCCCAAATTCTAATGTCCCCCTCCCTTCTGAGCTCCAGTGTGTATCTAAACCGCAGTTAGCTTCCACATGTTTGGCATTCCTGTAACGATGAGAGCCTGTCTAATTTACGGGTGCATGTCTCCAGAAGAACAAGCTGGGCATAACGTACTGGTCACTACAATGAACTGGTCACTACATTGTACTGGTCACTACAGCATACTGGTCACTACAACGGCAGTTTGCAATCTTCACTTAGCAACATCCACTGCTGCTTGTTTCTGGAAAACACCCATGGAGTCAAAATCGTCACTACACCTGTAGATAAATTCACAAGGGGGTATAATTTCCAAAATAAGGTCACTTGAGGTGGATTTTGCTCTTCTAGAACATAGGGGCTCTGTATATGGAGTCCCCAATTATTCTAGGGAAATCTGCGCTCCAAGAGGCAAAAAGTGCTCTGTCCCTCCTGAGTCTCTTCGTGTGGCTAAGCAGTACTGTGCAGCCACATATGAGGTATTTCTACATTCAGCAGAAATTGTAGGACACATTTTGGTGCTATTTTTACCCATTTCCGAGTGTGAAAATGTAAAATCTGGGGCTAAAACAGATTTTTGCGGTAAAAATGTAATTATTTTTTCTTCACTGCTCAATGGTATAAAATTCTGTGACACTTGTGGTGTCAATATGATCACTGCACCCCTAGATGAATTAATTGAAAGGTGTCATTTGTAAAATGGGGTCACTTATGGGGGTTCAGCTGTTCTGACACCTCCAGGGTTCTGCCAATGTGACATGGCACCCTCAAACCAGTCCAGCAAAATCTGAACTCCAATATGGTGCTTCCTCCCTTCTGAGCTTTGCACTATGCCTCAAAAGTAGTTTTCGACTACATATTTAGGAGAGATTGCACAACAAATTATGAGGTCCATTTTCTCCTGTTACCTTTGTGAAAATGCAAAATTTTCTTGTAGGAAAAATGTTTTTTGTTTTTATTTTCACAGCTCAATGTTATAAACTTCTGTAAAGCACCTGGGGGTTCAAGGTGCTCACCACAAGTCTAGATAAGTTCCCTAAGGGGTCTAGTTTCCAAAATGGTGTCACTTGTGGGGGGTTTCCACTGTTTAGGCACATCAGGGGCTCTCCAAACGTGACTTAGCGTCCGCTAATTATTCCAGCAAATTTTACATTCAAAAAGTCAAATGGCACTCATTCCCTTCCGAGCCCTGCCGTGCGCCCAAACAGTGGTTGTCCTCCACATATTGGGTATCAGTGTGCTCAGGAGAAATTGCACAACAAATTTTGGTGTCCATTTTCTCCTGTTACCCTTGTGAAAGTAAAAAAAAATTGGGTTTAAAGTAAAATTTTTGTGAAAAAAGGTTATATGTTGATTTTTTCCTTCCACGTTCCATTTGTAGCGCCCCGAGGGTTCGGTCGCTACAGAGGTATTGCACCTCAACCAGAGGTGTGATATCCCACTCCCGGGTAAGGATGGTGTGTGGACCAGGACTCAGTTAGCTGCATGCATCACACACACCCCATTTCCGGGGGACAGCTCAACGGTGCTCCCATTAGTACAGTGATGCAGGCACGACACAACATGTCCCTGGCTGGAGTGGGGAGGGGGGAGGAAAACCCAGTGATGTAGGAGCAGGAGGGGACGGTTTCTGGGCATAGGTAGGAGCCCATTGGTTGCAAGTCACCTGGGCTCATACACAGAGAGGGAGGTATAAGAGGTGGGCATCATCTTAGTTCTGGGTTCAGTGAGAGAAGGAGTTCAGCCGGAGAGGGCTGACAGGGAGCTGTGGCTCAGTCTGGGCCCAGCTCCACGAGGCAGGCCTAGGGTGAAGGCCGGAGCCAGAAGGAAGGAACAGGAACAGAAAGGAACAGCAGAGGAAGAGAAGTACCCAAAGAGTAGAAGGGCCCAGAGACACTAAAGCAGAAGGAACCCTAAGGACCCAGGAGATTACGGGTGACGGGTTGGCAGAACAGGGTACCGGATCCCAAGTTGGTGGAGGCGACTAATCCTTAACCAAGGACCGGCGGTCATGACCATTTACTGGTGCGACTCCTCACTACACCTACTAGAAAGGCACACCACATAGGGTCAGGGAAGTGGACACCCAGTCCTCCCAGGAGAAGACCCGAGGCAGCTGGACAGAAGTAGTGTCACTGGTGGGGCACGGCTGACGAAAGGATAGAAGGGAGTCCTGTGCCACACTCCGGAATTGCCTGGGGGTTGATCGAGCCCCCTGCCTGGTGGACGCAGCACGGCTCGGGCCGTCCTATCTGTGCACAAGTGACCTGGATGAGAACTTTCTCACCGCGTCAGCACTACTAGTACTGGGACGCCCCGCACCACATCCACCATCATCACTCTACACTGCCCTGAGGCTATACTCCTCCCGTGGGGAGTTGTACTACACTCTGCTGCACCCACAACACCAGCCTCAGCGGTCTGCCCTGCAGCGGCGGTTCATCCTGACCGCAATCCACGGGTGGCGTAGTCGGACATTAAACCATAAAAACCCCATAAATAGACTGCCACTGGTTTGACCACCCTGAGCCACGGGACCGGGTCGCCGCCACGGTGACTACAACCCCCAACATCCCACAAAAGGCCCGGTTCCGGGTTCCCCACGCGGCCCAGGGGGCACGTCACATTAATTCCTGTGAAGCAGCTGAAGGGTTAATAAACTTCTTGAATGTGGTTTTGAGTACCTTGAGGGGTGCAGTTTTTAGAATGGTGTCACTTTTGAGTATTTTCTGTCATAAAGGCTCCTCAAAGTCACTTCAAATGTGATGTGGTCCCTACAAAAAATGATTTTGTAGATTTTGTTGGAAAAATGAGAAATCACTAGTCAACTTTTAATCCTTATAACTTCCTAACAAAAGAAAAAAATTGGGTCCAAAATTGTGCTGATGAAAAGTAGACATGTGGGAAATGTTATTTATGAACTATTTTGTGTGACATATCTCTCTGATTTAAGGGCATAAAGATTAAAAGTTTGAAAATTGCAAAATTTTCACAATTGTCTTCAAATTTCCATTTTTTTTCACAAATAAGCGTAAGTCATATCAAAGAAATTTTACCACTTTCGTAAAGTATAATATGTCACGAAAAAAACAATCTCAGAATCAGTGGGATCTGTTGAAGCGTTCCAGAGTTAATATCTCACAAAGTGACAGTGGTCAGAATTAAAAGAATTGGCGTGGTCAGGAAGGTGAAAGCAGGCTTCGGGGTGAAGGGGTTAGCCTCTGGGATTGACTGACAGCACTGAAGTTGTTCAATAATAAAATTAATTGTGAAAAATACAAATTGCCTAATAGTTGTGCACAGTGTAGCTTATGTTTTCTGACACAAACTAAACACAGAAAATGCAGACAAGTAAGAAAAAGTATATGAAACTGAACATTGACACAGTAATCAACTTGTGTAACTGGACATCACTGTTGCCAGCACACCAGCATTAAAATCCTGTCTGTTATACTTCTATTACCTATTAAAGTGAAGCTGCCATTACACCATCATGAGTATCTACAGCAAAATAGCTGCATGTTTTTTTAAGTCTTCATAAAATAATTTTTTGACGTGTTTATCTAAAATAGTGGAAACCCAAGTCTGTAATGGAAAAAGCTTTCTCTAAATCATCCCAGATGTTAACCTTCTATCAGTGCCACAGCAAGTGCAAGATGAAGCTGTTTCAAATAAAATACTGGACTGAATCATCCGGACATGATATAGCACGCTTTGACTTGATACATTCTTAAAGGGGTTGTCCAATGAAAACGAGTTATCACCTATCCACACTAATTGGCAGAGCGGGATACTTTTATCCCCCAACATTGAATTTTTATCCTTGTTATACAACAGAGGGGGAGATCGGTTACCAGACCATTGCGCCATTCATTCTCTATGGGGTCGCTGGAAAAAGCCAAGCAAACTGCTCAGCAGCCCCATAGGAAATGAATGGAGCGGCAGTCGAGCATGTCCACTGCTGCTCCATTCTAACCATAATTAAAACGCACCATTGTGCTGTTTGGTGCAGGTCCCAGCAGTCGGACCCCCACCAATCAACAGTTTATCACCTATCTTGTGGATATTTTGTTTTCACTGGAAACAAAAGCCAGAATCTGCCAGCAAGAATCTGCTTTTATTGATTTTGTATTCAATGTATTATGTCTTAAAAAAGCAAAAAATAAACAACAAATGGGGTTTTATAATATTCTGTTAAATGACAATATATGCTTAGTCACTTGCGCTGTAAAGATTAAGCATAACCAAGAGGTGCTAGAATGAAGCTTCAAAATGGTAGTTTCCTAGCTAACGCCCAAATTTTGTAGAGCCGTCCTTTTTCCGCAATTGTATACAAGTCCGAAAAAATTACAGCGTTATTCACAGTACAGTCCAGCAAAGAACTAGGAAAAAAATGGATTGCTTGTGTTTATGCAGTGATTCTAGCTACATCATTGGAAAACAAGGATATGTGGCAAAAGCTATGGACACACTTGACATGTAAAAAAAAATGATTTTTATCCCCAAGTCTTTACCTTTACCTTTACCTATAGCGGCTATATATATGTGACCCCCCCCGCTATTACGTCAAGTGAGGCGTGATATCAGTGACGCGGTGCCCGCGGTGGCTGCTGGGTTGTGGGTGGGGTTACCCCCTGCATCACACTCAGCATCCACCGCACGCTTTCCTGATGAATGAGGAGAGGGAAAGTGTGCAGTGGCTGCTGGGTGTGACATGCGGGGAAACCCCACCCACAACCCAGCGTCCACCTTGGAACGCAGAAGTGAGTCACCCCCAGCTGCAGCCAGAACTTGACGTGACATCAGCAAATGTCAGAGCCGGCTGCAGCTGGGGGTCACGTGATAGCGCCGCTCACAGGCAAGACCAGCAGAACAAGGTATTGACAATGACACTTTTCACCATAAAAATACATTGGGGCATTATCAATAGTACTGGACAACCCCTTTAAGCATGGGTTGCTCAGTAGTTGACAACCCCATTTCATCAAATTACACATTTACACATGTCGATCATGTTCTGTTTACAGTACAATGTTCTGCCAAGAATTATAATTTCTAAGCTTGCTGACGCAGCTACAGTTACCGCTCACAGTACTGTGATTGTCGGCTGTAGGCACGCACCAGAACTTTAAATGATAGCCTGCACGGCACTGCATCACTTCTGGCAGAAATAAAGTTTCATTTTTTTCCAGGTGGCTCTCTTTCTAAACAGCGGCTGCTCATTGTTCTAACTCTACTAACCTACAAATTGACACTATATTTGCAGCTTAAGGCTGTGTGCCAACGATGCGTTTTTAAGCGTTTCCGCAGCGGCAAAAACGCTGCAGAAACGCTTAAAAAACGCATGGTAGAAGGCCTGCCATGTTCCCCAATGATAATCCGCATGTGCTGTGCACATGCTGCGGAAATTTCCGCTGCGGGTTATTATTGCGGAAAAAAACGCAGCACTACCAATTATTTTGCGGAAGTGCTGCGTTTTCGCCGCCATTGACTTTCATTGGAACGCAAGGATTCCACATCACTGCATCTGTACATGCGGATTCCAAGCGTTTCAATGTGCGGATGGTACCCGGGTGTGGAGGACAGGAGACTCTCCTCCAGACCAGGGTACCATAAAACCTGTGAAAAAAAGAATAAAATAAAAAATAAATATTATATTTACCTTCTGATGGCCCCCGGTCTCCTTGTCTTCGCTTGCCGGCAGATCGCGGTGGACTGAAGGACCTGCGGTGACGTCATTGTCATGTGACGGCAGGTCCTACCGTGAGCTGCGGGCAAGCCAGGACGGAGCGAAGCAAGACTCCGGGGGACATCGGAAGGTAAGTATAGATTTATTATTTTATTTTTTGACATTCTTTGGGGTCACACTATATAGCTCCATGCCGGTTGCATGGATTTATATAGTGTGACCAAGTTGTCAAGCACTTTCCAAGTGATGCTAAAATCGCTTGGAAAGCGCTTGTCAACCCGCATGCGGAAATGCATGTGAAGAACGCTTCACATCCGCATGTCCCTGGCAGGAAAAACGCATGTACAATCCGCATATACAATCCGCATGCGTTTTTTTCTGCCAGGGAGATGCAGAAATGCTCAGGAAAAAATCCGGAGCATTTCTGCATCGTGGGCACATAGCCTATCGGTGTTATCCGACCTTACAAGTTTCCTTTAACCTCTTCCCGACATGCTCAGTATATGTACGGCGCTGCGGGAGCTGCGTTCCCGCAAACCGCCATACATATACTTCCTCACAATTGCATGGGCTCAGCTGAGCACTGCTGCAATCAAATGCGGGGCAGCATTTTCAAATGCAGCAATGCCCACGATCGTTGCTAGCACTGATCGTGGGCGTTTAATCCCTCTGATGCCGGAGTCAATAGTAACAGCGACATAGATGGGCATCACAGAGGGATGCTATCCCTCTCTGCTATCATTGGCACAATGCGATTGCGATCATTGTACCGATGGTCTCTGTGGTTAGCTCGGGCTAAAAGATGGCCGTGCGGTCACCCAGTGACGGTGGCTGACACGCCTCCTAACTCCCTGCGAGACTCTGGTCTGATGCCTTGCAATGCAAAAGCATTGCAGAGGATTAGTTCAGCCATCAGGGCAGAAAAAGTTGATGAAAAAAGCTCAAAATAAGGAAAAAAAATGAAAAAGTATTAATTCAATAAATATATTTATTTATGTAAAAACAAAAATAAATAAACATAGTACCATATAGGATATTGCCGCATCCAGAATGACCCAACCTATAAAACTGTCCCCTTCAGTGAACACTGTAAAAAATGTATATATCAAAAATGTGGCAAAAAAACAATGTTTTTTCATCATACGGCTGAGCAAAAAGTGGAATAAAATGTGATCAAAAAGTTGAATGTAAACAAAAATGGTATCTTTGAAAATGTCATCTTGTCCCGCAAAAAATAAGCCACCATACAGCTCCATCAATGCAAAAATAAAAAAAAGCTATAGCTCTCAGAATAAAGCGATGCAAAAACAACTCTTTTTTCTATAAAATAGTTTTTATTGTGTAAAAATGACAAAACATAAAAAAATTATATAAATCTGGTATTACTGTAATCGTACTGACCAGAAAAATAAAGCAGCTTTATCACAGGGTAAAAAATCTATTCCTGAATTGCTGGTTTTTGTTCATTCTGTCTCCAATAAATCGGGATAGAAAGCAATCAAAAACTGTTATGTGACCGAAAATGGACCAATAAAAATGTCAACTCGTCCCACAAAAAAACAAGCTGTCACATGACTCAGGAGAAATCTAGAAAAAATTATATATATAGCTCTCAAAATATGGCGATGCAAAAACTTTTGTTTTGCAAAAAAAAGTATCTTTTACTGTGTGACAGCAGCCAAACATAAAAAAAAAACAATATAAATCTGGCATCACTGTAATCGCACTGACCCGAACAATAAACTTGTCTAATCACTTATACCGCATAAGGAACAGCATATAAAAATAACCAAAACCAATTCTTCACCTGCTGTTCATTTGTTCATTCTGTCTCCCAAAGATCGCAGTAAGGCACGGCTCACATTTATCCTGCGCTCTACGCTGAGAGCTTACACCGGGGTTCCCGTGTAAATTTCTGAAATACGTGATTCAGACTGAACCCCGGATAGAAGATTCCCAATAATGAGGCAGATACATAAAAGCATGGTCCACCACAGTTTTGTGCACATCTGAAGAGAAGGACACCGCTGAACAGAGGCCAGACGGAGTCCAGTGTAACTCTGCTGCCTCATTATAGTAAATGGATCCCTCAGGGGTTTCATTTGAATTGCGTCTCTCGGGAGATTTAGATGGAAACCCCAATGTAAGTACTCAGCATAGAGCACAGGATAAATGTGATCCCAAATGTTATGTAAAATGTTCCCAACAAAAGCTTCAACTCATTCTGTGCTCCCAAATCCAAATAACCCCTCCCTTCTGAGCCTCACAGTGTGCCTAAACGGCAGTTAACGTCCACGTTCAGCATTTCTATAGTGATGAGACCGTGCTTAATTTACAAGTGCATGTCTCCAGAAGCATGAGCTGGGCACAATGTATGGGAGCTACTATGTACTGGGCACTACACTGGCAGATTTGCAATTTTCACTCAGCAACATTCCCTGTTGCTTGTTTCTGGCAGACACCCACGGAGTCAAAATCATCACTACACCAGTAGATAAATACCCAAAAAGGGGTCACTTGAGGGGGAATTCTGCTCTTCTGGCACTTAGACAATCTGTATATGGAGCCCGCAAACTATTCTTGCTCTCCAAGAGTTAAATAGCACTCCTTCCCTCCCGAGTGTCGCCATATACTGTAACTAAGCAGTACTGTAGAGCCACATATGGAGTATTGCCACGTTCTGCAGAAATTGTGTGACACATTTTGGTGCTATTTTTACACATTTCCCTGTGTGACAATGTATAATCTGGGGCTAAAACTATTTTTTTGTGGTAAAAATGTAATTATTTTTTTATTCACCGCCCAATGGTGTAATGTTCTGTGAAACACTCGTGGTGTCAATGTGATCACTGCACACCTAGATGAATTCACTGAGAAGTGTAGTTTGTAAAATGAGGTCACTTATATGGGATTCTGCTGTTCTGGCACCTCCGGGGCTCTGCCAATGTGGCATGGCACCCTCAAATCATTTCAGCAAAATGTGCACTACGATATGACACTCCTTCCCTTTGGAGCTTAGCACTATGCCTCTAAAGTAGTTTTCGACCACATATCCTCATATTGGCGCACTCAGGAGAAATTGCGTAACATATTTTGTAGTCCATTTTCTCCTATTATCCCTTTTGAAAATTGAGGTCAAAGTAACATTTTAGTGGAAAAAATGGTAATTTTCCATTGACTCAGCCTAATGTTATACAATTATGTGAATCGCTTTAGGGCTAAAAATGCTCATTACACTGCTAGGTGAATTCCTCAAGACGTGTAGTTTTCAAAATGGGGTCATATGCGGGGGTTTCGGCTGTTTTGGCATGTTAGGGGCATTCGCAATCTGTTCCAGCCAAAATTGCGCTCAAGAATTCAAGTGGTTCTCCTTACCTTCTGAGCCCTGCCGTGTGCACAAACAGTAGTTTTCCACCACATATGGGGCATCTGTGTTCTCAGGACAAATTGCACAACAAATTGCATGGTCCATTTTCTCCTGTTACCCTTGTGAAAATGAAAAATTTGGGGCTAAAGCAACTTTTTGCGGGAAAAATGTATTTCTCCATTTTCACGGCTCAACGATATAAAATTCTGTGAAGCACCTGTGGGTTCAAGGTGCTCACCACACCTCTAGTTAAGTTCCTTGAAGGGTGTAGTTTCCAAAATAGGGTCACTTGTGGGGGGTTTCCACTGTTTAGGCACATCAGGGGCTCTGCAAACGCAACATGGCATCTGCTATCTATTCCAGCAAATTTTGAGTTCCAAAAGTCAAATAGCACTCCTTCCCTTCCGAGCCCTGCCGTGCGCCCAAACAGGAGTTTTCCCCCACATATGAGGTATTGGTTTACTGAGGATAAATTTCACAACAAATTCTGCGGTACAATTTCTCCTGTTACCTTTGTGAAAATGCAAAGTTTGGGGCTAAAAGAAAATTTTTGTGGGAAAAATGTGATTTTATATATTCACGACTCAACGTTATAAACTTCTGTGAAGCACCTGAGGGTTCAAGGTGTTCACCACACATCTAGATACATTCCATGAGCGGTCTAGTTTCCAAAATAGGGCCACTTGTGGGGGGTTTCCACTGTTTAGGCACATCACAGACTCTCTAAATGCGACATGGCATCCACGAATTATTCCAGCAAATTTTGCATTCAAAAAGTGAAATGGCGCGCTCCTTCCGAGCCCTGTCATGCGCCCAAACAGAAGTTTTCCCCCACATTTGGAGTATCGGCGTGCTCAGTAGAAATTGCACAACAAATTTTGGGGTCCATTTCCTCCTGATATCCTTGTGAAAATAAAAAAAAAATGGGTCTCAAGTTAAATTTTTGTGAAAAAAAGTTAAAACTTAATTTTTTCCTTCCACATTGCTTCAGTTTCTGTGAAGCACCTGAAGGGCTAATACATTTCTTGAATGTGGTTTTGAGCACCTTGAGGGGTGCAATTTTTAGAATGGTGTCCCTTTTGGGTATTTTCTGCAATATAGACCCTTTACAGTCACTTCAAATGTGATGTGGTCCCTAAAAAACAGTTTCGTAAATTTTGTTGTAAAAATGAGAAATCGCTGGTCAATTTTTAACCCTTCTAACTTCCTAACAAAAAAAAATTATGAAACGAAAGAAAAAGATCAACTCACCCATTCTTGAAGAAAATTGAGATTCAACGCACGGAAACTGGCAGTGCTACAGGGTATTCAGACGAAAAGGAGAATCCAGCATAGAAAAAACGTCATAAAAATTTAAACTTTTAATACAAATTATTAAAACCTTGACATTAAGAGATAAAAAAATATATAAAGGAGCCAATCGAGGGGTGTTTAAGACAGACGCGTTTCAGAATTACATTCCTTATTCATTGCTGAATGCAATGAATAAGGAATGTAATCCCGAAACGTGTCTGTTTTCATTTTTGTGACGGTTTTTCTACGCTGGATTCTCATTTTCGTCTGCAAAAAAAAAAAATTATGTTTCAAAAATTGTGCTGATGTAAATTAGACATGTGAGAAATGTTAACTATTTTGTGTGACATAACTCTCTGATTTAAGAGCACAAAATGAAAAGTTAAAAAATTGCGAAATTTTCAAAATATTCACCAAATTTCCACAAATATTCACCAAATAAATGCAAGTCGTATCAAACAAATGTTACCACTATCATTTAGTACAATATGTCACGAGAAAACAGTCTCAAAATCACTAGGATCTGTTGAAGCGTTCCAGAGTTGTTACCAAATGAAGTGACACTAGTCAGAATTGAAAAAATTGGCATGCTCAGGAAGGTGAAAACAGGCTTCGGGGTTAAAATTAATTGAACCCAACAGACAAGCATTTTGCTCGTTCATTGGGAGATTGTCCGCCTGTTTAGATGGGCCAATAGTCGGCAAAGCTCAGTCCCCAAATAGTGGCTCATCAAAATGGGCCTTTAGTTTCAGGCTGCAATTTTCATTCCCCCTGATATGCTGTTTGTGTCTGATCCACGTCCAAGTTTCAGCTTTATTTATTTTTTCTTAACTTATTTCTATTTCTACGATGCCCAGACTCGCTGCTGGTCTCCTGATACAAACTCAACCGCCTCGCAGCCATACTGTTGCCATATTTGGGTCAGGATGCCCTGCCAGACTGTGAAACAAGGATGCGTGAAAATTTTATTGAAGACTACTTAGAATGTTGCTTAACTTTACATTTAGGAAGCAAATAGCATAAAAACCACCTGTAAAAAGCGTTTAAGCAAAAAAAAAAAAAATCTGTTGACAGGTACCCCTTCATACATGTAAAAATTAGTCCATATCCTGCTCAAGTTGTTTTAAAATTTGACTCAACACCTTCCAACCATTATAGGCACTATTATTGCTCTTTAATTGGATGCAACATAACGTTATAAAATCCCATATTGCTGGAGGATTCAGTAAAACTGAAAGTTGGGTAATTGAGAACTGCTGTGAGAGCTGCAACGGTATATTCATATGTAGCTGATTTATTGCACAGATTTGTGGCTGAAAATAAATTTCAGCTATCTGGGGTTGTTTGGGCAAAAAATACATGGATTTCAGCAATGCTCAGTTTTATGGAACCGATTATAGTTACATTCATTTTTCCAATCGCTGCAGCTTAACCTTTTAAAAGATGTTGTTAATCTCTGACAGTAGCATTTACATTACACCATTGTGAGTGTGCATTAGTTCCCAACGGCGCCGCAATGTGATCGTGGGTTACCATGGCAGTCAGGGGTCTGCTGCAGGCCCTCATAACTGTCATTTTGGTCATCCTATGCACTGCATTTGAAGAACCACAATTTCCCCATATATTGCAATAGTGTGATATTGCAGCATTTAGCATAAGCGATCGAACAGGTTCAATTCAAAATAAGTAAAAAATTAAGGGTGTCTAACTTTTCTGGCATAAAAAGACTTTTATATGGCTATGTTGACAGAAAAATAACGTTATGGCTTTTAGAACAAGGGGTAGAAAAAAATATAAGCTCAAAAAAAAAAAAAAAACACAGGGTCCTTAAGGGGTTGAACCACAATTCAGATCTATATATTTAGAATTGTATGCAACATGTTGTTCTGCACATACAATACATGAAGTTTTTGTCTTATATGTTGCTTCCTAAAGGTCCTAAGTGGCCAAAATATCACTTGGCTTGGTCAAAAAGATAATGCAAAAAACTGTACTACTCTGGATTTGTGCTTCCTACTATAGTCATTGTTTTAATTAAACCCTTTCAACACGCATGAGAAATAGAAACTCCTTTAAAGTGGGCCAAATTAGGTGTAGGTGATTCTCTAGGTTGTGGGTTGTGCAATTGATGCAGATCCTAATGATGTAACGTTTGACTAAAGCATTCATTATTTTCAGGGTGCCAAGTTGTCACATTTTTAATGTCAGCAAGTAAAATATGACTAAACCTCACGTAACAATTTATTGATAACTATTTAGTATTTGTTCACCCCAATCTTGTAGCTGTGGTAATTTACATTGTAGCCAATAAGCTTGCAAGAAATAGTACCCCAAAATTTGCAGTGTAAACATGCTACAACTCTTGCAGGTATATCACAACTAATCCACGTGTTTCAGCAGCACTCAGACCAATACGGTGAAATCACCAATAGTTCATAACATTAGTAGGTTTTCCGGTACGCATCAGATGTACATATTTTGGCTTTGCTGTAAAAATACCATCTGCCAGTGAAACTAAATGAAAGCTTGACAAAAAAGAATAGCTATCTCGTTAGCCAAGTTCTCCCCCTCAGCCTGTCCACAGGCAAAGCTGGAGGAGACCAGGAGAGGAAGCTGAAGAAAGTTTTCTTTCTTCATTTTCTCTATTCATTTTTAGGCAGTGTCCCTTAAATAATCACACTAAAGACCCCATCTCACATAGCGAGATCACTAGCGAGATCGCTTCTGTGTCACGGTTTTGGTGACGCAACAGCGACCTCACCAGCAATGTCGCTATGTGTGACACTTTGCAGCGATCAGGCCCCTGCTATGAGGTCGCTAATCGCTGCAAAGTGTCCTGGACCATTTTTTGGTCGTTGCCCTCCCGCTGGTCAGCACACATCGCTGTGTGTGACCAGCGGGAGCAGCGATCAGGCTGGTAACCATGATAAACATCGGGTTACTAGGGGCACACACGCACCCAGTAACCCGTTGTTTATCATGGTTACGAGCCTGCTAAAGTGAGCGGTAACCTCCCGCTCACTGTATTAGAGTGGTAACCATGATAAACAATGGGTTACTAGGTGCGCGTGTGCCCCTAGTAACCCGATGTTTACCATAGTTACCAGCCTGCTCCTGCTTCACCAGGCTCGTAACCAAGAGCAGGACATCGTGGAACGATTCTTTCCACGATGTCGCTGCTCCCCTGATCGTTGGTGAGCCTGCCTGTTTGACAGCTCACCAGCGACCACATAGCGACGCAACAACGATCCCTGACAGGTCGTATCGTTGTCGGGATCGTTGCAGCGTCGCTAAGTGTGACTGGGACTTAAAGGAGAGTAACACATTCCTTAAAAGAAAACATACAATATAAACAGAATCACAAGCATTCTTTTGGTTGATGACCTGCTGTTACAGATGCCTATCCCTACTACAGAATATACCGCCAGCAAAAAAAGTTGAAGGAAATCCTCAAATTATGACGAATTAGCCCCCATTTTCTAAGGCCACTTAGGGTGTATTCTGGATGTTTGTGATATAACCACCCATGCAATTCTGAAATCTTCTGTAATTATCTCTGCCTGCTAAAGAAAAGAAGATGTTACTTTTAATTACATAGCAACAATCCACTTCTCTGAATGGCAAGCGGAGGAGGTCAGTGGATAAAGTTTCTTTGAAAACAATCCTGCACAGTAAACTCTTGCAGAATCTCTTTCTCTGTGATACAAGAATTGCTGCATTGATGATATTAGCAGACAGATGTATACATTTCTAGGCTGGATGACACGTGAGGTAATGGTTATTTAGGTAACGTACTCATGATAATCTTTAGCAGTAAAACCCACATCCTCATTGGATAGAGAAGTTTTCATGGTACTAATGCCATCCATACACACAGGATATCTAACAGTACAGCTGTCTCACCTCTGACAGTCTAATAAAAATGTATGGCCATGTGGGTGTAGCACCCTGAGGATTCGGCTGCTACAGGGGTATTGCACCTCAACCCAGAGGTGTGATATTCCACTCCCGGGTAAGGATGGAGTGTGGATCTGAGCTCAGAAAGCTGCATGCACTACACACATCCCATTTCCGAGGAGCAGACCAACGGTACTCCCACTTAGAAATGTGCAGGTACGACCGAGTCTGTTCCTGGCTGGAGTGGGAGGGGGGTGGTACATCCCAGTAGTGTAGGGGCAGATAGGGGGAGCAGCCTGGGTAAAGATAGGAGCTCATTGGGTGCTGGTCACCTGAGCTCACACATAGAGGGAGTATATAAGGTGGGCACCATCAAAGATCAGGGTCAGTCTGTCAGAGTGTAACCTGAAGAGAGCAGAGGAGCAGAGCAGCCCAGAGAGAGAGAGGAGAAGAAAGAGAGACCCAGAGAGGGTGAAAGAAAAGGACTCTGAGAACCCAAAGTCCATCACCGGGTGAAGAGTTGGCAATAGGGTACCGGATCCCAAACTGGTGGGGGCTAAAGTACACCCTAGCCAGAGACCGGAGGCCGTGGGCAGGATCTGCCACGGCCACCCACCACATCCACCCTGAAGGCAAACCACGTGTAGGGTCAGGGAACCCAAGGCCAAGGGTTTCCCAACAGAAGGCCCGAGGGAGCTGGACCTAGGTGGATCCCTGGTGGGGACGGCCAGAAGACAGGACAGGAAGGAGGGCTCAGGGTCACGCTCCGGACTTGCTTGGGGGTTGGCTGAATCCAGGACCTGGTGGACGCAGCACGGCTCGGGTGGTCACTTGAAGCTGGAGTGACCGGAACATCAGCAGTAAGTAAATACCCTAAACTGCACAACCCGACTCTGTCTTTAATTACCATCTATGCTGCACCACCACAACCCCCATCCTCTGCACCTGACCCCCTGAGGCTATACCCCTCCCGTTGGGGGTTATACTATCAAAAGCTGCACCAACACCATCAGCCTCAGCGGACCCTGCTGCAGCGGCGGCCGTAGTGACCGCAATACAACGGGTGGCGTAGTCGACATAACGAACTTTATAACATCTGTAGGACTGCCACATACTCTGAGCTTGACACCCTGGGCACGGACCGGGTCACAGCCACTCGGAGACTACAACCCCCATCTGATCCGGCTCCGGGTATTCCCCTAAAGAATATGGCCCAGGGGGTGCGTCAACTTTGGCGTAGTCGGCAGGATACCGTGCCCACAACAACCGGGTACTGCGTGCCTGAAGAAAAGAACAAGTTTACCTCAAAAAGAAGCCTCCTGCCGGTTCCGGAGGGTCCCCGCCATCGGACTCCATCACAGATCGATTCCCGCCGGTTGTCCGCCATTAACAGCTTTTTCCCGCCATCTGCAGAGTTTCCCGCCACTGGGAGACGATTCCCGCCATTTCCAAAGGTTTCCCGCCTTGGAAGAGCGGACGCCATTATGGGCGTGCCAGAGGGTGGCAAGAGGCCACCTCCCATCGTGGGCCAGGACCGAAAATGGCGCCAAAAGTGGAAACCGCCCCCACCAACAGAGACTGTGATGCTAGAGGTGTCTGTCAGCGTGAAAGAACTGCCCCTGGAGCTGACAATCACCAAGTGGCCCCGGGACCGCCCTCGAAGTGGGAGGACTGAGAAGAAGAGAGCAAAGATGGGTGTCGCCTGGAGCAGTCTGGAGAGAGCGCACCCGGAGACAAGACGTCTGGAGGAGAGTCCAGAAGAAGCTTACCCGGAGATGGGAGAAGAGCAGAGCAGCACCGGCCCGCTGGCCAGGAGCCTGCTGGAAACAGCAGAAGGAGAGCAGAGCAGCACCGACCCGTTGGTCAGGAGCCTGCTAGAAGCAACGACCCCACTAGGCCTAGTGGAGGTCCTAGCACAGCTCCCCCGAGATCGGGAGTGTGCGCAGACCGCTCTGGAGGGCCTCGCAAGGAGGATGGCCCGGGTGCAACGAGAGACGTTGGCGCAGTGGAGCCGAGAGATGGCCCAGCGGACCGAGACTCGTCAGCGGAGCACGCCACCCGAGACGAGGAGACAGACCGCCTCTGAGGATGGCGCAGGAGGACTCAAGGCCGGAGACGGCGCCGAGAAGGGAGCCGAACGAAAGGAGGCAGGTAAAGGGGACGTTACTACCCCAAACCGGGAAACCGCGTACCTGCCCCAGCTCCCCGTCGCAGAGCCCGAAGTACCCCCTGCGGTGCCCGTAACCGCAACGTCACCGCCACAGACTAGGCCTCAACCGGAAGCCGCAGCCGCGACCCCTGTGACGTCACACGCCTCGACCCCGAGCGTGACCAAGCAGGAAGTACCACCAGCCTGGTCGCAAGGCCTAGTACCCCCGGGCGCCGCAATACCAACAGCGCCCCCTACCTCCGCGGAGCCACCGGCCTGGTCGCAGGGCCAAGTAGCCCAGGGCGCCGCCGTCCTTACGGTGCCCTTCACATTCCAGGTGCCCCAGGCCTGGCCGCAAGGCCTGGGCAACCCGGGCGCCGCCACCACCACCGCGCCCATAAAACCTAAAGTGCCGCATCTGGGAGAAGATCTGTTTGCCCAACATACGTGCCCGGATGGGCAGCCCTTTATTTGGCCACCGGAGTTTCACCATCCCCGACTCCGGAAAGAGAGACTCCTAGATGAACCCCTGATCCCGGCTCCAAAGCCCGTTAAGAGGATCTCGCCCCCGCTAGCAGAAGCGCAGTTTGAGTGGGACCCCACCGGAGAAGATCTCATGGGGTTCACTCAAGAGACTCGGGCAGCCGCAGCGGAGCGTGCAGAGTGCTGCCGCCAGCAGCTCGAGGTCTTTGAGAGGGAGCGGAGAGAGAGGCGGGTCCGGGAACAACAAGCCCAGATAAGGAGCGCGGAGCAGAAGAGCCGGGCCAGGAGAGACCCCCGTGCAGCGCATAGTCCCCGCACCACCGGGACTGTGATCAAGTTTAACATGCAGCATGGGTGGGGCTTCATCCGAGACCACCGCACCCCAGGCGACGTCTTCGTGACCAGGAGAGACGTTGAGTCCCACCTACCGGAGGGACACAGAGGTCGTGACCTTTACATCGGGGACGAGGTCACCTTTACCCGGCACAAGTGTGCCAAAGGACCCTACGCCCTCCATGTGCATCGCCTGACGGAGGAAGAGCTGCGGTGTGAGGAGGAAGAACAAGAGGACCCGGACGGGTCTGAAGCTAAAGGTAACCACAAAGAAAGAGCAGGAGGACGCCGTCGTTAAGTACAGCAGAGTACAAGCTGTATATAGTTGCCCGTCGGGGCACAGTGAACTGTTGCTAATATAGTCCCCGTTGGGACCAGCAAGTGTGAACTGTTTACCCGTTTATCCCTTAAATCCCACTGACCGAGGACTGAGAGCGGTCATCCCTATTCCCATTACCTGGCCGAGGACTGAGAGTGGCCATATCCCTTGTAAATAGTTGCGCGTCCTAAAGCGCCCCCTACCGGTTTTATAGGAAAACCATTTTTCTTCAAGAGACTGTCGCACTTTTCCCGGGCACACGTTGCACAGTGTCCGGAGGAGGAGCTAGAAGCGAGGAAAAGTCTACAAGAATGTTATTAATATGAAAAGTTTTATTGATGTACATATATATAATGTTTTATATGATGTTTTATATGTTTATGCAAAAATTGTATGTTTTGGTGTTTTATATCTTACAGCCCGAGGACGTGCTGTGGTTTACCAGGGGGGAATGTAGCACCCTGAGGATTCGGCTGCTACAGGGGTATTGCACCTCAACCCAGAGGTGTGATATTCCACTCCCGGGTAAGGATGGAGTGTGGATCTGAGCTCAGAAAGCTGCATGCACTACACACATCCCATTTCCGAGGAGCAGACCAACGGTACTCCCACTTAGAAATGTGCAGGTACGACCGAGTCTGTTCCTGGCTGGAGTGGGAGGGGGGTGGTACATCCCAGTAGTGTAGGGGCAGATAGGGGGAGCAGCCTGAGTAAAGATAGGAGCTCATTGGGTGCTGGTCACCTGAGCTCACACATAGAGGGAGTATATAAGGTGGGCACCATCAAAGATCAGGGTCAGTCTGTCAGAGTGTAACCTGAAGAGAGCAGAGGAGCAGAGCAGCCCAGAGAGAGAGAGGAGAAGAAAGAGAGACCCAGAGAGGGTGAAAGAAAAGGACTCTGAGAACCCAAAGTCCATCACCGGGTGAAGAGTTGGCAATAGGGTACCGGATCCCAAACTGGTGGGGGCTAAAGTACACCCTAGCCAGAGACCGGAGGCCGTGGGCAGGATCTGCCACGGCCACCCACCACATCCACCCTGAAGGCAAACCACGTGTAGGGTCAGGGAACCCAAGGCCAAGGGTTTCCCAACAGAAGGCCCGAGGGAGCTGGACCTAGGTGGATCCCTGGTGGGGACGGCCAGAAGACAGGACAGGAAGGAGGGCTCAGGGTCACGCTCCGGACTTGCTTGGGGGTTGGCTGAATCCAGGACCTGGTGGACGCAGCACGGCTCGGGTGGTCACTTGAAGCTGGAGTGACCGGAACATCAGCAGTAAGTAAATACCCTAAACTGCACAACCCGACTCTGTCTTTAATTACCATCTATGCTGCACCACCACAACCCCCATCCTCTGCACCTGACCCCCTGAGGCTATACCCCTCCCGTTGGGGGTTATACTATCAAAAGCTGCACCAACACCATCAGCCTCAGCGGACCCTGCTGCAGCGGCGGCCGTAGTGACCGCAATACAACGGGTGGCGTAGTCGACATAACGAACTTTATAACATCTGTAGGACTGCCACATACTCTGAGCTTGACACCCTGGGCACGGACCGGGTCACAGCCACTCGGAGACTACAACCCCCATCTGATCCGGCTCCGGGTATTCCCCTAAAGAATATGGCCCAGGGGGTGCGTCATGGGCATATGAGAAGAATAAGTGACCACCAGATAATGCTGTCAATGCTGGAGTATTAGGGTATTGTAGGCCTAAAATAAAGTGTCAATGCAAAATTTGAAAGTATCCCCCATCATGTACCATTTTTAACAGTGATGTTTTTTTTATGTGACATAGGGCAGACTGATATCTCTTAGCCTTATGATTTGTGTATATTACTCTGTCCTGTGGTCTACGTCGAAGACAATGAGCCCCATATAAATCTCAAATAGGACTCAGTTTAGGTGCTTGGCTTTGCCACTCAGGACAGAGGGGTCTGGTGCTTGTTTCCCTCTTTATGCCTTTTTCATGACTCTTGGGACCTTTTCTCACCCCTTAGTTGTAGAGTTCCTAGGTGGATAGGAGCCCTCGATAGTTTCTCACCAACCTGAAGAAAAGAGAATAGAACCAATCATGGCTGGGCTCCAAGAGCGTAACTATAATAGGTGTATGGGTTGAAATTGCATCTGGGCTTCCATGGTACATAAGCCCTTGAGCACACAGCAGAAATTCTGATACATTAAGGGTAGCCATAATGGCTGTCACCCAGCTTTCCCAAATATATATATGAGACACAAAAGAGGACTATGGCTTTTATTTACTCATATCTATGAGGCTCTTCAAAAACCTTTATATCTGTCAATGGCTTATATGTTCCTGCCCTATTAAGAGACAGAATATAAATGAAGTGTTTGGCATTATCATCTGTGTTTTAGTTTTGATCTGGTTATGGTCACATATCTGGCGTCAGCTCTTCAGATCTTGATAGTATTCTGACTTTACCATCATATCATCCTTCAAGAGATGCAACAGCCAGGTAGGTTTTATTGTAATGATCCAATCTTTTGAAGATAAGCGACACATAATATTTCTGGAAGCCCCTTAATCTAGTCTTTTCTGAAACCATATGTCTGCTTGGCTGAGCCGAACAAGCAAAGACAGCTGTTGGCCTAACAATCGCATGTGGTGCACTGGTTAAACTGAATGTTATTTAGAAAAGAAGCAGTGTGTGTAGATTGAGCTGGCCACTAGATGGGGTGAAGTAACACGTCCAATATCTGTCTCCTGCTGGTTTTAACAAACAGAACATCCTACACTTAGCTGTCTCCATCTCCTTCAGATGCTCAGGGAGGGGATCATATATTAAAACGGAGGGTCTACCTTTGTACCGTGTATGTTCAGAGGAGGTAGCAGCGCAGAGGAAAGAACAGTGAAGCACTGAGGAGTTGGGGCAGGTGCCACCTTTGGTGTGCGAGGATGCTTTGGACCCCTTTCATCTTCCTGACTCTGCTAGTTACCACAGAGGGGATTATTAAGACCTGGGACTACTCACCTATATCAGGTAAGTCTTCATATCTACACTAGTTTTGTTTCTGTTCTGTAAAGTTAAAATTATATGTTCCCATTGTCAACCAGGCAGCAAGGACTGTGCGTGCCATAAACTCCAACATATTAGGGTGGTACAGTAACTCTAGTAACTTTAGATGGTACCTAATTTCCAGATAGGTATAGTGCATACGGAAAGAACATGAATGCACTTAAAAGTATTCCACTTTAATTCTGTCTGTACGTGTGCCTACTCCATATCTTATAATTCTCCATCTAGACAGATGCCAATGTTATATTTCCCAGTCTTTCAGTACATTAGGTAAAATAGATATTGCGGAATATAGGAACAAAAAACTGCAAAAGAACAAAAAGTCAAAAAATGCAAAGTTTAGGAAGTGGAATAATACACAGAAGAACATTAACTCTTCTAGGGAAAAAAGTTAGTGAAAGGTAAAAATAAGGAGTCATGAAAATGAAAACAGAGACTTAACTCTTTATATACATGCTGTAAACTTTATTAAAGAGCATTTCCCCTAATCTGTAATCTCATGTGAAGTCTGGATGTGAATGAATTATGTTCTACTATATTGGTAACAAAACTCACTGACAACCACTAGTGGCAGCCATTATATTACCCACAATCACTAACGACGTAGTAATCCGTTTTATTGTGCAGTTATACTCCTACAGTATTTCTCCCTGTTGCTGATCAGCCTGTGTAGGTGTTAGTCTCTACTGCAGTATTATCTATGTGATTATCATAAAGAAGGGATATGACATTGTTTCTGTGTGGTCTATGTGTATAGGCTGAACTGCAGGGAACCCGTCAGGTGGGAGATGTTGTGCCATCTGCGGGCAGCATGGTATACAGCTGGTGAAGCAGAGTAGATTAATTGATACATTTGTGTGAACAAATTTAGTATCATTTGTGATTTATTCATTGAAATAACCTGCCCATTCTGGACTTAACAATTAAGGAAATGGGCCTAATAACTGAACGACAGTTTTCCATGTATAATTGTGCTAACAGAAATAGCTGTCAATTACTCATTAGAACTGCCCACTGGACTCTTAAACCCAAGAATGAGCAAGGATTTCAAAGCAAAAATGCCAAGCAACAATGAATTTGATCCCAAAAGAACATAAATTACTCTGCTCAGCTCCTCGTGTTCTATAACATATTTCTGGCAGATTAGACTGCATGCAAGGTTCCTTGGGCCTCAATGCACAATCTCTAACAAGGTCCCCACCCAATATTTAGGCTGTGTGCCCACGTAGCGTTTTTCAAGCGTATATGCTGCGGAATTTCCGCAGCGTAAACGCTTGAAAAACGCATGTAGATCCGCACCCCATGGTCCCCAATGGCATTCCGCAATGTCAATGCCCATGCTGCGGATTTTTCCGCAGCGTATATGCTGCAGTCAAAAATCCGCAGCATGTTCATTAATTTTGCGGAAGCGCTGCGGAATCAATGTGCGGATGGTACCCAAGTCTGGAGGAGAGGAGACTCTCCTCCAGACCTGGGTACCAAAGAACCTGTAAAAAAAAGAATAAAATAAAGTTTATACTTATCTTCTGATGTTTTCCCTCCGTCGCGCTGTTGTCTGAAGGACCTGCCACGTCATTGAGTCATGTGACCCACCACATGACTCAATGACGTCACCGCAGGTCCTGC
Source organism: Phyllobates terribilis (assembly GCF_046119375.1). Lineage (NCBI taxonomy): Eukaryota > Metazoa > Chordata > Amphibia > Anura > Dendrobatidae > Phyllobates > Phyllobates terribilis. The sequence goes on from NW_027362765.1 coordinate 171,738,705, forward strand.
ACACAACAGCGTGAGCCGCTCAAGACTCCGGACGGGGCAGAGAATGCATCAGAAGGTGAGTATAAAGTTTATTTTTTTATTTTTTACCATTCTGAACAAGTTGTCAAGCACTTTTCCAAGTGATGCTTGGAGAAGTGCTTGATAACCTGCATGCGGAAATGCATGCAAAGACGCCTCACAAACGCTTCTACCTGGCGGGAAAACCGCATGTAATATCCGCATGCGATTTTCCCGCCAGGGAGAAGCGTAAAAAATATGCTTCAGGTCCGCAACGTGGGCACATAGCCTTACAGCATTGGTGAATGTCCTCTTATGTGGCTTAGTGACCTAACACCCCCACACTTTGGCTATCCCTATAACTACATTTTTATCAATTGGGACTTCTGGACTGGCTATTTCAAGGGAATCATTTAGATACAAAAACACATATAACTCATATAATTAGATGTCAGGTGATGTTATTTCCAGTCATGTTATCTCAAGTCACCTGCTGTCCTTTGTAAAGAGCCCAAAGAGCGTTTCTTCAGATGTTGTCAATCATAGTGTCAGACTGCTCATTCCTTGGATGCGCTCTCTCCTTGGTAATGAAGATAGTGACATCACTGTCATGCCCTATGTACTGCCCTGCAACGTCCGAGTGAGATCTCACGCCTGCACACTGCACCACCTCATTCTCCATTTTTTCACCTCCTTCACTGCGCATGCGCACCTCCTTCAGAACTGGGCATGCGCAGGATTTGTAAAGCTGAACATGGTGAAGCGGGCGGAAGTTTGGGTTGGAAGGAATGATGATAGGTGTGGATCTGAGTGCTACATTATCACATGGAGGACAAGTAGGCATGCACCAGATAATAAGACTATTTGCAGCAGTACGTTTTCTTCAGAGGCTTTTATGGGACATTAGTGAGTGAGTAAAGGAGTAAAATATGCATGTACTGAAACAGCTTTTCAAGAACTTTGACAGGCTGAGGTGAGTTTACTCGCAAAAAATAACCTGACAGATTCCCTTTATGGGTAAACAAAATAATATTTCTTGATAAACCATTTACCAAATATAGGATTAAGCAATATTTCTTGGCCATAAAGAGAACTTGAGACACATTCATAAGATGCTTGTCAACCAAATGCCGTCTGCCCAACGTTACTAGAAGACTGCAATATATACTGTTTTAAAATGAAGAAATTCATTGCTCTATCGTTCCTGGGAACAGCAACGTATTGGAGATGATTTTATTAAGTCTACAAATACTGAAGAAAATTACTAAAAATGTGATTATACTTCCAAATCCATTACATACAAAGAACAAAAATAATCATATATACCTTATTATTATCATAGTTCAGCCTACTGCAAGAGGTAATGGGGTGAATTTATCAAAGTTTCGGATATCCAAGGGGTAACATTTCTCCTTGCGGAGAGTGACATGTTAAGCATGTCAAGGTGATAAGAAGATAGTGACCCCATACTAAGAAGCTGAAAACAATGCATGTGTCGCATTATAATGCTCTTACGTTGCTTTATATTACAGGGTTCTTGCTTCCAGGAAGGAATAGCTTCAGAGGAGCACATCAGATTTGCAAGCTCTTCAGGGCAGTAATTCATACATTTGAATGACACTTAAAGCTGATTTCAGACCAACCTTTTTGCATTCCCACCTTTTTGCATACCCGTCATTGCAACAAGACTTCCAGTTAATCTTATATGTCCACATGGTTCAAGGGAAACTGAAAAGGAATAGTTTTTAGCAGCCACTTTTTGAGACAACACTTGGATATCTTCTTTCAAAATGGGCAATAGGCCTCCCTATGAAAAATCATCCAAGTATCATCCAAAAAGTCGGATTATTTTCATCCATATTGCCATCCGTGTGTCAGGTTTTTTTTAGTCAGTGTGACGTCTGTGTACGACCTGTTTTCATACATTTACATAAAAAAATGTACAGTACAGACCAAAAGTTTAGACACATCTTCTCATTTATAGATTTTTCTGTATTTTCATAACTATGAAAATTGTACATTCACACTGAAGGCATCAAAACTATGAATTAACACATGTGGAATTATATACTTAACAAAAAAGTGTGAAACAACTGAAAATATGTCTTATATTCTAGGTTCTTCAAAGTAGCCACCTTTTGCTTTGATTACTGCTTTGCACACTCTTGGCATTCTCTTGACGAGCTTCAAGAGGTAGTCACTGGAAATGGTCTTCCAACAATCTTGAAGGAGTTCCCAGAGATGCTTAGCACTTGTTGGCCCTTTTGCGTTCACTCTGCGGTCCAGCTCACCCCAAGCCATCTCGATTGGGTTCAGGTCTGGTGACTGTGGAGGCCAGGTCATCTGGCGTAGCACCCCATCACTCTCCTTCTTGGTCAAATAGCCCTTACACAGCCTGGAGGTGTGTTTGGGGTCATTGTCCTGTTGAAAAATAAATGATGGTCCAACTAAACGCAAACCGGATGGAATAGCATTGCGCTGCAAGATGCTGTGGTAGCCATGCTGGCTCAGTATCCCTTCAATTTTGAATAAATCCCCAACAGTGTCACCAGCAAAGCACCCCCACACCATCACACCTCCTCCTCCATGCTTCACGGTGAGAACCAGGCATGTAGAGTCCATCCGTTCACCTTTTCTGCGTCGCACAAAGACACGGTGGTTGGAACCAAATATCTCAAATTTGGACTGATCAGACCAAAGCACAGATTTCCACTGGTCTAATGTCCATTCCTTGTGTTCTTTAGCCCAAACAAGTCTCTTCTGCTTGTTGCCTGTCCTTAGCAGTGGTTTCCTAGCAGCTATTTTACCATGAAGGCCAGCTGCACAAAGTCTCCTCTTAACAGTTGTTGTAGAGATGTGTCTGCTGCTAGAACTCTGTGTGGCATTGACCTGGTCTCTAATCTGAGCTGCTGTTAACCTGTGATTTCTGAGGCTGGTGACTCGGATAAACTTATCCTCAGAAGCAGAGGTGACTCTTGGTCTTCCTTTCCTGGGGCGGTCCTCATGTGAGCCAGTTTCTTTGTAGCGCTTGATGCTTTTTGCAACTGCACTTGGGGACACTTTCAAAGTTTTCCCAATTTTTCACACTGACTGACCTTCATTTCTTAAAGTAATGATGGCCACTTGTTTTTCTTTACTTGGCTGCTTTTTTCTTGCCATAATACAAATTCTAACAGTCTATTCAGTAGGACTATCAGCTGTGTATCCACCAGACTTCTGCACAACACAACTGATGGTCCCAACCCCATTTATAAGGCAAGAAATCCCACTTATTAAACCTGACAGGGCACACCTGTGAAGTGAAAAACATTTCCGGAGACTACCTCTTGAAGCTCATCAAGAGAATGCCAAGAGTGTGCAAAGCAGTCATCAAAGCAAAAGGTGGCTACTTTGAAGAGCCTGGAATATAAGACATATTTTCAGTTGCTTCACACTTTTTTGTTAAGTATATAATTCCACATGTGTTAATTCATAGTTTTGATGCCTTAAGTGTGAATGTACAATTTTCATAGTCATGAAAATACAGAAAAATCTTTAAATGAGAAGGTGTGTCCAAACTTTTGGTCTGTACTGTACATAATCAAATACAGTTTCTTGGATTAATAATGGAAATGTATCTGGAAAAATCAGATGCCACATGGATGTTCTGTGTTGGATACGATTTTTGTTTACGAACCCATAGGCTTGAATGAGTGAGTCTTGTCCGAGACTCGAAAGAGAATAGTGCATGCTGTGATTTTGAAAAAACGGTCATGTGAACAGCCCTACTGAGATATATAGGTCCAATATTCACTCGTTAAGCACATTCCGTATTATACACTTGTCTGAACAAGCCCTTAAAGAGAACAACTATCTGCCCTAAAATCACAGCTTTTTCTCTTAAAACAGTGAAGACCATGTACATGCACAGAACAACCATATTCTGCAGAACTAACATAACAAGGCCTACACCTCAGGAAGAGTGGTAAAAAAAATGTTGTTTTATGTGCAAATACCATTTTTGTCAATAAAATAATTCCTAGGAAACCAGAGTAATTGTATTGATAAATCTCCCCAAATTTTCTGTTTGTATGACACACTCGACTGACTGCAGTCCTCTGTAAAAACTGCTCTTGTGTTCCTAGGACATATCTGCACATATAAGTACACTGTAGGTTCTTAGAAACAAAGTGGTTAAGTTTTAGCACTGCTGCCTGCCAGCACATCCCACATTAAAAGCTGGAACTGCAAATGGCAACAAGCCATACTCTATTCCTTGTGCGTAGATACTAAAGAGAACTCACACCACTGCTTAATTTTGGAACAGGCCAATTTGGAGTCCAAGGCTAATACTTTAGGCCGTCATGCATAAACATGGAGCGATCACATTGATCTCAGTGTTTTATTTTAAGCAATTTTAATTATCTTAAGAATGACTTTCAATGAAAATGTTGTTTGCACACAATGATATGGTGCAACCTTCATAACTAAGTTGTCTCTAATCTATACATTTTAATCAATAGTTTATTCAAATATCTATTTATGTATTTGATTAGTAATAAAAGTTCCCAAGGGGGTGTTTCTCTCTCTCATGAGTGTCAGATTAGCCTAATTATACAGTATTAGAGGAAGAGGGGAGGTATTACTACATAACAAAAAAACTTGGCTACAGTACATGCAGGAGCTTTAATGGCAATTTCTTTCCCAGCTATCCTGAGAACTGATATAACTATATTTTATCAACTTGTTAGATGATTTTTATTTAGTTCATTTTCTCATTTAACACTGTAACTTATTTATATGATACATGCATATTTAGTACTACGTTTTGGAAAGTATACACTAAGAACCTGATATGTCCCCAAAACTGATAAGAATGAAATCATCTGTAAAATTACAACGCCACAATGTAATTTCCTAACATCATGAACATATCAGGGCGACCGCAACAACATTGATCTGCCAATAATTCCTTGGATTGTGAAAGGAGAACTCCATAGAAAAACAAGCAATGTGAGGCCTCACTCACATCTGTGTTGGAGGTTCTGTTAGGAGTCTCCATTGTAGATTCTGTCTGGGAAAATATTGCAGCATGCTGTAAAAGTCCAGACACCTTGATGGATACTTAATAGAGTCAGACTGTACTGTAGTAAATAGGGTCCATCATGCGCCACTGATGAGAAAGATCCACTAGTGTCATAAATTTTGTTGTTCTGCAACTCTAACAGAACAGAACAACAGAATAAAACAAATGAAGATGTGAATATAGTATTAGTTGTAGTTTGTTCGGAAACTGGGAATTGGATTTCCAACTTTCCTTCAGCGCCACCACAGTAAAAATGGCGCATGACCCAGTCCCAAATGAAATGGCTGTCCATGTCGTACACAAAAGTGTTAAAGCCCTCCAGAACAAGAGAGATATTCTTTGTAGCTACTCTGGCTTATCGATCAACTTTCTGAATAAGGGACCGATCTGGTAAATCGGGATACGCTAAAATAAAGTCTAAGGGTTCGCTCACACTGGTGTATATGCTCTCATGTGAAAGAATTGGCTCAAATTCTGTCAGAGTTTGAATCGAGTGTCATCTGCGTGTGATCCGATTCTCTCGCATAAGAGAATACCAGCAAAGGTGCGGAGAAGATGGAGAACTTAATTTCTCTATTGTTTATGTGCACGTACAACGGACTTCACTCGGATGTCACCCTAGTGCAGTCTGGTGCTTCACACACACCCATAGACTTGTATGGATGCGCGTGATCTGATATTGGATGCACTCGTAGCATGCTGTGATTGCTTTCTCATGCCAAATCGACATGAGAAAATAATCGCAAATCTGCACTGCTCCATAGTTTAACATTGGGCCGAGTGTTATCCGATAACACATCAGCACTCGGCCATGTTATACGGCAGTGTGAGCAAACTTTCAAAATGGGTTTTGTAAACCAGACAACCCCTTTAATGTGTTACCACATAATGAAGGGAAAGTGCATGTGCATTCATAAGGGAAAAGACTATGTTAGGTCATCTTCCCAAATACAAAAAAAATCTGCTTTTTTTCTGTACCAAAATACGCAATAGCAATATGTTCTGGTTAATGTGTTTTTCCTGCATTTCATTTGCTACATTTTCCTCCTTTTCTAATGGGTTTTTAGTGGAGATTAAAAACAATGTCTTTTTTATGTTGTTTTTTTTTTACCACTGCATTTTTTACATGGATATTTTCGGGCTCCCAAAAGAATACTGTTCAAAACCATCTTTAAATGTGCAGTATGCATGAGTTTTCATTAAAACACATCAACTTTGCTTGAACTGTTAAACCTGTTAAACCCAGCGGATTTTATGCACAAAGAAAAATGTAGCAGACAAAACGGAGAGTTTATGCTACAAGGGAACCTGGCTTAAGAAAATTACATGTTCCAAGTGCAATTTAATGTAATCAAATGGCATGATGTCTCCTATACCAGACTTGAACTAGAGGCAGAAGGAATGAAGACATCTGGGAGATCTGCTAGTACAACGATTTTCATCCAGTGTAATATTTATAGCAACAATAATTAGCGAGAGATGATTGATAGTATCTCAGCACACCTAATTACACTCCGGAGCTCAGATGAGACCGCAGGCCTGTGGGATGTGGTATTTTTATAAATCAAATCTATGTCATAAGCTGACAGGCCAGATGCTGGGTATTTGGGATTTTACTGGATTGAACCCAGAACACAAACTCTGATTCAACGATTAACAAATTAAAAACATTTCATGAATAAACTATAACTACTAGATGGGGGGAAAATATATGAAACATAAAAGCATCACACATAGAAGTATAAGGTAAAGTTAAGAATGATGTAAATCACATAAGCACCATTCAGTCATAACCCTAAAAGCTTCTGCCTCATAGTGCATAGATGTATGATCAGAATAAGATTTGGGGAACTTGGAAGCCAAGTCACAGCAATCATACCCCCCCCCCCCAATAGGTGGCACTAGAGATCAAGTTCCCTTCTTCTCTGAAAAGAGGATATTTGCATATTTAGATTCCCAGAGAAACATTGCATGGCATACAAGTCTCCTTAACCTGCCTTGGCACTCTCCACAAGGAGAAACGTTCCCCCTTAGATCCCATGTCAGAGGTCTCTAACCCAGCCAAAACAGACCTACTGTTTTACAATAATGAGGCAAGCAACCTGAAATGTGTGTGCAAATGGAGTGTCTGATTTAGTTTTTATCTTAAGGGATTATTCACACGTCAGCATTTGATTAGTATTTTGCATAAGAATATGTGTATCAAAACCAGGAGTAGAACTTTTAGGCCATGGCCCCACTATCAGTATTTGGTCAGTATTTTTTCTCAGGAGTGGGAGCCAAATCCAAGTGGGGAACAATCAGAGAAAAGGTATAATAGAAATAAGTCACCAATTCTGCATTTATCACCCACTCCTGGTTTTGGCTCCCACTCCTGAGAAAAAATACTGACCAAATACTGATAGTGGGACCATGGCCTTAGAGAAAAACTACAATTGAACGATTGACACCTGTTCTGTGTTTTGGAGACACTCCTGGTTTTGTCATACAAACAATGATGAAATATTGATCAAAAAGTACTCATGTGTGAGTAAAGCCTAAGTCATATGGAAAGGCTCGTTAAAGGGTTGATATTGACTTTGACTATTGCTACCCCAATAGGAGGTGGCACTAGAGTTCTAGTCCTCTTCTTCACTGAAGAAGATATTTGCATACTCCCCAGTAAAGTAATGCAGGTGCACCTGGTCATTCCCATGAAGTATAAAAAAAATCTGACAAGGTTATCTTTACTCTGCAATCCAGTTCTGAGACTTACATTATCACTTTAGGCAGTTTCATCAGTGGAGAACATAAGTACTCTGACCAGTCTGTGACTACACTGTTCACTATGAAGCAAGCTGCGATGCTCTGTGTGCTGTCTATTACTTCAAGCAGTAACTTTTTCAGCAATTTGTGCTGTAGTACCTCTTCTGTGTGATTGTACTAAAAGGGCTAGCCTTTGCTCCCCAGATGAATTAATGAGCCTTGTGCATCTATGACCCTATTACCAGTTTACTGGTTTCCGTTCCATGGACAAATTTCCGTAGGCTCTTACCTCTGAAAATACCACATAAGTCCTGCTGATTTGAAATTTTTCTGACCCACTGATGTAGACATCACAATTTGGCCTAACTCTTGCCCATTGTTTCATGCTTTCAACAACAGTTGTTGGTTGGTCCCTCTAGCCACTTTACAACATCATTATTGGTGATATTTCCAATGATGTCACCCAATCAGTATCATCTAATGTGTTATATTCTTTGTTATCTCATGCTATTTGGTGTATTTTATTGATTTTTGTCATAACAGACTGGGACTATTAACTTAGGTGTTAACCCCTTCACGACCAATAACGAATAGGTACATCAGAGGTCATGTCCCTCCCGTTGATGCAGGCCCCAGTGCTGAGTCCGCATCTTTCCCAGCACATGTCAGAAGATTTGATCAGCTGTCATGTGCCCCTAACAGCCGCGGGTGGAATAGCGATCCACCCGCGGCTGTTAATATGTTAAATGCCGCTGTCAATCTCTGACAGCGGCATTTAACTCGCGCAAACTGGATGCGTGTCACAAACCCCACCTATCGGTACCCGTCACATGATCAGTTGGCATGACAGCCAGGGGTCTGCAGAAGACCCCCGTGCTTGTCATTGACCTGTGGCCGGCGTTCATAGGAGATGATGATTTCTGCTACACACCCTGCTATGTGTAGCAAAAGCGATTAGATGATTGCAGCTTCAATTCTCCTAAAGGGACTATTGAAGCAAGTAAAAAGTAGAAAAAAAATTCAAATCACTCACCTTTTGCCCCATTTGAAAAAAAATATATCAATATATATAAATAAATTACATATTGAAAAAAATAGATCAATATATATAAATAAATATAAATCCGACAGTAAACATTGTAACGAGAAACAGATTGAAACGCCATAATTATGCTATTTTTGGTTGCCGAAACATTGCAATGAAACGCAAACACAGGCAATCAAAACACTGTATCTATCCCAAAATGGTATCAAGAAAAACATCAGCTCGCCACGCAAAAAATAAGCCCTCACCCAGCCCCAGATACCCAAAAAAATGGAGACGCTGCGGGTCTCGGAAAATGGCGACATTTTTCTTTTTTTTTTTTTTTACTCAAACTTTGAAATTTTTTTTTACCACTTAATAAAAAATAATTTATAAATTTTTTATATCTGCAATCGCGAAATGACCTGCAGAATCATAATGGCAGGTCAGTTTTAGCATTTACTAACCATGGTAAAAAAAAACCAATTGTAAAATTGCACTTTTTTTCACTGCGCTTGGAATTTATTTCCTGTTTTCCAGTAAACTATATGGTAGAATCAATAGTGTTGCTCAAAAGTACAACTCGTTCCGCAAAAAACAAGCCCTCACATGGCCATATTGACAAAAAAATAAAAAAGTTATGGCTCTGCGAAGAAGGGGAGCAAAAATCGAAAAAGAAAAATCCCAAGGTCGTGAATGGGTTAATCTGGATATAGGTGGTATTCTCTACTCTTATTCTATTACATTGCATTGTATTATTTATATTTAGGATCATACCTTACAATGTATTATATTTAATACTATGTACAAATAGCTATTTTCGTTTTCATTCATTATTATGGCTATATGTTTTAATGTATCTGGCATATAATTTTTAGAGGGTCGGTGCAGGGTGGTGGTGAAGTTAGCACCGTCAAGTGTCTATGTTGTTTTCAGGGTACAGTACTGGTCAAAAGTTTGAACACATCTGTTGATACAATGGTTTTGCTTGTTCTTATTGGAATGTGCACATTGTAGATTCAGACTGAAGGCAGCAAAACCCTGATGGAACACACGTGAAAACAGAGTAAAGAAACACAAGAAATATGTGTAAAACAAACAAGAATTTGTGTTAAAACTTTAGATTCCTCAAAGTATTCTCCTCTTATTCTGATGACAGCTTTACAACCCCGTGGCATTCTCTTAAGCATCTTCATCAGAAAGTCACCTGGATTGACTTCCAATGAGCAGGTATGCCGTGTGAAGAGTTAATTTGTGGAATCACCAGACTTCAGAAACTGTTTGCGACCATCAGCTATTTTGCAAACGCAGTGTTGGTACATAGTGCTGAGCCCTTTTTCACAATTGTTCTAAGCCAGAATATATCAAGAACCACTCAACTAAGTTAAGATAAATGAGAGTCCATCGTTACATTAAGATATAATATGAAGGTCAATAAATTTTTAAAATAACTAGAGCCATGAAGATACCTTCAAGTGTATTCATGAAAACTGTGATGAAACTTATGAATACCAAGTATTAAATCTGCTGCAAAGGATAAGTTCATCAGAGTTGCTACCCTCAGAAATTAAAAGTTAACAGCCGCTCAGATAGCAGCCTTTATAAATGATGCAGAGATATCAAGTATCAGACACACCTTAACATCAACTGTCCAGAGGAGACTGTGAGAAGCAAGACTTTATGGCCTAATTGCAGCAAAAAATCTACTACTGAGGACCACAAACAAGAAAAATTGACTTACTTGGACCAAGCAACACAAGGACTGGACATTATACGGTATCAGTGGAAATCTGTACTGAGGTCTGATGAGTGAAAGTTTGAGTTTTTTGGTACCAACTGTCATGACTTTTTGAGGAAGGGGAGGAGTGATGGTGCTTTGCTGGTGACACTGCTGGTCATTTATTCCAAATTCAATGCACACTTACCCAGCGTGGCTACCGGAGCATTCTGCATGACATGCCATCCCATCTGGTTTGCACTTAGTGTGACTATTTGTGTTGTACTGTAATATAACAATGACCCAAAACATAGCTCCGGGCTATGTGACCAAGAAAGAGAGGGATCTGATGCAAAAAACAATGATCAGCTCACCCATTCATGTAGAAGTTAGGCTTCCTCGCACGGAAACTGGCAGTGCCACAGGAAAAGTATTCAAAAGACAAGAATTATCCAGCGTGGAAAAAATCTCAATAAAAATAGAAAATTTATTAATGAAAAGTATTAAAAACTTTTTCAGAGACATAATATGACATCAAATCAATACAGAGTACTTAGGCAGACGTGTTTCGGAATGAAACTTCCTTATTAGTGATTAGTTTTTAATACTTTTCATTAATACATTTTCTATTTTTATGGAGATTCTTTCCACGCTGGATAATCCTTGTCTTTTGAATACTCGCAGAGTGAAGGCAAAGTAGCCAACATGTGCTCAGCACCTCTGGGAACACCTTCAAGACTGTTGAAAGCCATTCCAGGTGACTACGTAATGAAGCTTCTTCAGAAAATGCCAAGACATCAAAGTAAAAGGGGGTACTTGAGGAGTCTAGGGTTTAACACATATTCTGGTTCATTTCAAACGTGCTTATTTACTCCTTGTATCATATCCTTGTATATGTGTACCTTCATGGCTGCATTCAGTCTGGATTTAAAATGTGCACTTTCTAATGCTAACAAGGAAAACTACTGCATGAACAGGTGTGTTCAAACTTATGACCAGTACTCTACATTTTATTGTTCTACATTTTAACGTGTTTGTATGTGATATCCTATAAAAGGTATTCACTATAATTTGCATTTACAAAGCATTTCTCTTTTGCTTGTGCAAAAAATAACACTCAGATTATATAGCAAGTAGAGAATATGCCCTCCCAAGAAGAAGAAACAATGACATGGCAGCAATATTATATATTTATATAGGTAGTAGGTAATACATAGATAAACAGATTGTTATGCGCTTTGCAGAGGGACCCAGCAAGACTGGCACCAAACCAGCAAAGGCGCAGCCACAGACGCACTTGGCACAAGATGCCCAGCTAGGCGAGCCATTGAGGGCCGGGAATACTCTTCACCCAGCTCCCAGTAAATGGAAGGGGGACTTTAGCAGAGCACTTCCCAGGCCCACTGTCGCCGGACAGGTGGCGTCTTGTGATGCGGTCGGTGCCTAGTCAAGAACCAGGTGAGTACCTCTGCAAGAACCCTAGGAAGTGAAACCAGAAGAGAAAAGGAGAAAACCACTGAAAAGATAGCAGCACTTCTGCTAGCACCACTCACCACCACAGCACATAGGAACTGCAATAAACAGCAAAGGACTGAGCAGGATTAAATAGCCCACCTAATGATCAGATGTAGAATACCTCCCAATCATCCTCAGACAGCCACTCCCTGCTAGTTTCAACAGCAGAATGGACAACATTCCACCACTGCACAGTGCCAGACACAGCAGCGTCCTGCATTGCCTGGCAACCAGAGAATTCAGTGAGACATGGCGTCCCCCGTCCTCACACATCCTACACCAGAATGTGATGCTCCATAAGATTGACAGTCTCTGTGCATGCGTAATAGCTCCGCCTCCAGGGTCAGGACAATGGCGGCACCTGCGACCGGAGTTGCGTAGCACCGGCCCTGCTCCATTCCGAGGTGGGAGCACAGAACCATGATTCCTAACACAGATAGAGAGAAAGTTACTGTACATTGAAAAGGAAACATATAAACTGAGCATGATCAATTTAAATTGGTTGGATTGCAAGGGGGCATGACCACTTTAGAAAATAGGGATATAGGATAGTATGTCTTTCTAAATGTAATCAAGTAATGATCCTTAATAGAAAAATGAATTCCAACAAAAGGATCTATATGGAGGCAGGCTTACACATAGGTCACTAAACATATTTTACTCACATGGAACCAACTACATTCACCGCTACAACAGTGTATGGCAACAGGTAACTTAAACAGAATTAATAAGGTTGACTCTTGCGACACTTTACAGATACTTGAAAAATTCACTGTCAATTATGACCACCTGCAGGCACTTTCCTCAGCAACATCTCCATCACTCTGCAGCACAAAACACACTCTCTTTGCTGATCACAACCCTGATGGTCACCTCTTGATGGCAGCAATATCTGTATCCTGCAGCAGTGCACCCCTGCACACTCTTGTAGGTCTACCCTCCACAGTGACTGCTTCACAATCCGTAACACACACAGGCTTCAGTCTAGTCGGTGTGACATTGCTCTTCACAATTGTTCATCTGGGACAAACTTCACACAACTGTAACTTAGGCTGGAGCTTCATTTTTATTCAGTGGTTTTAAGGTCTAAGCCCTCAGTGGTTCTAAGACCTAAAGTGGAGCACCTTAATAAGAATGTGTCATCAGAAAATGACCCACTGTTTAAATCTGGGTGGATCAGGGAAATGCTGTAGATATAGTATATCTTGACTTCAGCAAAGCATTTGACAAAGTATCTCACATCATCCTTATTGAAAAAATGACCAAGTATGCAATGGACCAGGCAACTGTTAGGTGGATTCATAACTGGCTTAGTGATCGGACTCAAAGGGTGGTTGTAAATGGCTTCACATCCAGCTGGATGAATGTCTCAAGTGGGGTACCACAGGGCTCCGTCCTGGGACCTGTATTGTTCAACATCTTTATCAATGATTTAGATGAAGGAATTGAGGGTAAACTGATTAAATTTGCTGATGACACAAAGCTAGGAGGGATAGCTAATACTAGAGAAGAGAGAGAGAGGATTCAAAAAGACCTAAATAAACTGGAGCAGTGGGCAGCAACCAACAGAATGGTTTTTAACAGGGAAAAATGCAAAGTACTACATCTGGGCAATAAAAATGAAAAAAGCATATACAGAATGGGAGGAATAGAGCTAAGCAACAGTACATGTGAAAAAGACTTAGGTATACTAATAGATCATAGACTGAACATGAGTCAACAGTGTGATGCAGCAGCAAAAAAGGCAAATACAATTCTGGGATGTATTAACAGAAGCATACAGTCTAGATCACGTGAAGTCATTATCGGTCTTTACTCCTCTTTGGTCAGACCTCATCTGGAATACTGTGTACAGTTTTGGGCACCACATTTTAAAAAAGACATAGACAAACTGGAGCAAATTCAGAGAAGAGCGACCAGAATGGTGACTGGTCTGCAAACCATGTCCTATGAGGAACGGTTGCAGGATTTGGGAATGTTTAGCTTGCAAAAAAGAAGACTGAGAGGAGACTTAATAGCTGTCTACAAATATGTCAAGGGCTGTCACATTGTAGAAGGATCATCTTTATTCTCATTTGCACAAGGAAAGACTAGAAGCAATGGGATGAAACTAAATGGGAGGAGACACAGATTAGATATTAGAAAAAACTTTTTGACAGTTAGGGTGATTAATGAGTGGAACAGGCTGCCACGAGAGGTGGTGAGTTCCCCTTCAATGGACGTCTTCAAACAGAGGCTGGACAGACATCTGTCTGAGATGATCTAGTGAATCCTGCTTTGAGCAGGGGGTTGGACCAGATGACCCAGGAGGTCCCTTCCAACTCTACCATTCTATGATTCTATGATTCTATGATTCTATGATTCTATAAATCTGTTTTTTATGTTAGATTTATTTTAGGAAAAAAATTTTGGTAATCATTTTTTTTCATATCATGATTAGTGTTGAGCGAGTATGTTCTGTTAACCCTTTCGCAGAGTATGCTCGGGCCGAGCTCCGAGTATTTACAGCTGCTCGGTGATATGCTTGAATCACTCCCGTGTGCATGATTTGCAACTGTTTGACAGTTTTAATACATGTGAAGAATGTCTATTTCTTACACATTCCTCACATGTAATAAAGCTGTCAAACAGTTGCAAATCATGCACACAGGAGCGATTCAAACATATCACCGAGCAGCTATAAAGACTCGGAGCTCGGCCTGAGCATACTCGGAACAGAACATACTCGCTCAACACTAATTATGATCAGTCTTTCTTTTTTTTTAGACACTGGGGCTATTCTAGACTCTTGACTGTTACTACATGTTGTTCAGGAAATCCACATGTATATTAGAAGGCATAGAATTGGACACTAACTTTTGTATTGTATGACCTGATGTGAATGGTGGATCCTGTGTTATCAGCTGTGTACAGTTGCGACCAAATGTTTTGTGACTGACACAAATTTTGTAGCTTCAGTGTTTTTAGATCTTTTAGTTAGATGTTTCTATGGTTACTAAATTACAATTATAAGCATTCAATAAGATATTAAACTTTTACAGACAAATACATCAAGTTTTGGCAAAGACTTTATTATTCAAGATTTCTGCAAGTCCCTCTGGCAGCTGTATATCAGCTTCTGGGCCAAGTCCTGACTGATGACAACCCATTCGTGCCTAATCAGTGCTTGGAGTTGATCACAATTTCTGCATTTTGTTTATACACCCACTTTTTGAGGATTCACGATAGGTTCTCAATGGTATTGAAATTTGGAAAGTTTCCTGGCCATGGACTCAAAATGAAATTGTTTTGTTCACCGAGCCACTTAGTTATCATGTTTGCCTTGTGACATGGTCTCCATCATATTGGAAAAAGCATTGTTCATCATCAAATTTCTCTTGGAAGATGTAGTTCAGAGAAGTTGCTCTTGGAAGATGTTTAGATCCCATTATTTATTCATGGCATTACTTATAGGCAAAATTGTCAGTGAGCTCCCTCCCTAAGATGAAATGCAACCACACACATGAATAGTCTCAGGAAGCTTTACTGTTGGCATAACACAGGAGACTCATGGTAGTGCTCAACTTATCTTCTCCGGACAATCATTTTTCAAGATGTCCCAAACAATTTGCAATACGTACAGGGATTGGACTGCAGAAGTCATTTTCTATGAATTATATACTGTATATTTTTGTTTAAAGGTGGTAATGAAAATAAATGTAAAATAATAAATGTAATACTAAAACCTGATTTATATGATTTATCATTTTTTGATGTTACATTCCCTTTAACATCTAGTGTCCACTCACTCCCACTGCTAGCTTCCTATGGCACTGCTGATCCTCATCCCAGCTTCCTCCTGTGTCTATCAGTGTCCAGTGTCTTACTTCTTCTGGCAGGAAAGTCCCCTTTTTTTAATCCACCTTGAGATGATACAAGGGGGCATGAAGACGCATATCATGCTGATCCCTGGCTGATTTATTACCCCTCTATCTCACCTGCAACCTAGTCCACATTTAACTTTTAGGATACAGAGCAAAACCCTCACCCACTTCTGGCGGTATACAGAATCTTGATTTGCAACCTAGCGACACACTTTATGAGATGATTCTTGACTCAGAGCGAATGTCTAACTATGCTGTCATCATTCATGCCTCTCCATAAGGCATCAGTTAAACATTTGTCACATCACAAAAATAATAAAATGACATTAGCCATATTTTTACAGAAGATTTCTGTAACACATCCAAATATAATGGCAAAATACTACCTAGCAACAGTATTTGTTGGCAATACTTAGCACAAAAAAAGCATAGGATAACATTAAATGACATCAGCAGCATGACATACAACGGTGAGTCAAAAAATTTATACACTCCGATTATATTAAATCTTGCATTGGCCACACTGTCCTATCAGCGCTTTCCGTAGGAGGTCACTGTCTCCTCAGGCTTGACATGTTCTATCAGTTTATTTGTGACGAAAACAATGGCAGTCCCACGTTGCATAAAAGAAAAGCAGTGTGCAGCGATTCATTGCTTTGTGGTCTGAGAGATTGTCTGGTGCTGATATTTATCAAAGAATTTGTGCACAATATGGAGAAAGTGTTTTGTCGTGAAGAATTGTGGTAGAATGAATTTCAAGAAAGGTTGCACGAGTCAGCCCTGAAGAAGGAGCCGGACAACGTCCATAACTGAAGACAACATTGGGCGTACAGTTTCTGTCGTATCGATAAGTGAGACCAGATTATGTGCCAAATAATTTGCAAAGATTCACTTCTGATGAAGAAGTGTATTTGTAGCTTGCAGCTCCACCTAAAATAATTTTTAATGAGGGAATGCGAAAGCTTGTTGACACATGGACCAAGTGTATTGAAAAGCAGGGAGATTATGTCGAAAGTTGATTAAAATAAATTCTACAGCCAGAAATCGGATCATTTTAATTTTTGACTCACCCTCGTAGATAGTAATAATATCATTTAGGTAGCCAGGTAGAATTTCATAACATGATCAATGATAACCCAAAGCAGAAAGTAAGAGTGGCATCCATGTGA
The DNA here is from genome assembly GCF_046119375.1 of Phyllobates terribilis. Lineage (NCBI taxonomy): Eukaryota > Metazoa > Chordata > Amphibia > Anura > Dendrobatidae > Phyllobates > Phyllobates terribilis. Next base: position 171,755,800 of record NW_027362765.1, read on the forward strand.
CGTAAGAATGGATATCAGAAAGAGTAAAAGTAATGGATCATTTTTAAACCCTCTTACATAGTGGCAGTGACAATATGCTCTGGGTTTGGTTTCTTACCAAGCTAACATCTGCATGTTATTTGTATACAATTCCTCTTGTTTCGTTGGATTTCCTCTGGGCACTCCAAGTTTTCTCCCACAATCTAAGAAAAAACTCTGTTCTGTAAGTTGTCCTCCATGAAAATTAAGAATTAGTACATCTGTCTGAATTTAAGAGTTTGGACATTCCTTGTTTCTATTTACAACTCTTTATAATCTTTTTGCCATGGATTATGATGCAGATTTTACTATTTACTTTACCCTTTTTATAGGAATAAATGAAATCTTGGAAAATGGTTACACAAGAACGATTGAAATTTTAGAAGACAGTTGCATGGTATTGGTAGAAAAAATCTGTGAGGCACACTGAAGATTTAAAAACAAAAATTTCAGATCTTTTTCCACAGGGTATGTTTGAGGTTATGTAAAGTAAGACTCATTCTACAAAATCATGTCTACATCAATATTTTTCAGGTCTCAGCCTTTTAAGGATTAAACGAAGGGACAATCACTTAGTGAGGCTTCAGCGCGATATTAGCAATGGGCAGAACAAGATCGCTACACGTGTCATCCACGGCCTTGGAGGTGACAGCCTGTCTATTGACACTCTACCGGATAACCAGACACAAATCCTAGTGAGTACTTGACAATGACGATTTTACCCACTGGCTCACTACTGTAACTTATATGAAGTACCTTTTGAATCTCTGGGCCTAAACAGTTCATGCATCTCACAGTATTATGGCTCCAAACAACCTCGTACTTGTGAAGAGCCATAATACTGCAAATGTTAAGGTCTGTGGTACCTTACTGTAGTGATGTATGCAGGGGCGTACATAGAAATCATGGGGCCCCATAGCAGAAGCTCTAATTGGGCCCCCCCCAAAAAAAATAAATAAATAAATATTTGTCTGTCTCACAGAAGAGCAGATCTCACAACTTTCCAGCCTTTACATAGTAATTTTCCTCCTGCTAAAGTCCTAGATCCCTCTTTCATTTCCCCATAAAGTATGATGCCAACAAAAGTGCCCCCCCAAACACAGTATGATACCCCCATGGTGAATTCCTCCACATGCACAGTATAATGACCCTACAGTACCCCACTTCAACTCCCAAGGCAAAGTATGGTGACATCAACACAGTATCATCCCCCAACTATGACCACCACAGAGCCCTCCATACACTATAATGGGCTTACATACAGTATAATGGCCTGCACTAGCCCTCCAAACAGTATAATGGCCCCCCACATAGCCCTCAAAATATTATAATGGCCCCACATAGTATAATACACCACTGATAATCCTCCATATAGTATAATGCGCCCCCCATAATCCTCCATATAGTATAATGAACTTCCCATGGTCCTCCATAGAATATAATTCACTCCCCATAGTCCTCCATACAGTATATTACACACCCCATAGGGTAAAATGCAGCCCCTATATAGTATAATGCACCCCACAGTCCTGCAGTATTATGGGCACCACGTACTCACTGATTTTTAAAATACCGTATATTTTAAATAAGCCGACCCGAGTATAAGCCGAGGCCCCTAATTTTACTACAAAAAAACTGGAAAAACGTATTGACTCAAGTGTAAGCCTTGGGTGGGAAATGCAGCAGCTAATAGTAAATTTCACAATCCTGGTACGTGTGGCACCCCGCATCCCCCAATCCCAGTACGTATGGCACCCCTCATCCCCCAATCCTGGTATGTGTGGCCTCCTCAATCCCTCAATCCTGGTATGTGTGGCCTCTTCAATCCCCCAATCCTGGTATGTGAGGCCTCTTCAATCCCCCAATCCTGGTATGTGTGGCCTCCTCAATTCAGCAATCCTGGTATGTGTGGCCTCCTCAATCTCCCAATCCTGGTATGTGTGGCCTCCTCAATCCCCCAATCCTGGTATGTGTGGCCTCCTCAATCCCCCAATACTGGTATGCGTGGCCTCCTCAATCCCCCAATCCTGGTATATGTGGTCCCCTCAATCTTGGTATGTGTGCCCCCCCCAAATGCCCAGTCCTGGTATATATGGCCCCCTCATCCCCCAATCACTGCACACACAAAAAAAATAAACACTAATACTCACCTACCTTCCTCACCTCTCCTCCAGCGCTGCGTCCTGTCTGCTGCAGCTCATGTCGGCATCTGAGCAACGCGCATTCTCAGATCCCGAGGTGAGCTGCTGCTGCCGGCATATTCACTCCTCTCCACGCCAGGACTATGGGCGTGGAGAAGCGTGAATATGCATTCTCTTTAGTAGCAGGCACTGTCAGCAGGAGCTGCGACTCAGCGCTCCTCCGTGCCCGCTACTAAAGAGAATGAATATTCCCTCTTCTCCATGCCTATGGGAGTGGAGAAGAGGGAATATTCATGTCCCTTTAGCAGCGGGCACACATGATGTGCTCCGCTCCGCCGCAACCTCCCTCCCCCCACCACTATCCATCAATACTCACCTATACAACTCGTCCCCATGCTGCTTGGGGCCCCTCGGCTCACGGGCCCCCTGCGGTCACGGGCCCTATAGCAGTGGCGTGGTCTGCCGCCATTGGCGGTACGCCACTGGATGTATGCCTTAAAACCATGGCCTGCTTCATCAAGTGGCATATTGGAGAGGTGTTCTCCACTTAATAGTGGTACATAGAGGGCCTGATTCATCAAGTATTGCATGCCAGTCTTGATAAAGAGGTCAATGGAGTAAGATGCATCTAATTCATTAGGAGACATGCGCCTTTTTAATTAATTTGGTGCGTCTTTTAGCTGCTGTGTGCCACTGCAAGAAATGTACTCCAGTCAGTGAGTAGATTATTTTTCTGTCATAATTTATACCACCTTCATGGTGTGAATTATGATGAATTTGTCGCCTGCTTTCAGTCATGCACCTTCCTGCTAAGCTGCACCCATTGGTTGAAAAAAGTTGGCAAAGCTGGTTGGGACTGGTGTAAAGACTCTAAAAATTTTGAGACATTTGAGACAGTTTTGTATTAGAACTCTGGAATTAACTATTTGATGAATCAGGACCAGCGAGTCAACTACAGAGCTGCAGTCATTATGATATTCCCTTAAAAACATGTGGTTCTCTGCCACATAGTGATGGGAATTTGTGCAATATTATTCACTTACATATAACATCTGCTCAATAATCTGGTGCCTAAAACCGCAAGCAGCTGACAAAAATAAAAATGGAGTCATTCAGTCTTTATTCAACAGCCTGATAAGTGTTAAAGAAACATACATGCAGAGAAAATCTTCTGTTTTTATAATAGTGTAATGTACCAAGAAGTGAAGTATTTTACATGCTACAGCTTGTAATAATGTACACATTAAAAAAAACTTCATGGATTGAAAGAAAATGTTTGACAGCAAGATAACTTAGTAAAATATGTAAATTATCAGCTCATGACAGTGACATAACAGGAAAGACTTCCTTAGAGATAAAGCGTTATGTAAAGGAAGCATAAATTGACACCAGTACTACAAGAATACTACAGTCATTGCTGAAAGTGTTGACACCCTGTAAAATGTTCCACAAAATAAAGTATTTCTCCCAGACAATTATTGCAATTACACATGTTTTGCTATACACCTGTTTATTTCCTTTGTGTGTTTTGGAACAACGCAAAAAGAGAAAAAAAGGCAAATTGTACATAATTTCACACAAAACCCTCAAAATTGCCCAGACTAAATTTTTGGCACCCTTTGTGTACTAATAACTGCAATCAGTCGCTTCCTATAACCATCAACAAGCTTCTTACACCTCTCAAGTGGAATTTTGGACCACTGTTCTTTTGCAAACTGCTACAGGTCTCTCATATTTGAAAGGGTAACAACACTTTCGGCCATGACTTTATATGTAGAAATGTAGTGAGACGTACGTCTTAATAATCAATTAATGTTCAACAGTTTGTGCCACGTGTTTTTTTTACCCCAGTCAGACAGTCTGACTTCGAAAGGTTGTTATAGAGCTCACTGATGCCAGCATGGTCATGTGATAAGAGAAACCGGTTTAACAAGTCAGTTCATGAAATTTTTCCCTTCTAAATATTCCACAATCAACTGTGAGTGGTATTTTTAAAAAGCAGAATGAATTAGGAACTACAGCAACCATGTAATACTCACAAAGCTAGGTCCCTCAGTGCTGAGGTGCATAGTACATAAAAGTCGCCAATGCTCTGCTGACTCAATAACGTCAGAGATCCAAACCTCCTCTGGCATTAACATCAGCACAAAAACAGTACGCCAGGAGCATGGATTTCCATGGATGAGCAGCTGTATACATCCTTATATCACAAGCACAATGCCAATCATCAGATGGAGTGGTGTAAAGCTGCCACCACTGAAATGTGTTCTGTCTGAACTTTACCTGCCTGACTGCAATGTTGGTGTAGGAGGGATAATGCCAGTGCTGTGGAGTCAGTAAGCCAAATCTCCGACTCCTGAATTTTCCTGACTCCCGACTCCACAGCACTGCCTCACTACTGAGCATGTATATAAAGTGCAGCACATAATCATCTCAACTAAAAGCCTAGATCCTTAGATCAGGAACATAACAGACATTTATAGGATATTTCATAACTTTCCCAAATTCTTATTAAAAAATTTACAGCACATCCTGAATTGTACTACTGTACCCAATTTATTATATATTTTAGGAGTCGGTCCATGTTATGTCGACTCCACCAAAATGAACACCGACTCCACCAAAATGGACACCGACTCCGACTCCACAGCTCTGGATAATGATATGTGATCATTTTTGGGGGTCAGCTTAGGCCCCTTAGTTCCAGTGAAGGGAAATCTTAGTGTTTCAGTATAGCAAGACATTTTGGACACTTGTATGCTTCCAACTTTATGGAAAGAGTCTGGGGAAGGTCCTTTTCTGTTCCAGCATTAATGTGTACCAGTGCACAAAGCAAGGTCCATAAAGGCATGGTTGGGTGAGTTTGGTGTGGAAGAACATGACTGGCCACATAGAACCCTGAACTCAACTCCATTGAAAACTTTGACTAGAATGGAGACTGTGAGTCAGGCCCTCTCATTTAACATCAGTGTCTTGATGAATGGGCAAAAAAAGGCAAGCTGTTATATAGCTGCAAAGGGAGGACCAACTCCATAATAATGCCTATGGATTTAGAAGGTGATTTTATAAAAGCTCCTGTAGGTGTAATGTGGAAGGGTTCCAATATTTTATTTATTATGCTTATTCCACAGCGCTTATACCGATATTGTCATCGCTGTCACCATTGGAGCTCACAATCTAAATTCCTTATCAGTATTTCTACTTTTGTCCATATGGTGTTCATTATTTGCTTCATACTAGCAGTGAGAATACAATTACAAAGCCTTGTGCACATCTGGATCGCGAAACTCCACCATTACCATGCCTCAAACAATTCAAGTGTTTTTAGCGTCACATCATTACGCCACCTGCGACATCCTCTGCAACTGCGGGCCTCTGATAGACATGTGTCTGTAGAGTAAGTGCAATGCAGGGAGCCAGCTGGGAGACGGAAGAGGACTGGGATGATTGGAGTGAGTGGGGACAGGTTACAGATTGAGCTTTTTTTTTTTTAAAGATTAGTAGAGCATTGTAAGTGGGCAATATAAATGTATGTAAGAATTAGAGGGCATTATTACAATATGAGAGCCACATAAGGGACATTATTACAATAAGGTGGTCAGAATTGGGGGGCATAATTACTATGAGGGCCAAAGAAGGGGGTTTTATTAATTTATGGGGCCAGAATTAAACTGTGTATGTATGTATATATATATATATATATATATATATATATATATATATATATATATATATATATATATATAAATAAACTTTTCCTAAGTGAGAGTACTCCTCTGCAAAAAAGAGCCAAACTATAATTTGCAATCAGATTTTCAGTGCATCTATGTCTCTCCTATTCCTCAGCAGGTTCAGCTGTAGGTCAAGAATCTAAGAAAATGTATTACATTAATCCCTTATTGATAAAAGTATCTCAAAACATGAACACAAAACTCACACACGTCAGACTACGGATGCTAGGTCACCTCCGCAGTTTGTGTAACACTACTCCTATCCTCCATCTTAGTGTCCTATTCTCTGACACTAAATCTCCTTGACAGTGTAACTATGAGTGCATTAGGAGATCAAAGCTCTTCAACAGTCCCAGCATCTTCAGATGTTTTCTCTCTGCTTGAGCTCCTGCTAAAATCTAAATATCACAAAGAACATAGTTTAATCTGAATCCGTGCAACATTGCTCTAAGTGGATCCTGCTTGTACTTCATTGTACTAACAAGATTAAATAACGTTATAAAGGCATGTCAAATAACACTGGAAAGGTCACAGTTGCCGCCCGTCTGGTTTCGTCATTTTGACTAGAGCAAAGCACCGCTGATTTTTTTTACTTAACGTGGTGTATGTAATACACTAGCTGGCACTGGAGGAAAGAATGGAGGAGTTTGCCCAGCACTGATGAGGTGGATTAACATTTTTCTTATGCTTGCTGTGGAGCTCTAGGACAAACTTGACCTACGTGATTTTGATTTTGTAGTATCCAGGGCTGTGGAGTCGCAAAGCCAAACCTCCGACTCCACCTCAACAGCACTGCCTCACTACTGAGCATGTACATAAAGTGCAGCCCAGATTCATCTCACTGCCTCACTACTGAGCGTGTACATAAAGTGCAGCACAGATTCATCTCACTACTGAGCATGTACATAAAGTGCAGCACAGATTCATCTCACTGCCTCACTACTGAGCGTGTACATAAAGTGCAGCACAGATTCATCTCACTGCCTCACTACTGAGCGTGTACATAAAGTGCAGCACAGATTCATCTCACTGCCTCACTACTGAGCATGTACATAAAGTGCAGCACAGATTCATCTCACTGCCTCACTACTGAGCATGTACATAAAGTGCAGCACAGATTCATCTCACTGCCTCACTACTGAGCATGTGCATAAAGTGCAGCACAGATTCATCTCACTGCCTCACTACTGAGCATGTACATAAAGTGCAGCACAGATTCATCTCACTGCCTCACTACTGAGCATGTACATAAAGTGCAGTACAGATTCATCTCACTGCCTCACTACTGAGCATGTACATAAAGTGCAGCACAGATTCATCTCACTGCCTCACTACTGAGCATGTACATAAAGTGCAGCACAGATTCATCTCACTGCCTCACTACTGAGCATGTACATAAAGTGCAGCACAGATTCATCTCACTGCCTCACTACTGAGCATGTACATAAAGTGCAGCACAGATTCATCTCACTGCCTCACTACTGAGCATGTACATAAAGTGCAGTACAGATTCATCTCACTGCCTCACTACTGAGCATGTACATAAAGTGCAGCACAGATTCATCTCACTGCCTCACTACTGAGCATGTACATAAAGTGCAGCACAGATTCATCTCAACTAAAAGCCTAGATCCTTAGATCAGGAACAGAACAGACATTTATAGGACATTTCATAACTTTCCCAAATTCTTATGAAAAAATGCACAGCACATACTGCATTGAACTACTGTACCCAATTTATTATATATTTTTGGAGTCAATCCATCTTATACCGACTCCAACTCAACGAAAATGGACTCCGACTCGACTCCACAGCCTTAGTATCCTACCTTTAATTTTAGCACTCCATCTCTTTTTTTTTTACATCTGCAAACAGAACATTAGCTGTGAAAAGTTTTTTCTCCAACTGATTTGATTTCTAGTGAAAATATAATTTCATGATTACCTATTTTCTAACGAAAGTCAAGCTATTTTATCATTCCCATAGATAATAAATCAGCAATAAATGAAGTGGAGGTCGAGCATGTGCACCACCGCTCCATTCAAGACAGGGTTCTGCAGGTTTCAGAGCCCCTGTTCTCAGAATCTTTGGGAGTCCCAGCGGTCAGAACCCAGCTATCAGTAAGTTGTAGGGGATAACTTACTATTTTGTAAGCAGCCTTTTAAGTGAAATAAGGCATCTGCTGCAGAAAGAAAAACTGAAACCCGACAAATCCCATTAAATGCCATTTAAAGAAACTTTACCCATCAGGATCCGTCATATTTACAGCGGCACCATTGTGATCAGAAGCTGAGGAATTGTTTAACTGTTAAATATTTTATTCTCCGCAGGAGAACAGTCACAAATACTATTCGTCCAGAGTGCTGGGACCTTCGGAGTTGCAAGGTCAGAACATGTTGGTAGATCTACTGCAAGAGGACACCAAAAAAGCCATAGTGCTTACCATCCTATCCAGTGCACACAGGCAAGCCTCGGTGAGACCTCCCCTCTGCTGAGCCTTAGCCTGGACAAACAGTACACCTGAGCTCATACTACCCAGGTTGGCTAGAAACTGTTGCTGTTCATGGAAAAATTGCAGACAATTTGATTTACACGTTTTGCCCTAGTAGTGCCGAGGGTCTGAGATTTTAGTATGTGTTGCATGGTAGCCTGTTACCAGGGATTTAAATGCAAAATGAAAAGGTTGATGTACTAGGATGTATTACTGCTACATGCAAGCTCCAAGTTGTAGAGAGCTGTGATATGGCACCAAAAGAAGTCTGTTGGTCGCCACAATAAGTAAATATAGGCATCCACACATATGAATGCTGGGCCGAACAATCATTTGTATTCAGGGAGAAAAGTGAAAGCCACTTTCCGACATCTCTGGCTGCAGATTATCTCTCCTGAAAACAAAAGCATCAAGCATTTATATTTCAACCGTCCGACATTTCTCTCATCTGACATCATCTGCTGCAGGAGACCCGGAAGGCTCCCATACACATCAAATAGTCGGCCGACCCCAGTCTAATGTGTGTGGCGGACTTACTGTATGTCTACAGTTCCACACTTTATGCTACATTGCTTCTGGGGAAGAAAATAATTTCCTGCGAAGCACACACAGGCCCACAGCTTTGAAGTGTGATGCAGCAGGAATAATGTGTCACCTTATAGTCTCCAAGCACACAACCTTTTATCACTGTATATGTGATGTTGTTAAAGGGGTTGTCCACTGCTAGGACAACCCCATCTCAATCTGAATGTTTGCCCCATTAAAATAAAAACACTTTAACTCACCGGCCGTGCCACCGCCGTTCCAGCTGTGTCAGCACTGCACTTGCATTCCCAGGGCTCACGTGAGATTGTTATGTTATGTGAGCCCTGCGTCTAATCAGCGCTGGCGTCACTGTCCCCTCCTTTGGACGCATAAGTAATCAAGAGGTAGTGAGCAGCCAGTTGCAGCTCTCACTTCCGCTTGATTACTTATACGTCTGAAGACGAGGACAGCGACACCAGCGCTGACTGGGTACAGGGCCCACATGACATAACCTCACGAACCCCGGGAACGCGAATGCCGACACCGTTGGAACGGCGCCGGCACCGGAGATGAGTATAAGTGGTTTAACCTTTAACAACATCACATACACAGTGATAAAAGGTTGTGTGCATGGAGACTATGTGATACATGTAATGGAAAGCAGCATTCCTGCTGATTTGCACTACAATGCCATGGGCTAGTAAGGGGCAAACATTCAGACTGAGAAGGGGTTGTCCTAGTGACACGCCCCTGGGCCTGCTGCGTCGCGCGGCATCGCGCGCACGGGGGGAGCTTACCCGGATCCGGATCAGATGGGGGTAGTAGTCTCGTGGCGGTGACCCGGTCCGTGCCCAGGGAGTCAAACTGAGTGGCTGAGTAGTAGCAGTAGATGTTGGACGACTACGCCACCCGTTGAATGCGGTTTTAGGGCCGCCGCTGCAGGACAGTCCGCTGAGGCCGGTGTTATAGTTGTGCAGCGTAGATGGTCTAACCCCCAACGGGAGGGGTACGGCCTCAGGGCAGATAGTGTAGAGATGATGGTGGTAGTGATGGTGCGGTAAGGAGGCACAGAGACGTGGGATGCAGTTTCAGGGTTTTTACTCACAGGTGTTGCTCCGGTCACTCCGGCCTTGAGTGACCACCCGAGTCGTGCTGCGTCCACCAGGTGCGGGACTCGGCCAACCCCCAGGCAAGTCCAGAGCGTGGTCCTGAGCTCCCTTCTCGTCCTTCCTACAGGCCGTCCTCACCAGGGACCCACCTATGTCCAGCTTCCTCGGGCCTTATGGGGCAAAACCTCTCTCCGGTTTTCCTGACCCTATGTGGCGTGCCTTCCCGGTGGATATGGCGAGGGGTCGCGCCAAAACTTGTCCACGACCTCCGGTTCCTGGCTAAGGATGGTTTGCCTCCACCAGCTTGGGATCCGGTACCCTTTACTGCCAACCCTTCACCCTTTTTGGTCTCTTCTGGGATCTCAGGGTTCCCTCTTGTCCTGCGTCTCCGGGCCTTTCTTCCTCCTCCTCTCCACTACAGGCCTGGCCCTGGAGCTGGGCCCAGCCGGAGCCACAGCTCCCTGTCAGCTCTCTCTCTGAACTCACTAACTCTCTGACTCTCTGAACTCTCCCTGTCCTAGATGGTGCCCACCTTATATACTCCCTCTATGTGTGAGCCCAGGTGACTAGCACCCAATGGGCTCCTACCTCTATGCCCAGAGCCCCTCCCCTATCTGCCCCTACACTACTGGGATGTTCCACCCCCCTCCCCACTCCAGCCAGGGACAGACACTGTCGTACCTGCACATTCACCTAGTGGGAGTACCATTGATCTGTCCCCCGGAAATGGGGTGAATGTAGTGCATGCAGCTTACTGAGCTCAGTCCCACACTCCATCCTTACCCGGGAGTGGAATACCACACCTCTGGTTTGAGGTGCAATACCCTTGTAGCAGCCGAGTCCTCGGGGTGCTACATTAGTAATGGACAACCTCTTTAAGCAGACTGCTTCAACTTAACAAGAGAAAACCAACATGAAAAGATCCAGATAGCCATTTATCTTTTTCCATGACTAAGACATCTGTGGCTCTTCTGGGTCAAGGAATAAAAATTGATTATACATATGCTGCTGAACCAATAATTTTCCTGCAGAAAAATTATTGGTGATCATTTAAGTCAGACACAGGAACAGCTACAAAATAAAAGGACACTTTCAGACAACACTATAGATCTTGGGTTTCTTGGTTGGATCCCTGTGAGTATGCCATGGGTAAACAAACTAAGGCCTCATTCAGACCAGGGCTGTGGGGTCGGTAAGCCAAACCTCTGACTCCGACTCCTCAATTTCCCTGACTCCTGACTCCACAGCACTGCCTCACTACTGAGCATATACATAAAGTGCAGCACAGATACATCTCAACTAAAAGCCTAGATCCTTAGATCAGGAACAGAACAGACATTTATAAGACATTTCATAACTTTCCCAAATTCTTATGAAAAAATTTACAGCACATCCAGCATTGAACTACTGCACCTAATTAATTGTATATTTTAGGAGCCGAAGTTGATCCATTTTATACCGACTCCGACTCCACGGACTCCGCAGCCCTGATTCAAACGTACAATTTTTTTCGCTTATGATAAAATCAGACTGATTATTTTGATCAGACTCTGATCAGAGTGTGATCATAGTCTGGTATGAGTGTCATCTGATTTTCTTGTACATGGAGAAATGAAAAAAAAAAAAACTCTCTACCTTCTCCATTCTGACAGTGAAAATCAGACCTCACTCAGAATATTTCATGGACCCATTGACTTGCATTGCTGATTTTGATCCGACCCTCAGATCAAAATCGTACATGTATCTGATATTTTACGCACACTACTCAGACCAAGAGAAAAAAAATAGGAGATGTGAATGACCCCATTGACATACGAGTGCTATCTGAGAAAATTATGGATAACACTTTTATGTGAAAATCAGATGTCTGAATGAGGCCTAAGACTGATGATAGCTGCAGATGAATCTAAACGTAAATGTGTTTGGCAGGTTGGTAGACATACAGCTGTTCACATGTATCACTTTTGTTGTGTTTTTTTCCCCCATCCTTTCTTTAGGCTTAAAAAAAATCTGCAGTGTGTTACACCTGCAGCAAAATAAATACATTTTTAACATAGTTTTTCTTACATTTTTTGCCCTGCAGTGCACATTTTAAAACGCTGTGACAATTCTTTTGATGTCTTTATCGTATTTTCCCCTACTGAGATCAATGAGGCTGCTTAGCAAAAAAAAAAAAAAAATGCACTAAAAATGCACATTTTAATGTGGAATTACAACTGCATTTTTATTTTGATTACATTTAAGTTTTTCCTAAAGAAAAAAAAAAACACAGCAAAAATGTGTGTGAACATATGCTTAAAAAGCTAACAGCAACGTTGGATAAAATGTATTTTTTATTTGTTAATAATTACTCATTTTCAATCTGAAGTCTATATATTATCTGTTTTTCTTTTCACTTATCCACAGAGAGTTCTTCTTTCTTTTGATTTCCCTTTTTATGGGCATCCATTGAGGCACATCACAATAGCTACTGGAGGTAAAAGGAATTAAATACCGGGGATTTTAGAATTTAATTATTTACACATCAGGTATTATAAGTTATAAACAATATCTGGATTACTTTCAGGTTTTATCTTTATGGGTGATATCCTTCACAGCATGCTAACGGCAACACAGTATGTAGCGCCTCTCATGGCAAATTTCAACCCAAGTTTCTCCAAGGAATCTACAATCAGGTACAGGGACAATGGTAAGTGCAATATTATGGAAACGCTGCAAACTTCTGCAATAGACCACTACTGATCAAGAGCAAATTATTCTGTAACCACTTCACAATTCCCTTATATCCTATGCACAACTTTCTTAAGATCCCATTCTTTCTGGGCCATTTCTACTATTGGGTGGTCATTTACAAGAGATTTCACTGTACTAGAATACACATAAATGTGAATGAAACAATTCTCGGGGCATGATATCCAAGCAAAATTAGATTTTCTCTGGAATTTCTCTTTGACAGGAACATGTGTTGTGATTCAGTGGAACAAAGTGCGCCTCCATGAGAGAGAAAGTGCAGGAAACTTCACTTTTCTAGCTGCCTTATATAATGATGGACGGATTGTGTTTGGGTACAAAGAGGTACATTCCTGCTATTATTTGTATTATATTGCACTAATATATTTGCGTATGGGTAAAATATATATATATTTATGTTAGAAAATTTGGAAAAATTTAAATGTGTCCTGTCTACAATAATAAAATCAGATCAAACGTGTCCACGAATCGCACAATAAATATTTGCAGTCATGATATAATGAATTGTCATAATGCTGTGCATTCCTTTGCCCCCTCCTGGTGCCATGAAATATGAGGGGTGGTGGTGAGCGTACTGTGCATTACTCATTTGGCCCTCACTCACTGGCGCCATGCTTCGCCCCTGCCCCCTCGTACCAGGAGATGTTGTACTCGAATTAAGAGGCTCCAAATGTGTGTCATTCAGTTCCCATGGAAGAATTATCTCTCTGACATACAGAAGTACTTAGAAGAGAAATAAGAATTTTAATGTAGACAGCAACAAGTGTCTGTGCCATTTTCAGAGAACATATTGCCTTTTATTACTAAGCATAAAATAACATATTCATCAGTGGTGAACTATACACTGCAGGCATTTACATTTCCTCCTCTTACAGCTGGAAAACTACAATGCTTTTTAATCATGATCTCATAAATTGCAAGCCCCCGTATTCCATAAATATCAGTAATATACAAACTTGAAGTTCAAGGGAATCAGTCACCATCTTCTGAAGTATAATAAATGTTTTATTACAATATATTCTCTTGAGAGAACTAAAATAAATGACGTCAACATTATTGTACCACGTCAGTGTCAGGCTGCAGCTACACATAGACATATGTCACAAAGTATCTTCAATTTTTACTTTTGCATGACCTAATTGTAAATTAGCACAAGGGCCCACGTGACTTTCTTCTCTTCAATCCTTTCTTATTTATAAACTTGTCATGTGATGATTTGCATGGAAATCTAATGAAAGTTGCACATCCATGTAACTCAATGTATTTCTATAGACTACAAAGGTCATTAAATTCTGCCATAGTTTTCCATTTTGATGAACAGTGACATTAGCCTGCCTTGCGCAGATCCATCTACATTACATTAAGGGACTTTGTATCATATTAAATGAGGACTTACACAGTATCCTTACAAATCAATCAGGCATCTGTGCAATATACAAATTTAAGCTCCAGACACTATGTAGTCACTCTTCTCTTTGCACCCTTTTTTAACTCAACTGAAAATAGGTTTTCTTAGCCAAAGAGCCCCTGTGAAAAAGGCCAAAGTAGACTAATACATTATAATGAAATCATTATTCTGGCTCTATTTGCTGACAGCTGAGCTTTTTGTTATGTATTTTTTAAACTCAATGCTGATTCTTATCGGATAATCTGTCGAGAAATTGATATGTGGTGTTTGATGAGTTCACAAACCCAAGAACTGAAGTCTAAATTTTGGTTATAAAAGAGAAAAGCAACCCGACTGGACTATTGGATGTCATCATATGCCTGAATGAACATAATGCTGTGTGCCCACAATATGTTTTTAACGCTGCATATTTTTTCTGTGTTGAAAACATAGTTCCAGCAAGGTGGATGGGATTTATATTAATCTCATGCCCACTGTGCTTATTTTATATTCAGTGTAAACTGACCTGCGGAGCATGTTTCAAATCAGCAACATTTTAATTGCTCTTGTAGGTACACTGAGTTTTACATACAGATTTTTTTCCCATAGACTTGCATTAGTTGCAGAAAATCTGCATGTAAAATATGCATATGCGTTTTTAATGCATTTCTGCAGTGGATATCGGGGCTGTGGAGTCGTGGAGTCGGAACCCATTTTAGTCGAGTTGGAGTCGGTATAAAATGGACCGACTCCAACCCCTAAAATATATAATAAATTGGGTACAGTAGTTCAATGCAGTTTGTGGGGAATATTTTTTCATAAGAATTTGGGAAAGTTATGAAATGTCCTATAAATGTCTGTCCTATTCCTGATCTAAGGGTCTAGACTTTTAGCTGAGATTAATCTGTGCTACTGTACATTTATCACTTAAACATGAGCCATGTATGAGGGAGTCGGAGTCGTGGAAATTGAGGAGTCGGAGGTTTGGCTTACCGACTCCACAGCCCTGGTGTATATGCATCAAAAATACATGTGATCCGTACATGACTGTATCAATAAAGTTCTGTCAAAGCCAATTACCAGGAAGTATCAAAAATGGCTTTATTTAACACATGACATACCAACAAGATACAAAAAACACAGCGTCAAAAACGCAAGTAACCTAATTGAATAGGAGAAACTCCTAACTTAAATAGGAGAAAGTAATATTCCAGAATCGGGATACTATTAAAAACTTGTAAGTTTATTGTAGAAAAATATAAAAGACATCACCTTAGGTCACCAACCAACCAGATTATATCTTACAGTAAACGCGTTTCAGACCTGCGTCTTTAATCATTGCATATCTGTAGGAATGACTGAACAAACATTATATACTATATCCGGTCCAATCACATGAGCACATTGGTCCAATCCTGTGTGATGGCATAAACACCAAATAAAAACAAGCGTATAACACGGAAATTTTATGAAAAAAACTCTTAGGAAATACATAGTAAGGAGATAATCCGTCATTGCAACCATATTATATCATCACTCATAGTGGTAGATTAGATTGTGTCGAATGTTAATATCCGACAGTGATCTGGTGTTTAAAATGTATATCCATCAGGACTCTCTATTGAATAGTTTCCTGTGGAGATCACCGCCTCTGAATGGTTTGTGAACTTTCTCAATACCAATGGCTGAGAAAAATCTAGTGTCACCATCATGACTTTCTGTGAAATGTCGGGATGCTGTTGAACACTTTGTAAACAGTTTATTCTCTGCATCAGACAAGTGGCGTCTCACTCGTACTTTCAAGGGTCCTGAAGTACAGCCCAAATACTATATCTGACAAATATTGCAAGATATGAGATATACAACCTAAGCGGAGTTGCAGTTTATGAAATTTTGAATACGATAAGTTCTATTAGTAGCTGTATAAGTAAAAGTACGAGTGTTCGTTACATGGTTGCAACATTTATATACAGAATGTCCACACTTGTAAAACTCTGTGTTGTGTAGCCAAGTTCTCTTACTGGCCGTATTATTACTTAAAGGTTTGGAGACAGTAAGCTACCTAGCGTGGGTGCCTTTTTAGCCACGAATCTTGTTGGACTGGTATTTTTTTCAAATTAGGGTCTTGAAAAAGCATAGGAACATATTTTTTGATAATATTTTTAACCGCATGAAACTGGGCTGTAATTAGATACAAAGTTAATGGCATCAGAGGCGTTATCATTGACTCTGAGTCTATCTTTCATCATATCATTTCGATCCATCTTATCCACTATATTATTGGCTCTCCTTAACAACCATTGAGGATAGTTCCTTGATATCAATCTCTCAGTGACTTCATGGGCCTCCTGAGTATACTGTGAATGAGAGCTCGTATACCTTTTGGTTCATATTAATTCACTCACAGAAATAGTTTTGATAGTCTGTTTGGCATGGCAAGAATTGGCCAATAATATGGAATTGGAAGCTGTATTTTTTCTAAAGGGAGAAATAATTACAACATCCTCTGAAAAAATTAGGGAAATATCAAGAAAATTTATGTGTGTAGAATCTATGTTAAATGGAAATTTTAGGTTCATTGGATTATTATTTAAATATTCTACATACTGGATAGCCGTCTTCGTTGTACCATTCCATATCAAGAGGAGGTCGTCGATACAGCGACCAAACCATATGATATGGAAGGGAAAGGGTACGGCATCAGTGAAAATGTAGCATGAAGATATTTGCTATGGATGGGGAGAAACCCGCCCCCATAGAAGCTCCTTGCCTCTGAAAATAGAAAAATCCATTAAAGGAGAAATAATTATGGTGCAATAAATAATTTACTGCCATCAGAAGGAATTCTTTAATTTCAACAGTGTATTTACTATAGGAGTGTAGGTGGTAGGAAAGGGCTGTCAGAGCTAGTTCATGAGGGATATAAACCCACTATGTCGCAAGATAGTCAAATGCAAGAGTGAGGCCACTTGGTCCCATCCAATGAGGCTATCACATGTTTCGTATCCTTGATGTAACCAGGAAGACTTTGGACTAAAAGTTTGCAAATAATGGTCTACCCATCTAGCTTTTCACTCAGACTGCCTATTCCTGCCACAGTTGGTGGAGGGAAAAGGTTTTTATGAACTTTTGGGAGGGAATGGAAAATGGGGGTAATGGGACATGAGACCATAAGGTACTGAGCTAAGTTTTCTGTAATGGCTCCCATGGCATAGCCTTCCTGTAACAGAGTGGACAGTTCTTTTTTGTACATAATGGTGGGATCTCCGTTCAGTTTTTTATATACATTGGTATCTGATAACAGTGGATTATTCAAATTCTCATAAGGATACCTATGCCCCCCCCTCCTCCTTTATCAGCCTGCCTAACTAGCAGATCTTTATTGTTTCTTAGTTCTTTAAGGGCTTTTTTCATCATAATAATTGTCAAGTTTTGTTAAAGATTCTTTAAGTTTGTGTAGTGCCTGTTCCACTGCTTCTTGAAAATCATCTAAAATTGCTGGGCGAGATTGAATGAGGTAGAAATAAGGATTTTTTACTGGAAAGTAATTATTCAACTCCACCTCCTCCTGTTTCGTCTCACTGGCTAATGATCTCAAGTCTATACTAGAACGAATTTCTTCAAAAGTGCCTATGTTAATACTGCTCTTAAACTCTGGTGATGGTAAATTATTCCTTGCATTGTCAACAGCTATTAATTCCTCTTTGGGCAAAAAATGACATTTGAGAGTTAATGTACGAGCAAATCTATTAATGTCCAAAATAGTCCTGAAAATGTATAGTTCATTGGTAGGTGCAAATGGTAAGCCTTTTGACAGTATGGAAATTTGAGCCTCATTTAAGATGTAGCTAGAGAGGTTGATTAACGGGTGTTCTGTGATTTCCTCTGCTTCCTCTGTTTTGAGGCAGTACCTGATCTCTCAGAAGCAGATGGGACATAACTTTTATTGTAGATTATATTCTGTCTCGTAGAACTGAAATTTCCATTATCCGTCGATGAGTCTGAGAAATCGTCGGATGTCGCTCCTGATAAATTGAATGAGGAATACGTGCGTGAAAAACTCACTTTTTTATTAAAGTGCCTGTACATGCGTTAAAAATTCCCACTATATTTTAGAATAGGTCTGTGAGAAGATTGCACCCTGTTGCGTTTCCATGTGGTGATTTTTTTTTTATATTTTTCTACAATAAACTTAAAAGTTTTTAATATTATCCGGAAGCTGGAATATTACTTTCTCCTACTGGACTCCTGCTGCATAGCTGGTTCCGAGTGTTGGATTGCTATGAGGGTGAGCTGACACAGTCTTTCTTCATTAATTTACTTAATAGATGCAAAAATGGTGCAGAAAATCAATTAACATCAAAAACCCACCAAATATTCATCATGGGAACATAGCCTAAAACATACCTGTCCATTGACACACAATCTGTAAAAAAGCATGGTGTTGCTCCTCCTGGTACTTTGGAGTTATTTGCAAATATGAGATCCATCCAGTACACTGATCATTTTCAAAAGTGCTAAAGACCTCCATACACACTAGAGTCATACAAATCCACTGATATTGGCAGGGTCAGCTGACACTCTAAGATTAAGCGCACAAGCAGCGTTTTTGATGCGTTTTCCCACGCGGAAATGCAGCGAAAACGCATCAAATACGCTCTGCCAGCTATTGCAATGGTAATCCTGATGTGCTGTGCACATGATGCGGAAATTTCCGCTCAGGATTACCATTGTGGAAAAAACCGCAGCATTTCCATTGTTCACGCATTTCCACCACAAATTCGCGCCCATTGACTTGAATTGAACCGCAGCAAATCCGTAGGTATATTTATACCTGCGGATTTGCTGCATTTCAATTAAAGCCAATAGGCGTGAATTTGCGGCGTAAACACGGTGCGGGTGGTACCCGGGTCGGGAGAGGAGGACTACTACTTCTCTCATCCGGCCGCCGCTCCAGCTGATAACAGCGAGGGCGGCGTGGCTGGGGGGGGATCAGTAGTCTCCTCAGCCGAGTCGGCGTGCCCGCGGTGGTAAAAAAAGTGAAAATTAAAAAAAACAAACACTATACTCACCGGTCCGGCGCCCCCCGGTGTCCTCCTGGTCCTGGTCCCCAGTGATGTTCTCTTCCCAGCGACCGGCGGTACACTGCTGGGAGAGAGCGCGTTCCAGTGTACTGCGCTGCCAGGACCTGCGGTCATGTGAGCGATCAGCTTATTGCTTACGTGACCTCACCGTGGGAACATTCTGAAGAATGTTCCCATGGTGGTGAGCTCACTGGGGCTGATCAGATGATGAATCCCAGTGACCTCACTCCTGCAGCAGCAAGTACACTGACAGGAGTGATTTTACACTCTTGTCAGTACACATTGCTGTCTTCTACAGCAGTGACATCAGTGATTGCTGATATCACTGCAGTAGAAGTGACCCGGATCCCCGAGGGACAGTCGTGATGGAATCGTGGACTGTGTCGTGATGGGATATGGTTGTTTTTTTTACTTTTTTTTCAGAAGATTGAGGGCTTCACGGACAGAGTACAATAAAAAAATACAACTAAAACCGTGTGTTTTTTATTTCATTAAAATACTTTATTCTGACCTTGTCTTTTATTGAAAAGGCGGCGATAACTTTACTACGCAGTTAGTAATGGGGGCATCTTAACCCGGGCTTCACGTCAGCCGCCAAGGCTGACGTGAACCCCAACCCCACTAGCCACCACTACAGGGCAGTGGGAAGAGCGGAAGCTAAGCACCAGATTTGGAGCATCTTTTGGATGTGCCATTTCTGGGACTGCTGAGGGGTGATATTAATAGCCACAGAGGGGGCAAGTATCCATGGCCCCTTCTCTGGCTATTAATATCAGACCACAGCTGTCTATTTAGCCTTTTCTGGTTAGATTTTATAGGGGGACCCCACGTCAATTTTTTTGTGGGGTCCCTCTGTAATCTAGCCAGTAAAAGCTAAACAAACAGCTGTGGGCAGATATTAATAGCTAGGGAACATTTTTTGCTAATGGCCGCTCCCCCGGCTACTAATATCAGCCCTCAGTGGTCAGCTTTCCCTCTGCTGGTTATAAAAATGATGCGGGAGCCCACACCATTTTTTTTTTTCATTTTAGGCTCTGTGCCCACGATCCGGACGTAGCAGCGCTTTGGACGCATATTTTTTTGCTGCGTCCAAAACGTTGCATTGTATTGAACACAGGTAAATCCACGTGTTCACTGAACCATGTGTATTTACAGCATTCAATACATTCTAGTGGTCAAATTTATGTTGTGGAGACCAGCGACTCCGCAACAGAATTTGACATGCTGCGGCTCTGAAAGATGCGCCGCATGTCAATGTCCACGGGTGATCCGTAGCCTCAGATGCACGCATAGTGGACATGGGATTTCTAGAGATCCCATCCACGATGCTGTACCATCTGGACGCTGCAGGTTTGACACGGTATAAACACGCAGCATCAAACCTGCAGCAGCTCCTGATCATGGTGACGTACCCAACTCACCAGCAGCATGTAAATTTCTGTACCGGACACTCTAGTCTCCGCTGCAGATTTTGACTGATTGAAGTGTCATTATATGCAGTGGATTCACATGTACCGACAACAAAAGTGCGCCATTAGAAATCCGCGCTTTGGATGCAGCAAAAATATGCTGCTTCCAAAGCACTGTTGAGTGCTGATTGGGGGGGGGGGGGGGCTTGGCCCGGGACCATGTGAGCTGTTAATAATGGCCTGGGACCATGTTTGCAAATGGAACCTTCCTAGGCTAAAAGTAGCAGCTCACAGCTGCCACATAAATTACATGAATGGAAATGCTAATGAGATTGGGCGAATGGGATTAGCTGACACCTAGCTTTTTTGTTTGGTGATGACAAGGTGTCAATCAGACCCTTTCATCACCAAACCTAATTAAAGTATAGTAAAGAGTATAAATAAACACACAGACACAGAGCAAACACTTTATTTAAAATACAACAGACACATTCTTTAATCATTTAAATTAACCTTAATACTCACCACAGCTCTGATGGGTTTAAGTAATGTCCCATCAAATAACCTTATTTAGCTCCAAAAAGCATTCATTGATGTACAAAAACGCTTCAAAAAACGCTTCAAAAACTGCATCAAAAAACGCGGCAAAACCGCACGTTTTTTCCACAGCGTTTTTCCTGCCAAGGAAATGCAGAAACTCAGGAAATTTCTACTTCAAATCCTGAACGTGTGCACATAGCCTAATGTATAAACAGATTACGACCCTCATAATAAATCATGTGGGTAAGGGGTCGCCACAAAAGATTGGACCCCGTTACCACATAGCCTACTCAAAACAGTACATAGAAGTTTTTCTATGCCATTCTACTCAGCTGTTCTCCCAATTTCTATAGCCGAATATATGTAGGGGAAATCTCAACTTTCCTCCAACAGATGATGTCAGGGGAGAGAAGGATTTAGCCTGTTATATTTCAGCGGCCGATCCTTTTGTTCTCCCTGGTGATAGGATTCCAGCAGAGAAGTCTGGCAGCAGCTCTCTCATAGAGAATATGGAAATACTCAGACAAGTCGAGCATTACTGACAACTATTGTGTATGGGAGACATAAGGGGTTGGAAAAATGTGTCACTTTTGTGTTAGTAATCCTAATGTATAATTATATTGGTTCTGCAGATTCCTCTACCAGTACAAAACATCAGTTCTGAGCAGCATCCTGTGAAATCCGGGCTCTCTGATGCTTTTATGGTTCTTGACCCTTTCTTAGAAGTTCCAGGTTAGTTGCAAAATATTAAGATCATACTAAGGAAATAACATACAGATATGAAGATTATGTACTAAAGATTTACTATTTCTGGAGATAAAGACCCCAAATATGTATGTATGTAAAAGGTACAAATCTAAGACTAACTTGTAGACAATCATAATATTAATATTACAAGACCATAAGTGCCCTGCATATCCTAACCTGCAAATAGCAACAGTAACTGTCCACGGGCTCACCACAATCCATCAATCCTAAATGACTCAGACACTTTTCATTCCCTCCTCAGTCCAAGAGTATAGGTCCCCACCACCGAACTCAGCGCTGACGATCTGGCCAATTATTTCAAAGAAAAAAATTGATCATATGTGAAAGGAAATTTTCTCCTGATCTCCTAATATCATGAATTATTTTCCCTCCTGCACTTCATCTAGCTCACTTTCTGTCTTTGAACCAATCACAGAAGATGTTACCCGGCTCCTCTCAGGTTCTCGCCCTACTACCTGCACCATTGACTCTATGCCCTCACATCTCCTTCAGTCCCTTTCCCCGGCTGTCATCACTCACCTAAAATATTTAACCTTTTTCTCTAATCTGGTATCTTTCCCTCCTCCTTCAAACATGCCAGCATACACCCATTACTTAAAAAAAAACATCCCTCAACCAGAACAGCGCTGCTAACTACAGACCGGTCTTTAATCTCCCCTTCATTTCTAAACTTCTGAAACGTTTGGTCCACTCCCGTCTAATCCACTCTCAGATAACACTCTGCTTGACCCTTTACAATCCGGTTTCCGCTCTTTACACTCCACTGAAACTGCCCTTACTAAAGTCTCTAATGATCTGCTAACAGCTAAATTTAATGGTCACTACTCCCTGCTGGTTCTCCTGGATCTCTCTGCAGCATTCGACATTGTGGATCACCAGCTCCTCCTCACTATGCTCCGCTCTATCAGACTCAAGTATACAGTTCTCTTAGCTTTCCTCCTACCTCACTGACCGCTCCTTCACTGTCTCTTTTGCTGACTCCTCTTCCTCTCCTCTTCCCCTTACTGTCGGGTTCCTCAGGGTTCAGTACTAGGCCCCTCCTCTTCTCCCTATATACTGTCCTGCTCATTGTTATTGGCACCCATGAAGATTAAGTACATAATGTGGAATGTCTCCTGAAAAAAATGAATCAAGTGAAACAGTTTTTTTTGTATAGAGCACTCGTGTTAAATACAAAAGAGCAAATGATAAACAATAATTTAAAACAAAAAAACAAAGGGAGTGAAAAATAGAAAATCTAAAGATTGGCGTGTCACTGGTATTGGCACCCTTTACATTAATTTAGTATGGAAACACATTTTGACTCGCCTATGGTAAATCACAAGAGATTCACCCGTGATTGTCGGTGCCCATGTGACATGAATTAGCCAATCAATGATGACTTCAGTGTTTCTAAAAAGCCACATGGTAGACCCTGATCCTTTGTCACAATGATGAAGACAAAGGAGTTGTCTGAGGACATCAGAACTGCTATTAGCAAACATAAGACTTCCAAAGAGTATAAGGCCATCTCCAAAGACCTTGGTATCCCAGTTTCAACAGTGCGCAATGTTATTAAGTAGTTTGCCAAGCATGGAACCGTCAAGAACCTCCCTGGACGTGGGGGAAAGAGGAAAATTGACAAGAGATGTATTCGGAGGTTGGTGCGAATAGTGGAAAAAACAACATGTGAAACATCCAAAGACCTCAAGGCCCACCTAGAACAGTCAGGGGTCATGGTTTCAACATGTACCATATGCCGCACACTAAACCAAGCTGAGCTTTATGGGAGAAGGCCAAGGAAGAAACCATTGCTGAAGAAAAGACATGAAAAGGAACGGCTGATCTTTGCCAAAGAGTATCTTGACAAACCACAATCCTTCTGGGAAAATGTTCTATGGACAGATGAAACAAAAATAGAGCTCTTTGGCAAAGCAAAGCGATAGTTTGTTTACGGACAGAGCAATGAAGCTTATAAGGAAAAGGACACCTTACCAACAGTTAAGCATGGCGGAGGATCCATAATGCTGTCGGGTTGCTTTGTTCTGTCTGGTACTGGAGTCCTTGACCTTATTACAGAATCATGAAATTAGAGAATTATCAAAGGATTTTAGAGCGAAATGTCATACCCAGTGTAAGAAATCTTGGTTTGAGTCGAAGATCATGGGTCCCCCTGCAAGACAATGACCCAGAGGCGTAGCTAGGGTTTTGGTTCAGGGGGGAAGCGAAACTTCTGAGTGGGCCCCTAACCAGGTAACCCTGATTACAACTATGGTGGTGCATCCTAATCGTGGATGTAGGAGAACCTCAGCAGATGACTGCATTGTTACTGAAAATAATCTCTATCTATGGTTCTTTAGGGACAAAAATAAACACTGATATTACCGCCATATGGTGACCATATAGTGGTAGATATCAGTCTTGCAGAACATATAGGAGATCACAGTACAGTTATTGATGGTGACTTACAGCTGACATTCTTTCTGATGAAATCGTTCACTTTTTCCATCTTTTCCATCTGGCCCAGACCAACATGACAACTTCTCCATCCAGGACTCGTCTGCAGAGATTTCAACAAAGACACATTTGACTCCTTACATTTCAGGCACCGTCCACATCTATTCCCAACCTGCACAAACTCGTCATCCTGCTGATACCCCAATAATGAGCTGCTGCCGTATGTGTCCCTATTACTGCACCTAGTGTGTGCCCTCTAGATGGTTAAACAAACCTCTAGAATATGCAAGTGCCCTAGAAAACAGTGCCCACATTTTGCTCCCTAGAAAGTAATAATTCCCTCTGTGTGCCCCTTTGACAGTCACAATAACCTGAGTTCCCCTATAACGATAAGTGCCCACTTAAAATGTAATATTGTCCTTTGTCTCCCCCCATGTACAGATCCCCTCTACACAGTATGATGCTCTCTTATACATAGTATAATGCTCACTGTATTGTACCCCCCACACAGTATACGGAGCCCTTAGTAGCCTCCAAACTGATGGCTCCAACACTGTATGATGGCCCCCACACTGTACAAAGACCCCACATTATTTCCCACACTGTATGATGGCCCTCATTGTATCCCCACACGGTATTATGGCCCTCTAAATAGTCTACATATAGTATAATGCACCAGATAGTCCTCAATATAGTATAATGCACTCCCCATAGGCCTCTATATAGTATATTGCACTCCCCATAGGCCTCTATATAGTATAATACACTCCCCATAGGCCTCTATATAGTATAATACACTCCCCATAAGCATACTCTATATAGTATAATGCACCCCATAGGCCTCCATACAGTATAATGCACTCCCCATAGGCAGACTCTATATAGTATAATACACCCCCATAGGCAGACTCTATATAGTATAATGCACCCCCATATGCTTTCATACAGTGCAATGCACTCCACATAGGCAGACTCTATATAGTATAATGCACCCCCACAGGCAGACTCTATATAGTATAATACACCCCCATAGGCAGACTCTATATAGTATAATACACCCCTATAGGCAGACTCTATATAGTATAATGCACTCCCATAGACAGACTCTATATAGTATAATGCACCCCCATATGCATACTCTATATAGTATAATGCACCCCCATAGGCAGACTTCATATAGTATAATGCACCCCCATATGCATACTCTATATAGTATAATGCACCCCCATAGGCAGACTTCATATAGTATAATGCACCCCCATATGCATACTCTATATAGTATAATGCACCCCCATAGGCAGACTCTATACAGTATAATGCATCCCCACAGGCCTCTATAGTATAATTCACCCCATAGGCAGAGTCTATATAGTATAATACACCCCCATAGACAGACTCTATATAGTATAATGCACCCCCATAGACAGACTCTATATAGTATAATACATCCCCATATGCAGACTCTATATAGTATAATACACCCCCATAGACAGACTCTATATAGTATAATGCACCCCCATATGCATACTCTATATAATATAATGCACCCCCATATGCAGACTTTATATAGTATAATGCACCCCATAGACAAAGTCTATATAGTACAATGCACTCCCATAGGCCTCTGTAGTATAATGAACTCCCGATAGGCAGACTCTATATAATATAATGCACTCCCATAGGCAGAATCTATATAGTATAATACACCCCTCATAGGCAGACTATATAGTATAATGCACTCCCCATATGCATACTCTATAAAATATAATACACACTCATAGGCAGACTCTATATAGTATAATGCACCCCCATAGGCCTCCATACAGTATAATGTGTAATGCACACGCCCGGGCTGAGCGGCGTGTGCGTGTGATTGTAGTGATTCCACTGTACCGTACCGGAGAGTGCCTGGAGGGGCGTAACTAAGTGTCTGCCCGATCCGACCAAGATCGCACGACGGCATACGACGCCAGTGCACCAGGGAGGAACCGAGCAGAGGTACCAGGGTCTACTCCAGGTCAGACTCCGGACACGGCTGTTGGCCCACACCGGGGAATACAGGAACTGGAAGGTTTAGGCTGGCACACTGGTATGCAGACGGGGAGGTACTGGCAGGTACAACAGGTTGGAGCACAGAGAGGATAGAACCCAGTACAGACTGGGACTTCTGGAACAGAACCGCAGAAGCGGTATACAAACACAGCAGGTTGAGAGCAAGACGAGGCCGCCAGGAGCGGAGCAAAGAGTCAGAGCAGAGCGAGGCTGCCGGAGCAGCGAGCAAAGGGTCTGAGCAGAGCGAGACTGCTGGAGCAGCGAGCAAAGGGTAAGAGCAGGGTAGGACTACCGGATCAGTGAGCAAGAGGAAACAGAGCGAGACTGCCGGAGCAGCGAGCAAAGGGTCAGAGCAAACTACCGGAGCAGCAATCTAGAGGGAGCAGGGCGAGACTGCCGGAGCAGCGAGCAAGAGGGAGCAGGGCGAGACTGCCAGGGCAGCGAACAAAGGGGAGAGAGCAGAACAAGACTGCCGGAGCAGTGAGAAAGAAGGAGCAGAGCGAGACTGCTGGAGCAGTGAGAAAGAAGGAGAGAGCAGAACGAGACTGCCGGAGCAGTGAGAAAGAGGGAGCTGAGCGAGACTGCCGGAGCAGTGAGGTAAAGGGAGAGAGCAGAACGAGACTGCCGGTGAGCAAGAGCAAAGCAGGACGAGACCACCTGGAGCGGTGAGCAAGAGCAGAGCAGGACGAGACCGCCTGGAGCAGTGAGCAAGAGCAGAGCAGGACGAGACCGCCTGGAGCGGTGAGCAAGAGCAGAGCAGGACGAGACCGCCTGGAGCGGTGAGCAAGAGCAGAGCAGGACGAGACCGCCTGGAGCGGTGAGCAAGAGCAGAGCAGGACGAGACCGCCTGGAGCGGTGAGCAAGAGCAGAGCAGGACGAGGCCGCCTGGAGCGGTGAGCAAGAGCAGAGCAGGACGAGGCCGCCTGGAGCGGTGAGCAAGAGCAGAGCAGGAGGGACAGGGCTCTGTTCACACGGAACAGACAGGAAGGGAAAGGCAGAGCCAGATACCCACAGCAAGAGGGAGCAGGGCGAGACTGCCAGGGCAGCGAACAAAGGGGAGAGAGCAGAACGAGACTGCCGGAGCAGTGAGAAAGAAGGAGCAGAGCGAGACTGCTGGAGCAGTGAGAAAGAAGGAGAGAGCAGAACGAGACTGCCGGAGCAGTGAGAAAGAGGGAGCTGAGCGAGACTGCCGGAGCAGTGAGGTAAAGGGAGAGAGCAGAACGAGACTGCCGGAGCAGTGAGCAAGAGCAGAGCAGGACGAGACCGCCTGGAGCGGTGAGCAAGAGCAAAGCAGGACGAGACCGCCTGGAGCGGTGAGCAAGAGCAGAGCAGGACGAGACCGCCTGGAGCAGTGAGCAAGAGCAGAGCAGGATGAGACCGCCTGGAGCGGTGAGCAAGAGCAGAGCAGGACGAGACCGCCTGGAGCGGTGAGCAAGAGCAGAGCAGGACGAGACCGCCTGGAGCGGTGAGCAAGAGCAGAGCAGGACGAGACCGCCTGGAACGGTGAGAAAGAGCAGAGCAGGACGAGGCCGCCTGGAGCGGTGAGCAAGAGCAGAGCAGGACGAGGCCGCCTGGAGCGGTGAGCAAGAGCAGAGCAGGAGGGACAGGGCTCTGTTCACACGGAACAGACAGGAAGGGAAAGGCAGAGCCAGATACCCACAGGGTACTTGCAGAGAAGTAGCGAGTGGACCACAAACTCACAAACGGGAGTACAGAGACAACAAGCAGGAGTTAGGTACGAGTTCAGACTCTGCAGAAAAAGGAAAGGAACGGACATAGAGAAAAAACAGGTAAAAGATAGGAGAGAGTTCAGACTGGAACTCAGTGTACGGAGGAGACCGACACTGCAGCGGAATACAGGAGCGGGTCTGGGAATACGGCCCCCAGAGAGGCAGGACGAACAGGCAAGGAGCGTGTTCAGACAGGACAGACAAGATACAGGAGCAGGTCTAGGTAATCGGCCCCTAGAAGGCGGGAGGAACAGGCTAGGAGTGTGTTCAGACAGGCCTGGAAATACAGTCTCCAGGATAGGCAGACAAGAGGCAAGGAACGTGTACAGACTGCAGGTTAGGGTACACAGATAGGACACAGTACAGACATGGGAACAGATACTGCAAGACAGGTAACATAGACAGGACCTGGCATGTCAGAGACAAAAGCCAACTGACAGGGCAAGATGCTCAGGCAGGGATTGATTGGAGCAGCTGGGTTAAATACCAGGTGACAGACAGCAATAGGCTGAGGACGCACAAGGGGTGTGACCCACAGCAGGTACAAAAAAGCAGGAAGTGATCGGGCGCCGCCCTTAAGCAGCAGAAACAGACACAAACAGACAGCATGGAGGGAAGCCAGAGAGACATTCTCAAGTGCGCGCTCTTGCACAGTGGGAGATGGACCACTATGCAAAGACGCCGCCAGGTATGTTACATAATGCACTCCCGATAGACAGACTCTATATAATATAATGCACTCCCATAGGCAGAATCTATATAGTATAATGCACCCACATAGGTCTCCATATAGTATAATGCACTCCCCATAGACAGATTCTATAAAGTATAATACACCCCCATAGACACTCTATATAGTATAATGCACCCTCATATGCATACTCTATATAGTATAATGCACCCCCCATAGGCAGACTTTAAATAGTATAATGCACCCTATGGGCAGAGTCTATATAGTATAATGCACCCCATAGACCTCTATAGTATAATGCACACCCATAGGCAGACTCTATACAGTATAATGCATCTCCATAGGACTCTATAGTGTAATGCACCACATAGGCAGAGTCTATATAGTATAATGCACCCCCATAGGCCTCCATAGTATAATACACCCCATAGGCAGAGACGATATAGTATAATGCACCCCATAGGCATTATTTATATAGTATAATACACCCCATAGACAGAGTCTATATAGTACAATACACTCCCATAGACCTCTATAGTATAATGCTTCCCATAGGCAGAGTCTATATAGTATAATGCACCCCCATAGGCCTCTATATTATAATGCACCCCATAGGCAGAGCCTATACAGTATAATGCAACCCCATAGGCCTCTATAGTATAATGCACCTCATAGCCAGAGTCTGTGTAGTATAATGCACCCCCATGGGCCTCTACAGTATAATACACTCCCATAGGCAGAGTCTATGTAGTATAATGCACTCCCACAGGCTTCAATAGTATAATGCACCCTCATAGGCAGAGTCTATATAGTATGATGCACCCCCATAAAAAAACAGAAAAAGAAATAAATTCAATACTCACTTCAATACTCACCTCTCCTCTTTGTTCCCCGTGCTGCTCCAAGCGCCCGCACATCTCAGAACTGTGGGTGCCAAGTGATGACTTCATTGCGCCCAGTCAGTGTCTACGTCAGTGATGTCAGACTCAGAGAGGGACTGATGGGAGAGGGAGCATCACGCTCCTTCTCTCATCATTGAACTTGCAGTGACAGGTGGGGGGCTCGATGCTGGCACCAGGGGGGCTCCCCGCCCTCCTGCTCAAGGGCCCCATAGCGGCCGCCTGGCAGTGCTGGGACATCGAGTTTCCCTGCTCTGCCCCAGAGTGGAACTGTATGGGTGTGCTACAGTTACACTAGCGTAGCTCTGGGTGGGCCCCCGAGAGTGCGGAGCCCGGAGTCACCGCTCCCTCTGCCCCCACGGTAGCTACTCTACTGCAATGACCCAAAGCACACATCCAAAAGTACACAGGAATGATTGAAAAATAAAAAATGAACTGTTTTAAAATGGCCAGCAATGAGTCCTGACCTCAATCCCATTGAAAATCTTTGGGGTGAGCTGAAATCTGCCATTGGGAAAAAGAACCCTGCAAACATTCAAGAGCTTGAAGAAACTGCAAAGGAAGAGTGAGAGGAAATTCCAGCTGAGAAGTGCAAGAAGTTTGTAGATGGCTACAAGAAACGTATGGAGGATGTCAGCAATGCCAAAGAGTGTGCAACCAAGTATTAATTAGGGGAGCCTTTATTGCTGCACATGCTGTTTATTCTGTTTCTTCTTTGAAATTGCAACATGGAAGTTGAAAAACAATGTTTTACTGTTGTATTACTTTAGACTACTAACTAAAAAATCCTGAGGATATAACTTTGGTACATTTCCATTAATTTCTGAAGATATCGTCCAGTCGATGAAAAAAATGAAGGGGTGCCAATGATGGTGAGCAGCACTGTATAGCTCCTATTGGACAAACAATCAGTAGATTCGGTTTTCAGTACCATCTCTATGCTGATCACACTCAATTATACACATCGTCTTCTGACATCACCACTGCATTACTACAAAATATCAGTGATTGTCTTTCTGCTATCTCTAACATCATGTCCTCCCTCTATCTAAAACTGAATCTGTCAAAAACTGAACTCCTTGTATTCCTTCTCTTTACTAACTGTCCTAAACCTAATATTGCCATTTTCATGTGTGGTTCTACCATTACTCCCAAGCAGCGTGCACGCTGTCTTTGGGGTTATATTTGACTCAGATTTTTCCTTCACTTCCCACATCCGATCACTCGCTCACTCATGTCACCTACACCTGAAAAACATTTCTAGAATTTGACCTTTTCTTACCATTGACTCTGCAAAAACTCTTACTGTTGCTCTTAGTCATTCTCGTCTGGACTACTGCAACTCTCTACTAATCGGTCTCTCTCTTACTAAACTCTCCCTCCTCTAATCCGTCCTGAATGCAGCAGCAAGGATCATATATTTCTCCAACCGCTACACCAATGCCTCTACCCTGTGCCAGCCATTGCACTGGCTGCCCATCCGCTACAGAGTCCAAAATGTATCACTCTCAACCACAAAGATCTCCACAGTTCTGCAAGACCCTACATCTCCTCCCTCATCTGTCTATCACCCTACCCGTGCCTTCCGTTTCACTAACGACCGAAGACAAACATCATCAATATTCCAAACCTCCTACTCCTGTCTCCAAGAATTTTCACGCGCTGCGCCACTTCTCTGGGGTTGCTTACCCCGTTGCAAAAGCACCTCGGAACACGCCAATACTAGCAACGATACTTCTCTGGAATGCACTACCCAGGACAATTCAATTAATTCCTAATACCCACAGTTTTAAAGAGGTGGTTCACTACATTGCATAATGCGCCCATCGATTTACACCTTTTAAAGAAGTTTTTTTGTAAATCCTTCTGCTGCCATTTTTGCCTGTCAGTGGTGCTAATCGCTACTCGCTCAGTCAGCATCACGTGACCCTGGCTGCATGCCTTAAAAATGCACTTCTTTAGACTGCCCTATCGCCTCACCTCACTTATGTGACTATTCCAGTACTTATACAGATACTGGCTGGTGACCAGTTCATTCAGCATTATGTGAATACCCTATTTATTATATTGATGGCTGGACCGTACAATACAAGCACTTTTTACCATTTACCTTTCGGGTCTCCCCTATTTCCTCATACTGCACTTACATGTGAAGAAAACATACAGTACAGACCAAAAGTTTGGACACACCTTCTCATTTAAAGATTTTTCTGTATTTTCATGACTATGAAAATTGTACATTCACACTGAAGGCATCAAAACTATGAATCAACACATGTGGAATTATATACTTAACAAAAAAGTGTGAAACAACTGAAAATATGTCTCATATTCTAAGTTCTTCAAAGTAGCCACCTTTTGCTTTGATGACTGCTTTGTACACTCTTGGCATTCTCTTGATGAGCTTCAAGAGGTAGCCACTGGAAATGGTCTTCCAACAATCTTGAAGAAGTTCCCAGAGATGCTTAGCACTTGTTGGCCTTTTTGCCTTCACTCTGCGGTCCAGCTCACCCCAAACCATCTTGACTGGGTTCAGGTCTGGTGACTGTGGAGGCCAGGTCATCTGGCGTAGCACCCCATCACTCTCTTTCTTGGTCAAATAGTCCTTACACAGCCTGGAGGTGTGTTTGGGGTCATTGTCCTGTTGAAAAATAAATGATGGTCCAACTAAACGCAAACCGGATGGAATAGCATGCCGCTGCAAGATGCTGAGGTAGCCATGCTGGTTCAGTATGCCTTCAATTTTGAATAAATCCTCAACAGTGTCACCAGCAAACCACCCCCACACCATCACACCTCCTCCTCCATGCTTCATGGTGGGAACCAGGCATGTAGAGTCCATCCGTTCACCTTTTCTGAGTCGCACAAAGACACAGTGGTTGGAACCAAAGATCTCAAATTTGGACTCATCAGACCAAAGCACAGATTTCCACTGGTCTAATGTCCATTCCTTGTGTTCTTTAGCCCAAACAAGTCTCTTCTGCTTGTTGCCTGTCCTTAGCAGTGGTTTCCTAGCAGCTATTTTACCATGAACGCCTGCTTCACAAAGTCTCCTCTTAACAGTTGTTGTAGAGATATGTCTGCTGCTAGAACTCTGTGTGACATTGATCTGGTCTCTAATCTGAGCTGCTGTTAACCTGCAATTTCTGAGGCTTGTGACTCGGATAAACTTATCCTCAGAAGCAGAGGTGACTCTTGGTCTTCCTTTCCTGGGGCAGTCCTCATGTGAGCCAGTTTCTTTGTAGCTCTTGATGGTTTTTGCAACTGCACTTGGGGACACTTTCAAAGTTTGCCCAATTTTTCGGACTGACTGATCTTCATTTCTTAAAGTAATGATGGCCACTCGTTTTTCTTTACTTAGCTGCTTTTTTCTTGCCATAATACAAATTCTAACAGTCTATTTAGTAGGACTATCAGCTGTGTATCCACCAGACTTCTGCACAACACAACTGATGGTCCCAACCCCATTTATAAGGCAAGAAATCCCACTTATTAAACCTGACAGGGCACACCTATGAATTGAAAACCATTTCCGATGGCTACCTCTAGAAGCTCATCAAGAGAATGCCAAGAGTGTGCAAAGCAGTAATCAAAGCAAAAGGTGGCTTCTTTGAAGAACCTAGAATATGAGACATATTTTCAGTTGTTTCACATTTTTTTGTTAAGTATATAATTCCACATGTGTTAATTCATAGTTATGATGCCTTCAGTGTGAATGTACAATTTTCAAAGTCATGAAAATACAGAAAAATCTTAAAATGAGAAGGTATGTCCAAACTTTTGGTCTGTACTGTATATACATTGATACTTAAAGGGTTTGTCTAGTAAAAACAAGCTATCACCTATTGAAGGAAAGGTGACAACTTGCTGATTGGTGGTTGTCAAAGTATTATGACTCACACCAATCGACAGAACAGGGAATTATCACCAAGGGTTAACTTTTATCCCATTACAAAATGAAGCAGCAGGGCGGATGCCCGACCAGAACTCCATTAATTCTTTATAGGCCTTCTGGAAAAAGCCAAGTGCAGCGCTCAGTAGCCCCATAGAGAATAAATGGAGGATCAGCCGAGCACGTGCACTAATCGGTGGGAATCTCAGTGGCCGGGCTCCCACCAATTAATAAGGTATCTGAGGCTAGGCGATAACTGGGCAAACACTTTCATTTGACACTCTATATTCTCCATGAGAATAAAATAATATTCAGCCTGTCAGTTCCTGAGCCTGCTCCATACATGCTAACCTGACATACACTGCTCAAAAAAATAAAGGGAACTCAAATAACACATCCTAGATCTGAATGAATGAAATATTTTCATTGAATATTTTGTTCTGTACAAAGTTGAATGTGCTGACAACAAAATCACACAAAAATCATCAATGGAAATCAAATTTATTAACCAATGGAGGCCTGGATTTGGAGTCACCCCCAAAATTAAAGTGGAAAAACACACTACAGGCTGATCCAACTTTGATGTAATGTCCTTAAAACAAGTCAAAATGAGGCTCAGTATTACGTGCCTGTATGACCTCCCTAGAATGCCTGGGCATGCTCCTGATGAGGTTGCGGATGGTCTCCTGTGGGATCTCCTCCCAGACCTGGACTAAAGCATCCACCAACTCCTGGACAGTCTGTGGTGCAACGTGACGTTGGTGGATGAAGCAAGACATGATGTCCCAGATGTGCTCAATCGGATTCAGGTCTGGGGAACGGGCGGGCCAGTCCATAGCTTCAATGCCTTTATCTTGCAGGAACTGCTGACACACTCCAGCCACATGAGGTCTGGCATTGTCTTGCATTAGGAGGAACCCAGGGCCAACCGCACCAGCATATGGTCTCACAAGGAGTCTGAGGATCTCATCTCGGTACCTAATGGCAGTCATGCTACCTCTGGCGAGCACAAGGAGGGTTGTGCGGCCCTAAAAAGAAATGCCACCCCACACCATTACTGACCCACTGCCAAACCGGTCATGCTGAAGGATGTTGCAGGCAGCAGATCGCTCTCCATGGCGTCTCCAGACTCTGTCACGTCTGTCACATGTGCTCAGTGTGAACCTGCTTTCATCTGTGAAGAGCACAGGGCGCCAGTGGCGACTTTGCCAATCCTGGTGTTCTGTGGCAAATGCCAAGCGTCCTGCACGGTGTTGGGCTGTGAGCACAACCCCCATCTGTGGACGTCGGGCCCTCATACCACCCTCATGGAGTCGGTTTCTAACCATTTGTGCAGACACATGCACATTTGTGGCCTGCTGGAGACCATTTTGCAACGCTCTGGCAGTGCTCCTCCTGTTCCTCCTTGCACAAAGGCGGAGGTAGCGGTCCTGCCGCTGGGTTACAGCCCCCTCCACGTCTCCTGGTGTACTGGCCTGTCTCCTGGTAGCGCCTCCAGCCTCTGAACACTGCGCTGACAGACACAGCAAACCTTCTTGCCACAGCTCGCATTAATGTGCCATCCTGGATGAGCTGCACTACCTGAGCAACTTCTGTGGGTTGTAGAGTCCGTCTCATGCTATGAGTTTGAAAGCACAACCAACATTCAAAAGTGACCAAAACATCAGCCAGAAAGCATTGTGGTCCCCACCAGCAGAACCACTCCTTTATTGAGGGTGTCTTGATAATTGCCAATAATTTCCATCTATTGTCTATTCCATTTGCACAACAGTATGTGAAATTGATTGTCAATCAGTGTTGCTTCCTAAGTGGACAGTTTGATTTCACAGAAGTTTGATTAACTTGGAGTTATATTCTGTTGTTTAAGTGTTCCCTTTATTTTTTTGAGCAGTGTACGTAGGATGTACTATTACGTCTTATGTCAGGTAGGGGTTAATCAAAAGCGGCAACTTGGTACAATGGAAATTCAACATGTGAATAATTAAACAGAAGTATCGTGTCCATACAGCAGTCTAGCTCCCCCAGCATCCTGGTCTCCCCAAAAACAACATCCTTACACCTATGCTGGTAAATGTAAAAAGTCTTTAAATAAATAAGTTTTCATCTTAGGCCATGGCATCTAAGGAATAGTAATTTTAGTAAACATAATTAAAAGGAATTTGTCAACAGGTTTTAGATGTGTAATCCAAGATCAGCATGATGTAGAGCCTGAGACCCTGATTCCAGTGATAATTTACTAAATTGTCAGTTTCAATAAAAGCAGCGTTTTATCAGCAGATTATCACTACAAGACTAGTTGTCTTGTGCCTAATAGTCAACTGCTCTGTATAACCCAGCACCCATCACTAATTAGCAGCTTTCTATCAATGTACTGAGTGCTATCTCTATCTCGGGCTGATAGACCCATCAATACTACCGCTCTTTCCCCTGATGAATCAATAAGATGAGGAAATGCGTCGGGAGGGCACTCCTCACCCTGTTGGCCTGAAGTCCTGCCAGAGGAAACGAGTCTTGTACTCGACTGGTTAATGCCACATCCAAAGGGTTTTCCTTAAAACTGCATAGATATGAGTCAACAGCGATGACACTGACACTCTAACGGTGAGACTGTTCCATATATTAATTGTTCACCAAGTATTTTATGTCACATCCAGACTCTATATCACAATTGGTCTATCTTCTTTTCCTCACCCATCTCTGAGTTAATGTCATGGGTGTAGGAGAGCTTTAATGCATGCCTGTCTGTTTAATATGCTTTGATGTATACCTAAAGAAACATTCATTGTATGACAGCCTTCTTTGATTTGGACTAAAACCACTTGGTTGGAATTGAAGTGGTGGTCTATAGCGTTATACAACTGTGGTCCGCTATGTTCCTGTGTCAAAAGGAACCATATTAGGAGTGTTACCAGTTCCACAGACTTACTTTTTTCAGGCGGCTGAGTACCGTTTGTAAGACTCGCCATCGCTTCTTTCTTATATTCTATATTTTATTTATTCACTACAATTTTAAATAGCTAAATAAAAGTTAATTCTTAATCTTTATATTACACTTTGCCACTTTTTGCTTGTCGTTCCAATGTACTGAGTACACAGAAAACTTTCAATCAGTGGTGTGAGCGGGGTTGTACAGAGCTCAGAATTCTGAGCACTGCTGGTTCTGCAGCAGAGAAAACAGGGATGGTATCAAAATGACAGCATGCACACCAGAAAATTACACATCGCTGGACTCAGAATCTCAGCCCCTACATCATGCTGCTCTCAAATTACATAGCAAAAACCTGATAACACATTCCTTTTAATGAATTTCTGAAAATCACTTCTGAAAGACATTTATGTTTTTCTCCTAACATGTAGAATCCCGGAGGCGATCTATCTATGAGTATCATCGGGTACAAGTGGACCTCGATAGGATTAAGAGTCAAACAGTTGTGGAATTCACTCCTCTACCAAGTAATAAAAGACATGACTAATGCCAGTACAGAATGAATCCCATTCTACTCATCCTGTTCATTTATTTCTTCATTAAACTGCCTTTAATTTATGAAAATCTGAATGATCACCCAGCAGTACAGACGTAAATCAGGGAAAATATCACAAGCACTACAAAATGTTTGTGCAAATCGTAGACTTTTGGCGTTTTTACCTCAGTGCTGGCCAATCTCCACTTTCTTCCTGGCTAACTTGTGCCCACTTTTCAGAGACAGGGCCAAGTATGGTTGACAAAGTCATCATAATTTATGCCCGAAAAGTGATGGATATTACAAGAGAAATGTACTTCAGTCCCTGACAAGATTACATTTCTTGCTGTCTTGCACAGCATCTGAAAGATGTGCCGAATTCAGTAGGTGGAGTACACTTCTTAATGAATTTGGTGCATCTTACTCTAGCACACTATTCAAAACACCAGTCTAAATAAATAGGGGTCAAAGTTACTGCTTTTATGGTTGAAATAATCTTCAGCAGGAGACTAAATACATATAACAAATAGCAGGCTTTTCCCAGTCATCACTGCTTTTTAGCCTCATGCATCAGGTTTAGTAGGTTACAATAGGTAAGAGGGCAGTACTTAATTTCATACAACACCAGATCAAACTTATGTATAGTGAACAGACTCGTACATCATCTTGAAGTCATTCTCATACTTAGGGTTTAAGTCGCTCAGGAAATTTCCTTACATGGCTATAGGAGAGAATCACAATAGAATTACAAAACTATTAGGTACTGCTGGTATGTTTTAGAATGTATATTGCTGGCATTTCCCTCCGTTTCTGTAGATTTCCTGCCTTTATCATAAAAGTTCAATGCCAAACATGAAACATGAAGTACATGTCATTGTTTCTATAAAAATTAATGACCATGCAGGAAACAACAGGTGATTTAGGACATTGTACATGGTGTAGTTTAATGACAGTAAACAACTGTTCTCCCTGAATATAGCATGCCTGCAGTACACAACCTGCGACCAGTGTCTGACCTCTGCTTCTAGCCTCAACTGCAGCTGGTGTCATGTGCTACAAAGGTAAGCCTATATAATTATATACAACAGATGTGCTGGGGGCCTAGGATTACAAAAGAGTTTAGGTTAAAGGGATTGTCTGGCACTTTTAAACATTTTCTACTGGCATCAACATCCATCATCCAGTTAGAGTCACAGGAGATAGAGTGGAGGAGTGCTGCCCTTGTAATAAGTGAATATCCTTTTTTTTATTATTTTCTCCACACCTTGTGCCCATTTAGAAAATATTTGAAAGTGGTAGGCAACCCCCTTAAGTTTAATAAAACAGACTCAATTATTAAATATGTTTAAAGAGTTCTACAAGAATGTAATACAATGGCCTCGTCACATAATTCAAATGACAAGCCGTCCAGTCACGTGTCAGGAAAGGCTGCAGTCTGAAGAGACAGTCTCTTCTCCGGCAGGCTGAGCACAAAGGATTGTTTTCTCTAGCCTCAGTCCTCC
This sequence comes from Phyllobates terribilis, assembly GCF_046119375.1. NCBI lineage: Eukaryota > Metazoa > Chordata > Amphibia > Anura > Dendrobatidae > Phyllobates > Phyllobates terribilis. The sequence goes on from NW_027362765.1 coordinate 171,794,418, forward strand.
ATCCTCAGTCAGCTAAGGAGAAGATTTTTCTCTTCTCCTGTCACAGCCCTTCTCCAGTATGTATACTTACTATACAGCTCCTCTATCAGTTAGGATGCAGGTCTCAGAAGCTGTGCTTCTTCAGACTGCAGCCTGTACTGAGAGGTGACTAGAATGGTCTGCCATTTGAATTACATGATGGGGGTCATTTTATTACATTCTTGGAGAACTCCTTTAAGATAACTGTACACAGTAGATGCCATCAATTTAGGCCAATCATCTAATAAATATATGTAAGGGGAAAGAGTGATCAGACTTTTGGATTTCAATGTTTTTAAAGGAGTTAAGCAGCTGCCAGAGGTGTGAGAACACATGCACACATAGTTGAGCGTGCATGTATGTGTGGAGGAGTCAGCTGTCAGATAAACACCAAAAATTTTAAGTCTCTCAAAATATTAATTTATTGGGGTGAACTATTTGAAAGTAGCAACATATCAGCACAGGTGCTATATGCATATATACAGTTATGGTATATCATGCTGATTATTTTCTGTGTAATTACATGTAGATGTTCCAGCGGGATTGACCGTTATCGACAGGACTGGATGACATATGGATGTGAGAAAGAGGTCTGTATTCTTTAGTATCAGAGTAATTGAAATAACCTATTATATAAACCTAATTGTATAAAGTATTTTTTCTCCTCATTACCATACCCTAAAGGCACCACGCACGTCATGTGAGGATTATATGGATTTTTACACCCCAGCTGACACCACAATCCAAACCACCTCCCTTACAATGAACTTATCCACACCGACAGCCTCCATAGACCTCACGACAGAAGGTAACGAATCAATTAGCATCTATTCGAGCTAATTTATGAGGTGAATACTGCACAATTATTGCATGTTATGTCAGTAAGGCATAAGCAAAAGTATTGATTTTATTAGGATTATGGGATCATCACTCAACAGCACATAAATAGAGTTGAGAAAAGTTGTAAATAGATTTGATTACAGGAAACTTGTCAATCGATTCATGCTGCCCAAATCACAAGGAGCATGAATTAGAGCTTAGCTGACCAGTTTAAAGATCCGGCTGGAGACTGTAGCCAGAGACGAGAGTAGTCCGGCGCCAGATCAAGCCAGCTTTTCCTGGTACCGCTGTAGCTGATTGACAGCTTTTTTCCCTATGTCTACACATGGGATAAACCTGTCGTTCAGCTGGAGAAGTGCAAGAAGAAGCTGGCTGGCGGCGCCAGACTAGTCTTGTCTCTCGCTATTGTCCCCGGCCGGATCTTTAAAGCATAAAGTGGGAAGGCACCTCCAGTTAAAACAATCTTCAAACTTTATTTCATATCAAAAAGGAGAATAAAAATTTACACATGTTGGCGGTAAAAACACCCTGACGCGTTTCTGGAGCTGAGCGCGCCCTTAGTCATAGAGCATGACTAAGGGCGCGCTCAGCACCAGAAAAGCGTCAGAGTGTTTTTACTGCCAACATATAGAAATTTATATTCTCCTTTTTTATATGAAATAAAGTTTGAAGAGCATGACTAAGGGAACACTCAGCACAAGAAACGCATCAGAGTGTTTTTACCGCCAACATGTGGAAATTTTTATTCTTTTTGATATGAAATAAAGTTTGAAGATTGTTTTAACTGTAGGTGCCTTCCCAATTTATGCTTTTGATGAATTTTTCTGTGGGTCAGCAGTTTTGGATACGGCACTCCACTGAGATGAAGCAGGCATGAGATGATATAGTACGGTGAGATTTTTTTTCCTTTTTCAAGTCTTGTTTTCTCTGAGTATGTCAGAGGAAAACATACTTGCCTGCAATCGGGCAGCCAGGACCTAATTCATGCAGCCCATGGTTTGGGCAGCATGAATCAACTGATAGGTTCCCTTTAAGTTCTATTGGAGTTACAGAAGCAGAGTAGAGCAGCCCAGAGCCCTGCCTACAGTGTCCAGCCCTGCCTAAGGTGGCCTGCAAATGATAGATATTCCCATCTGTCGCCATACCTTGCATTTTACATATACATTTGTCTTAACTTGTACATTTCTATAAAGGGGCAGTGTCACTAAATGTCCAATTCTATTCTTTTATTCTCTATTTTTCATTCACATTTCAAGTTCCTCCACATTCATAGATTCTTGGCAGTGTGTCACAGTCATTATCTGCTAACAACAATGCAGCATGCATCAAAGATTGGGACCTGACATATGATGTAATAGTATGTCATACATCACGATGGGGTTAAAAAATAGTTTTATTTTAAAATTTTAATAAAAGCAAAAAAAAAACACAAGTCAACATTTTTACCCTATTCCTTAATATGCTATTTTGTTTTCATGTAGATGACACAAAAATGGAGCATGAGGGAGATGGTAAGTAAGTGGACATGTGGATGGTTCATCTGATATTATTAAATGCATAACACTAAAGGGGTTTCCACTATTATTATATTGTTGACCTATAATTAGGTTAGGTCAGTCATGTAAGGTCGGTGGGGCCCGACACTTACACTGATCAGCTGTTACTGAGTGTAAACTGTGGATGGAGCAGAAAACTACACCTCCATACACTGTTTAGTGACCGCTGCCACAAACTGCACATCAGCTCCTGCTCTCTTGAATAGGAGTTGATCTACAGTATTGATGACAGACCCGAAAGATAGGTCATCAATATAAAAGTAGTGTAAAACTCCTTTACCAAAATGTATATTATTTACTTTTTCAGAACCACTTGAGGAGATTCCAAAGAAAAGTGCATCCCATGTGCATTCTGGCACAATCGTGGGTATAATACTGGCAGTCCTGCTGATCACAATCATAATCCTGACTGTCATCTATATAAACCATCATAAAGGAAAACAAGGGAGACACTGTTGTATAGAGGTGAGGATTGTATGCACGGTGACAAACCTCAAACATATTTGTTATAAAGGTTAAAAGGTGACTGCAATAAATCAAACAAAAAAGTTTGAGATAGATACATAGATATAAATATTTTATCTGTTTTCTCCAAAATACACACAATCCTGCATAAGTTGATCAAATGATTGATTAAGTGATCTCAAAGTGAATATTTACTTGTGGGCTTAGACGGGTTTTCCAAGCTCAACATACACTTCTGTAGTCTATGTGACTGCCAATTTATGAATATTGACAGTGTACAGTGTGGGCTCAATAGATGGTGAATTCATTAAGCCGTAGGTCTGATTAAGGAGCCCGGACCAGCAGGGCTTGACGGACAACACATGAATCAGCAAGGACCAGGAAAGCATGGTATGCAGAATGATAAAACAAGTGGAGCAGGTAGCACAGAGGAAGCAGAGCCAGGCGTGCGGACAAACACGGGAACAGTAACCGTATAGAAAACTGGTATTTTCCAGCAGGGAAGCAATTAATTACAGGAATGTCGTCTAGTATCTACAGGAATAACCGAGAAGCAGATGCAGTTTGGTAACTTCCAGTATGGCAATAGTTAATAGCAGCGATCCAACAGAGAAGTAAATGCAAGGCAAAAGAGAAAAAGTAAGTATGAAAAAAACATAAATTTTGTTCCATCATTAAAAACACATAGCGAAAATACAAAATTGAGGTAGACAGGACAAAATTTTGACCAAAAGGCCTTTATCAAGCCAGAAAAAGACAAGTTAAAAAATACAGCTATAAAGTGCAAGTGACACGATTGAGACCCTTTTATACCTGGGGAATTGGGCTCCACCTCTTCCTCCTCCTCCAGAGCCAAGCACAGTTGTCAAGACAGCCATTTAATCATCAAATAAACAAATCATTAAAACATAAGTTAAAAACAACTGTACATGTATACATATTCTGTATCCAAAGGGAAATGGAGTGTTAATAATAATAATAATAATAATCTTTATTTTTATATAGCGCCAACATATTCTGCAGTGCGTTACATACATTATTATCGCTGTCCCCATTAGGGCTCACAATCTAAATTCCCTATCAGTATGTCTTTGGAGTGTGGGAGGAAACCGGAGAACCCGGAGGAAACCCAGGCAAACACGGGGAGAACATACAAACTCCTTGCAGATGTTGTCCTTGGTGGGATTTGAACCCAGGACCCCAGTGCTGCAAGGCTGCAGTGCTATCCACTGAGCCACTGTGTTACCCTATCATACCAGAATGCCAAGAGTTCAGAAAAAAATAATAATAAAGTCCTAATGAGAATATTCATTAGCAAAAGTTTACATTGTCAATCACCTAAAGAGGACCTTGTGTACATGATCAGTTACCTACATAGGGCTACATCACACTCACATGGCATTTGGGGCCCTACCGGGTTGTATATCTGCTGACTTTACTCCGTTTAGTAATTTTAAAGTACACCGCTGGCGTCATCGAATCAGTTGACTGTGGATTAAAGGGCGAAGGATTATAGGTATAGATCGTAGTCAAGCAGTGGTCATGAGAGCGCAACTTCTATACTTATCATATGACCTTATGATGCTTGCCCCACGTGATCAAGGGACCCAATATGATGCGGCGGTTATGTGAGCTTACCTTTGCTGCGCCTGCGTGCACCTCGTGAGCACATGATGCTTCAGTTAGGCAATTTGTTGGCACTCTCGAACACGATCAAGTGGCCGTGTCACATGATATTATGACACGCCACTTCCAGCTCCTGGACAAAGGATCAGAATACTATTTATAATCACTCCCCCTTTCATCCACGTTAACCTGATTGGATAACGCCGGCAGTGTACTTTAAAATTACCTTACGACTAATGTCAGTGGATATACAACCCGAGGGAGAAGGCCCCAAATGCCGTGTGAGTGCGATCTAGCCCTATGTAGGTAAGTGATCATGTACGCAAGGTCCTCTTTAGGTGATCGACAATGTAGACTTTTGTTAATGAATATTCTCATGAGGACGTAATAATAACAATAATTTTTTTCTGAATTCTTGGCATTCTGGTATCATCAACATTCCACTTCCTTTTGGATACGGCATACGTGTGCATATATAAGTGTACAGTTCTTTTTAACCCCTTGAGGACCGAGCCACTTAGTATGTAAATGACTGAGCCTCATTTTTTAAATCTGACTGGTGTCACTTTATGAAGTAATTACTCTGGAACGCTTCAACGAATCCCACTGATTTTGAGAATGTTTTTTCGTGACATAATGTACTTCATGATAGTGGTAAAAATTTGTTCGCTGTTACTTGCATTTATTTGTAAAAATAAAGGAAATTTGATGAAAATTTTGAAAATTTCCCAATTTTCTAAATTTTAATTCTTATGCCCTTAAACCAGAGAGTTACGACACACAAAATAGTTAATAACTAACATTTAAACATGTCTACTTTATATCAGCACAATTTCTGAAACATAATCTTTTTTGTTAGGAAGTTAGAAGGGGTAAAAATTGATCAGCAATTTCTCATTTTTACAACAAAATTTACAAAACCATTTTTTTTTAGAGACTACATCACATTTGAAGTGACTTTGGGAGGCCTATATGACAGAAAATACCCAAAAGTGACACAATTCTAAAAACTGCACCCCTCAAAACCACATTGAAGGAGTTTATTAACCCTTCAGGTACTTCACAGGAACTAATGAAATGTGGAAGGAAAAAATTAACAACTTTTTTTCACAAAAATGTTTCTTTCAGCCCCAAATTTTTTATTTTTACAAGGGTAACAGAGAAAATGGACCCCAAAATTTGTTGTGCAATTTCTCCTGAGTACGTCAATACCTCATATGTGGATGAAAACTACTGTTTGGGCGTATGGCAGAGCTCGAAAGGGAAGGAACACCATTTGACTTTTTGAAGCAAAAATGGCTGGAATCAAGAGGGGAAACCATGTAGCGTTTGGAGAGCCCCTGATGTGACTTAACAGTGGAAACCCCCCACAAGTGACCCCATTTTGCAAACTAGACCCTTTAAGGAATGTATCTAGATGTGTGGTGAGCACCTTGAACCCCCAAGTGCTTCACAGAAGTTTATAACGTAGAGCAGTGAAAATAAAAAAATCAAATTTTTCCCACAAAAATGTTCTTTTTTCACAAGGGTAACAGGAGAAAATGGACGTCAAAATTTGTTGTGCAATTTCTCCTGAGTGCGACAATACCCCAAACTACTTTTGAGGCACAGTGCAAAGCTCAGAAGGGAAGAAGCGCCATATTGGAGTTCAGATTTTGATGGCATGGTATGAGGGTGCCATGTCACATTGGCAGAGTCCGAGGTGCCAGAACAGCAGAACCCCTCCCCCCCCATAAGTGACCTCATTTTACAAACTACACTTCTCAATGAATTCATCTAGGGGTGCAGTGAGCATGTTGACACCACATGTGCCTCACAGAAATTTATACCATTGGGCGGTGAAGAAAGAATAATCAAATTTTTACAGCTAAAATGTTGTTTTAGGCTGCGTGCCCACTATGCGTTTTTCAAGCGTTTTTGCCACGGAATTTCCGCAGCGAAAACGCTTGGTAATACGTGCCGCATGGTCCCCAATGATAATCCGCATGTGCTGTGCACATGCTGCGGAAATTTCCGCTGCGGACTATCATTGCGGAAAAATAAGCAGAATGTCCATTATTTTTGCGGAAACGCGATGTAATTGCCGCCATTAACTTGCATTGAAATCGCATAATATCCGCATGACTACATGTACACGTGCGCATATTAAGTGATTCAATGTGAGGATGGTACCCGGGTCTGGAGAAGAGGAGACTCTCCTCCAGACCCGGGTACCATAGCACCTGTTAAAAAAAAATAATTTAAAATAAAAAATAAACATTATACTCATCTTCCAATAATAGCACCCGGTCTCCTGTACGGTGCGTCATGGCTCCCCGGCGGCTCACGATGGTGTAAAAGGACCTTCCATGATGTCGGCGGTCGCGTGACCTGTCACATGTCATATTGACACCACATGTGTGTCACAGAATTTTATACCATTGGGCAGTGATGAAAAAAGAATTACATTTTTATCACAAAAATGTTGTTTTAGCCCCAGATTTTACATTTTCACACTGGGAAACGCGTAAAAATGGCACCAAAATTTGTCACACAATTTATGCTGAATTTAGAAATACCATATACAGTTAGGTCCATATATATTTGGACAGAGACAACATTTTTCTAATTTTGGTTCTAGACATTACCACAATGAATTTTAAACAAAACAATTCAGATGCAGTTGAAGTTCAGACTTTCAGCTTTCATTTGAGGGTATCCACATTAAAATTGGATGAAGGGTTTAGGAGTTTCAGCTCCTTAACATGTGCCACCCTGTTTTTAAAGGGACCAAAAGTAATTGGTCAATTGACTCCAAGGCTATTTCATGGACAGGTGTGGGCAATCCCTTCGTTATGTCTTTCTCAATTAAGCAGAAATAAGGCCTGGAGTTGATTTTAGGTGTGGTGCTTGCATTTGGAAGGTTTTGCTGTGAAGCAAGATGCGGTCAAAGGAGCTCTCCATGCAGGTGAAACAAGCCATCCTTAAGCTGCAAAAATAGAAAAAACCCATCCGAGAAATTGCTACAATATTAGGAGTGGCAAAATCTACAGTTTGGTACATCCTGAGAAAGAAAGCACTGGTGAACTCATCAATGCAAAAAGACCTGGGCGCCCATGGAAGACAACAGTGGTGGATGATCGCAGAATAATCTCCATGGTGAAGAGAAACCCCTTCACAACAGCCAACCAAGTGAACAACACTCTCCAGGAGGTAGGCGTATCAATATCCAAATCTACCATAAAGAGCTGCACGGTGCAAGCCACTCATAAGCATCAAGAATAAAAAGGCTAGACTGGACTTTGCTAAAATACATCTAAAAAAGCCATCACAGTTCTGGAAGAACATTCTTTGGACAGATGAAACCAAGATCAACCTCTACCAGAATGATGGAAAGAGAAAAGTATGGCGAAGGCGTGGTACAGCTCATGATCCAAAGCATACCACATCATCTGTAAAACACGGCGGAGGCAGTGTGATGGCTTGGGCATGCATGGCTGCCAGTGGCACTGGGTCACTAGTGTTTATTGATGATGTGACACAGGACAGAAGCAGCCGAATGAATTCTGATGTATTCAGAGCCATACTGTGTGCTCAGATCCAGCCAAATGCAGCCAAACTGATTGGTCGTCGTTTCATGCTACAGATGGACAATGACTCAAAATGTAAAGCCAAAGCAACCCAGGAGTTTATTAAAGCAAAGAAGTGGAATATTCTTGAATGGCCAAGTCAGTCACCTGATCTCAACCCAATTGAGCATGCATTTCACTTGTTAAAGACTAAACTTCAGACAGAAAGGCCCACAAACAAACAGCAACTGAAAACCACCGCAGTGAAGGCCTGGCAGAGCATCAAAAAGGAGGAAACACAGCGTCTGGTGATGTCCATGAGTTCAAGACTTCAGGCAGTCATTGCCAACAAAGGGTTTTCAACCAAGTACTAGAAATGAACATTTTATTTATAATTATTTAATCTGTCCAATTACTTTTGGTCTCTTTAAAAACAGGGTGGCACATGTTAAGGAGCTGAAACTCCTAAACCCTTCATCCAATTTTAATGTGGATACCCTCAAATGAAAGCTGAAAGTCTGAACTTCAACTGCATCTGAATTGTTTTGTTCAAAATTCATTGTGGTAATGTCTAGAACCAAAATTAGAAAAATGTTGTCTCTGTCCAAATATATATGGACCTAACTGTATGTGGCTGTACAGTACTGTTTAGCCATACGGCGAGACTCGGGAGGGACGGAGCGCTATTTGCCCCCTTTCGGTATAGATTTTCCTAGAGTAGTTTGCGGACTCCATATACAGAGCCCCTAAGTGCTAGAAGAGCAGAATACCCCCCTCAAGTGACTCCATTTTGTAAATTATACCCCTGCCACACATGTGGATGATGAATGTGGTTTAGGCACATTGGAGCTCAGAAGGGAGAGGGGCATTTGGATTCGGGAGTGCAGAATTCGTTGGATTTCTTTTGGGGGGCGAGGAGCCATAGCGCTTTTACAGAGCCTTTGTACTACAAGTAACATGGAAGCTCTCTATATTTCTATTGACAGATGACGGACCTGAGTGGGGACTTGCTTTTTTTGTGGATCGATTTGCAGCTTTTGTTGGGAACATTTTACATAACATTATGGATCACGTTTATCCTGCACTTTACGCTGAGCACTTACATCGGGGTTTACATCTAAGACCACGGCCCCACTATCAGTATCTGGTCAGTATTTTTTCTCAGGAGTGGGAGACAAAACCAGGAGTGGGTGATAAATGCAGAATTGGTGCACTTGTTTCTATTATACCTTTTCTCTGATTGTTTCTCACCTGGTTTTGGCTCCCACTCCTGAGAAAAAACACTGACCGAATACTGACCAAATACTGACAGTGGGGCCATGGCCTAAATCACCAAATTACATGATTCAGATGAAACCTCCGAGGGATCCATTCACTATAATGAGACAGCAGAGTTACTCTGGGCTCCATCTGGCCTCTGTTCAGCGGTATCCTTCTTTTCAGAAGTGCACAAAACTGTGGCCAACCGTGCTTTATTGAACACCTAAAAAGACAGACAACGCCGGATCACGGGCCTAACGACATCCACAGTGCCTCCATCTGCCTCATTATGGGGAATCTTCCTCCAGGGGTTCAGTTTGAATCACGTATTTCAGAGATTTACAAAGGAACCCCGGTGTAAACGCTCAGTGCAGAATAAATGTGACTCGAGCCATACTGCGATGCTTGTGAGAGAGAATGAACAAATCAACAGCAGGTGAAGAATTGTTTTTTTGTTTTTTTTTTTATGCCGTTCCTTGTGTGGTATAAGTGATTAGATGACTTTTCTTCGGGTTGGTGCGATTACAGTGATACCAGATTTATATTGGGCTTTTATGTTTGGCTGCTATAACACACTCAAAGACGCTTTTTTTCCCAAAAACTAGTTTTTGCATCGCCATATTTTGAGAGCTATAATTATTCCATATTTCTGCTGATAGAATCATACGAGAGCTTGTTTGTTGAGAGACGAGTTGACGTTTTTATTGTTACCATGTTCGGGCACATAACATTTTTTGATTGCTTTCTATTCCAATTTTTGGGAGGCAGAATGAACAAAAACCAGCAATTCAGGAATTGTTTTTTGGTGGCTTTTTTATGCCGCTTCGCATGTGATAAAACTGATAAGGCAGCTTTATTTTTCGGGTCAGTCCGATTACAGCGATATCACATTTATGTCTTTTTTTATGTTTTTGCGCTTTTACACAATAAAAACTTTAATAGAAAAAATAATTATTTTTGCATTGCTATAATCTGAGAGCTATAACTTTTAAATTTTTCTGCTGATGGCAGCTTGTTTTTGTGGGATAAGATGACGTTTTCAGCGATACCATTTTTATTTACATTTGTCTTTTTTATAGTGTTTTATTCCACTTTTTTTCCAGCGGTATGATGAAAAAGCATAGTAGTTTGCCACGTTTTTTATTCACGTTAACCCATTCACTGAAAGGATTAACTAGTGTGACACTTTTATAGATCGGGTTATTCCGGACGCGGCAATACCAAATATGTGCACTTTTTTTTTTATACATAAAAATGTGTATTTATTAGTGTAATATATTTATTTTTTATTATTATTTTGCAATTTTTTTAATATATTTTTATAATTTTTTTTTACTTTTTTACTTAGTCCCACTATGAGACTTTTACTTTTTTTTACTTTGATTGCAGGTATATAATGCATTGCAATTCACCAGCATTGCAATACATTATACCTGTACAGAAAGCTTCTGAGGCCATGCTTTGAGCATGGTCTCAGAAGCTTTCTGTAGCTTGGTGGCCCGGGGGTCGTCATGATGACCCCGGGCCACCATGTCAATGATCAGGGCCTTGCGATGACGTCGCAGGGGCGCCGATGCGAAGGCAGAGGGAGCTACCGTACTTCTGCCTGCCTCCTAAATGTTGCGATTTAGGGGGTTAAACAGCCATGGGCGGTGCTGGCACCGTCCCTAGCTGTTAGTGCAGGAGCTTGGTCACTAGCAGTGCCGAGCTCCTGCTCTGATCAGTCAGGAGGTGCTTCTATTTCAACACCTCCTGCACGATCATGCTGTGATCGGTCAGTCAGATTGACTGACTGATCACAGCCATCTGAGTGTGGGGACAGACGGCATGGGTCCCTGCACTTTTAAGCTGGCAGTGATAGTTCAAAATCATGACATGCTATGTCCGTTATTAGGCGTAAAGCGGTTACCTTGATTATGTTTTAATGATTTGTTTATTTGATGATTAGATGGTTGTCATGACAACTGGGATGGCCCCTGAGGAGGAGGAAGAGGTGGAGCCCAATTCCCCAAATATATATAAAACGCCTCAATCGTGTCACTTGCACCTCATAGCTGTATTTTTAAAATTCTTCATAGCTTTCTGGACCTAGTTGGAGGTCACACTGAATGAGCACCAATGACGTGCGACAATCCTTCACTTTATCAGAGAAGTAAATGCAGTCTGGTATCTTCCATCAGGGCAATGGTTAAAACCAGTGATGTAACATAAAAATAAATGCAAACTAGAGACATGCTTGAAGAAATAAGTTACCTTGATTGTAGAGTCCAGGGGTGAGGTGTGAACAGGACTGAGAACAGTTGCAAGGAGTTGAGAACTTACACACTGAGAGGTTGGTGTGAACAACATCTAGTAAGTTGGACTAAGCTTGAGCAGAACGCTGGGTGTGGCATCCAAGTCAAAAGTAGCAGAGAAAACAAAAGACACCTCGCTAATGGTCACCCAAATGAAATACACAAAATCTCCTTAACAATTTGAAGCAACTATGGACAAAGCTTCTTAATACTCATGCACCTGACCTCTACCAGGATCGGCCTTAAAAGGTCTAGGGTGATGATGTCAGAAGAGTTTGCTGGGTTATCTGAGAAATCGGGCATGGACTACTGCAAGGGAAGCGACTATAGAAGAGAGAGGCCTGGTGCTTATGCCAGAACAGGTGAGTGATACACCCTATCAGGGTTTCCCTCTAATTCCAGCTTGAGCAGGTCATCATGTGAGTGCAACTATATGACTTGCATATTAGCAGTCACATGGCAATTAGCTTCTCATCTGCTTATCTGAAAAGAACAATAAGAGAAGCAGAAAAAGTTGCTAGACGGTATGTGATCGACCACTCAGGAAATAGAATGAGATCTTGTGCACACTATCAGGATTCAGCTAATTTTTGTGGTCACTGCCAAGGGGATGGCGTTCACAGGGTAGTAGTGCTGAGCAGCCAATAGACAGCCACATTTTGTAAGCCAAAATCAGGAATGATGAAAAAATACAGTGGTGACGTGTTTCTATTGCACTTTTCCTCTGATTGTTACACTCCTGGTTTTGGCTTACAAATACTGAGGGAAAATACTGACCAAATAATCAACATGTGCAGTCGACCTTAGAGGGGAACATGAATAAAATAAGAGCAAAAATTGCCCACTTATAACAGTATTTATGACAGAAATTTATGTTGAGCCCCGGAAACCTCTTTAAGCATCGTATGCAAGTCAGCACCTATAATCAATGTTTCGTTGTTAATTTATTATTAATTTTACATATTTTTAGTACTTGCTGCTTAGGCTCTTTTTACCTAAGTTACAGATATATCAATACTGAAACCAGTAACTAGTAGGAGATGGTGCATCATTTAATACTACTTGTATATACAATAATTATTATGAACATTGAGCTTCTTGTTTAAAGTACCACTCCAGTTTTTTGTTTGCTTTTTTCCTGCTGGAGTGCTGCCACTAATCTAAGTCGAGCCCCTAGTCTCATACTTAGCAGCCACCATCTTCACCTGTTCTCGGCGCTGCACTGGTGAGTCTCCCGCAGTTTGTGACCCGCCGGATGACTCCAGTGTTTGCTAAGCGACCTGGAAGTCACAAGTTCTCAATGTAAATCTATGAGAGCCAGAACAATGCCAGAACGAGGCTCTCATAGACTTACATTGAGAACTTGTGACCGTTACCTCTGATTTCCGGTCAGACAGAAGTTGTGTTCACAAGATGACAGCACGGGACCGCAGCAATGTCGGGAAGAGCTGAAGACAGCGCCTGGTAAGTATATGAGACTGGGGGCAGGGAACTTAAATGGCACCACTCCAGCCATAAAATAAAAATAAACGCTGGCATGGTGCTTTAATAGTATCAATTAATATTGGGTTAACTTTATAGAGGGGCGATATTGCTAATGTAATTAAAACATCTTATGCAATCCATTAAGGTTTGTAAAATAAGCTTATAAGACAAGCTAAAATAAGCTTGATCTTATAAAATGTTGTACATCAGATAAAAGACTTTCAGAAATTCATTACTTTTCACCTCTATGTATACAAATGGATGCACGGCCTGAGCATACAACCTCTAAGATGAACAGGGCACTTGTTCCCAGTAGCAGTAACATCTTCCTAAGGCCACGGCCCCACTATCAGTATTCGGTCAGTATTTTTTCTCAGGAGTGGGAGCCAAAACCAGGTGAGGAACAATCAGAGAAAAGATATAATAGAAACAAATCACCAGTTCTGCATTTATCACCCACTCCTGAGAAAAAATACTGACCAAATACTGATAGTGGGCCCGTGGCCTTAATATTAGACTTGCAGAGGCCTTGTTTTTGTCTTGCATCCTGCTAATGTCAATATGATCGAACCTAAAAAGTATAAACATTTTAAATAAGTGTGTATTTATTCTAAACCATGTCCTCTCTATAAAGCACCATTAAAATAAGATTTTTACTCTTTGCAGTATCATCCTCACCACTGGGCAGTTACGAAGTTCAACAATCATGGCAGTCCTGGCGTGTACACAGTGGTGGACCCAACACCAGGACTTGATAAAGACGGCTTCATGGAAACAGAACAATAGGAGCCCTTGAGCCCTTTTATGTAAGGGAGATGGAAGGGCTGGAACCTCCCAACATGCTCATTACATCCCAGCAGGAACAATTACTAACTACACCCTGAAACACTATAGATGAAGAACAAATCACTCTTGACCTGTATTACTAACTCCAGAATATTTTACCTTCTCCCTGTACAGCAAGACATCTCAGTTTCCAGTAAAAGAAGAGATTATAATGCATTATTTACAAGCGATGTGAACTGAAAAGTTGCAGTCTGCTAACACCAGAATATTATTCCTGGTTATCTGACAACTGGGAAGAAATGCATCTTATCTGGAAAAATATACACACAGTATGATACCTGCCACAGGACTGCAAAGCTCTATATAATTTACTTGATTCTCAGAAAGTTCCCAGTATAGTTGGTATATCCGTATTCTGACAGGAAGGCCAAGTTATTTGCTAGGAAAACACAAAATTATGTACAGAGCGAGCACATGGTTTTTAGTTCATCATTATATATTTGCTTTACAAAATAAGATCATACGCCGGCTTTGGATAATAAATTACCTTATATCTGCTATTCTGCTACAGAGCTAGGATAAATTGCAGCCAAAAGGATCAATACATTTTATTGATCATTAAATTGAGCCCGACATGAGATTAATGCTGCCCAGACCACAAACATGAGTTGAGACGCTTACTTTATTGCAGATAGAAGCATTGTGTCTTTGAAAAGCCGACTGGGGAATATGCTTTTCAGATGACTAGTCTGAGGTAAGTCACTGCGGGCTTCTCTCTGTACCACTTTCCTAGACTGACTGGACTGTCCCTATGTGTGAATATAGGGGGAAGACGCTGCTGGAGAGTAGTCTCTTGGACTAGTAATCAGAGCCGTATGGTCCCTAGTTGACTTTCCAAAGTATTTTTTTTTCTGAAACACGCAAGTAAACATAACACAATAACACATCCAGATTCTAAATTATACAGTCCATGCTTTGGGCAGAATTAATCTCATGTCAAGGTTCACTTTATGTCCCTAACAAGACCAAACTTGCTAAACCTAACTCTTTTTTATTGCTGTAAACAGATCAGATCACACAGCCGTCCTGTATAATACTAAAAATTATAAATACAAATATTGCATCCATGAACACATGCAGAACATTTCATGCAACCAATGGCCTACACATATCTACTTATCACACAGGCTGCCCTCCGAGCTATTATGGGGCCCACGATTGGCCCAACACTCACTCTGTCAATCAGGTATCTTTAGTTTCTCTGCAATCATGCCTTGAAAGCAAACAGAGGGGTAATGGACATTACAATCACACTATCCTATCCTTCTAAAATACAGGGAAGCTGGAAGGGCCAAAGAGTGTTGATCCCTTCTGTCCCAATGGTGTAAATCTTTTCTGTTCACTATTTTTTGATCTCTGCTGATATGATACGTTATACTAGTGCAGCGTTAAATCTACTGAAAAAAAGCATATTAATATACCCTTCATTTTTCTTATAATTACCTTTTCAGAAACCCTAGTGCTCATCAATCATTATTAGTGTACCTTCCCCATGCTACTTTGCTAAATATCATAAATGCTTAGCTGCTAGCACACTATAGAGCAATATACATCACAGGAAAGCTGACGTGTAGGCACATACATAAATCTCAGGGTACATGTCCTGGACTGCAGTTTTTAGTTAGCTTAATTATAAGTTATTATCTCCATCAATCTACATTCACCACCCCTTGCTACTAGTCTTGTTACCTTCTCCGCTGCAAACTAAGCACACGGTATTCTTCTAGAAGAGTTTAGAAAGCTGGTGTTTAAAAGAGACCTGACACTAGGTCATAAGGGGGCAATTTTTGATCTAATTTAATTCATGCCGCTCCCTTAAGTATTCCGCTCTTTTATTATTTCACATCCACTATACAGTTCCAGAGATATGGCCCTTTTTTAAGTGTCATTTTATGGTCTTTACCAAGGGGGTGTGGCTCAGAGGATTCTCCAGGGGGGTGAGGATGAGTGGTATCTCCAGGCTCCTCAGCACTATTACCCTATGAGCACCATCCCCTTGGCAATGGCCACAAAAATAAGCAACAAATAAAAAGGCCCAAATCTCTGGAATTGTATGGCAAATTAAATAGAAACAAAAAGTAAAACAAAAAAATTACGGAAAACTCAGGAAAGCAGTGGAAATAAAATAAGGATTAAAACTGCACACTTCTGACCTGGAGACAGGTCCTATTTAAGTTTATAATATATATTTTTGCTGTGTAAGGGTTTCTAAATGTTACTGTTCTTTGTAAATGGGAAACCACTGCAATCTTTTCATATGGCATGCATGAACACTTCAACCTTACCTGCTGGTCAGATTTACAGATAGAGCATGGCCATGTTTTATTGTAATTAAACGGTTTCTATTGCTACTCCTGGTTATTTTTCATACAGATAAAACAAAAAAAACTAATGGGTCTCAAAACATGGTCTCAAACCAAATTTTTCTTTTCTACAAAGTTCCAAAAAAATTGTAATCACTAAAATATAAAAATTTAACAGTCCTAAAGAATATTGCCAGGACATTTTTATTGCTAAATTAAATTACTATTGCAAAAAGAAAATGAAAGAGCAAAGTCAAGAAAAATAAGTTCCGGAAGCAGTTAAACAAATGTAAAGTACATAAAACAAAGATATATTTAATGGAAACTTTTAGAAGAATATCTGACACCAATCTCTCTGTATTTTAAAATGACCTAAATGACCCTCCAATGTGCCAGTCTGGAAGTAAAAAAAATAGTGCACCTTATAAGTAAAAAGCTTGCAGCTCAACAATGAGCTTCCTTGAGATTTACCCAATTCTACACTGTACGAGAGTTTACCAATGTGTAGACTTCCTTAAAAGAAGTACTACAAGTCTGAAGAAATCACAAATATCCTACCAGCTTAAATAGGACCATTAGTTCCTGTCTATAAGGGCATCTTATTTATGACCTCAGGAACCTTTCAGAGTACTTTAATTGATGCCAATATATGCCACTTCCCTGAACTTCTGAAGAAAACACAAGGGTGTACCCCAAAAAACAGAAATTGTCTTCTGGAGGACAGGGCCCTTGTAGTACAAGCTTCGGTAGCTACGTGAATGTCCGGGGGTTTGCCAGCTGACTTTGTTGGGGAAGGTTGTGTTTGATTTCAGTCATTTTTTTCTTTCAACAAGATATTCAAGCTTTTGCCTATTCTGAGATGGCTGATTCACCCAAACTGAAGGCTATAAACTTTTATTTCCCTTAGGGAAAAAAGCATAGGAAACGGTTATTCCGAAGCATACATTTTGCAGAAACTCTTTTCATGTCCCATGCCTCTGTTAAAATTTGCTGACAGGAGATCCATGAACGCAGAACAAGTTTAGGTGGCACAACTCCTTTATAGTGTATGGGTGCATCTTCTATGTGAGCTGGCTACCCTCATCCAAGTATCCATATATGTAGAGAAAAGCAGCACAGCTCTCTAGAGTCTTACAGGTTTTCCTCAACCATATCTTTATTTAAAAATTCAAGACCCAACAGAAATACCTATTTTGTAATTCTTATTCGTTACATACAGTGTTTCGGGTCAAGATTCTCTTCACCAGCTGTTTCGTCAAGGGGTCATGTGGGTCCTGTTGAGAAGGCACTGAGGGTGGTGTCCTTTGTGTTATGAAACTGATAGTATGTGAATTGCTACTGTGTACTGTGGTGAAATGCTCTGTGAAATCCCAGTCAACAAGTTCATTAATGATTCGACTATGATCTTCTAGAATTTTCAGCTTAACAAATTTTCATCACATTTTCATCAGTTTAGGCAGTAACAGGACATCTGGAATGAAGATGATAATTAAATGACTTTTCACCTTGTTTAGAATGGGAGAACCATTCACAAACTTATGTTTTACTCACAGGGCTGTGGAGACGGAGTCGTGGAGTCGGAACCCATTTTGCTGGAGTCGGTATAAAATGGACCGACTCTGACAATATATAATAAATTGGGTACAGTAGTTCAATGCAGTTTGTGTGGAATATTTTTCCATAAGAATTTGGGAAAGTTATGAAATATCCTATAAATGTACAGTACAGACCAAAAGTTTGGACACACATTCTCATTTAAAGATTTTTCTGTATTTTCATGACTATAAAAATTGTACATTCACACTGAAGGCATCAAAACTATGAATTAACACATGTGGAATTATATACTTAACAAAAAAGTGTGAAACAACTGAAAATATGTCTTATATTCTAGGTTCTTCAAAGTAGCCACCTTTTGTTTTGATGACTGCTTTGCGCACACTTGGCATTCTCTTGATGAGCTGCAAGAGGTAGTCACCGGAAATGGTCTTCCAACAATCTTGAAGGAGTTCCCAGAGATGCTTAGCACTTGTTGGCCCTTTTGCCTTCACTCTGCGGTCCAGCTCACCCCAAACCATCTCGATAGGGGTCAGGCCTGGTGACTGTGGAGGCCAGGTCATCTGGCGTAGCACCCCATCACTCTCCTTCTTGGTCAAATAGCCCTTACACAGCCTGGAGGTGTGTTTGGGGTCATTGTCTTGTTGAAAAATAAATGATGGTCCAACTAAACGCAAACCGGATGGTATAGCATGCCGCTGCAAGATGCTGTGGTACCCATGCTGGTTCAGTATGCCTTCAATTTTGAATAAATCCCCAACAGTGTCACCAGTAAAGCACCCCCACACCATCACACTTCCTCTTCCATGCTTCACGGTGGGAACCAGGCATGTAGAGTTCATCCGTTCACCTTTTCTGCGTCGCCCAAAGACACTGTGGTTGGAACCAAAGATCTCAAATTTGGACTCATCAGACCAAAGCAGACTTCCACTGGTCTAATGTCCATTACTTGTGTCCTTTAGCCCAAACAAGTCTCTTCTGCTTGTTGCCTGTCCTTAGCAGTGGTTTCCTAGCAGCTATTTTACCATGAAGGCCTGCTGCACAAAGTCTCCTCTTAACAGTTGTTGAAGAGATGTGTCTGCTGCTAGAACTCTGTGTGGCATTGACCTGGTCTCTAATCTGAGCTGCTGTTAACCTGCGATTTCTGAGGCTGGTGACTCGGATAAACTTAGCCTCAGAAGCAGAGATGACTCTTGGTCTTCCTTTCCTGGGGCGGTCCTCATGTGAGCCAGTTTCTTTGTAGGGCTTGATGGTTTTTGCAACTTCACTTGGGGACACATTCAAAGTTTTCCCAATTTTTCGCACTGGCTGACCTTCATTTCTTAAAGTAATGATGACCACTCATTTTTCTTTACTTAGCTGCTTTTTTCTTGCCATAATACAAATTCTAACAGTCTATTCAGTAGGACTATCAGCTGTGTTTCCACCAGACTTATGCACAACACAACTGATGGTCCCAACCCTATTTATAAGGCAAGAAATCCCACTTATTAAACCTGACAGGGCACACCTGTGAATTGAAAACCATTTCCGGTGACTACCTCTTGAAGCTCATCAAGAGAATGCCAAGAGTGTGCAAAGCAGTCATCAAAGCAAAAGGTGACTACTTTGAAGAACCTAGAATATAAGACATATTTTCAGTTGTTTCACACTTTTTTGTTAAGTATATAATTCCACATGTGTTAATTCATAGTTTTGATGCCTTCAGTGTGAATGTACAATTTTCATAGTCATGAAAATGCAGAAAAATCTTTAAATGAGAAGGTGTGTCCAAACTTTTGGTCTGTACTGTATGTCCTATTCCTGATCTAAGGGTCTAGACTTTTAGATGAGATTAATCTGTGCTACAGTAAATTTATCACTTAAACATGAGCCATGTATGAGGGAGTCAGAGTCGTAGTCAAGGAAATTGAGGAGTCGGAGGTTTGGCTTACCAACTCCACAGCCCTGTTTACTCATGCCATCTTTCTTGTAGGCTGTTTGTAGAACAACATCAGTTTGTGAAGCTTTTTATCACCCTATAGGAAAAAAACTTCATAGCTGCCTTTTTTCATAGCAATTACAAAATACAGGTGCATCTCACTAAATTAGAATATCATCAAAAAGTTAATTTATTCCAGTTCCTCAATACAAAAAGTGAAACTCATATATTATATAGAGCCATTACAAACAGAGTGATCTATTTCAAGTGTTTATTTCTGTTAATGTTGATGATTATGGCTTGCAGCCAATGAGAACACAAAAGCTATTATCTTAGTAAATTAAAATAATTAACAAAAAACATCTGCAAAGGCTTCCTAAGGGTTTAAAATGGTCCCTTAGTCTGTTTCAGTAGGCTCCACAATCATGGGGAAGACTGCTGACTTGACAGATGTCTAGAAGGCAGTCATTGACACACTCCACAAGGTCCCGGAGTTTCAATTCTCTTTTGGAAATCAAGGTCCCAGAGTCTGGAGGAAGAGTGGAGAAGCACACAATCCAAGCTGCTTGAGGTCTAGTGTGAAGTTTCCACAATCAGTAATGGTTTGGGGAGCCACGTCATCTGCTGGTGTAGGTCTGCTGTGTTTTATCAAGACCAAAGTCAGCGCAGCCGTCTACCAGGAAATTTTAGAGCACTTCATGCTTCCCTCTGAACTTCATGCTTCATACCGGCCCCACCTGCTTGTGCACTGCACTGCAGGGTTCTAATGCACAGGCGTCGGGAAGTGACAGCGACTCCTCGGTACCTGCGCAATAGAACCCTGCGGCGTAGTGCACAGAGAGACGGGGCCGAGATGAAGCAAAGCACGCTCTATGTGAGTGGCGCTTTGCGCATATCCGGGAAATCAGGAGGCACAGTGCACGTCACAGGGCCCTGTGAGGTGCAGAGGAGGGGGGGAATATGATAATTAAGCATATAGGCGGGGATTTGGGGGAATAATAAGCACATAGGCGGGGATTGCTTGTCGTCCCCCGGATGCCAAGCCTGTACAAAATAGAATTGATTAAAGCGCTTTTCTCTGCAATCAAACCTCTACTATGGGCCATACAGGTATGTATAGATTTACTTTTCTATACCCTGTATGCCCATAGTAGAGGTCTGATAACTCCAAAGTGGTGACAGATTCCCTTTAACTTTTTGATGATATTCTAATTTAGTGAGATGCACCTGTAGGTGAAAGATTGAACAAACGCAACCTACTGACTCAGACTCCTTGCCCACGAAGCATTTTCCAAGCATTTATGCTGCGGAATTTACGCAGAGTAAACGCTTGGGAAACGCTTGGTAATCCGTCCCCCATGGTCCCCAATGACAAGCCGCAATGTCAATGCCCATGCTGCGGATTTTTCCGCATTTATGCTGCGCTCAAAAATATGCAGCATGTCCATTAATTTTGCGGACACGCAGCGTAATAGCCGCCATTGACTTGCATTGGACCGCGTGACATCCGCATCACTACATGTGCACAAGCGGATATCACACGGTTCAACGTGCGGATGATACCCAGGTCTGGAGGAGAGGAGACTCTCCTCCAGACCTGGGTACCATAGAAACTGTAAAAAAAAAATAATTTAAAATAAAAAATAAAGATTATACTTACCTTCCGATGTCCTCCCAGTGTTTTCTCCCATCCATCTGGTCTGCTCTATGGGTCGCAGTGTTGTGAAGGACCAGCCACGACGTCATTCAGTCATGTCACCTGTCACATGACTCAATGACTTCACCGCAGGTCCTTCACACCACCACGAGCAGTGCAAGAGACCGGACGCGGCGGAGAAAACATCGGGAGGACATCGGAAGGTAAGTATAATCTTTATTCGTTACCATTCTTATTCTTTTTTTTTAACTAACTTGGTCACACTACTATAAATCCATGCCGCTTGCATGGATTTATATAGTGTGACCAAGTTGTCAAGCACTTTTCCAAGTGATGCTAAAATCGCTTGGAAAAGCGCTTGATAACCCGCATGCAGAAATGCATGCAAAAACGCTTGACAAACGCTTCTATATGGTGGGAAAAACGCATGTAAAATCCGCATGCGTTTTTCCTGCCAGGGAGAAGCGGAAAAAATATGCAGCATTTCTGCATCGTGGGCACATAGCCTCAGAAGCGTTCCCAGAAAATTCACCTAGCATTGAAAGCATAAACGACTCACCCTCCAGAAGAGAATTCCTGTTTCTTTGGGTACTCCTTTGTATACTGTACATTTAAGGTTGCTCTTTAGCTTATATTCTATATTTAATAGGCAGTTTAAACAGAAACTGTCATGTAGAAAAATGCTATTTATCTTCAGATACAGGGTTAATCTGAAGGTAAATATCATTAAAGTCATGGTATGCTACCTTACTGAAGCAATAGACAGGCGCCCATGCCTAATATACTTCTTACAAATCACCAGTGCCTGATGAGGGAGTTCATATTTCTAAGGGAAAGACATCAGATTCCCCAAAGTAAGGAGCATAATAAAGTGTCAAAAGGCCCTGATTCCAGTCCCACTCACAAATTAACTAGTGAAGAGTGAAATTAGACAACTAGCCAAAGCAACTAACAAAACACTGACTGTCACTTCCAAACAGAAAACAGGTGTGTACAGATGCATACTAAGAGTAGCCATCTCCATATATAACAAACAAAGTTGCACTCTGTAGCACTATCGCTACAGAGTGAAACTTTGGTAGCTATACTGTATATGGAGATGGCTACTCTTAGTACACACCAGTACACACCTGATTTCTGCTTGGAAGTGATGGTCAGTCTTTTGTTAGTTGCATGCATAGGTTCTAATCACAGCAGGATCCTACCTACCCACTTACTATCAGCCAAGGAGAGGAATCACAGTAGGTTAGATCCCAGCAAATAGAATCGCCTTATCACGGCTGCTAGGTATACATGAATTGGCCAATTTATGCGCTAAGTAGTCTAATTTTTTTTCTATTTTCTAGAGAATGAATGCAATTCAAATTTCATATATTTCATGTTTCCATGCTATAGCGCTACAGAGTGCAACTTTTTTTGTTAGTTAACTAGCCGAAGCACGGCATCAGTGTGGTGACAAAGTTTGAAGTCAGGGAGGCTGGAACCACCTGCCCGCTCTTGGAAGAAAGTGAGGAAAAAAACCAAGACACAAAAACAAAAAATTAATTGATCCTTAAAGCGTACCTGTCAGCAGGATTGTGCTCAGTAAACTACATACACTGTCAGGTGGGCAACATTACACTGATTAAAATGATAACTTGGTTGATGAAATCCGTCCTGTGGTTCTTGTGTAATTTTTACTTTCAGTTTGGAGATAATGATATTCTTGTGCTCCGGGGCGGCCTGTGGGGGGGCTATATCTGGTGCTCTGCTTATATATTCATTTGTTCATTTGTATGTTCTTATGACAGGTCACTGAACGGTCACTGACCTGGCTTCTATTTTACATAATGCGTCTAGTAGTGGGTGGCTAGGTAACATGGGAGGCAGCTCAGTGAAGGCACAGCGAGCTGTCATAAGTGCATACAAATGAATATGTAAGCAGAGCAGCAGATAGAGCCCACCCCACAGGCCGCCCCGGAGTACGAGCATATCATTATCTCCAAACTGAAAGTAAAGATTACACAAGTACCACAGGACGGATTTCATCAACCAACATATCATATTAATCAGTGTAATGTCGCCCAACTGACAGTGTATGTGGTTTACTGAGCACAATCTTGTTGACAGGTGCGCTTTAAGAAGTTACTAATTGATAGGAATCAGATGGGACTAAATAAATAGGGAAGCAGGTCACCTACATACAGGGCTGATTTACATTTGGTGCTGCTCTGAAAATAAGTGCAGTTTCACAATTAATATATATAGCTATTATATTTATAAGATGAAAATAAATAAAATATATAAGCTATAAAAACAATATTTTTTGCGTTGGTATAGAAGCATTTAGCTTACCCGAGGAAGTGTTTGGTACATGAAAACATATGCAATGAAATGAATTTACAAAATGTCAACAGAAGTATCTGGTACACAATTACCGAAAAAAAGCTGTGCCCTGTACTTGTTATTTCCTTGAGAGAGCCACAGGAAAGGAGAGACACAAGTCAACACAATGACTAACAGGAGGCACCAGACTGAATGAATGTCAAGCATCCAAGTAGTAACAAACTTAAATTTTTCCAAGTGTATGTTTCCTTATTCCATGTCACTTTTAAAACACGTCCCCAAACCACCTGCATTGTGACAGCAGTACGGGTACAGGGGAGGAAATGTCAGATTTGTGCAGTAGTCTGACAAAATACTGATGAGAAAGACACATATATTTGTAAGCTCATTGTAAGTAAGTTTATAACTCAGGTTTATCATCCAGCATTATCAGGGTTAATCTCAGGAGGCCAGTCCTCAATATGTTCTTGCCAGCAGCTCTCCAACATTTTCAAGCCAAATAATGCTCTCAGAAACAAGGAATCCTAATTAATCTGGAAGTGGGTCAGGGTGGGCAGTAAAATTTTCCTTCTTCCAAAGAAACTGGCCCAAACTATTTGTGGATATTTCTTTCCTATTGTTTTGAAAAACTTGACAGGGGAGTTGTATCTGCCTCTTCTCAGGATAATGAATGTGTGGTAAGAGATTCATTGTTTCCTGTAGCTCACAAAACATGAATAAAGAATAGTTTGGTGCTACTGGTGCAGGCTTTTTCACAGGTAGTGTAGAAAGGCATGGTTTTCCCATTGATTGCTCTTATTCAAAATGAAAGTGGTAACAGATCCCAAACAACATCTCTCTAGGACCCAGCCCTGCTTTATCTTCAACAAACAGAAACATAAAAGGGAAACAACTCTGCAAAACATTAAAAGTGAATGAGCACCAACTGCAAATAAAAGGCTGGAATTAAACCCAGCCACCAATTCCTTCATCTGAAGCCATAAAAAAGTTAAACAGTCCAAAGTTGCATATCTTGGACTACGTTTGCCTAATTGTGGTCTACGGCACCATCTGGTACGTCTGAATAGTAATGTTCATAGCATGCGTGTTATTTACTGAGTATTTACCTGTTTTTGGTGTATACAAGAGAGCTCAGTAGTTTTAAACAGGGCACTGGCATAGTATGCCATAAGTCAGTGTGTGAAATTATTGAAAGATTTTGAGAAGTGGAGGAGACTAGAAATAACAATCACTCAGAAACAAACAGGAGGTGAATGCACACATAGTAATAATAGTGAAGCATCAGTCACAGAAGCAGTTTACATTGCTCTAAACTGCCTCTGAATGCGACATCAACACAAAAACTGCATCAGGAACCTTATCACAATGGATTCATGGTCAAGCAGCTCTACACAAGTCTACGATCACCATGCACAAGCGTCAGATGATGTGCTCTAAAGTACACCACTAAGACTCAGACAATTCTACATACATGAATGCATAGTGGTTACCGGATAATTTGGTGGAGGAGGGACAATGGGATGAGGTTATAATCCAGCTTTGGTCTGGGCCCTTATTTGAGGGGTAATGTAAATACTATAAAGCCAGTATACAAAAACATTTTAGATATTTGTGGCTCACTAGCTTTTTGGCAACAGTTTGAGAAGGTCCTTTCCTGTACCTCCATGACTGTGCCCCAGTGTAGTTCATAAAGTCATGGTTTGAAAAGGTTGTGTGTAGGAAATAGAGTATCTGCACAGAGCCCTGACCTCAATGCCATGAACACCTTTGCAATTAATTGCAACACAAATTGAGAAAAGACTTTTCTAGCCCAATATCAGTGCCTCGCCAACACATTTGGTTGAATTGGCACAAATTTCTACAGACACAGTCCAAATCTTGGGGAAATCAGTCCTGGAAGAGTGAAGGTTTGAATAGGTGGAAAAGGGGAAAACCAACTCCATATTACATCCATGATCTGGGAATGGGATGTACAAGTGTCACGGGTGTATCAAGTGTGACAGACAGTCGTTCTGGATTTGGCTGTAGAAGGTCACTGCGCTTGGCATTGCAGATGCCTTCTTGATCCTCTCATCTCTGTAGTGTAGTGATATCCTTCTCCCTTTAGGACGCAGCACTGACCTCCACCTCCTGCTGCTAATAAACACACCCTTCCTTGGTAGTTAAAAACTCTGTGTCTCCAGAGAGTTGCCAGTGATAGTTCTATGTTTCTCTGTCCATGCCTGGAGTACTAGAAGTCGGCTAGTTTCTTCTTGAACTTCCCTTGGAGGACAGTTGGCGTTATTTTTCTGGTGTCTTCTCAAGCTAAGTGTATCCCCTTTGTTTGTTTACCTTGTTGTCTTTAGTTACAGTGGGGCCTGACTAGCGTTCACCTCGTCCACTCCGTACCTAGGGTCTAGCTCTATGGAGATTCAGGGATTAGGTTTCCAGCTCAGCAATAGGTGCGGAACCCTTTTTAGGGACGATAGGGTAGTCAGGGTAATATTATATCTGTCTAGGGGTCTCCACTCCTCTTTTCCCTAGTTGTTGGGCTCCCGTCCCCCTCTTCCCGTAGTTGTACACTTGTTCCTTCCCTCACTTTGTGTGACAAGTTCATTTGGATGTTACATTCAAGTGACCACAAACTTTTGACCACACTGTATATTAAGTTTGTAAATCTCCTACATGAACATAGAGAGTTACTACGTGATCTTTCTCCAGTACTGATGTAATAACATTCAATAAACTATAATGAAGATCTATCCATTGATGGAGATATAAAATTATGGTTTTAAAAGTTCAGTGTCAGTTTGCTACCTGAGAATAACAAACATGGTCTTCTTGGTGACAACATCAATAAAAATGCCAGCCTTGCTTATACTTTTAATTAGTAGTTCTTGGCAAAAATCAATCTCTGGAAGCAGTGCTGGACAAAATGTTCTCATTTGCATGCCAGGACCCAGAATCCTCTGCATCTGACACACCTGTGGTAGAGTTCGAGAAAAGCAGCATATGGTCAGCAGATGAGGGAACAATTAGACACAGAGAAGAGAGCTTCACAAGAAAGTGAATGTTCTGTTCTGTCATTAAATTAGGGACACTACTCCATGAATATGCATTGCCAAAACTGTAAGACACTGATGCACAAAACGTATTTAAGAATAAACCACTGATACATACTGGTAGTCTATCTATTAGCCAGAGGCAAAACAACTCTCTCTACCCAAAACAGTGACTTCAGAAGCGACCTCTTCTTCTAGTCCCTTAAGCTGAGCAAGTTTCAAATGGACAATCATTTCATTGTTTCTTAAAGGTGTTGTCTCGTTTCAGGAACATTTTGATAATATGCTCATTTATTTGTGAAAAAAGCAAAAACTGATCTTTACTTACCCTCCTTGGGTCCAGCACTGTACCTCTATTGGAACCCCGGTTTTAGTTGTTTAGCTGCAGCAGTGACATCATGTCGACAGCGCTGTAGACAATCACCGAGCTCTGCGGGTCGTGTCAACTACATCAGCAGAACCCAGCACCACTTTTTTGGGTAGTTATACTCCCAAAGTTTTTTTCTAAGAGGAAACCAGAGAGACCAGACTTCTATGGTTTCTTAGCTGCTAAATATGGTGGCCATAGCTTACTGTTTCCTGGACACAGCTACAAGGAAGAAGATCTCAGATGTAGAAGTGGCTGACACACGATGAATACTGGCACATGAAAATCCCATATATAACTGAGATGTCATTACACTTAACAGTTTTAATAAATATACTATTTATTTTTCATATTTTTTAAATTCTTAATAGAAATTAAAAAGCAAAAAATAACACAGCAAAAAGGGACAAGAAAACAGGATTCAGGTAAGACAATAGTGAAATCGTGAGAAGTTCATAAACATGGCCAGGAAAGCTCAATGCAATGATGTAGAATCTCACAGTTGTTTTTAACCATACCAATATTATCAGCCAATCATTAAAACTTTCAATTATGCTCTGAGCTTTCTTCTGAAGCCTAATTAAACCTAAATAAGCTTGACTACTGAATAACTGTTTTCACAGGCAGATATGATGCCCCACAAAGGCACTGTTTGGTGACACATGGAGTGGGACTTCATATAGTGTCCATGCATAGAACATGCAATGTCCGTGAGCACTAAAATCTGTTAAATGGGGCATAAACATACGATAATTTAAGGAACTTGGCTTTTTTGCCTTCGCCAGAGGGGAACCACCACCAAACACTTCCTCAGTTAGTAAGCATCTCATGCAAATTTTGCACTGATTAATTTTGGATCATTTATTACTCACTTTACATCCCAAGTGTTCTAGAACACTGAAATTTAAAACTTGGCAGTGGCAGTCAGACGACTAATTCCCTGGATCAGGGTAATAGCCACCTTATATATTGGTTTATTGCCTTCTCTTTTTTGAGTTTTGTCATATATATCTGGTATGTATCTCTGTGCCCTTACTTCGTCCCCTACTTGTCATGGCCGCCGCTGAGCCGCGCCTGCGCAGTGCCGTCCTGGTCTGGCCGCGTCCCGTCGGGCTTCCGTACGTCGGAGCTGTGGGTAGTGACGTCACTAGTTGCGCGTCCCTGCCCATGGTCCCGTCGGGAAACTGGCCGGATGTGACGCGGCACGGGGGGACGCTCTGTCACTCCGCATGCGCTGCAGTAATCAGCGGTGTCACCTGCGATATGTCCGTGCAGGAGATATAATGGTGCCTACTTCTTCCACAACCAGAGCCCCCCGAAGAAGCCACGCGAAACGCGCGTTGGGGCTGCAGAGCGGCCTGGTAGTAACCCCAGTACCTTATGGGTGAGCTCTCTAATTCTACTTGTTATTGTGATTCTGCCTGTTCAACTCTCTTTGGTGGCTTCTTTGACTGCTGTTCTCTGTGTGGAGGCCCCTACCTTAGGGAGACTGTTTAACCTCCATACATTGCTTACTGCCATATACATATGGATATATCATATGTTAGTGTTGAATAGGGTCAGTCAGCTATCCCCTTAGGACCCACCTATAATTGCTGCCCTGCATCCGTGTGTATCCCTACCCCGAGAGATCTATTTTTTTAACTTTGTTATATGATTTTAATTGTATAAATAAAATAAAGTGTCTTTTATATATCAATATGGACTTATATCTGATTTGGGAGAATACTCCAATTTTGTAGGCTTCATATATAGTTTGGGAGTACCCTGACCATAGTTACAGTGCTGGCCAAAGGTATTGGCACCCCTGCAATTCTGTCAGATAATACTCAGTTTCTTCCTGAAAATGATTGCAATCACAAATTCTTTGGTATTATTCTCTTCATTTAATTTGCTTGCAAGGAAAAAACACAAAAGAGAATTAAGCAAAAATCAAATCATTGATCACTTCACACAAGACTACAAAAAAGGGCCGGACAAAAGTATTGGCACCCTCAGCCTAATACTTGGTTGCACAACCTTTAGCCAAAATAACTGCGAACAACCGCTTCCCGTAACCATCAATGAGTTTCTTACAATGCTCTGCTGGAATTGTAGACCATTCTTCTTTGGCAAACTGCTCCAGGTCCCTGATATTTGAAGGGTGCCTTCTCCAAACTGCCATTTTGAGATCTCTCCACAGGTGTTCTATGGGATTCAGGTCTGGACTCATTGCTGGCCACCTTAGAAGTCTCCAGTGCTTTCTCTCAAACCATTTTATAGTGCTTTTGGAAGTGTGTTTTGGGTCATTGTCCTGCTGGAAGACCCATGACCTCTGAGGGAGACCCAGCTTTCTCACACTGGGCCCTACATTATGCTGCAAAATTTGTTGGTAGTCTTCAGACTTCATAATGCCATGCACACGGTCAAGCAGTCCAGTGCCAGAGGCAGCAAAGCATCCCCAAAACATCAGGGAACCTCCGCCATGTTTGACTGTAGGGACCGTGTTCGTTTCTTTGAATGCCTCTTTTTTTCTCCTGTACACTCTATGTTGATGCTTTTTCCCAAAAAGCTCTACTTTTGTCTCATCTGACCAGAGAACATTCTTCCAAAACGTTTTATGCTTTCTCAGGTAAGTTTTGGCAAACTCCAGCCTGCCTTTTTTATGTCTCGGGGTAAGAAGTGGGATCTTCCTGGGTATCCTACCATACAGTCCCTTTTCATTCAGACGCCGACGGATAGTACGGGTTGACACTGTTGTACCCTCGGACTGCAGGGCAGCTTGAACTTGTTTGGATGTTAGTCGAGGTTCTTTATCCACCATCCGCACAATCTTGTGTTGAAATCTCTCGTCAATTTTTCTTTTCCGTCCACATCTAGGGAGGTTAGCCACAGTGCCATGGGCTTTAAACTTCTTGATGACACTGCGCACGGAAGACACAGGAATATTCAGGTCTTTGGAGATGGACTTGTAGCCTTGAGATTGCTCATGCTTCCTCACAATTTGGTTTCTCAAGTCCTTAGACCGTTCTTTGGTCTTCTTTCTTTTCTCCATGCTCAATGTGGTACACACAAGGACACAGGACAGAGGTTGAGTCAACTTTAATCCATGTTAACTGGCTGCAAGTGTGATTTAGTTATTGCCAACACCTGTTAGGTGCCACAGGTAAGTTACAGGTGCTGTTAATTACACAAATTAGAGAAGCATCACATGATTTTTCAAAGGGTGCCAATACTTTTCTCCACCCCCTTTTTTAGGTTTGGTGTCGAATTATATCCAATTTGGCTTTAGGACAATTCTTTTTGTGTTTTTTTCATTGAAGACAAATTAAATGAAGATAATAATACCAAAGAATTTGTGATTGCAATCATTTTCAGGAATAAACTGAGTATTATCTGACAGAATTGCAGGGGTGCCAATACTTTTGGCCAGCACTGCATGTTATATATCCATGCAGTTCGGTCTGTCTATTTATAAAACAAGACATTTTGGTCTACACATCAGACCTTCATCAGTAAACTGTGATTATAAATTGTACAAAACACAAAAGCCCATGAACATGCAAAAATCATGTCACTTGAGAAATATGTAGACAAAAACGAGATACATCACATATGGTTTCTCATAGGGTAAGAAATATAAATAGACCAAAGAAAAGAAACCCCAACAGAAAATATCATTGGTATTCATATAGACCACACATGTCAAACCAAATCTGGCCTGCAGGATGGTAATATTTCCCGCGACACTAGAACCCCCACCCCTATGTGGGGCCCATTATTCTGTATGGAGGACTATGTGAGGCCCATTATACTGTATGGAGAACTATGTGGGGCCATTATTCTGTATGGAGGACTATGTGAGGCCCATTATTCTGTATGGAGGACTTTGTGGGGCCATTATACTGTATACTGGTTGATCCACGACTTTGTCCAAGTTTTTCATTTTGGCCCTCTGTGTGTTTTGAGTTTGACATCCCTGATATAGACTAATGATAAGTCACACACTGAACCGCAGCTAAAATCACCAGTAAAAAGGAGGATTTTGAGGAGTAAGTTCCATAAGGTGGTCAGAGTAGATTATATAAGAGTTAGGCTATGATCACACGTTGCATTTTTTTAATGCAAATTTTCAGCTGCGTTTTACAGTACCAGCAAAGTCTATGAGATTCCAGAAATCTCATGCGCACACCTTGGTTTTTGTTTGATCAGTATTTTGTGCTTTGCATGTGACGCGCCCCCTGGGCCGTGGGGATACCCGGAGCCGGGCCTTGTAGATGCTGGGGGTTTTAGTCACCGTGGCGGTGACCCGGTTCGTGGCCCAGGGCGGTCAAACCAGGGTAGTCTATGTGTATCTGGTTTAAATAGTCCGACTACGCCACCTGTAGAATGCGGTTATTGGGAACCGCCGCTGCGGAGCAGTCCACTGAAGCTGGTGATATGCACAGCAAGGTAGTGTAACTCCCCACAGGAAGAGTGTAGCTTCAGGGCAGCGTGTAGGGATGATGGTGGTGATGGTGCAATGTGTCGCGGTGCAAGAATGATCACAGAGTCCAGATGATGCAGTCCCAGATCTTTTACTCACGGTTAAGCAGTTCCACTTACAGGGCCAGTGTAAGAGCCCACGGCATCCTGTGCTCACGCAGTAAGGGGCTCGGTCGACCCTCAGGTATCTCTGGAGCATTTAGCAGGACCCCCTTCAGTGTGTCCTCTCTCCTTGTACCTCACCCCTAACGGCATCTCTGTCCAGTGTCCTCGGGCCTTGGCGGGCGACGTGTGTTCCGTCCCCTGGCCCTATGTGGCTACCTTCCTGGTGGCTGGTGTGGACGGCTTGCTGTACTGGAAGTGCTGCAGCATCTGGTTCCCAGTTGAGCCCTGTAGTCTCTGCTGGTTGAGGGATCCGGTTCCCTTCTTCTGGCCTGACCCCCCTACCTCCTGGCAGCGGCGGGCGTACGGGTGGCGGTTGCACGGCCCGTACCCCTAGGGTCCCTTCGGTTCCTGTCCTGGAGCCTTCCTGCTCCCCTTGCCTCTCTTCTCTCCTTTCAGGCTCAGGCCTCTTAACTAGACCTGCCTGTGGAGCAGAGCTCGTACAGAGCCCCTGCTCCTGACACTCTCCTCTGACTGACTGAGCCCTGAACCAAGAAGGTTCCTAACTTTTATACTCCCTACTAATGTGCTCCCAGGATCTACGTCCTCCACCCATCCACTACATAGTTCCCCCTCTCTAAGTGGTTCCTCCCCACTCTAGCCAGGGATCAGGGACTGTGCTCTCCCGTAGGAGCAATCTCGCCCTGTCCCCCGGAAATGTGGTGTAGTGGATGTAGTGTTAGGGTCCTGAGCCATACTCCTTCCTTACCTGAGAGTGAGATACCACACCTCTGGGTGAGATGCAATACCTCTGTGGCGACCGAACCCTCAGGGGCGCCACGCATGTTTTTTTACAGAGTAGAGCATGTCACTTCTTTCAGCGTTTTTCACTCATTGGAAGTAATGGGTGGTGAAAAAAACGCTGAAAAAACGCCCCAAAACACAGGCGTCAGGTTTTTCAGCCTTTTTTGGTACCAAAACAAGAATGAGATTTTTTTTTCCACTAAACTTTATGTACATGCATAAAGAGACAAAAGGACAGTGAAAAAAAACACAGCAAAAAAAGCAAGAAAAATCCTAACAAACCTCCTGGCAAGAGATCAGATTTTGTTGCAGAAAAAAAACGCTGAAAAAACACAATGTGTGAACATAGCGTTAATGTGTAAAACAGTGCCTCAGACATAGTGCTAAGTATAGGGAATGATGTTCCCAGAAAGCCTTACCGGATTGGCCAGTGAAAGAAATGTCAGAAAAAGGCAAGTGCTGAGGTGAGTATCCACAGTTCTGGTCAGGAGAAAAGTGCGTAGGAGGGAGGGTGTGTGACCAATCGGACAATCGGATCGCACTCACCCATAAAAGTCTATGGGTGCGTGTTAAACATCGGACTGCACTCGGATGTCATCCAATTGCAGTGCGATTACCACGGATGTCGGCAATGGACGAGATGGAGAAAATACTTTTACCGTCTCCTCCGCATCTGTGCTGCGATTATCTGCGAGACGATCGGAGTGCAGAGCACTGACACTCAGCCCACACTCGTAGCAAAGCTGGCGCAGAGTGTCATTAGCATATCGCATCCGATGCTCTTGGATCGAATGCTATACGCTAATGTGACTCCAGCCTTACTCTTATCCTAATCCACTCTGACCACCTTGTGGAACTTCCTCAAAACCCTCCTCCTTACTGGTGATTTTAGCTGCGGTTCAGTGTGTGATTTATCATTAGTCTATTTGAATACCAATGATGTTTCCATTGGGATTTCCTTTCTTTTCTTTGGTCTATTTAGATTTTTTACTCTATGAGAAGCCATATGGGATGTATCTCAGTTTTTATTTTCATATTTCTCACATGACATGATTTTTGCATGTTTATGGGCTTTTGTGTTTTGTAGAGTTTATAATCACAGTTTACTGATGAAGGTCTGATGTGTAGACCAAACCGTCTTGTTTGTTGGATTGAAGTAACTTTATAATAAACTCCACAACCAATAAGTTGTCTGAGTGCCAAGTTTTACATTTCATTATACTATGGGATAGTATTCCACTTGGGTACCTATAAGCCTAGAAGTGCTGTGTCATCTATTTCTATTCTAGAACACTGGTCGCAACTTAGAACTAAACCGCTTCAAGACATGGAAGTACTTTACAGTTAAAGAGGCATTGCATAAAAAGTTATCTTGTTGATAGGTGATAATTTCTAGATCGGTGAAGATCCAACCTCTGAGACCATCAGCAATAATCATAACGAGAGACTTTTGTGCCCCACCTGAGTGGTGTTGGGGGTGATCAATTATGTGCTTTTGCAGTTACTTGATCTATATAAAGTACCTACATTTATAGGGTCACACATTTGAGGCGAAAAGCTTGATAACTTGACGATCCGGCTTGATGTCATCATTGCGTCATGATCAGGGGAGGATTAAGAGTAGTCAGGGCCCCGGGCAGTTTATAAAGAATGGACCCCCTCCCAGATACCCATTGTATCACGTGACATGTCACATGATCCCGTTTGATAGATCATGTGGAAGGTCATGTGAGTAACACTCAGGTGCTCATCTGTAAATGGAAAACAACAGAGATAGCGGTGCATGCAAATGTTTCCCTTGTGTACAGCACCATACATAACGTAGCGCTGTACATAATTGAGCAGGACGGGAGATTAATTTTTCCAGATGTCACATAGAGACCGTAACTGTTGTGGAAGCCTAAACAATAGGCTGAAATTAATTCTGCTCTATATTAACATATTAATTATAAAAACATTTTTATTAATTGTATGACTTAACCCCTTTTGCCCGAGGGTGGTTTGCACGTTAATGACCAGGCCAATTTTTACAATTCTGACCAGTGTCACTTTCTGAGGTAATTACTCTGGAACGCTTCAACGGATCCCCCTGATTCTGAGATTGTTTTTTCGTGACATATTGTACTTCATGATTTTGATAACATTTCTTCGATATCACTTGCGTTCATTTATAAAAAAAAAAACGGAAATTTGGCAAAAATTTTGAAAATTTTGCAATTTTCAAAATTTGAATTTTTATGTCCTTAAATCAGAGAGATATGTCACACAAAATACTTAATAAATAACATTTCCCACATGTGTACTTTACATCAGCACAATTTTGGAACCAAAATTTTTTTTAGTTAGGGAGCTATAAGGGTTAAAAGTTGACCAGCGATTTCTCATTTCTATAACAAAATTTACAAAACCATTTTTTTAGGGACCACATCACATTTGAAGTCACTTTGAGAGGTCTTTATGACAGAAAATACCCAACAGTGACACCATTCTAAAAACTGCACCCCTCAAGGTGCTCAAAACCACATTCAAGAACTTTATTAACCCTTCAGGTGCTTCACAGGAATTTTTGGAATGTGGAAGAAAAAAATTAACATTTAACTTTTTTCACAAAAATGTTACTTTAGACCCAATTTTTTTTATTTTCACAGGGGTAACAAGAAAAAATGGACCCCAAAATTTGTTGTGCAATTTCCCCTGGGCACGCAGATACCCCATATGTGGGGAAGAACCACTGTTTGGGCGCACGGCAGGGCTCGGAAGGGAAGGAGCGCCATTTGACTTTTTGATTGTAAAATTTGCTTGAATAATTAGCGGACACCATGTTGCGTTTGGAGAGCCCCTGATGTGCCTAAACATTGGAGCTCCCCCACAAGTGACCCCATTTTGGAAACTAGACCCCCCAAGGCACCTATCTAGATGCATAGTGAGCACTTGGAACCCCCAGGTGCTTCACAAATTGATTCATAAAAATGAAAAAGTGTTTTTTTTTTCCAATGTTTAGGCACACAGGGGCTCTCCAAACGCAACATGGCGTCCGCTAACAATTTGAACCGATTTTCCATTCAATTTGTTAGCGGACACCATTTTTCGTTTGGAGAGCCCCTGATGTGCCTAAACAGTGGAGCTCCCCCACAAGTGACCCCATTTTGGAAACTATACCCCTCAAGGATTTTATTAAGGGGTATAGTGAACAATTTGAACCCAGAGGTACGGCACAGAATTTGATAACATTAGGTCATCATATTGAATAAGTTGTCATTAGTCTTGAGCGCAACTGCTCGCTACTTGAGTTTGCATCAGGTACTCAGGTATGCACCATGTACTGCGTGTGCTCGAGTCCCTGCCCTGCATGTCTCACGGTTATTAGACACCCAAAAAAAAACATGCGGGAATCGCTCGTGCATGGCAGGCAATCCCCGCAAAGTTTTTTTTGGCCGCGAAGCATATGGGGCGGAGACTCGAGCATGTCACTCAAATACCCACGATACTCAATGCATACCAGAGCACCCGATGCAAACTCAAGTAGCGAGCACTTGCGCTCAACACTAGTTGCCATATCGTCATCTTTTTTTCTTACTTTTGAAAAAAATCCCAACCCCATCACAACCCTAACCCCAAACCCAGCCCTAACCCTAGCCCAACCCTAACCCGAGAGTTTTTTTACGCCGTTCCTCGTGCGGTATAAGTGATTAGACGACTTTATTCTTCGGGTCGGAGTGATTACAGCGATACCAGAATCATATGGGGTTTTTATGACTGACAGCTGTCACACACTAAAAGACGCATTTTTTGTAAAATCTAGTTTTTGCATTGCCATATTTTGAGAGCTATAATTTTTCCAGATTTTGGCAGACAGAGTCATGTGACGGCTTGTTTTTTGCGGGATGAGTTGACGTTGTTATTGGTGCCATTTTAAGGCACGTGACATTTTTTGATCGCTTTCTATTCCGATTTTTGGGAGGCAGAATAAACAAAAACCAACAATTGAGGAATTGTTTTTTTTATTTTTTTTTTTATTCTGTTCCGCGTGTGGTAAAATTGATAAGGCAGCTTTATTCTTCGGGTCAGTACGTTTACAGCGGTACCACATTTATATATCGTTTTTCTATTTTTGCACTTTTACATAATAAAAGCAATTTTATAGAAAAAATTATTTGTTAGCATCGCTTTATTCTGAGAGCTATAACTTTTTTATTTTTCGGCTGATAAAGCTGTATGGCGGCTTGTTTTTTTGCGGGACGAGATGACGTTTTCAGCGGTACCATTTTTATTTATATTAGTCTTTTTGATCGCGTGTTATTCCATTTTTTGTTTGGCGGTATGGTGATAAAGCATTGTTTTTTGCTTCGTTTTTTATTTATTTTTTTACCGTGTTCATTGAAGGGGTTAACTAGTGGGACAGTTTTATAGGTCAGGTCGTTCCGGGCGCGGCGATACCAAATATGTGTACTTTTATTGTTTTTTTTTGATAATAATATTTATTGATGTGTACATTATATTTTTATTTTTGGTGGATTATTTTTTTTATTTTTTTTTAAATATTTTTTTAATTTTTTTTTCACTTTATGACACTTTTTTTACTTTTTTACTTTGTCCCACTATGGAGCACCATCCCTGTGCCATGCAGGCTGTCAGCGCTGGACAGGGAGAAGATTGTTTGGAGATGCACTGCGCATGTCCAAAAAATCTTCCTGCTGTCTGGTGACCCGGATGTTGTCATGACGACATCGGGTCGTCATGGCAACATCCTGGAAGCCACGGCAGACAGCGCTGGAGGCCGGAAGAGGAGGTGAGTATCGGCGATCACCTCCCCTTGCCACCGCAATGCTGCGATCGACTTCGATCGCAGCATTGCGGGGATTAATGTGCCGGGAGCGGTGCAGGACCGCTCCCTGCACATATTACCGGGTGTCAGCTGTGACAATAATCAAATAAATAGACATGTCCTCTATGATTGTTTCTATTGGATCTGTCTTACCCTAGGCATTGGTGCTTTCTCTATTCTTCATTACTTCCAGCGCTGTGGGCTGTGCTGATTTGCATTTCTGTGGGTGGGCGCTTGGCCTCTGCCCTGATTGGTCTGTGCTCCTGTCTCCCTCTGCTTGTCGGTGCGTTCCAGTGTGGAACGCATGGCTGCGGATGGTCACTTCCTGTCCCCGCCCCTTGGTCTCGTCATTTCCGGGATTCCCCCGGCACTTACATGTGTGCTGAGGGGAATTCCCTTTCAGTTCAGGCACTTCCTGGTGTGTGGGTGGCGGTGCGTTCCACTGTGAACTGCACGCCATCCCTCCCCAGCCAGGTGCAGCATGAATAACGAGACATAGCCCGTGCACACATGATATAAATGGGGAGTATGTAATTTGTGGATGTGGAACCACTATTTAGGATTTCCCTCATCACTATTTGATGTGCGGATTTTGGGATTATTTTAACCCTCCGCAATCCAACCCACACTTTCCTTCCTATCTTTCTACTTTGACCATTTGGGATTTGTGTTCTTTTTTTAGTATATATACCTCCATTATCTGGGACATTGACTCTACACCCCTGATGAAGCCATAAGCATTTGGCGTAACGCGTAGGTTATTTATACTTTTTTCTTTCTTTTTTCTGTGCATCTCCAATATTTATTTGGTACTGTCCTTATTCCTATATCATTATTTTTGTATATTTGAATTAATTTATGGGCTTAGTGATGTTTATATATTTTTATTACGCTTCTTGATTAATTTATTTATTCGTACCATGCTATATATGCTTTAGTGATCTTTGGAATTATGTACCATTATCATTGATTTATATCTATTTCCAAATTTTTCCTTTTGGGTGATGTTTTCTTTCTGTTTTTTTGTCCTATGTGTTTTTAATCATGTTTTTTATAAGAATGTTTCATGTTTTTTGTCTTGAGAATAATAAAATTTTGTACATATTCATATATTGTTGATCCTATATTTGATTATTTATTATATTTGGTGCCCTTGAGTTGTCCCAATCTTCCTCTATTTCCAATCAGCAGACACCCGGCGGCGATCGCGCCCGCACAGCCTGCGTGCGGGCGAAATCGCCAGGGCGTATAAATACGTATCTGGTCCATAAGTCCCAGGGCACAGATACGTACTAATACGCCCTATGTCGTAAAGGGGTTAAAATTAAGTATGCTGACATCCCCCTATATACAGTATGAGCCCCCATATAGCCCCCCTACATACAATATGAGCCATCAGATTGCTTTGATTGTTGATTGTGGGGGCTATCAACCTATGGGGCCTTTATACTTGTAAACCATAACAAAAAAAAAACCTTAAAAATTCTCTTTAGCTTAAAAACCCCACACATAAAGACATAAATGCACACACAACTGCACAGAAAAACAGTGATTTAAAACAAAAAAAAGCAGAAATGAGCGGAGATGGGGACTAGTTTCACCCT
Organism: Phyllobates terribilis; assembly: GCF_046119375.1. Taxonomy (NCBI): domain Eukaryota; kingdom Metazoa; phylum Chordata; class Amphibia; order Anura; family Dendrobatidae; genus Phyllobates; species Phyllobates terribilis. The sequence continues at coordinate 171,833,326 of NW_027362765.1, forward strand.
TCACAATTCCCTTCCTGAGAGTGGAGGTCAGTACCCTAGGTTCGGTATGGCGCCCTCACTCCTCGTCGACCGCCCCTATGTAGCCCAACCACTGCTCTAACTGACCAGGCCTCCTGAATAGGGGATCAGATAATGTGTAATGAATATACACTGCTCAAAAAAATAAAGGGAACACTGAAATAACACATCCTAGATCTGAATGAAATATTCTCATTAAATACTTTGTTCTGTAAATAGTTGAATGTGCTGACAACAAAATCACACAATCATCAATGGAAATCAAATTTATTATCCAATGGAGGCCTGGATTTGGAGTCACCCCCAAAATTAAAGTGGAAAAACACTCTACAGGCTGATCCAACTTTGATGTAATGTCCTTAAAACAAGTCAAAATGAGGCTCAGTATTGTGTGTGGCCTCCACGTGCCTGTATGACCTCCCTACAATGCCTGGGCATGCTCCTGATGAGGCTGCGGATGGTCTCCTGTGGGATCTCCTCCCAGACCTGGACTAAAGCATCTGCCAACTCCTGGACAGTCTGTGGTGCAACGTGACATTGGTGGATGGAGCGAGACATGATGTCCCAGATGTGCTCAATTGGATTCAGGTCTGGGGACCGGGTGGGCCATTTCATAGCTTCAATGCCTTCATCTTGCAGGAACTGCTGACACACTCCAGCCACGAGGTCTGGTATGGTCCTGCATTAGGAGGAACCCAGGGCCAACCGCACCAGCATATGGTCTCACAAGGGGTCTGAGGATCTCATCTCGGTACCTAATGGCAGTCAGGCTACCTCTGGCGAGCACATGGAGGGCTGTGAGACCCTCCAAAGAAATGCCACCCCACACCATTACTGACCCACTGCCAAATGAGTCATGCTGAAGGATGTTGAAGGCAGCAGATCGCTCTCCGTGGCGTCTCTGTCACATGTGCTCAGTGTGAACCTACTTTCATCTGTGAAGAGCACAAGGCGCCAGTGGCGACTTTGCCAATCCTGGTGTTTTGTGGCAAATGACAAGCGTCCTGCACAGTGTTGGGATGTGAGCAAAACCCCCATCTGTGGACATTGGGCCCTCATACCACCGTCACGGAGTCGGTTTCAAACCGTTTGTGCAGACATATGCACATTTGTGGCCTGCTGGAGGTCATTTTGCAGGGCTCTGGCAGTGCTCCTCCTGTTCCTCCTTGCACAAAGGCGGAGGTAGCAGTCCTGCTGCTGGGTTGTTGCCCTCCTACGGCCCCCTCCTCCTGGTGTACAGGGCTGTCTCCTGGTAGCGCCTCCAGCCTCTGGACACTACGCTGACAGACACAGCAAACCTTCTTGCCACAGCTCGCATTGATGTGCCATCCTGGATGAGCTGCACTACCTGAGCAATTTGTCTGGGTTCTAGAGTCCGTCTCATGCCACCACGAGTGTGAAAGCACAACCAAAATTCAAAAGTGACCAAAACATCAGCCAGAAAGCATTGGTACTGAGATGTGGTCTGTGGTCCCCACCTGCAGAACCACTCCTTCATTGAGAGTGTCTTGATAATTGCCAATAATTTCCATCTATTGTCTATTCCATTTGCATGTGAAATTGATTGTCAATCAGTGTTGCTTGCTAAGTGGACAGTTTGATTTCACAGAAGTTTGATTAAGGGTATGTGCCCACGTTGCAGAAATGAAGGGCACATACCCTTACTTGGAGTTATATTCTGTTGTTTAAGTGTTCCCTTTATTTTTTTTGAGCAGTGTATATAAATATATACAATATAGATACCAGTGGGCTGAGGGGTATATATCAGAAATATTATTCAACAATCTGACCAGAAAAAACCCTAACAAAGTCCAAGAAGAAACATAGATGATGTCCTTGTCAGACAAAGAATAAATGGTCGGTCAGTGTCAGTGCAATTAAACCACAAAACATCCATTTACCTCATAGTCGCGTTTGTATGGACATGGACTATCATATATATATAATATATATATATATATATCTATCTATCTATCCTATATGGCCTGAACAGTTGTGTACTTAGATTAATGGCATCTTCTTCCGACGCGTTTCCCCTTTTGGTCATTCATGGGTTCATCAGGGAATTCCTTCAATCAGGACCAGAAAAGGAGATCATAAGCCTTAAGGCCCCGTCACACATAACGATATCGCTAGCGAGATCGTTGATGCGTCACGGTTTTCGTGACGCAATAGCGATCTCGCTAGCGATCTAGTTATGTCTGACAGGTAGCAACGATCAGGCCCCTGCTGTGAGATCGCTGATCGTTACAAAGCTTCCTGGACCATTCCTGGGTCGTTACGTGCATCGCTGTATTTGACACCTCATCAACGACCTCGTTAGCGATTCAGAACAGACAAGTAGGCGTGCATATATTGGACTTTTCCGCGCCCCTCGTCCCCGATTGGTGGTTGCTGTGACTCCACTTTGAAGAAATCAAACATCTTTAGCGAGGTAGGTATTGTCTGGGGTCTCAAATGAGTTTCCATTTTTAATTCATTTATAGGACATCTACCAATTATCTGCTATCATTGCTCTTCAGGGAGGGAGGGAGGGCTTGGCTTCTATCTGTATATATATGCTTTTGCATGGGCAGATATTTTAGGGGTCTCGTGCACACACACCCACACAGCATGTTTTCTGACACGCTGTCCTGGCCAAAAGTTTCAGAGTTTTTCACACGCCAATTAACATGAAGCTTAAATCAATAGACTCTGTTGTTTTGGCCTGTTGCACGCTTCACAACTTTCTTCGCTGACGTGATGCAATTACGTACTGTTCGCCTGGCTTCGTGGACTCTGTGGACCTAGCCAATGGGGAAGTGGAGCTCGGTGAATGGGGTGCAAACGATCCTGCAATTGCAGGCCTTCAACCAGTGGGACATGGCAGAAACACCCATGATGCGAAGACCTGCCGCGACAAATACTGCCAGTATTTTAACGGTCCTGGTGCTGTTCCTTGCCAGCATCAGAACCTATAGTGGGCAACTACTCATGTTTCTACACTACTGACATTTCTGTACTGATGTGTCTAATAAACTGTGTGTTCTACTATGCAAAAGCTTTGTTTCTCATTCTTTCAGTAGTAGCAGTAGTTACCGCAGTAAGCAGTCCATATGTGTGTATATATATATATATATATATATATATATATATATACACACACACACATACATATGTATACACATGCGTATACAGATACATACATACATACACGCATATACATTCGTGTACTCGTATGTAAACAGATTCATCCATGTACTCATACATATTTTTAAGTACATAAATATATTGTTATAGCAGAAAATGAGGCCCCTCAAATTCAAAGACCCCATCTAGGCTATATAAATCTGAAAGTTACTTTAGGTCCAAATAACACCAGCCGTGAATGTTCCTTCTTGAATCAATAATGCGTCCTTGCTAGTCATCAGAATGTATCTGATGAAATGTGTCTAATTAAATGTGTCCGAATAAATGTTTCAACACAAGCATAGACATCACAAGAATAGAAACTAGTCTTTGTGTGCTAAAATTGTATAATCAAACCATATATGGTAAATCCGTTTCCTGCCTTCAGAGTGGATATAAACCCATGCTTTGTAATAAAGTTTAGAGCTTGTTTGACACACATCCTGTCCTGTGTCTCAGTCTCTCCGAGCTCGTAATCCAAAGGATAGAAGACTCAAATGCAGTGACTTCAGCTGGCGCCCGAACAGAGACCTTGAGTTAATCTACCCAGGGGAGCTCGACCGGTCCGAGACGTGGGACGAGTGAAGCTCTCTGTTGGTGATATATACAGCGCTGAGGTAAGAATAACTGTTATATTCTACCTAATTATATCACTGCATAGAAGAGACTCCCTCACCCCCGAGCGGTCGGCTCCCCAGGTAATTCACAGATTGTTGTCTGGCTCAGGTCCCTTTGAACCAGTAGAATTCCCTCAGATAAATTGTCAGTCCTGCCTTCTATCCTTTGGAAAAACTTAAGAATGAAAGTATGGATCCGATGATTGTGTTGTGGGTGTGTATCGGGATTGGTGTTTTTGGTCTGTTTTTCCGGTTGGCGTATAAGTCCTGGAAGGTAAGTAGTGGAATGGTTCAGAAACCTTTGTGGCCCATTGTCTAAGTGACCACTGTCTAAGTGACTGAGGAGTCTACTCTAAGTGAGGAGAACCGAAAAAATGAGGAACCAAAATGCCAAGGAAGGCATTATAGCCAAAGACTTAGTGGTACGCAGGGAAGGGAAATAGGCACTGATTGGAATTGACAAAATATTGTGTAAAGCGGGAATGAATGAGAATGGAGAGATGAATGGAGAGAATTGGAAATCCTTCTTTAACTGCTATCATGGATGGCTGAAAGATAAGGGTCTGTTGAAGACAGTGGATGTATGGATGAATGCATGTGCTCATTTTAAAGGAAAAATTGAAGAATTAGGAGATCGACGTTACAGACTGACAAAAACCGGAATGACAGATTTTTCTCTGTCTGCTCCCGACATCACCCAGCTCACCCCCACCCCAGAACCAGAATTCTCAGGAACCCAATTGTTGGGTTTGCCCCAAGTGTGGACAGCAGACATCTGTGTGGCATGTGGAGGACCGAGACCCCACCCAGCTAGTCTATTCCCAATGAGGACGGTAGTTGTGCTAGGAGCACCGGGAGCAGCAGCAGCAGTAGCAGCAGGGGGGGGCGCAGTTGTTCCAGGTCAGGAAGCTCGCACAATGTTAATGTATAGACCATGGAGTCCTTCAGAGCAGTTGGCGTTGATCTCCCAGCTGCCAGACCCATCCCAGTCCCCTATGGGTTTCGCTAGAATGATCACCACCATACAGAATACGTACCATGCCACTAGAATAGATCTGCAAGGGGTAATTAAGGGGAAATTGGCAGATGAAGCTCGGTATGACAGACTGACGGACGAAACTTATAAACAATATGACAATAGAACGGGCCCTGATGTAGCGGAGGCTAATGATGCAGCAGCCGGGGTTCTGTACGTAAAAGTAAAAGCATGTAAAGACAGGCAAGCAGAAAAGCAAGTTACACTAGAAGATAGAGTGCAGGGGAAGGAGGAAGATCCTAAGGATTATTTCTATGCATTAAAGAAAACCTGGTCAGAAATGGGGTTCAACACCGGAAATAAGACTAGTGAGAGGGTATTAGCAAGTGCTTTCATGAATGGACTAAATAAGGAGATTGCAGAGAAGGTAAAAGCAAGTAGACCGGACTGGAGATCAGTGAAGGCAGAAGATTTAGCTAGAATAGCTCAGGGGGCACAGCATGACATAGCGCAGGCAAAAAGAGCTGCCAAAATACACATAGTAGAGACGACCCCCAGAAACAACAGAGGCAGAGGACGGACTGAAGGAGGAGGACAGAAACTGTGTTACGGATGTAAAAAGCCAGGACATTTTAGAAAGGACTGTAGGACCAACCCGTATCCAAATGCTCAGAGTACGGGTCATCCAGCCGACCAAACAACGCCCCCATAGGATGAGGGTAGCTTGCACATGAACCCCCTTCATCTCCTTACCCCCAACTCCCAGTTGCATAGTGCAGGTGAACCTACCAGGGGGACATGAAATCGATTTCCAAGTAGATACGGGGGCCGACAATTCAGTAATTACGCAAGGTGATTGGCCATACACTGACACTGATTTTTCACATCATGTCATTGCCACCCCCTTCAATTCCCCGTCTGTCCTGCTCCCGGTCACTAAGAGAATTCCCCTGCAAATTCAAGGAGCTACTGTACATAGCCAGCTCATGGCATCGCCCCGAGGCCAATGTAATCTATTGGGAAATGATGTGTTGTCCCAATTACAAGCACATATTGAGTATCATCCCGATGGCACTGTCACCATGACCCCAGGTTTAAAACCAAGTACCCTTTGCAAAATTATGTCACTAGATATTGCCAGCATAGAAGAGAAAAATGAGTTTCCCCCGATATTGGAGCATGCTGTACCACATGATTTTTGGGCCTCAGACAAAACAGATGTTGGTAGGTTAAGAGTTCAACCAGTAATGGTAAAATTAAAACCAGGAGCAATTTTGCCTCAACAGAAGTAGTATCCCCTTAGCTCGGCTCAGGAGAATGCCATAGCCCAGCAAGTCCAAAAATGACTACACAGGGGAGTCCTAGTCAAAACCCAGTCCCCTTGCAACACTCCCCTGTTTACAGTAAAGAAAAAGAGCGTGCCAGGACAACCAGCCGCATATAGAATGGTCCATGACCTCCCGTTGGTTAACAAAGCCACAGAACTTCTAACACCAGTTGTGCCCAACCCGCATACTCTTCTGTCACAGATACCTTCTAACTCTCTTTGTTTTTCAGTGGTCGATTTGGCAAATGCATTTTTCAGTGTACCATTACATCCTGACTGCCAGTACTTGTTTGCTTTCACATTCCAGGGTAGTCAATATACATGGACAGTGTTGCCACAGGGTGCCCAGAATTCACCCACAATGTACACTGCAAGTCTGCAGGAAATACTGGAGGGATGGTCTGAACCACATATCGTTGTTTTGCAATATGTCGATGACCTGCTCATTTGTGCCCCCTCCAGGAAACAATGTAATAGTGCAACTATATCGCTTATGATGTTTCTCTATCACGCTGGCTGCAAGGCATCGAAAGATAAGCTTCAATTTTGTAAATCTTCAGTCACCTTTTTGGGACATTGCATTACACCAGGAGCTCGTCATTTAACAAATGCACGCAAACAAGCAGTACAGGCATTCACCGTCCCCATTAATGTTGCAGCCCTCAGAACTTTTCTTGGACTTGTTTCCTATTGCAGACAGTGGATTCATGCCGTCTCTATTTTGATGCAGCCCCTCTATGACTGTCTTACCCCAACACCTTTTGTACTAACACCAGAGGCAATAGACTGTTTTTGTTCTCTCAAAAACCGTATTTTGGCTGCTCCAGCTTTGGGTACCCCTAACTATGAGCTCCCATTTACTCTGTACCTTCATGAACAAGCTGGACAAGCAGCAGGAGTTTTAACTCAAACACACGGTGATAATCAGAGACCTGTTGCCTATTTTAGTGGCAGATTAGACGCGGTAGCCAGAGGTGCACCATCCTGCGTACGTGCTCTGCATGCTGTTGGACTATTACTCCATAAATCCGCAGACATTGTTCTTGACCACCCGCTCACCGTTCTAACACCTCATGATGTCTACACTATATTGAACCAAGTGCAACCCGCTCACTTCTCAGCAGCACGTTATCTTAGGTTACAATGTGCACTGTTAATGCCTCCCAATGTTTCTTTACAGAGGTGTACTACCCTGAATCCAGCAACTTTGTTACCTCTCTCGGATCTAAAGGAGGGGTCAGGTACTGTGCTTTATAAGGAAGATCCAAGAGAGGATGTTCCTCATGACTGTGTACAAATGATGGCACAAGAAACGGCAGGTTTACCTACTGTATTTGAACATGAATTACAAAATGCAGATTTTGAATTTTTTGTAGATGGATCCCGTCATCAGGACGATTCAGGTACTTTCCATACTGGATATGCAGTTGTCTCCCTCAATGCAGTAATCAAGGCAGAACCAATGCTCCCACACCAAATCGGCTCAAGAAGCTGAATTTAGGGCCCTAACCGAGGCCTGTAAACTAGCGGAAGATAGTATTGTTAACATTTACACAGATTCTAGGTACGCATTCGGTATATCGCATGATTTTGGTCCAATATGGAAGTCAAGAGGTTTCCTGACGGCAGCAGGACACCCCATTAAGAATGCTGATGCGGTCCAGCAGTTAATTGATGCACTACAACTACCCAAAAAGGTAGCTGTCATAAAGGTTAGAGCACATACCAGATGCACCGACCAGGTAAGCAGAGGTAATGCGATGGCAGATGCAGCGGCAAAAACAGCAGCCTGTAAGCCGCAACAAGGGTCAACAGTACGTCAGTTAAGTGCTCCTAAAAACCCATTTGTGTCGGAGGACATCTTATCCCAAATGCAGGCTCAGGCTCAAAAGGAGGAGGTTGATAAGTGGTTAAAGGAAGGTGCATGCCTGAATGAAGCAAATGGGGTATGGGGGAAAGGGACACGACGATGCCTTCCAAGGGCACTGTACCCAGCAGCTGCCCAGATGCTACATGGGCCGACACACCAATCTAAAACAGCTGTAATGAGTGTGATGCAGAAACCAGGATTCTCCACCTGTATAGAAAACCTGGTACAAGGGTGCATGATATGTGCTACACATAATCAGGGTAGAGTAGTTAAAACACCACCCAAACACACCCCCCGGCCCCTCTATCCATTCCAGAGACTGCAAATTGATTATATTCAGCTGCCAAAGTCAGGATCATGGGAATATGTGTTGGTCTGTATTGATTTGTTCTCAGGATGGCCAGAGGCTTTCCCGATTGCCAAAGCCACGGCTGCGGCAACCACAAAGAAACTGCTTGCGGAGGTGGTCTGCAGGTATGGGGTACCAGAGGTAATTGAGAGTGACAGAGGTACACACTTCACAGGTGAAATAATGAATGAAGTCATGTCAGCTCTAGGAATTCAACAAGCATTCCACACCCCATATCACCCGCAAAATAGTGGTAAAGTGGAAAGACTGAATGGGACATTGAAATTAAAAATTCAGAAAGCCATGGCTGAGACAGGAAAACCATGGCCGGACTGTTTACCGCTTGCTCTGTTTTCAGTAAGATATACGCCTAATAGAAAGACTGGACTCTCTCCATATGAGATATTGTTTGGCAACGTACCCAGCCTAGGGTGTTTCTATCCGCAAGCATTAGAAATGAATAACCATGTGCTAAGTTCCTACGTGAGGGCTTTACACAAAAAGATTAAGCAAGTACATGATAATGTCTTCAGTTCTCTTCCAGATCCAGATCAAGACTCTAGCAGCCATACGCTGCAACCTGGAGACTGGGTGGTTATAAAAAGACACGTGAGGAAAAGCCTAGATCCACGGTTTGACGGACCCTTTCAAGTTCTGCTGACCACAAGCACAGCCGTTAAGCTAGAGGGAAAAGAGACCTGGATCCACGTGTCCCATTGCAAAAAGATACTAGGAGAACCAGCGGACAAAGAATGAAGACATTGTTTATATTTACCTGCATCCTTGCGACCACAGGTGCATGGACTAGGTTGAGCACCACAGATGGAGACGATTCATTAAACACCATCTTGCTCTAATCGATGGACTAAAGGAGCAAAACCAGACAATTGCTAATTGTTGGATATGTACACATGCCCCTGTGACATCCACTAGCATACCCTTTCTCGCTGTCCCAGTCTCATGGGAAGAGATAAACTTTTAGGTGAACTGTTCAGATACTTGGGCCAATAATGCCACACAGAGACTGTGGAATACCACTGTTGGGATTACCGTAGTAGGATGGACAAAATTTCCCTGGTGGCAAGGGAACCTGACGGGTCAAATAATTCCCAGGTTGTATATAGCATTTAAAGGAAGGGAGTGGGTACCCAGAAACGAAACAAAAATTACTGATCTAGGGAAAATACCTGAACAAGGATTGAAAATAAGTTTTAATGCCACTTCAGGAAGCAGTGATGCCTTTAAACCTTCCCTGTTGGAAAGATATTTACACACTTCTAATTGGGTGAATAATGTCTATTTTAAAACCTTTCTAAATCCCGTTAATTGGTTTAAAGGTATCGGTGGGTGGTTGGCTGGTATAGTGAAAGCTATTTTACAGGTTTTGCTAATGTGTCTTGCGGTTTATTTGGTTTTTAAGCTGTTTCTAAAGTGTATTCAGCGGTGTACTAAAAGAAAATATAGAGAAACATATTGATAAATGAAGGAACAAAAGGATGGAATGTTATAGCAGAAGATGAGGCCCCTCAAATTCAAAGACCCCATCTATGCTATATAAGTCTGAAAGTTACTTTAGGTCCAAATAACACCAGCCATGAATGTTCCTTCTTGAATCAATAATGCGTCCTTGCTAGTCATCAGAATGTATCTGATGAAATGTGTCTAATTAAATGTGTCCGAATAAATGTTTCAACACAAGCATAGACATCACAAGAATAGAAACTAGTCTTTGTGTGCTAAAATTGTATAATCAAAGCATATATGGTAAATCCGTTTCCTGCCTTCAGAGTGGATATAAACCCATGCTTTGTAATAAAGTTTAGAGCTTGTTTGACACACATCCTGTCCTGTGTCTCAGTCTCTCCGAGCTTGTAATCCAAAGGATAGAAGACTCAAATGCAGTGACCTCAGCATACACACACACACTCATATACACATACGTATACAGATAACTATATATATACACATACATACTCTCAAACATACAGCTATGCATACACATAAATGGCCATTTACATCTCTATATATATATATATATTCATATAAATATATGGACATCCATACATCTGTACAGAAACAATGCACACACCAGTGTTCCCGTCTGACATGAGACGCAGTAGCGATCCCGTCTGGTGGGCGATCTTGTGTTAAACCAAGGCCGCCCAATCAGAACGCAGTAGCGTCCACCAATTGGAGATGAGGGGGCGCGGAAAAGTAATTTTATGCACGCCTTTGTGACACAGTACAGTCCCTATCAAGGTGTGGATCGTTGTAATAGCTGCTGTGTGAAAGCGTCCCAACGACCGCCGAGATCGTTAGTTAGATCGCTGGGGCGGCCAAAATCGTTGGGAAGTTCTGCATGTTTGACAGCTCCCCAGCGATCACGAAACCGTGACGTACTAACGATCTCGCTAGCGATCTCGTTATGTGTGACGGGGCCTTTACTGCAATGAAGATAACAGCTCACAGGCCAAGGCAATATGTCCCCACATAGCCCCTACATACAGCATGAGTCCACACACCGCCCCTACATACAGTATGAGCCCTCACATAGCTTTCAGCCTATAAGCATGCCATGGCACTTTGACTGACAGCTCCCAGTGCAGTACATCATCAATGGTTCCTGGGATGAATAAAATCCACCCCCCCCACCCCCCCATGAGCTGCACTTTCAGTACAGCTGTCTGACCCCTTTCTAACACCCTGCAGATTAACCCTACATCTGTAGGTTAGTAGCGTTATCCAACATGAGAGATTCCCTTTAAAGGGGTTTTCCACAACTCAGACAACCCCATCTCAATCTGTTTGTTACCCCCTTGGAAAACAGCAGCATGTATACTTACTGCCGATGCCATACCAGCAGCACCGTTGGTACGGAACCAGTGGTGAGTATAAGTGCTGTTATTTTCCAGGGGAAAACACACCGATGGAGATTGGGTTGTCTGAGTAGCGGAAAACCCCTTTAAAAGGAGTTAACAGCAGCCGGTGGAGCGCAGCTCCACTCGTGGCTGCGAGAAACAGATCCTGGCTGTAACTGCGCCCTGGTACTGACAGCCCACTCAGCATTGGAGCCGGCTGTCAGTCAGTGAAGGGGCACAGTTACAGCTGCCGATCACTATGCACTGAGCAGTTACTGAACCCGCCTAGCGGCATCTCTATGACTGAAAGCCTGAGACTGCTGAGGAGGATTAAAGTTGATTTCCTCCAGGCAGCTGGGCTCTAAGCGCTCGCTCCCACTTGTGATTAAATCGGACGAATGCAATCCGATACCAAAAAATTGGATTGCATTCAGTCCAATGTTAATCAATGATTCTGTGCTCATATGTGTTTTTTTTTTTTCCAGCTCTAATCAGATCAAGATCAGACTGAAAAAAACCCGCAGCATGCTGCGATTGAATGCGAAATTTGGATCGCACTCACCCATAAAAGTCTATGGGTACGTGTGAAACATCGCACTGCACTCAGATATCACACGAGTGCAGTGCAATTCCCCCAGATGCCAGCAACAGAGGAGATGGAGAAATTACTTTCTCCGTCTTCTCTGCTGTGATTCTCTCATACAAGAGGATCAGAGCACGGAGCACTGACACTCGGCTCAGGCTCGCAGCAGAGCAGGAGCAGAGTGTCATTAGCTTATCGCATCGGATGCCATACGCTAATGTGTCTGTAGCCTAAGTGGTGGCCGCATGATTTCAGAACGCTATTAGCCTGCAGATTAACCCTATATCTGCAGGTTAATAGCGTATATTTTACTAGACAGTTTCCCTTTAAAGGACTTCTCGTTTCCTAACATTAGTCCGCAGTCACTCATGAAACAGTGGCAGTAGTATATTTGTGTAGGAGAATTTGCAGTGACGCTCTGTATCTAAGGGCAAGCGGCCTTTTATGGTACGTGCCCACAATCCGTGATAGCAGCGTTTTGGACACAGCTCACCTGCGCTGCGTCCAAAATGCTGCATTCTACATTACAAGCACAGAGGATGGGATTTATAGAAATCCCATGCCCTTTGTGCTTTTATTGACCGCTGCTTAAACTCACCGCCAGCGTGGTTTTACGAGCCACAGCATGTCAATTATCTGCAGCGGAGACGCTAGTCTCCGCAACAGAAGTTTCCCCGATAGAATGTGTAGGGTGCCGTAATTCCACATGTGTTCAATGAACACAAGCGGATTTACTTGCGTGATCGGACACCACGAAAATACGCTGTGTCCAAAGCAGTACTCTTATTGTTGTGTATAAAATGTGGGGGTTGGGTGTATACTGAAAATACATGGGGCAAATGCCACTGCACACTATGTGCCTTGGAAATTTTGCTTCTATCATACATATAAATGCATAATGCAAGAAAAATTTCCAAAGTAGGGGGGCACATTTACCCCATGTAGTCTCAGTATACTCCCATCCCCCACATTATAAAAATGAAACTAATGACCCCCCTGCACTTTTACACAGAACGCTGCTGCTTGCTACCACTGCCTGTCTGCCACATGGCCCACATTATACATACTTTAAATAGTGGCAGACGAGCAGCAGCTACAGGAGGAGCAAAGGAGGAGGGAGACCAGGAGGAGCAGGAGCGGCAGCTTGTCTCCAGTCTTCAGGCGCGGGAGTCGGCAGAGCCACCATCAACACAAGCAGCTCTTTGGTAGGCGTGGCTTCAGCCGCAGCGCCCGCGCTCTGTATGCGGGGTAGGTCCTGCCAGACGTCATGCTGCAGGGCGGGCCCAGCATAAAGGAACTGCGGCCGCGGCGATTACAATATATACGGATTATAATAGGGGCAATTAGTTCTCGGACCATGGGCTCCCCCGAAGCCTCGGGCGATAGCCCAGATTGCCCTCATTATAATCCGCCTATGGGCATGATGTACATGTGACATCACCCCAGACCAGCTAATCAAAAGAAGAGTCGCGAATGCCGAAAGATACGATAGACTGTTCACAGGTCTTTCATCTGACAGCCACATAATACTGACCTGGCTGCGGAAACAAGTACTGAAAATCGATTCACACCATCACTAATACTTGTTCAGAAATTATATAAGAGTGGTTACAGAGTACATTTCTTGCCTGATACTGATACTGTAACTATGTGAATAAACCTATGACCAAGATATGTTAGTTCAAAAAAATGGTCTATGCTGATTTGTCCATGTTCTAATACTGTTGCTGAAATAAAGTAAACTATAAGTGCTGGTGAGTGTTGTAGTTTCTTTACTTACTTTTAGGGCTCTTTCACACGTCCAGATATTTCCGGTACTGGAAAAAACAGTACCGGAGATATCAGTGTCCGTGTGTACCTGTGTGGCATATGTGTGGCAACCGTGTGCCACATCAGAATCACAAGTACCGGCGCCTGGAAATCAGTGTTACAGTTATCACTGTTACCAAATGCCGGGTGCTGAAGGAATCTCTCATCATTGTCCTCTGCTTGCGCTGCGATCAGCGCGAGGAAGGGACAATACTGAGAGTAGTATTCTGCTGCCACTGTCTCCAAAAAGTGTAAAAATAATAAAATAGAAAAATCATTATACTCACATGGCTTGAGGCGACCGCACACTCAGGAGCAGAGGAGAATGTCTCACTGCAGAGAGAGGGTCCCCTGCACTGAGCTCAGTGAGTGAAAGGACACCGCTTAGTGAGCTCAGCGCAGTTCAGGGGCCCGCTCACTGCAGCAATCATTCTTCTCTGCTTCTCAGCGTGTTCAGTCGCCTCAAGGCAGATGAGTATAATGATTTTATTTTATTCTTATTTTTACACTTTTTGAAGACAGCAAGAGCAGAATACTACTCTCAACAATGACCCCTGCTGCTGCTGATTGCAGCGCAAGCAGTGGACAATGATGAGAGATTCCTTCAGCACCTGGCGCATGGGAACAGCGCTTACAGTACCGTTGATTCCCAGGCACTGGTGCGTGTCACACTGATGACAAAAGGATGTCATCCGTGTGCACGTGTGTTGGACGTTTCGCGGCCCGTGCGGCGTGTAAAAAAACGGAAATGTCAGCGTGTTTTGCCCACGGACACACGGTCCGTGGAAACACACTGACATGTGCGTAGACCCATTCATTTGAATGGGTCTACAAGTGTATGTGTGAAAACTATCACCACTTGTACTGGAGACACTGACGTGTGAAAGAGCCATTACTGTAATTGAAGACTTTATGTGGTCAAGAATTCGCACTCCTGGTCTATTCATTGTCTATGGGACTACTGGATATAAGATAAGTATCACACTCTATTGCCCCAATACATCAAGACAACAGATTCTCCTGATTTTTTTAAGAGTCCCACACCTGATAATTAGGCGAGTTGTGGTGTCACACCCCTTTTCTGCCCATTTTGGCAGGCATGAGAGAAACTCGAGAGAAACAGCAAAAGTTGAGACATTTTTGTGCAATCTCAAGTTGGGCAAAAAAAAAAGTATATACATCAAAGTGTTTTACGACAGAATTCTAGTGAAAACACTTTGATGAATCAGGGCCTATATTTCTCCCAGGCCCAAAGAGAATGAATGCAGCAGCTGGGCACATGTAATCGACCAAAGTGCTATTTAAAGAGGGAACAAAAGTCATTATCAATGAGAGGTCCCAGCAGTTGGACCAAAAGTGATCTAAACATTTATCCTATAAATAAGTGATATCTGACTATAATTGTGAGACCTATCAGTAAGGACAGCATGATCCAGTTAACGGGATAACTTTTCTCGTATGAAGCTGCTGTAAACATACAACAGGCCAGCGCTGATGCAGAACTTTCTGAACATTCATTAGTGTCAGAAATATTTATTATTATCTGTGAAGCTTTTAGAAAAGTAAATGTCAAAATTAATGACAGCTCTAGCACAGCACCAAAATCTGTCCACAGGATAGTAAATAATAAAACTTTGCTCTACTATTTGCTAAATACAATCACACTTAATTTTCTATTTGCAGCTGACATTATGAAGCTGTCTGAGATTCCAGTTCCTTGGACACTGTAGTGGTTTCCCAGTAATTACTTCCATGACTAGTGATGAGATACACCCATTGGCCATATTTATCCCTCATCTGTAACATTTATGTCAAGCACATGAAGCAATTAGTTCCCTATAAAGACATCCACTGCTTTTATAGCTCTTCTGCATGGAAGCCAACCTCCACCAATGCCGTACTAAATCTCAATCCCTTTCTTCTTTATAACGCTTTATTATATTAGATAAAGAATAACAATTAAAAAAAAAATGTAGTTGTAATCTCACTGACATAATTATTGGCATATTTAGATGCAATGCAGAACACATAATGAGGTAGCAGTTCTGCAAGGAATGGGACTTCATATCTTCCTAAAATTATATTGGAATGTCAGGTTGTGGTGCATAGACCTCGACCTTTAAACCACACCTGTCAGCAGAATTGTGCTTAGTAAACCACATACACTGCCAGGCGGGCGCCGTTATAGTGAGTAAAATGATACCTTTGTTGATGAAATCCATCCAGTGGTTCTTTTATAATCTTTACTTAGATTTCTGACATAATGATATTCATGTGCTCTGGCGCTCTCATTATGTATTAATGTATGCCTATCTCTGCCTTGTGACAGGTCACTGTGCTTTCAGTGACCTGCCTACTATTTTAAATACTGACTGTGTAATTTTTGTGTCATATTGAAATTTGCATTCTCCCAAAATGGCCGTGACGGCCAGTGAATGCGCGGTAGCATCTCTCATTTGCCGAGGGATGCTACTGCGCACACGCCGGTGCCATTTTGCTTTTGGAGAGAGAATTTGGGTGTAGCAACATGGCGACGCGCATGCGCAGTAGCATCTCTCGGTTCCCGAGAAATGCTACTGCGCAAGAGTGGGCGGCAGGGACCATATTGCTGTAGGCAAATTTTTTTTCCTCTAGCAAAATGGCACAATATGGCCCCCGCCGCCCGCGCTTGCACAGTAGCATTTCTCGGTTGCCAACAGATGCTACTGCGCATGCGTGGCACCATATTGCAAGAGGAAAAAGAAATTTGCCTGCAGCAATATGGCCCCTGCCGCCCGCGCAGTAGGGGGCCATATTGCTGTTGCTGAGAGATGCTACTGCGCATGCGCGACGCCATATTGCTACACCCAAATTATTTTTCCAGAAGCAAAATGGCGCCCACGCAGTAGCATCTCTCGGTAAACGAGAGATGCTACTGCACATGAGCTGGCCGCCACGGCCATTTTGGGGGAAATTAAATTTCAATATGACACACAAATTACACAGTCAGTATTTAAAATAGTAGGCAGGTCACTGAAAGCACAGTGATCTGCCACAAAGCACAGATAGGCATACGTGAATACATAATGAGAGCACCAGAGGACATGCATATCATTATGTCAGAAATGAAAATAAAGATTGTAAAAGAACCACTGGACGGATTTCATCAACAAAAGTATCATTTTACTCAGTATAACGGCGCCCACCTGACAGTGTATGTGGTATACTAAGCACAATCCTGCTGACAGGTGCGCTTTAAAGAACTGTGCGCTCCTGCGTAATTTTTATAACCAGCAGAGGGAAAGCCGACCGCTGGGGGCTGATATTAGTAGCCGCGGAAGGAACCATTAGCCAAAAATGTTCCCTGGCTATTAATATCAGCCCACAGCTGTTTGTTTAGCCTTTATTGTTTAGATTACAGGGGGACCCCAGAAAAAAATTGACGTGGGGTCCCTCTATAAAATCTAGCCAGCAAAGGCTAAACTAGACAGCTGTGGGCTGATATTAATAGCCAGGGAAGGGTCCATGGATACTAGCCCCCTCCGTGGCTATTAATATCACCCCTCAGCAGTCCCAGAAATGGCGCATCCATAAGATGCGCCAAATCTGGTGCTTAGCCTGGCTCTTCCACACTGCCCTGTAGCGGTGGCAGGGGGTAATGGGGTTGGGGTTCACGTCAGCCTTGTATTGGCGGCTGATGTGAAGCCCAGGTTAGTAATGGAGGGCATCTATAAGACGCCCCCATTACTAACTGCGTGGTAAAATGGTCGCCGCTTTTTCAATAAAAGACACGGCCAGAATAAAGTATTTTAATGAAATAAAACACACACGGTTCTACAATTTTTTTTATTACCCGCCTCCGCGAAGCCCTCGATCTCCTAAAAAAACAAAGGATATTCCTCACCTGTCCGCCGTCAACGACGTAGTCCACGATTACGACTGTCCCACGACGATCCCGATCATTTCTACAGCTGTGACATCAGAAATCACTGATGTTACAGCTGTAGAATACAGAACTGTATACTGACAGGGGTATAAAATCACCTGTCAGTATACAGTGCTGCAGGGGGTACTGGGGTTCATCAGCTGAAGATCAGCTGATGAGCCCCGATGAGCTAGAGACCGTGGGAACATTCTTGTGAATGTTTCCATGCTAAGCATCAGCTGATTGGTCATGAGACCGATCAGCTGATTACCGGGTTCAGCAATCAGCTGATGGTCACGTGACCATCAGCTGATTGCTGCCGGCACTGATCACCTGATGGTCACGCGAACATCAGCTGATTGGTGACGTCAGCACAGGTCCTGGAAGTACACTGCGGGGCGCAAACCGCGCCCTGCAGTGTACCACGAGCCGCCGAAGAGGAAGCATCGCCGAGGAGAGCACCGGGGGCTGCCGGACAGGTGAGTATAAAGGTTTTTTTTTTTTTTAATTTCCACTTTTTCATTCTTTTTTTTACTGGCGCTGGCACGCGGGCTGGGAGGAGCTGCTGCTTCTCCCATTCACACTGCTCCAGCTGTTATCAGCCAGAGCAGCGGTCAGCCGAGAGGAGCAGCAGTCTCCTCTCCTGACCCGGGTACCAGCCGCGGCGTGATTTTGCGCCTATTGTTTTACATTGAATCGCAGCAAATCTGCATGTATAGATATAATACATGCGGGTTTGCTGCGATTCAATGCAAGTCAATGGGCGCGATTGGTTGTGCTGCGGTTTGTGCCACAATGATAATCCGCAGCGGAAATTTCCGCATCATGTGAGCAGCACATGCGGATCATCATTGCTCTACATGGCAGACCTATTACGAAGCGTTTTTAATTCGTTTCGCGGCGGAAAAAGCACCGTGGAAACACATTAAAACCGCATTGTGTGAACTCAGCCTTAGCAAACAACAGCATGCACTTTGACAAGTGATGCACCCCTGAATTCTGTGGTTCAGCCTCTATCTCCTGCTGTCTTCAGATTACATAGCAAAAACCTGCTGACAGATTCCCTTTTAGAGATTGGGAGCTTTCCTACAGATCACAGCAGTGGCTGCTACACATTGCGTGCAGCTGTGTTGTTCATCTCCATACAACTGAATTGAGTGAGGTCATGCACAGCTAGTTGAAATGTGGCCAGAAGTATGCAAATTGCATACTTGTGGTCGTGTGACTGCTCGGTCTTGCTGCAGAATCTTGACAGCTTGTTGTGTGCTCATTTTGAGGATTCAGAAGTCTGGAGTCACATAGAGTGAGTGCAGATTTTTACCAAAAGACTGGAGGACCCCTTTAATACTGCCATACACATTAGACTAATGTCGGCCAAGAGTCCAATGTGCATAGGGACCTCCGACAGATGATTGTCTGGAGAGATAGGGATCCGGTATGAATGATTTCTGACTGCTGATATTTTTGTTCTTTCAGATATAAGCCGCAGCCAGAAGAACCTCTCATAGAAAACACAGGAGCACTCGGCAGAGCGAGTGCTCCTGAGTATGGGAGAGTCAAACGAGATGGCTGCCAGCAGAAACATTGTTAGGCCAACAGTTATCTAAAATGTATGGGTGGGCTTTAGCAAACCCAAATCAGCTCTGCAGTGCAGATAGGAAATTGAATTTACCCAGTGACTGGCGTTAATGTGCCAGCCCTAGTTACAGGGAAAATCAGCAGTATAAAAATGCATTGAAATATTGAAACACCTCCCAAAGAGGAACATTGTATGAAATAAATGAAGACAAAATTAAAGGGGTTGTTCACTACTAGGACAACTCCTTCTCGATCTGAATGTTTGCCCCTGTGAAAATAAAAATACTTATACTCACCTTCAGTGCTGTTCCAGCGGGGCTCACGTGAGGCTGTTATGACACGGGAGCCTGGCAACCAATCAGTGCTGGCGTCACTTTACCCGCCTTCAGACATATACATAATCAGGAAGTGAGAGCTGTAGCTGCTGACTTTCTCTTGATTACTTATATGTCTGAAGGCGGGAAAAGTGACGCCAGCACTGATTGGTTGCCAGGCTTCCGTGTCAAAACAACTTCAGGTGAGCCCCAGGGACGCAAGTGCTGACACCGGTGGAATGGCGGCGGCACCAGAGGGGAGTATTAAGGTATGTGCACACGTAGAGTAATTGATTGAAGAAGTTTCTGCAACGTTTCTGCATCTCTTGGCAGGAAAATGCAGCCTCAAAAACATTGCATTTTGCCTGAGTTTTTTCAGTGCATTCAATGGGTGAAAAACACAAGCAAAAACGCACAGATAATTGACATGCTGCAGATTATTTTCTGCACCAAATCTGCAAGTCAAAAATACTCAACGTGTGCATGACACTTGAGGTTTCTCATTTACTTCGCTAGTATCAAGTTTTGCCACAAATCCGCGCAGACAAAAACACACCAAATCTGCAACGTGTGCACACAGCCTAAGGGTAAGTGCACCGGTCAAAAATGGCTGCGGATTGGACGCAGCGCACTTGCGCTGTGTGCAATCCTCAACGGCCAGATGTTAGAGCGTAGTGGATGGGATTTCAAGAAATACCATGTCCACTATGCATCTCCATGCACCTGAGGATCACCTGCGGACACAGATATGTAGCGCGTCTTCACAGACAGCAGCATGTCAATTTCTCTTGCGGAGACAAATGTATATGTGCAATGTATAGGATGCGGTGAATCCGCATGGTTCAATAAACACATGCGGATTCACCTGCGTGCAGCGCTTTGGACGCAGCATAAAAGTATACTGCGTTCAAAGCGCTGACAGAAAGGATCGTGTGCACATACCTTTAGTGTTTTCATTTTCATGGGGACAAACATTCAGATTGAGAAGGGGTTGTCCTTGGACAACCCTTTTAAAAAATGAAAGCCACTGCTAGCCCCACCCCGACAGAATAAAAACATTTAAATATAATTGTTAGGCAAGGGGAACACAGTTTAAAGTATGATTTAGTAGTAGTAAAGCAAAACTAAAATACCAGAAAGACAGACTCGTATTTCCATTTTGTATTTACCTTTTCCCCAATATCGCAAAAAATATAAAAATGATAATAGTAAAATAAAGATTAAGCCTAATGTATCAGGAAAAAATTAAGCAAACATAATTGTAATATCTGTACAAAAGAAAAAACTCAGTGCTTAAAACTGCATATAAGAAGACAAAAAAAACCTTGAAAAGGTAACTGGTCAGGACTGGGGGACACAGCAGGTCAAGCAGAGTAACCAAAGACAAAACCTACAGCCAGGCTCATGGAAAGGGGTCGTTTCCATGGAAACGCCACCACTTTGAGGATTCCATCTCGGACTGGCCATACTGACAGTCACCATAGCATTTAGCCTGCGGTGCTCAGTCGTTATCATGGCAGGATTATTCGGCACTTCCTGTAGATCAGTATCATCCGCTTCTCTGGAAGAGGGAGGAGATAAAAATAATACAATACCGCCATTGGACGTTCAGCCCGCCAATCACGCTACTTCAATAGAAGCTTTATTCCTATTGGTTCCTCACCTGGTTTAGCTCCGCCTTGAATTTGCCTTTGGGGATCTGCGTGACTTGGAGCTAAGAGTGAGCGCGAGCGGAGTGTGAGGAGAAAGCGCGGGAAATGGTCACGTCTCCTTCCTCTGCCTCCCGCTGTTGTCTCAGGCGCTGCCATCATCCCTCCCTGTGAGCGGCCGAGTTACGTGTCCGCTCTTATTGCCGTGCAGTGTATGTAATACATCACATTAATAGAAGTACGTATTTTAGGGAGGTGCTGCTTGCCTGTCATACTCTGACGGTTATAGAACATTTCTGGTAAAAGAGAAGTGGTGTCATATAATTCTATGAGGAGAAGAGACAGCAACCATCTATGTGCAGCGGCTCTTTAGCCACAGAATGCCCTATAGTGGTAAAATCAGTAGGTGCACCTTCTAATTTTTACAGCCCTCCCACTCCCCCCCAAAATTCTGCCTCCTATAGCGCCTCCGCCAGGGCAGCTCAGGTGTATGCGGTCTCTTCATCTCTTTCCATTATTCCTCTTCTACCAAGAGCCGTACGTTTTTAATCTTGTGGCTGCCGGAGTTGTATGAGGGCTCTTTATTGCTGTCGTTTTTTAACCTTACCGTTTTAGGGTTCAGTCAATTTCATATCTTTTTCTTTATTTTATTTTTTAGTGAGAAGTAACAAAAAAACAACAGCAATTTGTCCATTTTGATTCTTTTTTTCTATTTCCCCGTGTAGGATATGTATTACATTTTATTAGTTCAGACACGCAGCAAATATCAGTTATGTCACTTTATTTTTTAGAATTTACATTCTGGGAAAAGGAGCGTTGATAAAAACTTTTTTTTATTAAAGGGGTTATCTTGAACTTAGGGTTTTTCAGCTGTGGGGCCAGGGCCGCCATCAGGGTTTTACTGCCCTTACTAGCGTATGGGGCCCGTTGAGCTGTGGGGCCTGGACAGGGCTCCCCCTCTGCTCACCGGTCCCCAGTGAACTGAAGTTCGCAGGTTCACTTAAAATCTATTGCCGTGCGGGAATCTTCTCGCACTGCAATAATAACCACCAGCCAATCACAGGCCGGCAGCTGACGACAGCGCGCATGTCGCTGGCGTATGACGTCATTGCTCACCTGTGAATGGCTGGAGTACTTGCCTCAGATCAAAGAAGGAGAGTCGCCGCTGGACTGGCGGCAAGGTAGGGAGAAACTTTTCTTTTTGTTTCGTGTTTTTACATTTTTTGTAAAGCCACACCTTGGGGTCACAATGGAGACATGGGGGAAGCATGGAAGATGGCATAGGGGCACAATGGAGACATGGCGGTAGCATGGGAGACGGCATGGGGGCAGGCACAATGGAGACATGTGGGCAGCATGGGAGATGACATGGCACAATGGAGACATGGCAGCAGCATGGGAGATGACCTGAGGGCCCGATGGAGACATGGGAATGGCACGGGGGCAGGCACAGTGGAGACATGGGGGCAGCATGGGAGATGACATGGGGGCACAATAAAGACATGAGGGCAGCATGGGAGACGACATGGGGGCCAGGGTGGGAGACGACAATGGGGCCAGGATGGAGACGTATGGGGCCAGGATGGGAGAACATATGAGGGCAGCATGAAGATATGTGGGGTCCAGAATGTGCTCTGGAAACTGCTCTAGATAACTTATTTTCTGCAGAGACGAGTCCTGGCTGGAAGAAGTGATGGCGGTCTGTGCTGGATGAACAAGAAATATGAAGATGAAAGACTCCAACTAAAGACATCAGCGGTGAGTCAGTGTATTTACCTGTACACTGACACTATACATTACATACTATACACAGGGCTCCTGTGTATAATGTCACTGGTGATCCCTGTATTACCTGTACAATGACACTATACACTGTATACTATGTACATGGCACTTGTGGTAATATTAGTAGTGTGTTTTTTTTATTAATGATCAGTATTGTAGTATTCAGTCACTATGTTATGGTAATATGTGGTCTAGTCATGGTGTGACAATATTTGTCCCTTGTATGTGGTATTAGTCGGTCACTATGTGGTGGTAATATGTGGTCTAGTCATGGTTTGGCGGTATTCCTTTTATGTGGTATTATTCCTGTCACTATGTGGTGGTAACGTGATCTGGTCATGGTGTGGCTTTATTTATCTTTTGTATGTCATATTATTCAGTTACTATGTGGTGGTAAAATGTGGTCTAGTCATGGTGTGATGGTACTTGTTCCTGGTATGTGGTATTATTCTGTCCCTTGTATGTGGTATTATTGGACATTTAAAAAAAATGTATGTGACACATTCCCATAAAGAAAAATTATCTACAAAGAGTATTGGGTATTATAAGAAATGTTTAATAGGCTAGAGTAGAGTAAGGCCTGGCCAGAAGAGTCTCCTTGTTGTGGTGGCGGCTTAAAATCTCTTTTGGCCAAAAGAAAAGCTGATGGCTATGTATGGGATATGGTTCAATGGGAACTGTTAATGTGTGATTGGTGAGTGTCAGGGATTCCACAGTGATGACATCGGGGAGACCACACAATATCTCACCATTGCCCTCACTCTGTCAGGATTTCGTCAAGGACCCGCGAGCACACGGTCCCCACTACTCCTTACGTAGCTATCAGCAAGCGACCAGTAAGCGTATGGCGTCACACCTCCGGATTCCAACTCATGTGTAATGCACACGCCCGGGCTGAGCGGCGTGTGCGTGTGATTGCAGTGATTCCACTGTACTGTACCGGAGAGTGCCTGGAGGGGCGTAACTAAGTGTCTGCCCGATCCGACCAAGATCGCACGACGGCATACGACGCCAGTGCACCAGGGAGGAACCGAGCAGAGGTACCAGGGTCTACTCCAGGTCAGACTCCGGACACGGCTGTTGGCCCACACCGGGGAATACAGGAACTGGAAGGTTTAGGCTGGCACACTGGTATGCAGACGGGGAGGTACTAGCAGGTACAACAGGTTGGAGCACAGAGAGGATAGAACCCAGTACAGACTGGGACTTCTGGAACAGAACCGCAGAAGCGGTATACAAACACAGCAGGTTGAGAGCAAGATGAGGCCGCCAGGAGCGGAGCAAAGAGTCAGAGCAGAGCGAGGCTGCCGGAGCAGCGAGCAAAGGGTCTGAGCAGAGCGAGACTGCCGGAGCAGCGAGCAAAGGGTAAGAGCAGGGTAGGACTGCCGGAGCAGTGAGCAAGAGGAAACAGCGAGACTGCCGGAGCAGCGAGCAAAGGGTCAGAGCAAACTACCGGAGCAGCAATCTAGAGGGAGCAGGGCGAGACTGCCGGAGCAGCGAGCAAGAGGGAGCAGGGCGAGGCTGCCGGAGCAGCGAGCAAAGGGTCAGAGCAGAGTAGGACTGCCGGAGCAGTGAGCAAAGGGTCAGAGCAGACTGCCAGGGCAGCGAGCAAAGGGGAGAGAGCAGAACGAGACTGCTGGAGCAGTGAGAAAGAAGGAGCAGAGCGAGACTGCTGGAGCAGTGAGAAAGAAGGAGCAGAGCGAGACTGCTGGAGCAGTGAGAAAGAAGGAGCAGAGCGAGACTGCTGGAGCAGTGAGAAAGAAGGAGCAGAGCGAGACTGCTGGAGCAGTGAGAAAGAAGGAGCAGAGCGAGACTGCCGGAGCAGCGAGCAAAGGGTAAGAGCAGGGTAGGACTGCCGGAGCAGTGAGCAAGAGGAAACAGAGCGAGACTGCCGGAGCAGTGAGCAAAGGGTCAGAGCAAACTACCGGAGCAGCGAGCAAGAGGGAGCAGGGCGAGACTGCCGGAGCAGCGAGCAAGAGGGAGCAGGGCGAGGCTGCCGGAGCAGTGAGCAAAGGGTCAGAGCAGAGTAGTACTGCCGGAGCAGCGAGCAAAGGGTCAGAGCAGAGTAGGACTGCCGGAGCAGCGAGCAAAGGGTCAGAGCAGAGTAGGACTGCTGGAGCAGCGAACAAAGGGTCAGAGCAGACTGCCGGAGCAGCGAGCAAGAGGGAGCAGAGCGAGACTGCCAGGGCAGCGAGCAAAGGGGAGAGAGCAGAACGAGACTGCTGGAGCAGTGAGAAAGAAGGAGCAGAGCGAGACTGCTGGAGCAGTGAGAAAGAAGGAGAGAGCAGAACGAGACTGCCGGAGCAGTGAGAAAGAAGGAGAGAGCAGAACGAGACTGCCGGAGCAGTGAGAAAGAAGGAGAGAGCAGAACGAGACTGCCGGAGCAGTGAGAAAGAAGGAGAGAGCAGAACGAGACTGCCGGAGCAGTGAGAAAGAAGGAGAGAGCAGGACGAGACCGCCTGGAGTGGTGAGCAAGAGCAGAGCAGGACGAGACCGCCTGGAGCGGTGAGCAAGAGCAGAGCAGGACGAGACCGCCTGGATCGGTGAGCAAGAGCAGAGCAGGACGAGACTGCCTGGAGCGGTGAGCAAGAGCAGAGTAGGACGAGACCGCCTGGAGCGGTGAGCAAGAGCAGAGCAGGACGAGACCGCCTGGAGCGGTGAGCAAGAGCAGAGCAGGACGAGGCCGCCTGGAGCGGTGAGCAAGAGCAGAGCAGGACGAGGCCGCCTGGAGCGGAGAGCAAGAGCAGAGCAGGACGAGGCCGCCTGGAGCGGAGAGCAAGGCAGAGCAGGGGGGACAGGGCTCTGTTCACACAGAACAGACAGGAAGGGAAAGGCAGAGCCAGATACCCACAGGGTACTTGCAGAGAAGTAGCGAGTGGACCACAAACTCACAAACGGGAGTACAGAGACAACAAGCAGGAGTTAGGTACGAGTTCAGACTCTGCAGAAAAAGGAAAGGAACGGACATAGAGAAAAAACAGGTAAAAGATAGGAGAGAGTTCAGACTGGAACTGAGTGTACGGAGGAGTCCGACACTGCAGCGGAATACAGGAGCGGGTCTGGGAATACGGCCCCCAGAGAGGCAGGACGAACAGGCAAGGAGCGTGTTCAGACAGGACAGACAAGATACAGGAGCAGGTCTAGGTAATCGGCCCCTAGAAGGCGGGAGGAACAGGCTAGGAGCGTGTTCAGACAGGCCTGGAAATACAGCCTCCAGGATAGGCAGACAAGAGGCAAGGAACGTGTACAGACTGCAGGTTAGGGTACACAGATAGGACACAGTACAGACATGGGAACAGATACTGCAAGACAGGTAACATAGACAGGACCTGGCATGTCAGAGACAAAAGCCAACTGACAGGGCAAGATGCTCAGGCAGGGATTGATTGGAGCAGCTGGGTTAAATACCAGGTGACAGACAGCAATAGGCTGAGGACGCACAAGGGGTGTGACCCACAGCAGGTACAAAAAAGCAGGAAGTGATCGGGCGCCGCCCTTAAGCAGCAGAAACAGACACAAACAGACAGCATGGAGGGAAGCCAGAGAGACATTCTCAAGTGCACGCTCTTGCACAGTGGGAGATGGACCACTATGCAAAGACGCCGCCAGGTATGTTACATCATGGAATATGTGTATACGCCCCGTACGGTCACTGTCAGCTTCAAAATAGCCCAATTATTATTATTCTCTGCCACCACTGTCCAGATTTGAAATATAATACAGGCCTGGGCGGACGCCTGCTTTCTGGTAGCGTATGGCTTCGGGGGAGGGAACGATTACAGGACAAAAGAAACAGAACTATTACATTTTGTAT
The DNA here is from genome assembly GCF_046119375.1 of Phyllobates terribilis. NCBI lineage: Eukaryota > Metazoa > Chordata > Amphibia > Anura > Dendrobatidae > Phyllobates > Phyllobates terribilis. The sequence continues at coordinate 171,859,945 of NW_027362765.1, forward strand.
TTAATCCAAAAGGGAGGCAGTGTTCTGAAAAATATACAAGATTTTACAAAAGGGGACAATACAATACCTAGGCAGTTACTCAAAATAATAAGGGTTAAAGAAGAAACTTACTCTATACAGTTCGTTGGACGAATCAGCATGGGTGAAGGAGGGGCTCCCCGATTTGAGCGTTATCGAATGCGATCCGTTGCTTATAGTATCTATACCCCCCTGGCAAAGAAAATGGATCAATCTTCAGTTGGCTCTTTTATGCCTAAGGGGAGATCTGCTCACACACCCCTGTGGTGACATCATGTGAGCTCGATCTCCACCGTTCATGTTTTTATTAAAATAACTAGCTTCCGCAATAACTTATCCCTGGTTGCTCGCAGAAGCTTGCAAGCGACGCCATTTTTTTCATTATGAATTTACCTTTCCGTAGAGACCATGCATGGTGTAGTTGCAACCTGCTATTTTGTTACTTTTGCGCCACAGACCCCTGGAAGGGATTATGGCTATGGAAAAATAAGCATATTGCTCCTTGACTGACCCTCCCACTAAAATTATAGGTCCCGTTATAATCGGAATTATGGAACTTACAATATTCCATATCGGTGATGACTTGACTATAGATTTCCTCGGGAGTACATTTTCCTCATCTCACTGTAAATTATTGCAAACCTGTGTCTAATCATCCCCTGCTTCTGCAAGGGAGAAGGACCCTCGCATTTTAATTAGGTTGTAACACTTCTTGGATGGCATTTGTTTCCAGGGCATTTCTCAGATGTGTGTTAATTGCATACCGACAGAGCTCTCAGCTCTCTTCTTGGGACAAATGGTGGATAAGGGAGGGGTGAAGAGGGGCTTGAGATAAAGACTTCTTAATATCTATGACAGGGGGAGAAAGAATATTTCTCAATATTTCCCTGACAGCGAGGATGTGGTGCAGAAGTGGAAGTTTTCCAAGAGTGGGTGGTGGGACTGTGGAGGCGGAGCTGGGGTGGGGCATGGGCGGAGTCTCAAGGGGGCCTGAAAATTTTGCTAGTATGGGGCCCTGAAATTCCTGGTGGCAGCCATGTGTGGGGCTAAGAACTTACTGGCAGGTAGTTGCTGAATACCTGCCTGTTCTGCACTGCGACGATCTGTTCTTGCTCAGAGTGGTCACAGACCGCTCCTGTCGGCAATTTTGCTACGTCTTGTGACATCTCATCAACAGAGCATCTTTTTCTGTTCGCTCTGTCCTGTCAACAGGATGTCACTGCCAATGTCATGCTGATTGACAGCCGGACCCCGCTGCCTAACTGTGTGGAAACAGCTATCAGTCAGTATGACATCAGCAGTAACACCCTGTCGACAGAGCAGAAGAGGAGAAGCTGCTCTGTTGACATGAGGTCAAATGAAGCCTGAGACAGAATATATTGTAAGGCCACAGTCCCACTATCAGTATTTGGTCAGTATCCGGTCAGTATTTTTTCTCAGGAGTGGGAGCCAAAACCAGGTGAGGAACAATCAGAGACAAGGTATAATAGAAACAAGTCACCAATTCTGCATTTATCATCCACTTCTGGTTTTGGCTCCCGCTTCTGAGAAAAAATACTGACCAAATACTGATAGTGGGGCCCTGACCTAACAGAGCAGAACAGGCAGGTAGTTAGCAACTACCTGTCAGTAAGTTCTTAGTCCCATAGCCGAAACCCCCTGAAAGTCCCAGATAATCCATTTCACCTGCAACAACCTGATCCGCTGCAATATTGTAATAATTCAGTATATTATACGTCAAATGTTAATTTTTATATATTTTACTTACATTTCAGGAAAAGGAAGGTCATTGTATTCAGGGAGGAAGGAGAGTTGATGGATATCAGAAAGGACATCTTCCCTCGTTTCCCAACTCTTAAAGGGGTTTTCCCACGAGCAAAAATTTATTTTAATCAATAGATCTTGGAATGATAATAAGTTCCACAATTGAATGTATTTAAATAAAATGTTCCTGTGCTGAGATAATCTTATAAATGTGCCCCTACTGTGTATTGTGCAATCGCTGTGTCTCACCGTGCATGACATGGTCTGATCATACCAAATGCTGCTGTCACAATTTACAGTGGCATCTAAGAGGGTAAACTGCTGCCATTGGAGCTAAATGTTACAATACTGGTAGCGCACGGCTGGAAACCAATGGCTGGAGGACCACAAGCAGGAAACAGCAAGGGGTAGTAGGAGTCCTTGGAGTTGCAATAGGAATTGTAGCAAACAATCTGGAGAGGAGTGGGAACAGTCTGGGAGACAGGTCTCAGGAGCTGGAGACTGGAACTAGACGGTCACAATACTCTAGCAGTGAGTGAGTTCAAGAAGAGCGGTTGCTCGCCACTCACTCCCTCTTGATTACTTATACATCTGAAGGCGGGGACAGTGACACCAGCGCTGATTGGGGGCACAGGGCTCACATGTCATAACTTCAGGTGAGCCCCATTAACATCATGCAGTATGAACATCAGCCTAGATAAGCAGCGAATGTCACAAATTGAAACCTGGGTAGAGTGGACTCATGATAGGGTTTGCCAGGTGCTGGTGTCGGCCAAATTGGATCACATGCACCCATTTAAGCCTATGGGTGCGTGTGAAACCGCACTGCACTCGGATATCATCTGAGTGCAGTGCGATTCCCACCAACGCCTGCAACAGAGGAGATGGACAAATTAATTTGTCCGTCTCCTTTGCGGCTGTGCTGTGATCCTCTCATTCAAGAGGATCGGAGCACTGACACTTGGCTCACGCTAGCAGAAGAGCAGGAGTCGAGTGTCATGAGGATATCGCATCCGATGCTCTTGCATCGGATGCCATACACTAATGTGTCTCCGGCCCTTATACTGATTAAATTGATACCTTTGGTTAAGAAATCTGCTTCATGGTTCTTATTTAATCAGCGTTTGAAATTTTCTGTAATGAGATTTCAGTGCACAGTGGCGGGTTTTCTCCTCCTGCCCTGGTACCTCTGCCTGCCTCCTTTTGGAAATTTTGCGCAGATTGAGATCTCGGCTCATTGACGACATCAATTTCAAACAGGAGGTAGGTTATTGAAAAATCAGTGACTTGTCATTGAAACAAAGGAGGCAAGCAGAGGGGCCGGCGCAGGAGGAGAAGACCCTACCCTACCTACTTTCCCGTCTCTGTGCATCGAAATCTCATTAGCGGAAAACTTCAAAGGTTGATTAAACAAGAACCATAAAGCAGATTTCTTCATCAAATATAGCAATTTAATCAGTATAACAGCACCATTATGGCCATTTCTGTACTTTACATCGATAAATTGTGCTGACAGGTTCTCTTTAAGAAGGTGTTTTGGACTGTTTCATCAATATAACAAGTATGAAAGGAGAACCAGCTTTGCTATTGATAAATTATAAAAAGTACCAGGGGATAATTTTTCAAAGGTAACAAATATTGGCATTCTTTGTGTTGTATAACATTGACCTGTATGTAACAAATAAAAAATATTAATGGAAAAAAAAAGTTACCCAAAATTTCCTGTGCTAACCAGATGTGTTTACATGTCTTTCAGAATCATTGTGTTAGGACTAGTACCAATGGCAGTCTCCTCCAGCAGCTGTTTTACTGCCGTTCCTAACCCAAAGTTTAAAAGAAGTAACCGGCGCCTTGCAGTGCCCATAATTGAGGGCACAAATACTGCGGATTCATCAACTTTGGGTCATTTCAGAGTTTTGCCTATAGAGATTTTTCACATTTTATTACAGGATCTATCAGGTGACTAATGTACTGATACAGAAATGTAATATTTAATGTTTAGTTATATAATGTGTTGCCTCAAAAATATTGTCTGGGGTCTCTGATTTTTTTTATTTCTTTTATTAAAGAGTAATCATCATTTTAATTTTTATTTAAGAAATTAATAGTACACATGAACATAAACAAGTTTGTAATATCTTATCTGAGAAATCTGCTTCTTTCTCCTTTTGGATTGATCTTTCTTTTTCAAAAGTGTCAATTCACATCTAAAATCTGTATTCATTGAAGACAGATTTTTACATTTCTGAGATAGGAGATGGCAGTAGCTACTAATAAGATTCTATCAAAAACAAGGGCTAGCATATTTGTTAATATAAATGTAAAATGTAGATACACATATATACTGTGGCCATTAACAGACAAATATAACCTAGAATGTAAACAATGGGGGCGATTCATCAATACCTCCAATTCTCTTACCGGTCTTGATAAGGTGACGTTTTGGAGCAGACGCTCCTAATTCATTAAAAGGAGTCTTAATGAGTCAGGCGAGGTACGAAATGGTATTACCCTCTATGTGTTCCTTTCACAAATCTTACTCCAGCATCTGCTGGAGTAAGATTTATGGCGTAGCAAACGCCACCAATTGTCATGAATTTGACAAGTGAGGGTCTCCCTGCCGAAAAAACACCCGCTTTGTTGGAGCTGGAGTGAGAATGGCATGAAAATTCCAGAAGTTACATTTTTTGGCGCAAAAAAAATTGTGACTTTTTTGCCAGAATTCTGGTGAAAAAGCTTTGATAAATTGCTCCTTATTTGTAGAACAGTGAAGTAAGTAAAAAGTAACACATGTAAAAAACATAAAGCTACTTGATTGACAATTTATTGATCTGAAAAAGAATAAAAGCCATCCCACCGCTACAAGGCGTAACCAATCAGGATGGTCCCTATCTCTAGTAACTCACGTCGCTATGTGCCAGCAGGTACCTGCCTATGGAAAAGCTGAGATTATGTGCACAGCCCAAGGTGACGGCCGCACCCCATAATGTACTGAGTACAAGAAACTGAAGCAAACTGCACTAAGTAAATAAAAAGTAACATATGTAAGAACATAGGCACTTAGTTGACATTTTTCCTGGTCTGATCATTGATATTCAAAATTTTCATTTTACGAGTAAAATCTGTATTCAGTGACTTTACCGAGTACCGAGATAGGAGATGGCAGTTGCTACTGATAAGGTTCTATGTAAAGGGGAGGAGCTGTAGGCAGAGCTCCTCTCCCTCCCTTCTACATAAAGTCTTATCAGTAGCAACTGCCATCTCCTATCTCATTAATGTAACAATCTGTCTTCACTGAATACAGATTTTACCTGTGAATTGAGAATTTTGAAAACAACTGATGGAGAAAGAATCAAATTTCGCTGTTAAGATATATTAAACAGTTTCTTATTTTCATGTGCATTATTGATTTATGAAATAAAAATTAAAATGACAGTTAGTCTTTAACCTGGGGGGGTCTTCATTCTTGCTCCTATGAACATGTCATGTACATGTCTGCAGAATTTCTATTGGCATACATTAAAAAGTTGTCACCAGCTTCGCAATCAGGATTGTCCTGAAACTCTGTGTGACTGCAGACTTATGAATCCCCCCAGCGCAGACACTGTGCGCTACGGGGATTTGCCGGTATGAGACCCAGTTACGGAGGGTATGTATGTGTTATACATAACCCCGTCCATTCAGTGCCACCTCTCTCCATACACTTGTTTTGAGCGAGGCCATGCCTTCTAGTTGGACGCATTAGAAGGGGCATGGCCTCGCTCCATACAAGTGAATGGAGAGATGTGGTGCTGAATAGCCGGGGATATGTATAACGTATACATACCTTCCAGTCCCGGGTCTCATACCGGTGAGTCCACGCTGCGCACAGTGCCTGTGGTGGGGGGAATCATAAGTCTGCAGTCACACAGAGTGACTGCAGACTTATCACTTTTGACCGGACAACCCCTTTAAGCTTGGTTTTTTGTTACATTTCTGAATAAAAATAGGGCATTGAGTGTATTAACCATCTTCTGATCTATTCAAGCCTTATCTTGAGATTTGTGCTGAGCTATTTGAGAATATAAAAAAGTTTCACCTCTTTGCACATACCAATCATACCAATATCAATAATGATTGCTCATTGCTATATCCAAAATTTAATTGAAGCTCCCCTATAAAAAAAAAAAAACAACAACCTGAAAACACCTTCAGGATAAGTTACCACTTTTGGCTAACCTAAACAAATGATAAGCCAAGTTTTTGGAGCTGAAGTACTACTTCCTATAAAACAAATATTTCCCTGTATAAAACGTTTTTTTGTATCTTGCAGGCAATTTTTCCAACCCCAATCTAAAACTGGCAATTTCCTTGCTTTTCTAGGTAGCTTATCCAAGATAAAGATAGACATGCTCATTCAGGAGTCAGTGAACCAAAGGAAGTCCAAATAATAATATGTGCACACAACATATTTTTCTGTCGGATTCTGCCTGGAACTAAAAAAAAAGTCAGAAAGAATGAACATACTGTATGTACAGTAGTGTCAAAATGACTTGCTGTGAATGCGTTCTGTTTTTTGCCACTTTTTTTAACCACTCTACGCTTCGACAATAGTGAAGTGGCTAAATGAAATGACAGGTCCATTCTTCAGGCGGCTTCCTACAACAAAAATGACGTTGGTATGCTGGCATCTAAAAGACATCGTGCACATATAACTTAAAGGGGTTTTCTCACGAGCAAAAGTACATTTTAATTAACAGATAATAATAATAAATGGCACAATTGGATGTTTAACCCCTAACCGATATCCGCCATATATACGGCTCTACAGGAGCTGCTTTCCCGCAAAGCGCCATATGCCGCGATCGTGCGGGTTCACGCTGAGCACCGCCGCGATCGAGTGCGGGTGTCAGCTCTATGTGAGAGCTGACACTGCGCAGCAACGCTCACTATCAGTGCTAGCACCGATTGCGGGCGTTTAACCCCTGTGATGCAGGGTATCGCCGTCAGGACAACGCGATGCGATTGCGTTGTGCTGATAGTCTCCATGGTGACCCCCGGTCCCAAGATGGCTGCGGGGTCCTTCAGAGTCCTGCAGAAAGGTGGCCTGTTGGCGCCTGCTCATAGAGCAGGAGCTGAGAAGCCTCCTTCCTGTTTGTCAGACACTGATAAAGAACAAAAAAAAAAGATAAAATATTAATCCAATAAATACATTTATGTGTGTAAAATAAATAAGCCAAAAAATTACACATATTTGGTATCGCCACGTCCGGAACGACACGACCTATAGTACTGTCGCACTAGTTAACCCCTTCAGTGAACACCGTAAAAAAAATAATAATGAAAAACAAGGCAAAAAACTATTTTTTATCATCATACCACCGAACAAAAAGTGGAATAAAACGCAATCAAAAAGATGAATGTAAATAAAAATGGTATCGCTAAAAACGTCATCTTGTCCCGCAAAAAACAAGCTGCCATACAGCTCCATCAGTGAAAAAATATAAATAAGTTACAGCTCTCAAAATAAAGCAAAGCAAAAATTATTTTTTCTGTAAAATAGTTTTAATGTGTAAAAGCGCCAAATTATAAAAAAACGATATAAAATGTCGTATCGCTGTAATCGTACTGACCCGAAGAATAAAGCTGCCTTATCAATTTTACCACACGCAGAACGATATAAAAAAATCCCCAAAAAACAATTCCTGAATTGCTGGTTTTTGTTAATTCTGCCTCCCAAAAAACGGAATCGAAAGCGATCAAAAAATGTTGTGCCCGAAAATGATACCAATAAAAATGTCAACTTGTCCCGCAAAAAACAAGCTGTCACATGACTTTCGGCAGAAATATGGAAAAATTATTGCTCTCAAAATATGTCAATGCAAAAATTTGTTTTTACAATAAATAGTGTCTTTTAGTGTGTGACAGCTGCCAATCATAAAAACCCAATATAAATCTGGTATTGCTGTAATCACACCGACCTGAAAAATAAAGTCGCCTAATCATTTATACTGCACTAGGAACGACGTAAAAAATAACTAAAACTAATTTTTCACCTTCTGTTGATTTGTTCATTCTGCCTCCCAAAGATCGCAGTAAGGCTCAGCCCACATTTATCCTGCACTCTGCGCTGAGCGCTTACACCGGGGTTTATTTGTAAATCTCTGAAATATGTGATTCAGCGGAAACCCCAGCTGAAGATTCCCTATTATGAGGCAGATGGAGGCGCCATCTGGCGTATGATCTGGCGGTGTCCGCCTTTTTATTAAGTGTGCATAAAAGTGCTGTTGGCCACAGTTTTGTGCACTTTTGAAAAGAAGGACGACGCTGAACAGAGGCCAGACGTAGTCCAGAGTAACTCTGCTGCCTCATTATAGTGAATGGATCCCTCGGGGGTTTCATCTGAATCACATCACTCAGAGATTTAGATGGAAACCCAGATATAAGTGTTCAGCATAGAGTTCTGGATAAATGTGATCCCAAATGTTATGTAAAATGTTCCCAATAAAAGCTTCAACTCCATTCACAAAAAAAGCAAGTCCACACTCAGGTCCGTCATCTGTTAACAGAAATATAGGGGGCTTCCACGTTGCTGGTAGCACAAAGGCTCTGGAAAAACATAATGGCTCCTCGCCCTCCAAAAGAAATCCAGCGAATTCTGAGCTTCGAAATCCAAATGTCCCCCTCCCTTCTGAGCTCCACAGAGTGCCTAAACTGCAGTTAGCATCCACATGTTTGGCATTCCTGTAGCGATGAGAGCCCGCCTAATTTACGGGTGCATGTCTCCAAAAGCACGAGCTGGGCATAATGTACTGGTCACTACAACGTACTGGTCACTACAGCGTACTGGTTACTGCAATGGCAGTTTGCAATCTTCGCTTAGCAACATCCACTGCTGCTTGTTTCTGAAAAACACCCGTGGAGTCAAAATCGTCACTATATCTGTAGATAAATTCACAAAGGGGTATAATTTCCAAATTGGGGTCACTTGAGGGTGATTCTGCTCTTTTAGCACGTAGGGGCTCTGTATATGGAGTCCGCAAACTATTCTAGGAAAATCTGCGCTCCAGGAGGCAAAAATTGCTCCGTCCCTCCCAAGTCTCGCCGTATGGCTAAGCAGTACTGCACAACCACATATGGGATATTTCTACATTCAGCAGAAATTGTGGGACAAAATTTGGTGCCATTTTTACCCATTTTTTAGTGTGAAAATGTAAAATCTGGAGCTAAAACAAAATTTTGGTGGTAAAAATTTAATTATTTTTTCTTCACTGCCTAATGGTATAAAATGCTGTGACACACCTGTGGTGTCAGTATGATCTCCGAGATGAATTCATTGAGAGGTGTAGTTTGTAAAATGGGGTCACTTATGCAGGGTTTGGCTGCAGGGGCTCTACCAATGTGACATGGTACCCTCAAACCAGTCCAGCAAAATCTGAACTCCAATATGGCACTTCTTCACTTATGAGCTTTGCACTATGCCTCAAAAGTAGTTTTCGACCACATATGGGGTATCTGCGTACTCAGGATAAATTGCACAACAAATTTTGTGGTCCATTTTCTCCTGTTACCCTTGTGAAAATGCAAAATTTGAGGTTAAAAAAATATTCTTGCGGAAAAATGTTTTTTTTTTTATTTTCACAGCTCAACGCTATAAACTTATGTGAAGCACCTGGGGTTTCAAGGTACTCACTACATATCTAGTTCCCTGAGGGCTCTAGTTTCCAAACTGATGTCACTTGTGGTTTATTTCCACTGTTTAGGCACATCAGGTGCTCTCCAAAACGCGACATGGCATCCGCTAATTATTCCAGCAAATTTTGCATTCAAAAAGTCAAATGGCCCTCCTTCCTTTCTGAGCCCTGCCGTGCGCCCAAACAGTAGTTTTCCCCCACATATGGGGCATCAGTGTACTCAGGAGAAATTGCACTACAGATTGCATGGTGCAATTTCTCCTCTTACCCATGTGAAAATGCGAAATATGTCACTAAAAACATTGTGTGGGAAAAATATGATTTTTTTTATTTTCATGGCTCAGCATTATAAATTTCTGTGAAACACCTGGGGGTGGAAGAGAGAGGCACAGCCCAAGTGCTGCCATATTTACAAATATTGGGGGCTTTTGATCACTGTTCTAGGGTCTATCAGAGTAATCAAAAGCCAGCAGCAAATAAAAAAAATCCCAGCGGTTGCCAGGTGCAGGGCGGCAGATCTTGGCGGGCACACTGCGCATGCGCCCCCCATTTTCTTTCAGCAGAAGAAGGAGAGGGGCTGGGGGATCACAAATCCGATTCCTAAGGTACAGTGGGGGGCTCGGGGACACCATTTCTCTCTTCCCTGATATGTTAGATCATATCAGTGGAGAGATGAATGTATTTTAAATCTGACTTTTTTTTATATGAATAACGGCGATCGCGTGACAGGGCACCGTAAAAACTATCCATGATCATGTTCTCTCGGGTCTCAGCTATCCCCGGCAACTGAGACCCCAGAGATTTTCCAATGCTGGGGGGCGCTATACCCTTATTTCTCACCGCCGTTAAAAAGCTTCACTGAGGAATAAGTACCCTTAACTGCCACCGTTAAAAGGCGTATTGGTTGTCGCTAAGGGTTTAATAAGACTAAAAACACCCTGTAGTGCCACATGAAAGGTACCAAAGGGTGCAAGATTATTATATGTAGGGGGATTGTGACATTAAATATCTACAGGACATAGAATAGATTATCTGTCTATTTTATATATAGTCCTGCTCATCGTTATTGGCACCCATAAAATTTAAAGTACATAATGTGAAAATCTCCTGAAAAAAAATGAATCAAGTGAAACAGTTTTTTTGTATAGAGCATTTGTGTTAAATACGAAAGAGCAAATGATAAACAATAATTTTAAACCAAAAACAATGGGAGGGAATAATAGAAAAACCTAAAGCTTGCTGTGTCACTGGTATTGGCACCCTTTACATTAATTTAGTATGGAAACACATTTTGACTCGCCTGTGCTAAATCCCGAAAGAGATTCACCTGTGATTAATTATCGGTGCCCATGTGACATGAATTAGCCAATGAACGGTGAGTTCAGTGTTTTAAAAAGCCACATGATAGTCCTGTTCCTTTGTCACAATGGCAAAGACAAAAGAGCTGTTTGAGGACATCAGAACTGCTATTATTAGCAAACACAAGACTTACAAAGGGTATAAGGCCCTCTCCAAAGACCTTGGTATCCCAGTTTCAACAGAGCGCAATGTTATTGAGAAGTTTGCCAAGCATGGAACCCATCAAGAACCTCCCTCGGAGATGGGGTAAAGAGGAAAATGGACAAGAGATGTCTTCAAAGGTTCGTACGAATGGAGGAAAAAACACCATGTCAAACATCCAAAGACCTGAAGGACAACCTGGAACAGTCTGTTGTCAATCTTTCAACAAGTACCATACGCCACACACTAAACCAAGCAGAACTTTATGGGCAAAGGACAAGGAAGAAACCATTGCTGAAAAAAAGACATAAAGAGGAACGACTGATCTTTGCCAAAGAGAACCTTGACAAACCACAATCCTTCTGGGAAAATGTTCTGTGGACAGATGAAACAGAAATATAGCTTTTTTTCAATGCAAAACAACAGTTTGTTTACAGACGGCGCAATGAAGCTTATAAGGAAAATAATACCTTACCAACAGTTAAGCATGGTGGAGGATCCATAATTCTGGGGGTTCTTTTGCTACGTCTGGTACTGGAGGCCTTGACCGTATCACCGAAATCATGAAATCAGAGAATTATCAAGAGATATTAGAGTGAAATGTCCTACCCAGTGTAAGAAAACTTGGTTTGAGTCAAAGATCATGGGTCCTCCAGTAAGAAAATGACCCAAAGCACACACCCTGTGCCCCTTGGTAGCTAGGCTGCTGCAATGACCCAAAGCACACATCCAAAAGTACACAGGAATGGTTGAAAAAGAAAAAATGGACTGTTTTAAAATGGCCAGCAATGAGTCCTGACCTCAATCCCATTGAAAATCTTTGGGGTGAGCTGAAATCTGCCATTGGGAAAAAGAACCATGCAAACTTTCAAGAGCTTGAACAAACTGCAGAGGAAGAGTGGGAGAAAATTCCAGCTGAGAAGTGCAAGAAGCTTATAGAAACATTTGGAGGCTGTCAGCAATGTCAAAGGGTGTGCAACCAAGTATTAATTAGGGGTGCCTTTATTGCTGCACATGCTGTTTATTCTGTTTCTTCTTTGAAATTGCAATATGAAAGTTGAAAAACAATGTTTTATTGTTGTATTACTTTGGATCACTAATTAGAAATTCCTGAGGATATAACTTTGGTACATTTCTATTTATTTCTGAAGATATTGTACAGTCTATGAAAAAAATGAAGGGGTTCCAATAATGTTGAGCAGTACTGTAACTGTACCATTAGAAGTTATCTGAGCTTTTTAATGTAGTCTAAAATTATATAATACTACAAGTAGAAAATGAAATGTTATCAGGACCACCTAATGATGTACAATAAAAAATTATATTGTGGTACCGTGTTAGCCAGAAAAATCGATGTAGATACTTTTATGCCCAAAAATGACAAAAGTATTTTAGGAGTGATACCTTTATTGGCTATCCTGAAGAATTATGTTTGCAAGCTTTCAGAGCACAGAGCCTCCTTCTTCAGGCCTGAAGACCAGAGGCCTGAAGAAGGAGCCTCTGTGTTCTGAAAGTTTGAAGACATAATTCTTCTGGTTAGCCAATAAAGGTATGACTCCTAGAATACTTTTATCATTTTTGGGCAGGACCCGCTAAGCAGTGGTTAACAGACTGATCAGCGGTGGAATAATAGATTCTTATGCTACAGAGTATTTGTCCAAACATTAGTCATGCTTCTCTGAAATGTTAAGAACAAATCAAGCCAATAATCAGGATCATGGCTCAGATTATTAGATGCAGATGTAATAGAAAAAAGGATTATTAAAACCGCATAGCTCAATAACAATCCACTTTGCTTAAAGAACATGCAAAATGTCAAAATCAGGCACAACTAACAGTGATGGGATGGCAAATAGACACATTTAGAACTCTGGAGCAAAAATTTGGCATGTGGCTCATCGTAGCACTTTTGGGAGTGCCCAGTATATAGCAATAAATTTGATCCACATAGAAAGGTGCAGGAAATAAATATTATTCTTTCCTGTCTCTGTTTATTGTTAAAATGTCAAGAAATAGCTAAAAAAAGTGAAAAAGAACAAGGTCATCATCTTCCGAAGCAGAATTAAAAGCAAAATACTAGGAGCTTTGTCCTTGTAAATGTTTGACATAAAGTAATATAATGTTATCTATTTGACAGAATAATTAAAAGGGGTTTACATAATAAATGCAAGCCTTGGGGTCTAGCTGCTGATATTGCACTTGGGAAAATGGAGGTGGCCACACATTTTGCTTGATCCAAAATTACATGGTTCTTATTCAAATGAACGTACAACCTTGTAATGCATGTGTCTCGGGGTTATCGCAATGGGGTGGAGCCAGAAGACCGCAGCGTCTGAGAGCCCCTACTCCGGCTCCGAGAAGAAGCACTTCTCCTTCATTTTAAGACATGTTTTATTTCTTCTGGCAGAACAGGGGTTAAACGGCCATGTTGGAAATCTTGGTGCTCAAATCTCAGCTCGGTTAGCTACTCCTTTTCCCTTTATAATCTGGGCTCTGATTTTAGTCCTTGTCAGAGCTAGCTTTTGCTGCATGGCTAACGGAGGGAGAGGAGTTATTTTGAGAAGGTGAGTTGGAGGGATTATCAGAGACTGATATGTGGTTTGTATGCATGGTAAATCCTTATCCTTCTCCATTTTGGTTTATTCTCCTACCTTCACACCCTGGTGCTTCCCTCTGTTACAGTGGGGAAAGAAAGTATTTAGTCAGCCACCAATTGTACAAGTTCTCCCACTTAAAAAGATGAGAGAGGCCTGTAATTGACATCATAGGTAGACCTCAACTATGAGATACAAAATGAGAAAACAAATCCTGAAAATCACATTGTCTGATTTGGATGAAATTTTTTTAAAATTTTGGTGGAAAATAAGTATTTGGTCAATTACAAAACTTCATCTCAATACTTTGTTATATATCCTTTTTTGGCAATGACAGAGGTCAAACGTCTTCTGTAAGTCTACACAAGGTTGGCACATACTGTTGCTGGTATGTTGGCCCATTCCTCCATGCAGATCTCCGCTAGAGCAGTGATGTTTTGGGGCTGTCGCTGGGCAACACGGACTTTCAACTCCCTCCAAAGGTTTTCTATAGGGTTTAGATCTGGTGACTGACTAGGCCACTCCAGGACCTTGAAATGCTTCTTCTTCTTGAGATCATTGTCATGCTGAAAGACACAGACACTTTTCATCTTCAATTCTCTTGCTGATGGAAGGATGTTTGCACTTAAAATCTCACTATACATGGCCCCATTCATTCTTTCATGTACACGGATCAGTCGTCCTGGTCCCTTGGCGGAGAAACAGCCCCAAAGCATGATGTTGCCACCCCCATGCTTCACAGTAGGTATAGTGTTTTTTGGATGCAACTCAGCATTCTTTCTCCTCCAAACACGCCGAGTTGTGTTTCTACCAAACAGTTTTACTTTGGTTCATCTGACCATATGACATTCTCCCAATACTCTCCTGGATCATCCAAATGCTTTCTAGCAAACTTCAGACGGGCCCGGACATGTAATAGCTTAAACAGTGGGACACGTCTGGCACTGCAGGATCTGAGTACCTGGCGGCGTAGTGTGTTACTGATGGTAGCCTGTGTAACGTTGGTCCCAGCTCTCAGCAGGTCATTCACCAGGTCCCCCCGTGTGGTTCTGGGATTTTTTCTCACCGTTCTTGAGATCATTTTGACCCCACGGGGTGAGATCTTGTGTGGAGCCCCAGATCGAGGGAGATTCAGTTGTCTTGTATGTCTTCCATTTTCTAATTATTGCTCCCACAGTTAATTTCTTCACACCTAGCTGCTTGCCTATTGCAGATTGTCTTCCCAGCCTGGTGCAGGGCTACGATTTTGTTTCGACAGCTCTTTGGTCTTCACCATAGTGGAGTTTGGAGTGTGACTGTTTGAGGTTGCTTACAGGTGTTCAAACAGGTGCCAGTACTACAGGTAATGAGTGGAGGACAGAGGAGCCTCTTAAAGAAGAAGTTACAGGTCTGAGAGAGCCAGAAATCTTGCTTATTTGTAATTGACCAAATACTTATTTTCCACTAAAATTTGAAAAAAAATTCTTTCCAAATCAGACAATGTGATTTTCAGGATTTGTTTTCTCATTTTGTATATCATAATTGAGATCTACCTATGATGTCAATTACAGGCCTCTCTCGTCTTTTTAAGTGGGAGAACTTGCACAATTGGTGGCTGACTAAATACTTTTTTTCCCCACTGTTTATGTGAGTGAATATTTTGTGTACCTGGAGTTTTCTGTTTACCCCTGTCTGTGTAGCCTTGTTTGTTGGGTGGGTGTTCTACTTTGCACAGTAGTGCCTCCTTCCTTGGGTGGGGGAGGAGAACAGATGGAGGGCTAATTCAGGAGTTAGGGCGAAGGCCCCGGCATCCTCACCTTCAGAGGTATCCCGGGGAATAGGGCGAACTAGGGCTCCCCCTAGTGTTAGGAACAGGGTAGGAGCCCCTGTTCCCTGGTCACCAACCAAACGTGCGGTAACAGCATGCTTGCAACCAATACACCTTAACTACTCTACAGTTCAAAATGAGTCCACCCTTAACCTAGTACAAAGAATTAACTGAAATATAGTGTATAAGGTATATGCAATATATCGCAATAAAATACGAACTCAGCTTTAAGCGAACCTGTGATCAGGATTTTGCTAAGTAAACTACAGGCAGTGTCAGGTTGGCGCCGTTAAACTGATTAAAATGATACCATGGTTTGATGAAGTCCGTCTTTTGGTTGTTGTTTAATCTGTATTTGCAGTTTTCTGTTAATTAGATTCTTCTGCACCGGGCAGGTCTTTTCTTGGTGCTCTGTTCTCATTCATCCTTATTGGCTTAAATGACGTCACAGTGACCAGCCTCCTATTTTGTACTGCACTTGAGCAGTTCATATTGTGGTCTTTCAAATAAAATATTTTACTTCAGCAAAATGGACTGGCAGCTGTGCTTGCGCAGTAGCATCTGTCCGAAACCGATGCTACTTCGCAAGCAGCCCCATTTTGTTGGAGGAAAAAAAATTAACTTCCAGCAAAGTGGTGGCTGTGCATGCGCAGTAGTATCTATCGCTTGCCAATATCTGCTACTGCGCAAGCGCCGCTGATGGCACCATTTTGCTGCAGCCAATTTTTTTTTCTCTCTAACTGCTCATGTGCAGTAGCATCTATAGCTTGCTGATATCAGCTACTGCACAAGCGCTGCCGGCGGCGCCATTTTGCTGCAGCCAAATTTCTTTTCCTCCAACAAAATGGCACCGCCATTTTGCTGGAAGTTAATTTATTTATTTTTTTTGAAGACCACAATATGAACTGCACAATCGCAGTATTTAAAATAGATGGCAGGTCACTGAAGGTTCAGTGACCTGTCATTTAAACCCATAAGTATGAATATGAGAACAGAGCACCAAGAAAAGACCCAGGTATCATTTTAATCAGTTTAACGGCACCAACCTAACACTGCCTCTAGTTTACGTAGCAAAATCCTGATGACAGGTTCGCTTTAAGGCTACATTCATACCACCGTGTGACAAGTGCTTATGCTGTTTTTCTCTCGGACAGCACACTTAGGGTGCTTTCACATTGCATTCTTGCTCACTCAGTGTACTCTACTTCGTCTGAGTGAATGCACCTGCAAGCACATGTTGGCTCTGTCTGCACCATTGTAGTCTATGGTCCCATTGATGCATACTCCCAAATCCCATTTTGCGTGGGGTTCGGACTCAAGCCCTGACTGGACCACTGAACGTGGCCAAGTATGAAAGCCATAGACTTTCTTTGATCCATGAACACATCAGTTTTAAAAATGGGTCCATGTCTTAAGTCGAGGAGACTCAAAAAAGGTTTCTCATCTGTTTTGAGAATCGAACTTGACCAATAATGCCTATGGGGATATGTAAGATAAGGATAAAACAGGGAAGACAGACCTTGTACTTTCAAAAGTTTAGACGGTCTACCTGCTTCACTGAAAAAAAGGGCTGAAAATCACTAATGTGGGGCAATTAGCATCTGCCTTAGGCCCCTTCACATGTCCTGATATTTTCAGTACTGGAAAAAACAGTACCGGTGCGTGTACGTGTGTGGCCTCCGTGTGCCACGTCCTGGCACATGGATTCCATATACTATGCCTGAGGAAGAGACCTAAGATGTCTCGAAAGCTTGCCTGGTAACATCATTTATTTTATTTTTGTTAGCCATTAAAAGGCATAACTACAAGATTATCTTGTTTTTATCCCACTGAGAGCAAATGTACTGGAATAGAATGCAGAATAGAAATTACAGATGTTTTGATGTTAGATGTGCAAAGATAGAGATAGAAAGATATCCGTGAGATATATAATTAGTGCTGTGCATGTGTAGTTTACTGTACATAAATAAATGAATAAAGCGACATGTGGTCCCCCCATTTTTCATAACCAGCCAAGGTAAAGCAGACAGCTGCGGGCTCATATTATCAGACTGTGAAGACCCCTGGTTATTGGGCCCTTCTCAGTCTAAAAATACCAGACTGCAGCCGCCCCAGAATTGGCGTATCCATGAGATTTGCCAACTCTGGCGCTTTGCCCAGCTCTTCCCGATTGCGCTGGTGCAGTGGCTATTGGGGTAATGGTAGTTTTGGGTTGATGACAGCTGAGATTTGTCAAAAATCACAGCTGCCATCAGCCCCAGTGGTTAGCAATGGAGAGGTGTCTATCAGGCACCCCCATTACTAACCCAGTAATAAAAACACACAGACAAAAAAAAACACTTTATTTGAATAAAGATCCCTCGACACTATCCCTCGTTCCCAATTTCTTAAAAAAAAAATCCCGTCTAGGTCCACAGTATTCCCAAAGGGTTGATGGCTTACTAGAAAAGGGAATGTGTCTATATTTTAAAATGGCTGGTATGATGCAAATAGAAGTGCAGTACTGTAACATCATTTATTTAGGAGAAACTGACATCATAAAAGTGTCAGTTAGGCTATGTGCCCACGTTGCAGAAATGAAGCAGAAAATTTCTGCTTCATTTCTGCAAGTCCTCTCCCGGAAAAACGCATGCGGAATTCCGCACGCGTTAATTGCGCGTTTTACGTGCCTTTATCGCGCGTTTTCCACATGCGGAATTGCCTTGCGTTTTTTAATGCATTGCGCAAAGGCAATTCCGCTTGTGGAAACGCAAAATTAATGGACATGCTGCGGATTTTTGAGCGCAGCATAAACGCTGCAGAAAAATCCGCAGCATGTGCATAGAACTTGCGGAATCCCCTTGGGGACCATGGGGAGCGGATTACCTAGAATTTCACAAGCTTATACGCTGCAGATATTCCGCAGCATATACGCTTGAAAAACGCTACGTGGGCACGCAGCCTAAGGCTAAATACACTTGGTTATTAAATTGCTCTGACCAGTTAATTCCGCAAATTGCGGACTTGACTCATTGTATTGAAACATCGCTATAATCAGTCTCTCATTCCCTACTTCATTCTGCCCTCGGATTACATAACAAAAGCCTGCTTACTTATTCCCTTTAACATTTTCCTCTTTAAGTCCTACAACTTATAATAGCTTATTTTATTTCCTTATGACATTTCCAAATAAAGAGGTGCCATTGCATTTTAGAGCATGACGATTTTTCTATGTGATTAAAACCACTACATGTTGACAGATGACTTAATTGTCAGGGTATAGTTAGCTTTTTAATATATTGGCATGCATTGGCAAAATTATAATAAAATATAAACATAAACCTTTTCCTATTGAGAAAACAGGAAATATAAACACATTAGTGTTTCATGGTATTACTGAATGAATTAGCTGTAGGTTTTGTTTATGTATTATTAATTACTTTACATGACTTTAATTGTCTTTTTTGTCTGTTACAGTAAAGGATATCAGCATAATGAGCATGGTCTCTAAAGCCATCAGCAGGCAGCTTATCAGCTATATCTCCTCACCAGCAGGAAATCGTCGACTGCTGTGCCAAGACTTCCACTGTGCTGGTTTTGTGGAAGAAAGAAAAGAGGCTCCAATACTGGAACACTACAGAACATTAGGTGAACTGTATTCTATACTGTAAAATTATCTCCATACAAAATGTAGGATACTTCATTAACTCGCCCATTAAGGCTGGAGGCTACATGGCAACTTTGGCCACGACACAGTGTAGCATAGTGGAAGTCAGTAGGGTCATGTTACAATCCACAAGGTACTGCGACCATGACAAGCAAATCACAAAAATATGAATCCAGTTAGATTTTTGTGATTTGCTTGTACCTTGCTGGGAAGCCCATTCGTTACCATATATCAGCAGCCTAAATATTGTCACCACCAATTCATTTTTTTATCATCTATATTTGCTGTAAAGAAAATGCATCATCTGGACTTCATGTACAAGGTTGAATTATGGCTTTGAATGCAACCTATATTTTGATGTAAGCAGCCATCTCATATTTGGGAAGGATGAGTGTAAAGTTCTCCATTGATTACATAGCATAAATCTTTACTTTAATCAATGCTGCTGTAGCATAGAAAGCATATGATGCTTCTGAAGTATTTAGAATACTTGTTGTTTTTGCTTATTTCTCCTATGATACCATCACGTTACCTGTGGCTACAACAATAATACACCAGTGATGCTGTCTTACTGGCTTTAGGCTGCGTTCTCACAACAAGCTTTTGGTGAGTTTTTGATGTTGCAGATTTTATGCACCTATTAAGTTAATTAGGTTACTTGTGTTTTTCACTTTGTTTTTAATGCAATTCTTGTGTTTTTATTGCGTTTTTGACAATTCATATTTTTTGTCTTTTTTTGGTATGTCAAAGCTGCTTTGTGTTTGATATTTCCTAGTATTTGGCTTTGACAAAACTTTATTGATACAGTCATGTGCAGACTACATGCGTTTTTGATGCGCTTCTGCTCAGGAAATGCACTAAAAGTCTGCAAATAAAACTCAGCGCACCGGCAAGAGCAATTTAAGTGTTGCGGATTGGAAACACGCACCGCAGGTCAGTTTACGCTGAGTAAAAAAAAAACAGATTTCTATGAATCCCATCCACTTTACTGGAACTGGAAGATGCTGCGTTTTTGACGCAGTGAAAATACACAGCGTTTCTTAGCGTTTCCGCAGTGGCAATTCTGCTGCAGAAACAATTAAAAAACGCTTGGTAGAAGGTCTGCCATGTTCCCCATTGATAATTCGCATGTGCTGCGCACATGCTGCGGAAATTTCCTCTGCATATTATCATTGCGGAAAAATTATTTTGCGGAATCGCGGCGTTTTCACCGCAATTGACTTGTATTGGACTGCATGACATCCGCATCACTGCATCTGTGCATTCGGATAACATGCCAATATTATGCGGTTCAATGTGCAGATGGTACCCGGGTTTGGAGAAGATGAGACTCTCCTCCAGACCCAGGTACCAATGGTACCTGTAAAAAAAAGAATAAAATAAAAAAATATACATTATACTTACCTTCTGATGGCCCCTGGTGTCCTTGTCCTGGCTTGCCGGCAGCTCGCGGTAGACTAAAAGGACCTGCGGTGACGTCATTTAGTCATGTGACGGGTCACGCGACCGCTGACCTGTCACATGACTAAATGACGTCACGGCAGGTCCTTTTAGTCTACCGCGAGCTGCCGGCAAGCCGGGACAAGGACACCCGAGGCCATCAGAATGTAAGTATAATATTTATTTTTTACCATTCTTTCGGTCACACTATATAAATCCATGCTGTTTGCATGGATTTATATAGTGTGAACAAGTTGTCAAGCAATTTCCAAGTGATGCTAAAATCGCTTGGAAAGCGCTTGTCAACCCGCATGCGGAAATGCATGTGAAGAACGCTTCACATCCACATGTCCCTGGCAGGAAAAACCCATGTAAAATCCACATTCGTTTTTTCTGCCAGGGAGATGCAGAAACGTTCAGGAAAAATCCGGAGCATTTCTGCATCATAGGCACATAGCCTAAGGGTTTGATTACACAATGTAATCACACTTTCTTTTTTGCTGTGATTTTCTAAAATTGGAATTAAAACGTTGAAAAAATTTGACAAAAACTATGCATTTTGACCATAATTTTGGAAAATTGCTGAAAAAGTCATACAAATGCTGTGAAATTGCATCATATGAATATACCCCTAGTCAACTAATGCAGTGGTCACTGAAAGCTCCTGCCTGATAAACAAGCATTTTGCATGGAAAATAAGTTAATGAAAAGTGACTTGAAGTGTAAAGTTAGATTCAAATTAATTAAACTCTAAAAATAAATATTGCCTCCAAACAAATCAGATAATGCACAAAGATTTATTAAAATTATTTGACACAAATTTCAATAGTAAATTAATTTTTCCCCTTTGAGATTGCTAGTGGCAAAGAGAAGACAGATTACATTGGCAGGCTCATGTACAGCTTAAAAAAAATGATTGTTATACTTGAGCCAGTTTCTAGGTCATACCTCCTGAGTTCTGTATTGGTGAGATAGCTAATTTCCTTTTTCAAGCTCTAACCTTGGCAGAAACGGTACCTGCATGAAGATAGCCATATCTGTACCTGTGGTGTGAGCATTTGGTGTTTATCAGTGTGATTCTGGATACTTTCCCATGGTAAAAGACTGGTATTTAATATTTTATAGGGATAGACAAGCATACATAGGTTTAAATAAATTAGGTTACTTGCGTGTATTTTTATGGCGTTTTTGAAGCTGCGTTTTTTGTCACTAGTTGGAATGTCAGGTTTTAAATAAAGCTCCTTTGTTTTTTATATTTCCTGGTATTTGGCTTTGACAAAACTTTATTGCTACAGTCATGTGCTGATTACCTTAGTTTTTAGTGTGCTTTCACAGCATATGTGGATTTTCCGTATCTAATGCAAGTCTATGGGAAAAATCTGCAAATACAACTCAATGTACCCTCAAGAGAAATTGACATGTTGCAGATTTGAAACACGCACTGCAGGTCAGTTTACACTGAGTAAAAAAAAAAGCACGCTGGGTATGAGATTTCTATAAATCGCATCCACTTTGCTGCAACTGTAAGATGCTGCATTTTTGACATAGTAAAAATACACAACATCAAAAACTCATCAAAATCTCACCATGGACACACAGCCTTGGGCCACATAAAAAAATGTGATCAGTTGATGAACAAGGGTTTGCTTCTTTGTCAACTGATTGCTGCCAAGTTTGCATGGGTTAGTGTTCTTAAGGCTGAATTCACAAATAGCGGTTATGCTGCGGCTTTTAAAGGGAATCTGTCACCCCCTGCCACTTATCTGACCTCTAATATGGGCAGACAGGTGATAGAAATGTAAATCTATTCATACCTGTATGACTCATAATAGAGGTCTTGTTGCTGTGAAATATCTTTTTATTCATACAAGTTTCTGATGTGTTCCAGTCCCTGGACCCTGAAGAAATCCCCGCCTTCTGAGTTAATTACAATGTTTACCCCCTCCCCTGCATGTCAAAGTGCCCTGTGATGTGCAGTTGCATCAACCAAATCCGGGCACTGTGACATGCAGGGGAGGGGGGAAACATAGTAATTCACGCAGTAGGCGGTGATTTCTTCTAGTCCCCCGGGGCCTGCATCAGAAACTTGATTGAATAAAAAGACATTTCACAGTAACAAGACCTCTAATATGAGGCGTACAGGTGCATCTCACTAAATTAGAATATCATCAAAAAATTAATTTATTTTAGTTCTTCAATACAAAAAGTGAAACTCATATTATATAGAGTCATTACAAACAGAGTGATCTAGTTCAAGTGTTTATTTCTGTTAATGTTGATGATTATGGCTTACAGCCAATGAAAACACAAAAGTCATTATCTCAGTAAATTAGAATACTTAATAACAACAGCTTGAAAAATGTTTTTAAAATGTTAAATGTTGGCCTGCTGAAATGTATGTTCAGTAAATGCACTCAATACTTGGTCGGGGCTCCTTTTGCATCAATTACTGCATCAATGTGGCGTGGCATGAAGGCGAACAACCTGTGGCACTGCTGAGGTGTTATGGAAGCCCAGGTTGCTTTGATAGCAGCCTTCAGCTCGTCTGCATTGTTGGGTCTGGTGTCTCATCTTCCTCTTGACAATACCCCATAGATTCTCTATGGGGTTAAGGTCAGGCGAGTTTGCTGGTCAATCAAGCACAGTGATACTGTTGTTTTTAAACCAGGTATCGGTACTTTTGGCAGTGTGGACAAGTGCCAAGTCCTGCTGGAGAATGAAATTTCCATCTCCAAAAAGCTTGTCGGCAGAGGGAAGTATGAAGTGTTCTAATATTTCCTGGTAGACGGCTGTGCTGACTTTGGTCTTGATAAAACACAGTGGACCTACACCAGCAGATGACATGGCTCCCCAAACCATCACTGATTGTGGAAACTTCACACTAGACCTCAAGCAGCTTGGATTGTGGCCTCTCCACTCTTCCTCCAGACTCTGGGACCTTGATTTCCAAATGAAAAGCAAAATTTACTTTGCATTTACTTAGTGTCAGTGACTGCCTTCTGGACATCTGTCAAGTCAGCAGGCTTCCCCATGATTGTGGAGCCTACTGAAACAGACTAAGGGACCATTTTAAACGCTTAGGAAGCCTTTTGCAGGTGTTTTTGTTAATTATTATAATTTACTGAGATAATGACTTCTGTGTTTTCATTGGCTGTAAGACATAATCATCAACATTAACAGAAATAAACACTTGAAATAGATCACTGTTTGTAATGACTGTATATGGATTTCACTGTTTGTATTGAAGAACTGAAATAAATTAACTTTTTGATGATATTCTAATTTAGTGAGATGCACCTGTATATATTTACATTTCTATCACCTGTATGTCCATATTAGAGGTCAGATAAGTGCCAGAGGGTGACAGATTCCCTTTAACTACTACAAGCTTGTGCCGCTGTGGTCTTTCCACTGTTTCCCCACACAATCACTTCATGTTGCAGGGAAACAGCGGTTTCACCTTTAAGAACACATGATTGATCATAATGGCCCTGCAGTTTTTCATGTGAAACAGTGTTTTCCTGCAAGATTTAAGTGACTGTGCAGGGAAACAGTAAAAGGATAGCAGCACAGGATTGTTGTGGTTAAAAGCCGCAGAAAAAACATTCCATGTCAATGGAGCCTAAGGCCACATTCACACATTCAGTATTTGGTCAGTATTTTACCTCAGTATTTTTAATAGGTAAAACCAGGAGTGGGTGATAAATGCAGAAGTAGTGACGTGTTTCTATTATACTTTTCCTCTGATTGTTCCTCTCCTGGTTTTGGTTTACAAATACTGAGGTAAAATATTGACCAGATACTGAATGTATGAATGTGGCCTTAGGCTGGATTCAGACAAGCATATGCAAAATCGTCTGTATTTCATCCAGAAAAAAATGACTTTTTTGTCCATATGCCATCCATGTGGTAATTTTTTATATCCGTATGCAATCCATATGTCCGTTTTGCACATCTGTATGGCATCTAGTTTTTACATGAAACAAAAGATTAAATATAGTTTTCTTATCTTTAATAATTGTAATGGATCCTTGAAAAACGCATGAGATATGGATAGTAACCCGTATGTGATCAGTTTTATGCGCACTCAACATATAAGTGGTCATTATGATCCATAATGCGAATCAAAGTAATGCTTGCTGCAATTTTTTAAATGCAGACCATCGGTCCGTGTGTAAATTCGTTCATGTCAACTGCTACATTGGCTTGCATTGGTCATTGTGCTGTCCGTATGCTATTAGTCTTGCATATAAAGCACACATCCGTATCATACGCTCATCTGAATGAGCTCTACGTTTGGTTTAATGATCCTTTTAAGGTTTTGTGCCTACAATGAGTTTTTGGTCAGTTTTTAACGCTGTGTATTTTCACTGTGCAAAAAAAACCCAGTATCTTATAATTCCAGCAAAGTGGTTGGGATTTATAGAAATTTCATGCCCACTGTGCTTTTTTTTACGCAGCATATACACACCTACGGTGCGTGTTTCAAATCTGCAACATGTAAATTTCTCTTATGAGTTTTATGTGTAGATTTTTCCCATAAAATTGCATTAGATGAAGAAAATCTACAGGTAAAAAATGCATATTAATTTTTAGTGCATTTCCGTTGCACAAATGCACTAAAAACACATGTAATCGGCACATGAAGTTTTGTCGAAGCAAAGTACCAGGAAGTGTAAACAAACTACAACTTTATTTAACTCATGACGTACCAAAGAGAGACAAAAACTGAAGCGTCAAAAACGCGATGAAAATGCATGTGAAAAAAAAGTACATAAAAACACAAGTAACCAAATTTACTTAATAGGTGCAGAAAATCTGCAACATCAAAAACTTTCCAAAAGCTCATCATGGGAATGTAGCCTGAAACAGTCATAATGTTGATAAATTGTACAAAATTACAGCTGGAGTCCGCAGTATCCTAATGATAGGAATAAGTGGTATTTTCACTGATTGGGACTAATGACCTCAACATTCACATTTTATTGTTGGATCAGCATTGTCAAAACTGTCTGGTAATAGATGCTGTGCTTCCATCTCTATTTTGTGTTTACGTCCCCTTTTACTAGTCCCCTGTTATAGATGCCAGGAAGATAACATGTGGATGATACATTGTGCAATGAGTATTTTGAACATTTATGACAGTGAAATGACTCAGTAATTTTTAACACAGCTCTTCTATGTTAGTAAGTAGGCGACACATTTCTGTATCCTACACATCTAAAGTGAGAGGCTTATTAACCCCTGACGACACTCTATAAGGGCTCGCTCTCACTTTCGATTAAATCAAATGAATGCAATCTGATAAAAAAATCGGATTGCATTCGGACCAATTTAATCCCATGAATGTGTGCTCAGTGGCGTTTTTTTTTTTTCCAGCGCCGGTTAGATTGCAATCAGGCTGGAAAAAAAAAAAAATCTATGGGTGCGTGTGAAACATCGCACTGCACTCGGATAACACCGGACTGCAGTGCGATACCCGCCGATGTCAGCAGCAGAGGAGATGGACAAATTTATTTCTCCGTCCCCTCTGCAACTGTGCTGCGATCCTCTCCGTGCGAGAGGATCGCAGCACGGAGCACTGACATTCAGCTCTCACTCGCAGCAGAGCGGGAGCCAAATGTCATTACATTATCGCATCCGATGCTCTCGCATTGCATGCCATACGCTAGTGGGACCCCGACCTAAAGCGGGTATTCAACTTTAATTACTATTTGAAAGGAATCTGAATTTTTCCATTAAGACCACGGCCCTACTATCAGTATTTGGTCATTATTCAGTCAGTAATTTTTCTCAGGAGTGGGAGCCAAAACAAGGTGAGGAACAATGAGAAAAAAGATGTTATAGAAACAAGTCACCAATTCTGCATTTATCACCCACTCCTGGTTTTGGCTCCCAGTCTTGAGAAAAAAAACTGACCGAATACTGACCAAATACTGATAGTGGGGCCGTGGCCTTAGGGCTCATACTCATTTGCGAGAAAAACGGACGAGTGCAATCCAATAAAAAATCGGATTACACTCTGACTAATGTTAATCTATGAATTATAGCTCATCTGCGATTTTTTTTTCAGCTGAAATCGGACTGAGAAAAAAAATCGCAGCATGCTGCGTATTGCCTCGTATATCGGACGTTCCTCACCAATGCAAGTCAATGGGTGCAAGAAAAAAACGGACGGCATACGGACTATGCGTATGCCATCTGATTTTTACGGATATATTACCATTCTGTACCATAGAACACTGTAAATGGTTTTGTAAACGATGGTAGAATAATAGTTGCAGAGAAAAAAAACGCATTGCATACGGGTGTTATACGGATGCTAGGTGTGAAAAATCGCATTGTCCTCTCATGAAAATCGCATGACACTCGTCCGATTTTTCGGTCCAGATATTGGAACTTTTTTTCACACATATGGGTATGAGCCCTTAATCTGAGAGTAGCATGATGTAGGGGCTGACATCCTAATTCCAGCGATGTATCACTTGCTGGTGTGCATGCTGTCATTTTGATAGAATCCCTGTTTTCTCTGCTGCAAATCTAGCAGTGCTCAGAATGGCCTTTATAACTTCGTCCGCATCCCTGATTGGCAGCTTTCTGTGCACACTGTGCTTCTATTCAGCTGCTAATCAGTGGTGGGGGTGGTGCTTCTGTTTGCTGCATAGCGCCGGGTAGCTGAAAAAAAGAGAAGACAGAAGCAGTAATATACAGTACAGACCAAAAGTTTGGACACACCTTCTCATTTAAAGATTTTTCTGTATTTTCATGACTATGAAAATTGTACATTCACACTGAAGGCATCAAAACTATGAATTAACACATGTGGAATTATATACTTAACAAAAAAGTGTGAAACAACTGAAAATATGTCTTATATTCTAGGTTCTTCAAAGTAGCCACCTTTTGCTTTGATGACTGCTTTGCACACTCTTGGCATTCTCTTGATGAGCTTCAAGAGGTAGTCACCGGAAATGGTTTTCACTTCACAGGTGTGCCCTGTCAGGTTCAATAAGTGGGATTTCTTGTCTTATAAATGGGGTTGGGACCATCAGTTGTGTTGTGCAGAAGTCTGGTGGATACACAGCTGATAGTCCTACTGAATAGACTGTTAGAATTTGTATTATGGCAAGAAAAAAGCAGCTAAGTAAAGAAAAACGAGTGGCCATCATTACTTTAAGAAATAATGGTCAGTCAGTGCGAAAAATTGGGAAAACTTTGAAAGTGTCCCCAAGTGCAGTTGCAAAAACCATCAAGCGCTACAAAGAAATTGGCTCACATGAGGACTGCCCCAGGAAAGGAAGACCAAGAGTCACCTCTGCTTCTGAGGATAAGTTTATCCGAGTCACCAGCCTCAGAAATCGCAGGTTAACCGCAGCTCAGATTAGAGACCAGGTCAATGCCACACAGAGTTCTAGCAGCAGACACATCTCTACAACAACTGTTAAGAGGAGACTTTGTGCAGCAGGCCTTCATGGTAAAATAGCTGCTAGGAAACCACTGCTAAGGACAGGCAACAAGCAGAAGAGACTTGTTTGAGCTAAAGAACACAAGGAATGGACATTAGACCAGTGGAAATCTGTGCTTTGGTCTGATGAGTCCAAATTTGAGATATTTGGTTCCAACCACCGTGTCTTTGTACGACGCAGAAAAGGTGAACGGATGGACTCTACATGCCTGGTTCCCACCGTGAAGCATGGAGGAGGAGGTGTGATGGTGTGGGGGTGCTTTGCTGGTGACACTGTTGGGGATTTATTCAAAATTGAAGGCATACTGAACCAGCATGGCTACCACAGCATCTTGCAGCGGCATGCTATTCCATCCGGTTTGCGTTTAGTTGGACCATCATTTATTTTTCAACAGGACAATGACCCCAAACACACCTCCAGGCTGTGTAAGGGCTATTTGACCAAGAAGGAGAGTGATGGGGTGCTACGCCAGATGACCTGGCCTCCACAGTAACTAGACCTGAACCCAATCGAGATGGTTTGGGATGAGCTGGACCGCAGAGTGAAGTCAAAAGGGCCAACAAGTGCTAAGCATCTCTGGGAACTCCTTCAAGATTGTTGGAAGACCATTTCCGGTGACTACCTCTTGAAGCTCATCAAGAGAATGCCATGAGTGTGCAAAGCAGTCATCAAAGCAAAAGGTGGCTACTTTGAAGAACCTAGAATATAAGACATATTTTCAGTTGTTTCACACTTTTTTTGTTAAGTATATAATTCCACATGTGTTAATTCATAGTTTTGATGCCTTCAGTGTGAATGTACAATTTTCAGAGTCATGAAAATACAGAAAAATCTTTAAATGAGAAGGTGTGTCCAAACTTTTGGTCTGTACTGTACATGCGCGATGCGTCGGCACACTGCGACATATAAATACAAGAATCCAATATTGCTGTAAACGTTAAAAGCGTAAGGTTCTTAGTTAGCGTTTATTGATTAAAGAGCCCAAAAGCCATCCAACCACATCAAGGTATACCTAAATATGGATAGTCCCTAACCTCTATATGTACCTCTCCATGTGCCAAAGCAGGCCTCATCTGAATAAACCACTTCTATTTTCTCCCTAGGGTCCCTGTGCCATAAATTTACAATGGTGCGGGGTTAAAAACCAGAACCAACTGTTATAAATTTACAGTGCTTGGTTGTTATTGGGTTAATTAATTTATTGGTATCAAACTTTTATTCACAACATAATACAGTGTGTCTGCACCACTCGAAGACCGGTACAACACCAGTGAAATAATCCTTTTAGGATTAGCAGACATAGTCCTTAGTATAATGTTAGGAGACCTTGTGCTCATTTTGTTCTCTGAAACTGAACTGTCTAGATTGCTGTGACATAAATAAAAAAAAACAATGCAGGAAATTAACATAATTCGATAATGCGCCAAGCACAGGACCGTTTCTTCTCTTTCTGAGCTCTGCACATTCTTCTGTACAAAATGTGTATGAGCTCTAAGCATTGTGATAATAAGGAACAGGACAAAATATGGAGAAGAAACCGCACATTTCCAGATGACAGTTCTAGTGCTAGTCATCTTTTAATACACAATGCACAGATTTCTTAGTGGTAACAGATGCAGAATATTATGAACGTTTGCATAGAATTGGTGGTGAATCTGTCTTGGCAATGAAGATGTATCAGGGAATGAAGGACATTTTAATTTTATTAGGTGCTTTGAAGTGGTTGTCTACTTCCAAAAATTACTTTTAGATGTGTTCATTGTAGGATTGCAAAGAACCGACTAATATACTATTATTTTCAGAGGTGCCTTAATCATTAGATTTTTGCGCACACTGTACAATGATAGCTGCTAATCAATGGTGGAGGCAGGGGTTTCACACAGCAGTTGATTGGGAGGCAGGAAACACCTAGTCCTGTAGTGTGACACTGCACCGTCTATGGATGCTCCACGTGCCCACGGATCCCACTACAGATGTCCTTGATAAAGTCCCTAGGCTGTGAATTTATGAATAAGGCTAAGTTCACACGATGCATTTTTTTCAACGCTTCCAATAGGTCTGCCAGGTACTGCAATGCGAATCCGGATGTGCTGTGCACATGATGCAGAAATTTCCGCTCCGGATTCGCATGGCGGTAAAAATTCGCACCCTTTAACTTGCATTGAATCACATTAAACCTGCAGGTATAATATCTATACCTGCGAATATGCTGCGTTTCAATGAAAGTCAATGGGAGCGAAATCACGCCGGAAACCCGCTTCGGGAGAGGAGGACTACATCTCCTCTCATCCGACCGCCGCTCTTACAGCGAGAGCAGCGTGGAAGGGAGGAGCAGTAGTCTGCTCTGCCCAGCCCTCGTGCCTACGGTCAAAAAAAGAAAAAAAAAAGTAAAAATAAACCTTATACTCACCTGTCCAGTAGCCCCCGGTGTCCTCCTGGTCCCCGGCGATGCTGTCTCCCCGGCGGCCAGCGGTATACTGCGGGGAGCAGGCTCTCTCCTCGCAGTGTACCGAGCTGCCAGGACCTGCGCTGACGTCACTGATCAGCTGATGTTCACGCAACCATCAGCTGATCAGTGCCGCCAGCGATCAGCTGATGGTCACGTGACCATCAGCTGATTGGTGACGCCCGCGATCAGCTGATCGGTCATGTGACCGATCAGCTTATGCTCACCTGACCCTGGGAACATTCTTAAGAATGTTCCCAGGGTGGTAAGCTCACCGAGGCTGATCAGCTGATCAACCCAGTGACCTCCTGCAGCATGTATACTGATAGGGGTGATTTTACACCCTTGTCAGTATACAGTGCTGTCTTCTACAGCAGTGACAACAGTGATGGGTGATGTCACTGCCATAGAAGTGACCCGGATCGTCGTGGGACAATTGTTGGCGATACGTGGACTACGTCGTTGACGGCGGACAGGTGGGGGATATGGTTGTTTGTTATTTTAGATTTTTTTCAGAAGATCGATGGCTTCGCGGACGGAGTGTAATAAAAAAAATTGTAGAACCGTGTGTTTTTTATTTCATTAAAATACTTTATTCTACCCGTGTCTTTTATTGAAAACCATTTTACTACACGGTTACATTCTACAAGGAAATTGGGGGACACAATAGGTGAAAAGTGCTTGTTATTTCAGGTCTGGCAATTATAATAAATAGGGATTTTCATATAAAGCTGCATGATGTGGTCATCAGCCAGTATGTTTAAGTGCAATACTCAAATATCGCGTGCAGTTATCGTGCGCATGGAGTGTGTGGAGACACATGAATAGTAGGGTGCAGATTCTGAATAATATTTAGAAGGAGGGGACAGGGGAAACTTAGTTTACTGAGCAGTTGAGGTGGTAGGTGTCACGCTGTCTCAGTATACTGGAGGTAGGGGGGCCTAAGCTGACCCTAAGCTGGGGCCCTGACTAATCCCTCAACCTGGAGGTACTGTTAAAGGTACAGAGGTCCAGGCCGCCAGCGTAACCCCTACCTCCTGAGGATCCCTGTACCTAAGTAATCTAGTCCTGAGAAGGACCCCGATCACAACAAAAGGGGACAAGTAATAATATGCCCACACACAGTACTTAGACGAACGAGACAGTACAAGGGAAAAACCAAAACCACCTTGCATACAAAAACTACACAACTACAACAGAGGGAACACCAACGGGAAAGGAGATAAATGATAAAGCGAGGAAGGGAAAAAACACTCCAAATACACTTATCTCAGAAACTCCAAATACCACGATCCGCTCTGTTAGTCTGTATGAAATGCTTTCACCGACACTTCCCAAACAGACCAGCAGGCATTTGAAGGAGTCTCACTACATCAACATTGATTGCAGCTGGGCGAGGCTGGACCTCGTCTAGCACAGAGAGAGAGAGAATTAACTCCCTCACTGCCGAAAACACAAAGCACCAAAAAGTCAGCTGCGAGAAGTCAGGCTGTGTAATCGTGACGCTCTTCGTGGCGACACACCCGTGACAGTACCCCCCCTTCTACGAGGGGCCTCCGGACCCTCAGGGCCAGGTTTATCCGGGTGAGTCGTGTGGAAGGCCCGAACTAATCGGTCTGCGTTAATATCCGACGCAGGAACCCACATCCTCTCCTCAGGACCATACCCTTTCCAATGAACCAGGTACTGAAGGGACCGGCGATTAAAGCGTGAATCGATGACCCTCGATACCTGGAACTCCAAGTTACCATTGACCACCACTGGAGGGGGAGGTAAAGGTGACGGTACCACCGGCGCCACATACCTCTTAAGCAACGATCTGTGGAACACGTTGTGAATTTTAAACGTAGGGGGGAGATCAAGACGGAATACCACCGGATTAATAATAGAACTGATTCTGTACGGCCCGATGAACCTGGGACCCAGTTTCCAGGAGGGAACCTTAAGTTTAATATTCCTGGTAGACAACCATACCCGATCGTTCACACTTAGGTCCGGACCAGACACTCTCCTCCTATCAGCCATACGTTTGTATCGGTTCCCCATAGTATTCAGATTCTTCAGCACCCCTCTCCATACTGAAGCGAGTGATGAGGAAAATCGTTCCTCCTCAGGAACCCCCGAAGAGCCCCCCCTACTGAAAGTACAAAACTGGGGGTGAAAACCATATGCCCCAAAAAACGGGGACTTACCAGTGGACTCGCTCCGCCTATTATTAAGAGCAAACTCTGCCAGAGGTAAGAAAGAAGCCCAGTCCTCCTGGTTCTCTGACACAAAACACCGGAGATATGTCTCCAAGCTCTGGTTCATACGTTCCGTCTGACCATTGGTCTGAGGGTGAAAAGCCGATGAGAATGACAAATGCATCCCCCGCCGTGCACAAAACGCCTTCCAAAACTTGGACACAAACTGATACCCCCGATCAGACACCACATCGGAGGGTACCCCGTGAAGCCTCACAATCTCCCCAATGAACACCTGCGCAAGAGTTTTAGCATTAGGGAGAGCCGGAAGAGCGATAAAATGTGCCATCTTGCTGAACCTGTCCACTACAACGAGTATGACCGTTTTACCCGAAGACGGAGGGAGGTCCGTAATAAAGTCCATAGACAGATGAGTCCAAGGACGCTCCGGGATCTTCAAAGGTAAGAGGGCCCCAGACGGACGGGTATGTGAGGTCTTAAAGCGCGCACAAACCCCACAGGACGCGACAAAAGTTACCACCTCCTTATGTAAGTTAGGCCACCAAAACCGACGCGAGAGGAGATCCACAGTTGCTTTACTCCCCGGGTGTCCTGCCAAAACTTAGTTATGGTGTGCCTCGATCACCTTTTGTCGCAACTGATCTGGAACAAACAGTCTCCCCGGAGGTCCAACAGGGGCGTCCCCCTGAGCCTCCAATACCTCCTCCTCCAGCTCAGAGCATACTGCCGAAACCACCACCCCCTCCTGAAGGATAGGAATCGGGTCGTCCGTATTCCCGGCCCCAGGGAAACTACGAGATAAGGCATCCGCCTTTACATTTTTTGACCCAGGACGATATGTAACGACAAAATTAAACCTGGTAAAAAACAATGACCACCTAGCTTGTCTGGGATTCAGACGTTTCGCGGACTCCAGATATAGCAGGTTCTTGTGATCGGTGATGACGGTGACCGGATGGACTGCCCCCTCCAAAAAATGGCGCCACTCCTCAAAAGCTAACTTAATGGCCAAGAGTTCCCTATTGCCGACATCGTAATTCCTCTCAGCGGACGACAATTTTTTAGAGAAAAAGGCGCACGGATGCCACTTACCAGGGGACGAACCCTGTGACAATACTGCTCCCACCCCTACCTCGGAAGCGTCTACCTCTACAATGAATGGCTGAGACGCATCAGGTTGAATGAGTATGGGTGCCGAGGCAAAACATTTTTTCAAGGAGGAGAATGCTTGACAAGCCTTGTCAGACCACCTAGAAAAATCCGTCCCCTTTTTAGTCATGTCTGTGAGAGGCTTAACCATGGACGAGAAATTACGAATGAACTTCCGGTAATAGTTAGCAAACCCCAGGAAACGTTGTAGTGCCTTAAGATTCTCTGGCCGATCCCACTCAAGAACTGCCCGCACTTTCCCAGGGTCCATACGAAAACCGGACGCTGAAACCAGGAAGCCTAAAAACTGGAGTTCCTGTACGGCGAACACACACTTTTCCCATTTGGCATACAGATTATTATCCCGCAAGATCTGTAACACCTGCCTAACGTGCTCCTGATGAGACACCAGATCCGGCGAGTAAATTAAGATATCATCCAGATATATGACAACAAACTGTCCCACCAGGCGGCGAAAAATGTCATTAACAAAGTGTTGGAACACCGCCGGGGCATTAGTCAGATCGAATGGCATGACAAGGTTCTCATAATGCCCCTCCGGAGTGTTAAACGCCGTCTTCCACTCATCCCCCTCCTTCATCCTAATCAGATTGTACGCCCCCCTGAGATCCAACTTAGAGAACCATTTGGCGCCCACGATCTGATTAAAGAGATCGGGAATAAGTGGGAGTGGATACGGATCTCGGACCGTAATCCGATTAAGTTCACGGAAATCCAGGAAGGGCGTAGGCCTCCATCTTTCTTCTTAACAAAGAAGAACCCCGCAGCCACCGGTGAAGATGAAGGTCTAATATGCCCCTTAGCCAGACTTTCTGAAATATAATCCTTCATGGCCTGCCTCTCAGGACCAGAAAGGTTATACAACCTAGCTTTAGGTAACTTGGCCTCAGGGAGCAGTTTTACAGAACAGTCATACTCGCAATGAGGAGGTAGTTCCTGACACCTTTTCTCCGAGAATACATCCTCAAAGTCCGCCAGAAATGGAGGTAAGACCCAAGGAGTAACCGCACCGATGACCGTGTTCATGCAGTTTTTATTACAGAATTTACTCCATTGGCTTATCTCTCTGGTTTGCCAATTAATAACTGGGTTATGCTTAGTTAACCAAGGAAGGCCCAACACTATAGGAGTGGGAAGACCCTCCAACACGTAGCAAGACAACAGTTCTTTATGTATCGCCCCCACTTGAAGTTTTACGTCATGCACAGCTTGCAAAAAACTTCCCTGACCGAGAGGCCTGGCATCGATCGAGAATATGGGGATGGGTTTAGCCAACTCACTCAATCGCATACCTTGAACCCGGGCAAACCGAGCATCAACCAGATTAGCCCCGGCCCCACTATCCAGAAGAACAGATATCCTCTCAGTTCTCGTACCCACCACCACCTCCGCCGGTACGAGAAACTGAGACGAACCTAGGGACGAAATACCTACTCCCAGATTGCCGTCCACCACACAACCTGGGATCAACAGTTTTCCGACGACTCTTCACTCTGCAAGGGACGGGATGGACACCCCCCAATAAAATGTCCCTTTCTCCCGCAGAAGAAACACCTTCCTGTCTTATGGCGCACCACCGGTCCCCTCCCCCGAAATGATGTCCCTCCTAATTGCATAGGCTCCTCTGGACTGACCAGGGGAACCACCATATGAGGGGACCTTGTAGGAGGTGGAGTCATCACAGGGGGTCGAGTTATCCCGCACCTCTCCCGAAGCCGTCTGTCAACGCGAATAGCCAGGGCCATAGCGGCTTCCAGTGACGCGGGAGAGTCATACTGTGCCAACACATCCTGTAATTTGTCGGATAAACCTTGACAAAACTGGCTCCTAAGAGCCGGGTCATTCCACTGGGTGTCCGTGGCCCACCTACGGAACTCCGAACAGAATTCCTCCGCCGGACGATCTCCCTGCTGGATCCTACGTAACTTAGACTCAGCAAGGGAGATCCGATCTGGGTCATCATATACGAGTCCCAGAGCAGCGAAAAACCTATCCACTGACTGGAGAGCCGGGGAGCCCGGGGGAAGAGAGAACGCCCAAGATTGTGGGTCCCCTTGTAGGAGCGAGATGACAATTCCCACCCTTTGTTCTTCACTCCCCGATGACCGAGGCCGCAGCCGAAAGTACAATTTGCATGCCTCCCGGAAAACAAAAAACTTGTC
Source organism: Phyllobates terribilis (assembly GCF_046119375.1). Lineage (NCBI taxonomy): Eukaryota > Metazoa > Chordata > Amphibia > Anura > Dendrobatidae > Phyllobates > Phyllobates terribilis. Next base: position 171,895,835 of record NW_027362765.1, read on the forward strand.
CCGCCCCCCAGTGAACCTGTCAGGGAGAGCTACTTTAGGTTCTGGTCCGGCTTGCTCCTGAGGATGCAAAACCTTGGACCTAACGTCCGCCAGCTCCATGGACAAACTCTGCAACTGCCGAGCTAGACCGGCTACTGGATCCATGGTAGCTGGAGAAAAACTAAGTGGGTCGGTGAAAATGTCACGCTGTCTCAGTATACTGGAGGTAGGGGGGCCTAAGCTGACCCTAAGCTGGGGCCCTGACTAATCCCTCAACCTGGAGGTACTGTTAAAGGTACAGAGGTCCAGGCCGCCAGCGTAACCCCTACCTCCTGAGGATCCCTGTACCTAAGTAATCTAGTCCTGAGAAGGACCCCGATCACAACAAAAGGGGACAAGTAATAATATGCCCACACACAGTACTTAGACGAACGAGACAGTACAAGGGAAAAACCAAAACCACCTTGCATACAAAAACTACACAACTACAACAGAGGGAACACCAACGGGAAAGGAGATAAATGATAAAGCGAGGAAGGGAAAAAACACTCCAAATACACTTATCTCAGAAACTCCAAATACCACGATCCGCTCTGTTAGTCTGTATGAAATGCTTTCACCGACACTTCCCAAACAGACCAGCAGGCATTTGAAGGAGTCTCACTACATCAACATTGATTGCAGCTGGGCGAGGCTGGACCTCGTCTAGCACAGAGAGAGAGAGAATTAACTCCCTCACTGCCGAAAACACAAAGCACCAAAAAGTCAGCTGCGAGAAGTCAGGCTGTGTAATCGTGACGATCTTCGTGGCGACACACCCGTGACAGTAGGCTTGTTTAAAAATATGTTTTTTTAAAGCGTGCTTGAAGACGTGAGGGTTAGGCATTAGTCGGATCGTCTAGGGTAGTGCATTGCAGAGAACTGGCGCAGCATGAGAGAAGTCTTGGAGATGGAGGTGCGAGGTTCGGATTATGGGGGATGTTACTCTTAGGTCATTTGTAGAACGGAGGGCACGTGTAGGGCGATAGACAGAGATGAGAGAGGAGATATAAGGCGGTGCAGAACTGTGGAGAGCTTTGTGGGTGAGAGCGATGAGTTTATATTGGACCCTGTAGCGAATGGGCAACCAGTGTAATGACTGGCACAAGATGCAGGCATCCTTGAAGCGGCTGGACAGAAATACGACCCTGGCTGCCGCATTCAGGATGGATTGGAGAGGAGAAAGTTTGGTAAGAGGGAGACCGATCAGAAGAGAGTTGCAGTAGTCCAGACGAGAGTGAATAAGAGCAACAGTAAGAGTGTTAGCAGTTTCAAAGGTGAGAAAAGGTCGGATTCTGGAGATGTTTTTAAGATGCAGGTGACAAGAGTGAGTGAGTGATCGGATATAGGGAGTAAAGGAAAGTTTAGTGTCGAATATGACCCCAAGGCAGCGGGCGTGCTGCTTGGGAGTTATGGTTGAACCCTCCAAGGTAATTTCGATGTTTGGTAGAGTTAGGTTAGTAGAGGGGAGAAACACAAGAAGTTCAGTTTTGGAGAGATTCAGTTTAAGATAGAGGGAGGACATGATGTTAGAGACCGCAGACAGACAATCCTTGGTATTTTGTATTAGGGTAGGGGTGATGTCAGGGAAAGAAGTGTATAATTGGGTGTCTTCAGCATAGAGATGATACTGAAACCCAAATCTGCTGATTGTTTGTCCAATAGGGGCAGTGTATAGAGAGAAGAGGAGGGGGCCTAGGACTGAGCCCTGCGGAACCCCGATAGTAAGGGGACGAGGAGAGGAAGAGGAGCCGGCAAAAGATACAGTGAAAGAGCGGTCAGAGAGGTAGGAAGAGAACCAGGAGAGAACGGTTTCTTTGAGGCCTATAGAGCGGAGCATAGTGAGGAGGAGCTGGTGATCCACAGTGTCACATGCGGCAGAGAGAGCTGGGTAACTTCTTCTTCTGTAACAGGCTCAAAGATAGCTAGTGAGCTTGAAGTGCGGCAGGGAAGGGGATCCAGGCACTGAGGAGATTGGGCTGAGATGTCCTGATGGATGTGGTTGATTTTTTTCTAGGAAATAAGTGGCCAGATCCTCATCGCTCAGGTTGGTGATGGGGACCTGTGCTTTAGGGCTCAGGAGGGAGTTTTAGGTTTCAAAAAGTCGTTTTGGATTGTTGGATAGTGAAGTGATCAGGGTGGTGAAATAGATTGTTTGGCCAGATGAAGGGCAGAGTTATAGGTTTTGAGCATGAATTTATAGTGGATGAAATCCTCTGCTAAAAGAGATTTTCTCCACTGACGCTCAGCACACCTTGAGCAACGCTAAAGAAAACATGTTTGCATTGTGTGCCAGGGCTACCGTTGTCTGTGTTGGGTCTTTCTGCGTGTAGAAGGTGCTGCTTCATCTAGGGCAGTGGTCCCCAACCTTTTTTGCACCAGGGACCGGCTTGAAGCAAGATCATTTTTCCATGGCCCAGCAAGGAGGGGGTGGGGTGGGCGGGGCTTTGGTCATATGGGGGCGGGGTAATGGAGGGATTTGGAGTTTAGTGCATACTTATCATATAGTGTAGACCAGGTCCCCGCCAGGAGCTATGCCAGGAGCCCCACATAATGTGCTGTGCCAGGAGCCGCATCACTGAGGCCCCATCACGCCCTGCAGCAGGACAGGGCAGCTGTCCTGACAGCTGCTGTTCAGCTGCATTTACTTCATCCCAGGGGCGGACACAGACTGTAGTGGGCCCCTGTGCAAGAAATTTTTGGGGGCCCCCCCCGCCCTTCATAAGGCAACAAAGTTATGTAAACATAACCCCCCCATGTGCATCTCTCACCCCCCCATGTGCAGCTCACCCCCGTGCATCTCTCATCCCCCTCCGTGCATCTCTCATCCCCCTCCGTGCATCTCTCATCCACCCCCCGTGCATCTCTCATCCCCCCGTGCATCTCTCACCCCCCGTGCATCTCTCATCCACCCCCCGTGCATCTCTCATCCCCCCCGTGCATCTCTCATCCCCCCGTGCATCTCTCACCCCCCCGTGCATCTCTCACCCCCCGTGCATCTCTCATCTCTCCCCTCCCTCCCATGTGCATCTCTCATCTCTCCCCTCCCCTCATGTGGATCTCTCATCTCTCCCCTCCCCCATGTGCATCTCTCATCTCTCCCCTCCCCCCCATGTGGATCTCTCATCTCTCCCCTCCCCCATGTGCATCTCTCATCTCTCCCCTCCCCCATGTGCATCTCTCATCTCTCCCCTCCCCCCATGTGCATCTCCCATTCCCCTCACTCCTAGTTAATTGTATTTAAAAAAAAATAAAACTTGTTATACTTACCCCCATGCGATCCCTGCAGAATCCTGGCGCTTGTCCAAATCGCTGACACCAGGTTCTCCTGACTTCCGGCCATGTGACGGCGCCGTCACATGACCGGAAGTCAGGGGAATCATGAAGGTGCTGCCGCAGCAGCGCAGCGCTAAGATGTCCCGGACCCGGCGCTTAGCATGCGGCCGGGGGCCCCATGAGGAGAGAGACGCACAAGAGGGGGGCTCCGAGGGGGCTCCTACCGGCCGGGCCCCATACTGGAGTCAGGGCAGTCATGCCCTGATGGCGGCCCTGCTGGAGGCTGGAGGGGCCCCCTCTCCCCGCGGACCGGCTGAAAAACCCCAACGGCCCGGTCCTGGTCCGCGGACCGGCGGTTGGGGACCTCTGATCTAGGGCACTCTTCAGTTTATTATTGTAGTGTGACAATGCTAAGTCTGGACAGGAGAGGGAGGATATGGGGGCTAGAGATGTGTTGAGATTGTCCATAAGCTGCTGGGTATCAATGGTACGTGTATTCCTATAAGTGTGGTAAGTGGGGGTGTCCCGGGTGAGGAGACAGTTCTTGACAGAGAAGGAAAGAAGGTTGTGGTCCAAGAGCGGGAGAGGGGAGTTAGTAAAGTCATGCAGTGAGCAGAGACGGGAGAAAACCAGGTCCAGAGTATTCCCGTCTTCATGCGTAGGAGAATTAGTAAACTGTGAGAGGCCGAATGAGGAGGTTAGAGAAATGAATGAGAGGCAGACTAGGAGAGGAGATCATTGATGGGGATGTTAAAGTTTCCCATGATGAGGGTAGGGATGTCACAGGATAGAAAGTGAAAAAGCCAGGTGGCAAAGTGATCTAGGAACTGGCGGGAGGAGCCTTTAGGGCGATACACAACCACCACTCGCAGGGAGAAGGGTTTAAAGAGTCTGACGGTGGGTGTGGACTTCAAAGGAAGGAAACATAAGTGAGGGGACTGGGGGTGATGACCTGGAAAGCACATTGTGGTGAAAGGAGCAAACCAACACCTCCACCCTATCTATTCTCAGATCTGGCGGTATGTGAAAATTTCAGCCTACCAAACGAGAGAGCAGCAGCGGCAGTGGTGTCTGACTGCTGGATCCAGGTTTCTGTAATAGCCAGAAGGGAATTAGAGAGGAAAAAATCGTGAATGTAAGTTAGTTTGTTACACACTGACCGTGCGTTCCAGAGAGCACGGTGGAAAGCAGTAGGAGAGGGCATGCACTGAATGTTAATAAGATTAGCAGGGTTTCTATATGCAGCTGGAGGAGAGTAGTGTATGCTAGTGAAGGGAGGCCCAGGGTTGGGGGAGATGTAAGCTTGCGAGCAGGGACCTCACTCCTAATTTAACTGTTTAAACTGTCTTAACTTGCATTGAATTTATTGTCTGTACATGTCCCCGCTTAATTGTAAAGTGCTGCAGAATATGTTGGCGCTATATAAATAAAAATGATTATTATTATTATTATAGTAATGGGGGCATCTTATAGACGAGCCGCATGTCAGTATCTACTGGTGATCAGCAGCCTCTGATGCACGCATAGTGGACATTGGATTTCTAGAGATCCCATCCACTATACCATAACATATGGACACTGCGGGTTTGATGCTGTATAAACACACAGCGTGAAACCTTCTGCAGCTCCTGACCGTGGCCACGTACCCAAACTCACCCTCAGCATGTCAATTTCTGTAGCGGACACGCTAGTCTCCGCTGCAGATTTTGACCGATTGAAGTGTCATTATATGCGGTGGATTCACATGTACCGACAACAAAAGTGCGTAACAAAAATGCGCTTCTTCCAAAGTGCTGCTGAGTGCTGATTGGGGGGGACATAGTGGCTAATGAACCAGCTCTGAGATGTTATTTAATGGCCAGGGACCATGTTTGCAAATTTCACCTTCCCAGGCTAAAAATACCAGCTCACAACAGCTGCATAAATTACATGAATAGAAATGCTAATGAAGATTGAGTGAATAGGACTAACTGACACCCAGCTCTTTTGTTTGGTGATGACAAGGTGTCAATCAAGACTTTTTCATGACCAAAACTAATTAAAGTAAAGAGTTAAATAAAGACACAGAGCAAACACTTTATTTGAAATACAACAGACACATTCTTTAATCATTCAAATTAACCAATATACTCACCCCAGTTCTGACAGTAATCCAAGGGTTTAAGCAATGTCCCACCAAATAACTTTTATCAAAAACCATTCATTGATGTACAAAAACGCTTCAAAACCGCATCAAAACCTGCATAAAAAAATGCAACAAAAACACAAAAAATGGCCAGCGTTTTTCCTGCCAAGGAGATGCAGAAACGCTCAGGAAATTTCTGCTTCAAATCTTAATCGTGCGCACATAGCCTAAATCTTCAAACATACACTTACTGTTTCATCTTCTGTGCACAAGGTTGTCAACTATGAATCAGTTTCCCCAGACTAGTCGGCTCTCTTTGCATGTTATCACGCCGTTGTGGGCTCACGTACATCTGATATCACGTACATCTGATCACGTACATGTTATCACACCCCTGTGGGCTCAGCTGATGGCTTACATAAATCTTCTGCACTTTCGGTCATGCACAGTGTGCCTCCGAAGTTCGGAAGCATACACCTGGCTTCAGAGGCACAATGATGCTGCCATATAGAGCTGCGCGCATGCGCAAGATTTGCAGGGAGTTGGCGATGACTCCGGCTCTTGAAAATCATGTTATCACACCCACAGGGGAGAGATGACATGCAAATATGGCCAACTAGTTTGAGAAAACTGACGCCCCATCGACTAGTCAAAGGCGTAATTAGCATAAGAAAAACAGAGCTTATAAATACATTTTTTAAACATGGATGTAAGTGAATAAAATTATAAAAGGCTGGTTAGACAGGGAATTTTTTTTTTGATCAGATAGTTTTTATTAAAGAATTTTTTCAAAGAAAAATACAATTTAATACAAATAAACCCTTCCCATTGCCACGCCAACCCTCCCTATCCAAAAACCTACATTTTACTGTTGACATAAGGATACAGTGCAATAGTACCCTTATAGGCATTAACGGATACATAAATACCACATACCATCATAACAATAAAGGCACAATAGTAAATTTATTTAATAATATATGTATGGAGAAAAACATTGATTTAGTTCTCAGTCTGCATAGAGAAATTAAGACAATTGAAAAACACTAAATACTCATTGTAGAAACTCAGCCTAAAAAAAAAATCCTATGCGCACCAAATCCCATAGTACTTCAACTCTTTTGCACTGGTCCCCCACTGGCATCGACATCAGGAGGGGGTGTCGATTGTAGTAGTTTAACCTCATGTATGCCACTGTCGTAACAGTGGCATTTAAGAGATTATGAATGAGGACAGTAGCTTTCAATGTCCATCGCCCCCTGCAATCACAGGGTGCAATGGGTTACTATTGCAGCTGGGGAACTGCTGAAGGCCCTGTTGCCGACATCTTGGTACTTGGTAAAAAAAAAAAATGTAAATACCCAAATTGCCATTTTTTTCACTCGCCACTTCTCTAACAATAAATGCTTTAAAAAGTTATCAAATTGTCATATGTACCCTAACATGGTACCATTAAAAAGTTCATGGTCATGAAAAATGGTGATGAACCAATTTTTTAAAAATTCTGATTTTTATTTTAGCCACTAAAATAATAACAAAACTATACATATTTTGATAACATCATAATTTTACTGACATGGAGATTCATGTTGCCATGTTGTTTTTACTGCACAAAAAACACCATAACAATGACACCTTAAAAACAGTTCAAATATGATTCATCGCCCACTCGGGTGGTGAAGATGCAAAATGAATTTATTAATACATGAATTTTTGCATCTTCACCACCCGAGTGTGCGATTAATCATATTTTAACCATTGACAGGGCAGCCCATGCCTATCTCATCTGCACCTTACCCGTGAGAGAGTGCACGCCAATCATCTCCTCTCTTACCTAAAAACAGTGGCAGAATTGCTTTTTTCACCTCACTTGCAATTTTTTTCCACCGTTTCTTTTTTTAAATTTTTTTTATTGCATTACATGTTAAAGTGAATAGTGCCATGCAAAACTACATCTCATCTCATAAAAAAAGGCCTCATACAGCTATGTAAAAAAAGTTGTAGTTCCTGGAAGACAAGGAGCAAAAAACTAAAGCATAAAAATGAAAATTGGCTATTTTAATTGCTTAACAGCACCGCCCCACACAATGTAACACAGCTGTTTCCAATCTCTTTTCAGTGCTTCAACCCACTCCTTATAATCAACCAGTGCTTTTTCCCCTTCCTTAACAATAGCTTTCTCCCTCTTCCTCAATAGTCACAACTCTATTCTCCCAGTAGTTACAGAAGCCGGATGTTGGAAGCTTAATTTCTAAAGAGTAGTAATTGCACCAAATTCACATGACTTCGATTTTGGCATATGCCTTGTAAGAAATCAATCCATTTTAGTGACAAACAATTGCTACTGCCAAAAAAAAACTTTGTAAAATGAGCAGGTCATTGGAAAAGATGCACACAAAATGTGACACTGTATTCATTTTGCATGCAAGCCATGATTAAGATAAAACAGAACTTTGTGGCAATCTTTATAGCAAGCATATGGTTTCACTGAAAAATCCACTAGAGCTTTGTTTTCCAAGATGTCATGGATAAACAAAATCTTACTAGCACATCTTGCGGTTTTTCCAACCTGCCTACACTAGCTCACAGCTGCGAGCAATAACTAGGATAAAGAAGGAAAAGAAAATCCTGGTTTTGGCTTTCTGTTGTAATTTCTCTTTTTCTACTAAGAGCTCTCATCTCGTGGCTTGTGGGGGAGTTTTTGTAAACAACATAAAATGGAAAAGTGTAACATCCCCTCTGTCAAGCAAAATTCTGCCTTTGCTCAGTATAAGTGCTGGGGTGCTGGTGCCCATCAGGCTGCAAGGGCAAATGAGCACACAAGTTTGTCGTAACTCTGATGTGTTATCAAAAAATTTGTGCTCTTATTTGGCCTTGCCTACTTGAATAACAGGCAACAAATAAAAAATGTTGCATTTTGTAATATGTGCTCATTTCCTTCTTTGCTATTTTGAATAATTTTTGGTTTGTTTTTATGGTGGAAACAGTAGATAACATTCATTGTTCCCTGTCATCTGCACCCACTATAGTTACTCCCCCATTTATTATTATGTTCACTGCTCTCTAAAAGCACGTGGCTCTAATTATATGACTCATGTATAGAGCGGTAATCTGGCAAAGCACATAAGCCCTTAGTTCACCTTTAAACCAGATTCACACATATGTGTGTCACAGTACAAGTACAGATCTGTAGTGCACGGACTGACCATGGGTCTCCTGACCTGAAGTTAACAGCCCCATATATACAGTGGGTATGGAAAGTATTCAGACCCCTTTAAATTTTTCACTCTTTGTTTCTTTGCAGCAATTTGGTAAATTCTAAAAAGTTCATTTTTTTTTCTCATTAAAGTACACTCTGCACCCCATCTTGACTGAAAAAAACAGAAATGTAGAAATTTTTGCAAATTTATTAAAAAAGAAAAATGGAAATATCACATTTGCACTTTGCTTAGTAATGAGTAGAAGCACCCTTTTGAGCTGGTACAGCCATGAGTCTTCTTGGGAATGATGCAACTAGTTTTTCACACCTGGATTTGGGGATCCTCTGCCATTCTTCCTTGCTAAGCCTCTCCAGTTCCGTAAGGTTGGATGGTGAACGTTGGTGGACAGCCATTTTCAGGTCTCTCCAGAGATGCTCAATTGGGTATAGGTCAGGGCTCTGGCTGGGCCAGTCAAGAATGGTCACAGAGTTGTTCTGAAGCCACTCCTTTGTTATTTTAGCTGTGTGCTTAGTGTCATTGTCTAGTTTTAAGGTGAACGTTCGGCCAAGTCTGAGGTCCAGAGCACTCTGGAAGAGGTTTTCATCCAGGATATCTCTGTACTTGGCCGAATTCATGTTTCCTTCAATTGCAACCAGTCGTCCTGTCCCTGCAGCTGAAAAACACCCCCATAGCATGATGCTGCTACCACCATGTTTCACTGTTGGGATTGTATTGGGCAGGTGATGAGCAGTGCCTGGTTTTCTCCACACATACCGCTTAGAATTATCACCAAAAAGTTTTATCTTCATCTCATCAGACCAGAGAATCTTATTTCTCATAGTCTGGGAGTCCTTCATGTGTTTTTGAGCAAACTCTATGCGGGCTTTCATATGTCTTGCGCTGAGGAGAGGCTTCCATTGGGCCACTCTGCCATAAAGGCCCGACTGGTGAAGGGCTGCAGTGATAGTTGACTTTGTGGAACTTTCTCCTATCTCCCTACTGCATCTCTGGAGCTCAGCCACAGTTTTTCTTTACCTCTCTCACCAAGGCTCTTCTCCCACGATTGCTCAGTTTGGCTGGATGGCCATGTCTAGAAAGACTTCGGGTGGTCCCAAACTTCTTCCATTTCAGGATTATGGAGGCCACTATGGTCTTAGGAACCTTGAGTAATGCAGAAATTCTTTTAAAACCTTGGCCAGATCTGTGCCTTGCCACAATTCTGTCTCTGAGCTCCTTGGGCAGTTCCTTTGAGCTCATGATTCTCATTTGGTCTGACATGCACAATGAGCTGTGAGGTCTTATATAGGCAGGTGTGTGCCTTTCCAAATCACGTCCTATCAGTCTAATTAAACACAGTTGGACTTCAATGAAGGAGTAGAACCATCTCAAGGAGGATCACAAGGAAATGGACAGCATGTGACTTAAATATGAGTGTCTGAGCAAAGGATTTGAATACTTAAGACCATGTGATATTTCAGTTTTTCTTTTTAATAAATTTGAAAAAATTTCTACATTTCTGTTTTTTTTTCAGTCAAGATGGGGTGCAGAGTGTACTTTAATGAGAAAAAAATGAACTTTTTAGAATTTACCAAATGGCTGCAATGAAACAAAGAGTGAAAAATGTAAAGGGGTCTGAATACTTTCCGTACAGATATTTAGTTTGGGTCAGGAGACCATCTGTCCGGTCTATGTATCACAGACTGCGACACACAAATGTGTGAATGCAGCATTTCACAGCAGTGTTTATGTTACAGTACCTAAGTCAAAACTCAGGGGCTCCAAAACATGGAAGAGGTAAGAGAAGAACTGATTTCGGATTTAGGTTTGTAATGTGACACAGCTAAACTAAGTTGTGCTGCCCCTTCCCCTACACAAACTGCTGGGATCAGATATTAGTCATCTGTGCTCTACCAACACTTTCTTATTATGCAGGAGGCTAGACCGGGAGCTCAGGCTGTCTGAATTTATAGGTCTTATACTATGAGAGACCTGCTCTAAGTTATTGAGGTGTCATCTTTTTCTTGCTGTTCTTATGATTGGGCAACGCCATACAAGGGGAAGAAGTACACGCATCCAGTGAAAACTATCTGATTAGAACCACTTGGACTTAACGAAAATTAACTCATTAAGTACCAAATACTTTGATTGCCAATATCTCCGCAACAGAGAGGTGAAATAAAAAAAAAGTTTTAATTCACTGTGCAGCCGCTATTACATTGTGTGTCCAGATCAAAATGAACAATTGGGTGAAAGATCCTCTTTAAAGAGTGTAAGGTTGCAGCCGGACAGGTCGTGGATGGGAGGTATGTGTCCCCAAGGTGCCAAGCCTTGGTGATGTAGGACTCGGAAAAGCAGGCTCCAGCACACATAGTGCTGAGAGGCGTTTAATGGGCCTGGATTATAGGGCTGGGTTTTACGAGCAGCTAAAAGAGCTGGGGGGGGGGGGGGGGATCAGCTGCTCACTTACCTCCAGTCCAGGTCTTGAAAGGCCTGATTTAAGACAGCTGCGCCTGTCTCAGTCAGTCTGTGTGTGTTTTGCAAGGTGAGCAGGCCTTGCATGGGCTGTTCAGACCTGTTGAAGTGCAGGAAAAGCACTTCATTTGAATGGCTGAGGCCGTACGGTATATGGACTTGTTATTTTGAGTTTGGTTCTGTTATATCTTTTTGTGCCGGAAAAAGCTGTTTTTTGTTTGCTTAATGAGCGGTTTGTGCTGTCAAAATAAACCAGTTTGGATTCTCTGAGGAAAACGCTTTGTGTGCCTACCTCAACCGCAGCCGAGTGAGTACAAAACCCTACAAGAGGTTGTCTAGCAGTTTGGGGTTTTTTTTGTACCAAACGTCCATCATTCAAAAATGAAAACAAACAAACCTCACCAACCATGCCCATTCCCCTCCATCTTTCTCTGTTTCTGATTGTATGGACATACTAATGATATGTTCACCACTGCAGCAGTCATATTATGTTTCTGCTGGAAGAGCAGGCCTGGGGACCGGTGGAGAATAAAGAGAGCTTTTTGGGGGGTGAAGAGGGGGAGGAGTTCGGTGGGCATGATGGGGGTTTTACTGCAAAAAAAAGAAACTTAATAAACTTTTCTACCAATAGATGTTCACACAAGGTACAGTTATAATATTGGTAACCTGCTTCTTGATGGATTCCGGGCAGCAACAGTTCATTTTCTACACTAAACAAAGTAAAAACAAACTAAAACAAAAAATAAATGAGGAAAAAAGAATAATGAGGCACTTGTGTATCTTTAAACAAAAGACCCAATAGATTTGACAATCAATATGTGGAATTCAATTCATTTCTATCCAAGACAGATGTCTGCTGATTAAAAATGAGCTTTTGGGTGTATATTTATTATTTCTGTTAGGCCGGTTTCACACATCCGTATATTTCCGGTACCGGAAAAAACGGTACCGGAGATATCCGTTTCCCGTGTGTCTGTGTGTGTCACACGTGTGGAAATCGTGTGCTGCCCGTGTGCCGCATCAGGATCACACGGATCGGCGCCTGAGAATCAGCGCTATAGTTAGCGCTGTTCAAAAGCGCCGTGTGCTGAACACTGCCCTCATCATGGTTCCCTGCCGGCGCTGCGATCAGCACCAGCAGGGCCAATGATAAGGGTAGTAGTAGTCTGCTCCTGCAGTGTCCCTGTGTAAAAATATGATTAAAATAATAAAATCCATATACTCACCTGTCCTAAGTGTCAGCACCCAGCGCTTGAGAACAGCGCTGACTGTAGCGCCGGTACGTGACACATGGATGTCATCTGTGTGGGACGTTTTGCGGACCGTGCATCCGCAAAAAAACAGACATGTCAGCGTGTGGAGCACATGGACACACGGTCCGTAGAAACACACTGACATGTGCACAGACCCATTCATTTGAATGGATCTGTGTGTGTATTTGTGTCTCCAGTACGTGTGGAAACTATCACCATACGTACTGGAAACACAGACGTGTAAAAGAGCCCTTAAAATGGATTGGATCAATTATTGGGTTTATTTAATTGCAAAAAAAAATATCTGAAAACAAAAAGCCTATATGAATCTAGTCCTATGAAGTTTAATTCATTGTAAAAGTAAACACTGTCCTTAACATGGATTTTCACTTTAGGCTTCAAATTATGTGGCAGTTAGCCCATGAAAGCACAAAAGGAACTTCTTGGACATTTTCCTAACAGTTTTCTTTTAATGCACACAAAAATAGGGACAAGAATAGTTTTATTGTTTCATGTTGGCATTGTTTTTTATTTGCTTGTTCCTGGAAATGTTGCTGTTGCCTGTGAATTAATACCAGAAATCAGTGTTAAATGGAAATTGTACTTTCAACATTGTTTTCATTAATCAACAAAACAGGTGAATATAAGAAACTCTTTAATATATCTTATCAGAGAAATATGCTTCCTTCCTCACATATTAGACAATTCTTCCTCACTCCGCCTCTTAAATTTTCCATCCACTGTGGAAGATAAAACAAAACTGCTCAAATCCATCTTGCTCAGACAAGACAGACTGACACATGTGATATCATGTGAAGAAGCTCATTACACTTTATAAATAGGGGAGGGTGGAGGAGGAGTGAGGAGCATAGTGCGGAAACAATTAGAGGGAGACTCATAGAGATTATGCTGAGATACCTCACTACGGAGCTTGATTAATTTCAACACTGGTCACTAGAGCTATGTAATGTCCTCAATACTGCTGTGGCTTGTCTCATTGTGCTAAGGAAGGAAAAACATAAATCCCTCTCTGTGTGGTTTGATGTACAGTGCCTTGTGAAAGTATTTGGCCCCCTTGAACTTTTCTACCTTTTGCCACATTTCTGGCTTCAGACATAAAGATATAAAATTCCAATTTTTTGGGGAAGAATCAACAACAAGTGGGACACAGTCGTGAAGTGGAACGAAATTTATTGGATATTTTAAACTTTTTAAAAAAATTAAAAACTGAAAAGTGGGGCATGCAATATTATTCGGCCTCTTTACTTTCAGTGCAGCAAACTCACTCCAGAAGTTCAGTGAGGATCTCTGAATGATCCAATGTTGTCCTAAATGACTGGTAATGATACATAGAATCCACCTGTGTGTAATCACGTCTCCGTATAAATGCACCTGCTCTGTGATAGTCTCAGGATTCTGTTTCAAGAGCAGAGAGCATCATGAAGACCAAGGAACACACCAGGCAGGTCCGAGATACTGTTGTGGCGAAGTTTAAAGCCGGATTTGGATACAAAAAGATTTCCCAAGTTTTAAACATCACATAGAGCTCTGTGCAAGCGATCATATTGAAATGGAAGGTGTATCAGACCACTGCTAATCTTACCAAGACCCGGCCGTCCCTCTAAACTTTAATCTCGGACAAGGAGAAGACTGATCAGAGATGCAGCCAAAAGGCCCATGATCACTCGGGATGAACTGCTGAGATCTACAGCTGAGGTGGGAGAGTCTGTCCTATGGACAACAATCAGTTGTACACTGCACAAATCTGGCCTTTATGGAAGAGTGGCAAGAAGAAATCCATTTCTCAAAGATATCCATAAAAAGTCTCGTTTGAAGTTTGCCACAAGCCACCTGGGAGACACACCAAACATGTGGAATAAGGTGCTCTGGTCAGATGAAACCAAAATCAAACTTTTTGGCCACAATGCAAAACGATATGTTTGGACGCAAAAGCAACACAGCTCATTACCCTCAAAACACCATCCCCACTGTCAAACATGGTGGTGGCAGCATCATGGTTTGGGCCTGCTTTTCTTCAGCAGGGACAGGGAAGATGGTTAAAATTGATGGGAAGATGGACGAAGCCAAATACAGGACCATTCTGGAAGAAAACCTGTTGGAGTCTGCAAAACATGAGACCGGGACGGAGATTTATCTTCCAACAAGACAATAATCCCAAACATAAAGCAAAATCTACAATGGAATGGTTAAAAAATAAATGTATCCAGGTGTTAGAATGGCCAAGTCAAAGTGAAGACCTGAATCCAATCGAGAATCTGTGGAAAGAGCTGAAAACTGCTGTTCACAAACGCCCTCTATCCAACCTCAATGAGCTTGAGCTGTTTTGCAAGGAAGAATGGGTAAGAATTTCAGCCTATCGATGTGCAAAACTGATAGAGACATACCCCAAGCGACTTGCAGCTGTAAGGTGGCGCTACAAAGTATTAACTCCAGGGGGCTGAATAATATTGCAAGCCCCACTTTTCAGTTTATAATTTTTTAAAAAAGTTTAAAATATCTAATAAATTTCGTTCCACTTCACAATTGTGTCCCACTTGTTGATTCTTCCCAAAAAAATTAGAATTTTATATCTTTATGTTTGAAGCCAGAAATGTGGCAAAAGGTAGAAAAGTTCAAGGGGGCCAAATGCTTTCACAAAGCACTGTATATGGCAGAGATCACAGCAGCTAATCTCCTCCCAGCAGCTCAGTGGATTGCAAATTAAAGATATTGCGTATTGAAGAGAAAGTGGTAAAATGTAAGCTACGTGTACTCATTGGACTGTTTATTCTGAAAAGTTACATGAAAGGACTGTTCTCCTTTAAAGACTGTACAAACTATTCATTTTGTTAGATAACTTTTTAACAAAATTATTTCCTTTCAGAAGTTCTACCTTATACTGTATGTCCAGTGATGGTGGGAAGAAGCATATTTTAGTACTGATTCTTATTGCCTGACCTGCACAATAGCTGGATTCACTCTCCCATGTACAAGAGGGTCCAAATAAAATAAAAATTTATTGGAGGGGCAACTCCTTTACGCACCAGATACATTGAAATTGTTAATGGTATACAGTTACACTAAACTAGAAATGAGTTTGGGGGAAAAAAAAAAAGAGGTGGAGCTCATTCAAAAATGAGTCTGTCACCCTGAAAAATGAAATTAAACCATTTCTACATTCATATAGGGGACTTAGCCTGTATAAAAATCATATTTGTGGTACAGATTTTAATTATTTTGGTTTATCTGAATACAATTGTATTACATATTTAAATGAGGGGCTTCAGTGCACCCTTGGCGTAGCTAAGTGCTCGATGCACGGTTCCGCCCCCTCGATAATCATCCTTTACTCCTTTCATTATGATTGACACCACTCCAAAGAGCGCTGTTTGTATTGTATCCTCAGCCCTGCAAGTAGTGACATTGTAGGAGCCGATAACTCGCACAATGTCAGTGTGTGAGGACACACTTTGACCCCCCACCCTGTACTGTCTACAGCTGCTGCTTGCTGCACATAGGAACACATAGCAGTGGTTGTCTGACACTGATGGGAGCACAGATGAAAGTAGGTTCTGACACTGTAGGAGCCAAGTGCACACTGTGTCAGAACACACTCTCATCTCCCTCATTTGACAGCATTGGTGTGCACTCCTGTATGCAGTAGGCGGCCACTGCGGCAAACAGGACAGGGGGATCAAAGGGTATCTGCACAAACTTACATTGTGAAAGCTCTTGGTTCCTGCAATGTCAGTGTGTGCAGGGCTAAGAATTCGATATAGGCACTGCTCCATAAAAAGGAGATTTTTATCCGTAACACATGAAAAATGAATGTCTAAAGGATGCCTAAGTGTGCTTTCACATTGCATTCAGGCACCTGTTCATGTGTCTGGTGTAGGCAGAGCAAACATGTGCTCTGACGTGCATCATTTTCAGGCATGTATGCCTACTGGAGACGGACACCAAGACACAGTCTATTCTGCTGGTACCATTATAGTCTATGGCCCCTTTGGTGCATACGCCCGAATGCCGTTTTGCAGGGAGTTCGGACCTAAGCCCCAAAGGGACCAACGAGCAGGTGTCTGAACGCAATGTGAAAGCACCCTTACTATAAAAAGGCAACTTAGGGGCCTCTGCATCCAATGCCAGATCCCTGTTAAAGATTGAAAGCCTGCTAAGTGGAGCGTATTGCACCATGTTTGACCATAGAAGCTCTGCTTGAGTTCATAACAGTGAGAGACAAAAAATGAATGGGAAGTATATAAAAGAATGTATTTACCAAACTTTTAAAAACTGCATGGCCATTAACAATCTATTTGTTAATCTTGCTAAATTGTCAGCACGGTTGTCATCATACTGTGGATGCCATTTGTAAACTAATGCTAACAGGTTAATTTACCCCATTGTTTGCGGGCTTAAACTAAAGTTGATCTTTAATTACACAAGTGATTGAAAGCAGCATTTTGAAAAAATATACTCTGCACCATGTGGATAATATCCAAAGTCAATCTGTCTGGAAAACAACATGGGTCAAGTAAGAAAAAGTAATTATTTTACAAATGTATTAAACATCTAAACTTTTATTGCAGAGCACACGATTACTTTACTCATATAAATTAACTTGACCCTTATAACCCTGATCTACTGAGATTTATTCAGTGTATTTTTCCATTTTGCAGGTTTATTGTTTAAGAGGTGTACACTACTACTGCCCACCAGAGAAAGGCTCAAGTATATTCATAAGCTTGTTTCTGAAGTAAGACTATTGTAACATTTCCTTCAAATATTTTGTTTCAGAATTACTATTCGAACACAAACTGTTTACATTATTAAATAGAGCGCATAGACCTGATGAGACTGATGTACTTGCTTTGAAAATCTGTTAGAATGACTGTATAATCCCGATATTAAGATGAGCATTTTATAGTCCAGTAAAAAAGTGAAAAGCTCATGGGTCTCAGTATTATGCTGTAACATCTGGCCGCTGCGGAATCTGCAGCAAGTACTGATCGTGTGCACGTACCCTTAGTGCTTTATTTAATAATGTATGCACTTCGTAATGTAAAATACAACATTGATGGCCACAGATAGGCCATTAATGTTAGATTCATGGGGGGTTGACTCCCAGCAACACCAATGATCAGTTGATTAAAGTACTTGTAGTAGTCTGGTGAGTGCCACATCCTGTTTATTGCTTGATACTGCAGCTTATTCTTATTTAGATGAATGGGGCTGTAAGTCTAACGAGCTGTGCTTGCTAATCAGTGAAAGGGAAGTAATGTTCCTCCCCCTGGACCATCAAAGATCTTTGATTAGCTGATCATGGGGTGTATCAGGAGTTGGACCTCCACTGGACATTGATAGTAAGGATGGACCATCAAAATTCCAAAAAACTCTTTGAAAATATTTTTAATAATTTCAGTGTGCAATTTGCATAGCCTAACCCTTTAGGGACCACGGAATTGTTTTGCGCTTTTGTTTTACTGTACTATCTAAAAAAAATCAAAATGTGCTGAAATGTACTTGTTTTTGTTTTTATGGCATTCATTATGCTTTAAAAACTACCTGGAAACTTGATTGTTTAGGTCAGTCCAATTACAGCGATACCAAACATATGGTGGTTTTTTTTTCAACCTAAGTAATAAAAAAAAATTCAGAATATTCTCCAAATTTTTTTTTTGCTTGGTGTCATCATTTTCCAAGACCCATAATATTTTTATTTTTCTGTTAATGGTGCACAATGAGGGCTTGGTTTTTGTGCAATGAGCTGACATTTGTGTTTGGTACCAGCTTAGCTTACATTCAATGCTTTGATTGCTTATTTTCTATTTTTTAGGGAGGTGAAGTGACCAGAAAAACACTATTCTTGCATTTTTTATTTTTTTCTCTTTGCAGTGTTTACCGCATGGGTTAATTAATTAGATATTTTGATAGAGTGGACTTTTATGAAGACGGTGATGACAAATATGTTTGTTGTTTTTCCTGTTTTTATTTTTAGAAGAAGAAGTGATTTGAATTTTTTTTTTTTAATTTCTAGATTTTTAAAAACTTAGTTTTTTACATTATTTTTTAGCCTCAACCTGCAATCACTTGTACTATATACTGCACAGTGTTGCGGTATTATATACTGTAGTATATAGTGAAAATCTTGATTTCTTATGGAGTACAGCCCCCAGCTGCCATTGTTACCCATCGGTCCTCCACAAATGTGAGTCTGGAGACTGATAGGAGGTGGTGCACATGTGTATCAACATGCCTTCTATTTAAATACCACTGTCAGAGATTCTTCGTGCTGTGGTTGTTAGAGACAGTTGTTGGCTATGCAATATAGCTGGCATTAGCTGTGTAACGTGCTGAGAGAAGTCAGCTCCTGAGCCCCTCTGTTACGGATCCGGGTGGTGAAACCTCTGTGCTGCGGTGCAAGGAGGGACCAGAGGGGCGTAACTAGGTATCAACTCGGACTGACCAAGGTCGCACGGCGGCTCAATCGACTCCGTGAACCAGGGAAGGACCGAGCAGAGGGACCAGGTGCTACTCTGGGCCTGTCCTTGTATGAGAGCAGGTGACTCCCACGGGTACCTGGCATGAGCCTCCGGGTAGGCATGGCAGGTAACTGGTAGGAGCCTCCAGGTAGGCTGACTGATAGGCATGGCAGGTAACTGGTAGGAGCCTCCAGGTAGGCTGGCTGATAGGCACGGCAGGTAACTGGTACATTCTCCGGGTAGGCAGGCAAGCCAGGCCCATAGACAGACTGGCGGGTTTGGATCGTAGGCAGACCGTCGGGCTGGAGAGTACACTTGGCTGGCGGAGACAGGTAGTCAGGCTGGCGGACTGGACTGGTAGTCAGGCTGGCGGACTGGACTGGTAGTCAGGCTGGCGGACTGGACTGGTAGTCAGGCTGGCGGACTGGACTGGTAGTCAGACTGGCAGACTGGACTGGTAGTCAGACTGGACTGGTAGTCAGGCTGGCAACGGGACCTGAGGGCTGAAGCAGAGTTTAGGACACAAAGCTACAACCTTGCACGGGCACCTCCAATTTGGAGGAGGTGCCTTTTATATGAGAGGTCCTCCGGCCATTGGCCGGGGACTCTTTAGGAAGCACAGTGCCCGGGAAGCTGCGCGCGCCAGCAGCAGCAGCAGCAGGAGAGCCGGAAGACACCGAGCCGGGAGCGCGGCAGTAAGGGGGGCGGCGTCTTTGCCTGTCAGGGGGCAGAGACGCCGATACTACACCCTCCACACGTGCAGATCACTTCCTGAGATGTTAATTCATGTCCTTATATAGGAAGGGATTTAATAACAAATTTTTATACATCTTGTTAAGTCAGTTCTAGGGAAGCGGTCCCTGATCAGGACCCTCATCTATAATCCAGAGTGAAGAGCTGCTGCAAAGTGTGTTTCTCACTTTGGGACTCGCGTCATGTCCATATACACTGCTCAAAAAAATAAAGGGAACACTTAAACAACAGAATATAACTCCAAGTAAATCAAACTTCTGTGAAATCAAACTGTCCACTTAGGAAGCAACACTGATTGACAATCAATTTCACATGCTGTTGTGCAAATAGACAATAGATGGAAATTATTGGCAATTATCAAGACACACTCAATAAAGGAGTGTTTCTGCAGGTGGGGACCACAGACCACATCTCAGTACCAATGCTTTCTGGCTGATGTTTTGGTCACTTTTGAATGTTGGTTGTGCTTTCACACTCGTGGTAGCATGAGACGGACTCTACAACCCACAGAAGTTGCTCAGGTAGTGCAGCTCATCCAGGATGGCACATCAATGCGAGCTGTGGCAAGAAGGTTTGCTGTGTCTGTCAGCGTAGTGTCCAGAGGCGCTACCAGGAGACAGGCCAGTACACCAGGAGACGTGGAGGGGGCCGTAGGAGGGCAATAACCCAGCAGCAGGACCGCTACCTCCACCTTTGTGCAAGGAGGAACAGGAGGAGCACTGCCATAGCCCTGCAAAATGACCTCCAGCAGGCCACAAATGTGCATGTGTCTGCACAAATGGTTAGAAACCGACTCCATGAGGGTGGTATGAGGGCCCGACGTCCACAGATGGGGGTTGTGCTCACAGCCCAACACCGTGCAGGATGCTTGGCATTTGCCACAGAACACCAGGATTGGCAAAGTCGCCCCTGGCGCCTTGTGCTCTTCACAGATGAAAGCAGGTTCACACTAAGCACATGTGACAGACGTGACAGAGTCTGGAGACGCCGTGGAGAGCGATCTGCTGCCTGCAATATCTTTCAGCATGACCGGTTTGGCAGTGGGTCAGTAATGGTGTGGGGTGGCACTTCTTTGGAGGGCATCACAGCCCTCCATGTGCTCACCAGAGGTAGCCTGACTGCCATTAGGTACTGAGATGAGATCCTCAGACCCCTTGTGAGACCATATGCTGGTGCGGTTAGCCCTGGGTTCCTCCTAATGCAGGACTATGCCAGACCTCATGTGGCTGGAGTGTTTCAGCAGTTCCTGCAAGATGAAGGCATTGAAGCTATGGACTGGCCCGCCCGTTCCCCAGACCTGAATCCGATTGAGCACATCTGGGACATCATGTCTCGCTCCATCCACCAACGTTGCACCACAGACTGTCCAGGAGTTGGTGGATGCTTTAGTCCAGGTCTGGGAGGAGATCCCACAGGAGACCATCCGCATCCTCATCAGGAGCATGCCCAGGCTTTGTAGGGAGGTTATACAGGCACGTGGAGGCCACACACAATACTGAGCCTCATTTTGACTTGTTTTAAGGACATTACATCAAAGTTGGATCAGCCTGTAGTGTGTTTTTCCACTTGAATTTTGGGGGTGACTCCAAATCCAGGCCTTCATTGGTTAATAAATTTGATTTCCATTGATGATTTTTATGTGATTTTGTTGTCAGCACATTCAACTTTGTACAGAACAAAGTATTCAATGAGAATATTTCATTCATTCAGATCTAGTATGTGTTATTTGAGTGTTCCCTTTATTTTTTTGAGCCGTGTATTACTACCCATTGATGTGACTTCAAATGTAATTCTTCATTTTCCCTGTGACGGCGCTGCAGGTAAATTGAACATTTGCCTGGGCACCAACTTATCCTTGGAGACCTAATGACCAGCTTATGCTCTAGGAATCCATCTTCATAAAAAAGGGCTTTCACAAACTGAAACACTGCTTTAAAGGGAACCTGTCACATCCAGAAACATTATTTAACTACAGATATAGGGGTAATCTGCAAGTAAATAGCATTTAAATCCCATTTAGCCAGGTTACTAGAACAGTGGCTACAGGGAGAAAATGAAGTTTTATTCCATCTGCAGCTGCTCGCTTCCAGTCATTGAGGCGGTGTAGGGAGCGGTTACAGTCACTACCCACTATACAGTGAGTGTGGCTGAAATCGCTTTCTAACCCTTTGATCGATAGCCTCCTCTGCAGTGTGTGCAGCATGTTTGTGCAGAGCAGACTGTCAAAGTGCCGGTGAATGATAACAGTGTGCTGTCAGGAGTGGGCGCAAACAGAAGAGGGCCCCTATGCATGAACAATATATGAGCTCTTTGCAATTCAATAGCTCATCAAAATGCAGAATTCCAGCTGCTTTCGATGTAGATGTAGGCCCCCCTACCTCTTGGGCCCCTGTGCGACTGCACTGTTTGCACCAAAGATATATCCAACGCTATTCACTGTACATTCAGAAGTGGCTATAGTAGTTCCCTGCAGTGCTCCTATGATTGGCAGCGAGCGGCTCCAGGGAGACTAAAACTTCCAAGATTTACAAGGCTCAAACTGTATTTATTTTCAACATACCACTATATCTGCAATTAAATATAGTTTTTGGACGTGGCTGGTTCCCTTTAATGTATTTTCATTTACAAAGTAAAACGTGAAATTATTATATTTTTTCTTTTTTTTTATCTCTAGCACTTTATTTTTATCTGGATATTTTATGTTAGAAAATATTTTAATATAATGTTGGAAAAGTTCTTGTCATTTTGCATCTGGATAATTGCTATTACTTTAAAGCCAGTTATCTATCTCTGACAATTAACAGTGCTAAAAATGAGTTGTTTGAAGACTTTTGCTAGATTGAAATTCCTTTATGGAAGTATCATTGCCTGGAAGTCCTTTATGGAATTTCAAGATCAGTCCACAATGGAAGCAAGTGCATAATATTTATAGCAATAGTTAATGACAACCAGGGGGAGGAACAATGTGGGGGTGAATGCTGAATAAATATAGGCTAAACGCTTCTTATGGTGTCATATTATGGTACCTCAATACTGTGAATGCCTGAATATTATAGCATCCAGAAGTGAATGACAAGATTGCATGTCATGTAAAGTCAGAAGCTTACTGTGTTTGGGCCCCTTAGAATGTCTAAGAAATTTACCTTTGTTTTCTTCTGCAGATTTCTTGTTTTAAATTGTGTGCCTGTCCATCTCCAACACAGTGTCTGGGTCTCCTGTGCTACGGTGCATTTTTAAAGGTGTGTTTCTGCTAGTTAACATTAAAGGGTTTAACCCATTCTTATCATCCTTATCAGTTATGGACAGCACTTCTATATATTGCGTTGATGAGACATGTCCATATAAACAAACACACATGCATGTACACAGTACAGAAACAAAATCACAACCAAATAAATGCTGTATGAGAGCGTTTAAATTGTATTCATTCACTTATGTGCAATGACTTAATGGAAAGGAAATCATAATATTAGCTAAAAACTAGATTCCAGTACAGAACAACTGTATGTGCCCCAAAAGATTTTTATTTTATGAACAGAAATATTTCACACTTGATGTCTGGAATTGATTTTGACATTGCTCAGTTTGTAAATATATGCACAATCTTCCACATCCAGAGAGTGATGTGTCTTTTTCCATTGAAGTAAGAAGCAAATTTCAATGCTATTCTGTTTGGCAAGCCAGTTGAAAGTGTCAAAACTGCAAACACTATTGTGCATCGCCCCAGAGTGGAAATCTGGAAAAGTTTATACTCCCTAATGAGGGGAAAACAGTATATTTGTTTTGTTTTCACTTTCAGCTGAGTTTTAGTACTATCCCAAGAATGAGCAGGAAAATATTGACTATAACAAAGTACTTAGTGGCATGCTATTAGTCCAGATTTTCAGTATCTGGGTAAAACTATGAAGTATTATGTATTAACATGAAGATTTGCAGCAAATTTCATCAATCAAATTCATGCTAATTTCTTCTAACTGCATGTGAATACGATTTTCACAAACATTGAACCATAAGGCCACATGCACACGTTGAGTATTTGGTGAGTTTTTTACCTCAGTATTTGGAAGCCAAACCAGGAGTGGAACAATAACAGGAAAAGTATAATAGAAACACGTCACCACTTCTGCATTTTTCACCCACTCCTGGTTTTGGCTTACAAATACTGAGGTAAAATATTGACGAAATACTGAAATTGTGACCGTGGCCTTAAAGAAGAACTTCTGGACAAATTTCTATTCCTTAGTAATATCAATGCATACCAGTGCATGTGTTCAAATATTTACCGATCAATGTTTTGTACCATTCTCAGTGCCATTCCAATTCTCTTCTGAACCACGTGAGGGTAATTCAGATTAGCTGGCTCACACAACTGTGTGCAGAGGTAGTTGCTTTTCTAATGTTAGCATATGAGACGCACATTGAGGTTCTCACAGTCTTACATTGGGAAAGCAACACAAGACGCAGTCACAAGGATCAGAATGGGGCTAAGTTACATTTAAGACAGAGACTGGTAAGCATTTGAACTCATGCACACTACATATGTATTGATAAGTGATTAAGGAATAAATATTTATCTGCACATTCTTTAACCCCTCTTCGCTCCATAATAAATACCGTATAAATAAAAATTTAAGCAAAAAATGTGGTCATGATGCACTTTTAAAGGCGAGGGGGTCTTCCGCTGACACTGGTATAGGGGTAATGTCCCCCAATTCTGACAATATCTCCCATCCTGGTATATATGCCGCCCCCCTTCCTTTTATACGTGGTCCCCATCCCCATCCTGGTATGCCTGGCATCCCTCCATCCTGGTATGCATGGCAACCCTCATCCTTATCCTGGTATGCATGGCACCCCTCATAGCTATCCTGATATGCATGGCACCCCTCATACCTATCCTGATATGCATGGCACCCCTCAATCCCTGTCCTAGTATGCATGCTACCCCTCATCCCTGTCCTGGTATGCATGGCACCCCTCATCCCTGTCCTGGTATGCATGGCATCCCTCATCCCTGTCCTGGTATGCATGGCACCCCTCATCCCTGTCCTGGTATGCATGGCACCCCTCATCCCTGTCCTGGTATGCATGGCATCCCTCATCCCTGTCCTGGTATGCATGGCACCCCTCATCCCTGTCCTGGTATGCATGGCACTCCTCATCCCTGTCCTGGTATGCATGGCACCCCTAATCCCTATCCTGGTATGCATGGCACCCCTAATCCCTGTCCTGGTATGCATGGCACCCCTAATTCCCATCATGCTGAACATTAAAAAAAATAAACACTCATACTCACCTTTCTTCTCTCCTCCAGCGCTGCGTCCGGTCTGCCTGCACTGATCTCTCCATGTGAGCCGCGCATGACGTCACTGCCATGCGCGGCTCACAAGGAGAGATCAGCTGCCGGAAGTCACTGCTTCCCACGCCGGGTCTGTGTGCGCGGGGAGCAGTGACTTCACTCTCCTTCATAGCCGGCACACAGCGGAGCCGTGTGCCGCTATTAAGGAGCATGAATATTCAGTGCTCCCCACGCCCCATGGGCGTGGGGAGCAGTGAATATTCATTTTCTTTAGCAGCGAGGACAGTGTAGGCTGCAGTAGGCGGCTGCTGCCTCCTGTACCCCGCTCCTCCACCGCTACCGCTCCCCCCACACCACACATAAATATACCCCCCCAACATTCGGATTATAAGACGCACCCCCCATCTTCCTCCAAAATTTTGGAGGAAAAAAAGTGCGTCTTATAGTCCGAAAAATACGGTATATACGTCATGGAGCGTTGCCATGGACTTCAGAAGCAGAGCTCCACAGAGGGCAGATGGCGACTATATTGTATCACTGACATCTGCCTCTAACAGAAGCAATTGGCGTGCTCGCCAACTGCTTTTGTTAATCTCTTAAATGCCGCTGTCAATCACTCACTTGCATTTAAGTGTCGCAATCTGGACTGAACATTAATTTGCTCCTCTTCCCCACGACACCTTCGTGGGGAACCAATGGATTCCTATGACAGCCAGGGGACAGCTGAAGGCTCCAGGGCTTGTCACGTGATCTCGTCTCTGACGTCCAGTCTATGGCCACGGCCCCACCATCTGTATTTGGTCAGTATTTGGTCAGGATTTTTTCTCAGGAGTGGATGATAAATTCAGAATTGGTGACTTGTTTCTATTATACCTTTTCTCTGTTCCTCACCTGGCTTTGGCTCCCACTCCTGAGAAAAAATACTGACCAAATACTGATAGTGGGGCCATGGCCTATGGCTGAGCGACATAGAAGACTGTTCTTTTCACAATATACATCAGTATTGTGGCATTGCTGTATATATTACCATTGATCAAACGATTTCAAGGTCAAGTCCCTTAACTGGACTAACAAAAATGAGTAAAAAGTAGAAAAAATAAGTATTTTCCTCCTAGGAAATTATATTTATATGTAGTTTATATCAGATTAACTTTTGCCATTGATTACATGACTATAAACAAATTATTGCTTTGTTTAAGATTCTAACAGCTGGCTGGGATGAGCTGGAGTGTCACAGAGTCTACAACTTTCTTTGTGATATGACCAATTTACCTCGGAAGATGCAAAGTCTGGTTAGTAGCAAGCCAGGTAAGATGCTGAGCGGTCTGGAATAATAATATACATAATATAATATACATTTGCATTCCCTCCATGAGTATTACATTTGTTAGTGATGTAGATTCATATGCCATCTTTTTATATCTCTATGTGCATTTGTATGTCCTGGAAGCTTCATGCTGTTTTTCTGTTTGCTCGATTGTCGACATAGCCATCTCATGGAAAATTTTTCAGTAGTGGCATATAAAAAAGGTTAAGGTTAAAACTTTATAGGTTATGTATGAAGAAGTTTAAGACTCTACAAAATGACAGTGGAAAAGTGGTAAATATTTAAATGTATGATGAATTCTAGAAAGAAACTTGGAACATTTAATTGAAGACGGGTTATTGATGACAGGGAAATGGTAATTAGATGTTTGTTTTTGCTGTACTTCAATACCATATAGCTATTAATGGAATTGCCTCCTATATCAGCTGTAATGTTTCACTTCACCTTCTTTTCCTTATTGGTCATATGAGTCATCTTTAAAGGGAATCTGTCAGCAGGTTTTTGCTATTTAACCCCTTCACCCACAGGCCATTTTCCGTTTTTGTGCTTTTGTTTTTTGCTCTCCTTCACAGAGCTATAACTTTTTTATTTTTCTGTCAGTATGGCCATATGAGGGCTTGTTTTTTGCAGGACGAGTTGTACTTTTGAACGAAACCATTGATTTTACAATATAATGTACTGGAAAACGGGAAAAAAAAATCCAAGTGCTGTGAAATTACAAAAAAACTGCAATTCCACAATTGTTTTTTTTTTGTTCACCATGTTCACTAAATGCTAAAACTGACCTGTCATTATAATTCTGCAGGTCATTACGAGTTCGCAGATACCAAACATGCATAGGTTCTTTTTTATTTAAGTGGTGAAAAAAAAAATCAAAATTTGTAAAAAAAAAAAAATGGCACCATTTTCCGCGACCCTTAGCATCTCCATTTTTCAGGATCTGGGGCTGGGTGAGGGATAATTTTTTGCTAGCTGAGCTGACGTTTTTATTTATGCCATTTTGGGGTAGATACAATTTTTGATAGCCTATTATTGCATTTTATTGCAATGTCATGGCGACCAAAAAAATATAATACTGGTGTTTTGATTTTTTTCTCATTATGTTGTTTACCGATCGGAGTAATTCTTTTTATATTTTGATAGATTGGGCGTTTCTGAATACGGTGATAACAAATATGTGTATTTTTTATTGTTTTATTTTGAATGGGGCAAAACTTTTGAACTTTTATATTTTTTTTAATTTTTGTAATATTTTTAAAAACATTTTTTTTACACTTTTTACTTGCTTCAATAGTCTCCATAGGAGATTTGAAGCTGCAGATTGCTTGTGCTATACATAGCAGGGCTTCAGCCGAAATGCTCATCTGCTATGAACGCCGACCGCTGGGCGGCGCTCATAGCAAATCAGCTATGACAACCACAGGGGTCTCCTGCAGACCACGGGATGTCATGCCAACACATGCAGCCCTTAATCATGTGATGGGCGCACCGATGGGCGGGCCTTATGACACACTTCCTGCGCAACCATGTTATATGCTGCTGTTGGTAAATGACAGTGGCAGTTAACATGTTAATGATTTACTAGACATTTACAAGCTGATAGTATTTCTGACCTAGACAAAAATAGAACATGTTGAAAATATTTGCAAGCTCATAAAAATATAGAAAAGTACCTATAAGTGTCTGAATGTTAGATGAGGCATCATGGATCAGAAGTAGTTATTTTTAATTTTCATTATTTTGCCCAGCTCTTTATAGCACCTTTGTTTTGATACTGCCATGGCTTGTTGTGGGTGAGATTGACATTGTAAGGAACTACATTTCCCATTATTCCCTACTCCCAAATAGGCATTACCTTTATTTTCAGTTGCCTGTAAGACCTTTTATCACAGTTTGTAAGGTAGTGCTGTAATTACTTCCTGTCTGCTGTCCTATTCTGATACCCATTCATCTGCATTATTAGCTGCTCAGCATGTGAAACAGGTTCCATCTAGAAACAGCAGGGGTGGCAGCCAGAGAGCAGTGGAGAGAAGAGCATGTGATGTATGACATCTCCTACCATAGGGAGGGAGAAAGGGGAGATAATCATCTGTTTAGAGTTGTGAAGTAACACAAGTACCCCGACTATGGTACTGGCTTGCAGAGTAAACAGTGAATGACTAATCTTAATGCATTTGAACCTTTCGCAGATAATTTTTAAAGTTTGGGAATTCCCTTTAACTATGTATTTTTTAAAAAGATGATCTTAGGCTATGTTTGCATGTTTCAGATGCGATACCAACTGGAAAAATATCTTGAGATACACACGGAATTTTACATATATGCGAGCAGCATTCATAGTTAGACATTTCATTGATCTGTATACATTTCCATATGTTGGAACTATACATTAAATCTGCAACACACATATGGTGTCAATAGGGAATACAGTATCTGAAAATCTTACATTATTGTACTTCATAACAAATTTCAGATTTTGTTATTGCATGAACAATACTACTTTTGTTGCTCTTGATAGTGCCTCTTAAAGGGTTCTTTATATCTTCCAGAAGAAAGTTCACTAAATGTGTATTATTTTTGTGTTATACAATATGCAATATGTTCTGACCCTGAATACACTATCCATATAGCAGCCTGTGAATAAGCTGCATACAATTCTCAGAGACAGTTAAGCATGTGGGAGAAGAGAGATCTACGAGATACAGATACCGACACTGCAAGCATACATTAGGGATTCATAGACTGTGTCTTGTGAGTATTTTGGCAGTCTTGCATTGAAAATGGCTCCCAAGAGGCATATGAAGGTTTCTGAATGGGTGGAAACTCTTGCAACATCATTTATAACTTTCTGATATTGCTTCCAAAAGCCTTTGGGCCTTGATCTATTCCAGATAAGATAGGAGGAGGATTTTGTAAATCACCATATGTAAAGCTTTATGTGCTTGTACAAAATGTATTTGTATAATTGAAATCTCTGTACAATAAAACGGTCTAACACATTTTTTCCAGCTAATCTAGTCCAACAAGAAATAATGAATTCACGATCATCCAGATTTACTAATACTGATGTCAGTTTTTCGCTGACATTTTACCTTTAATGGTAGAGAGAATTGAAAGGAGTTTCTCTTTTTCATACATCACCTCCCATGAACTTATGTTTGCTCATTTTGAAGTTACAGTTTTTACACATAATTTCAGGTCTAGAAATGTAACCATCATACAAGCTATGTACTGTATACATATTCCCATTTTAGGCAAGATAAATGTACTTGACTATACAGTGTATTACATCAGCTGTCTCTGAAAAATGTTAATAATTCTACAAGGAATTGTGTTGTAAGGAAAATGAGCTGCAGCGTGATCTTAAACATACCATCCTATCCAAAAGAAAAATTATTTTTCTATGCCCAAAGTGCTTTATGATTTACGTTCAAGTTCTCAAAGCATAACAAAGCTTGGGGACATAGTGAGGATGCTCTCATGTGTCAGTCTTATAGCTGCCTCAATAATCCTATAAAGCAGACCCTGCCAAACTGTGGCCTGTGGGCTACATGCAGACTTTTGGCTGTTCTTGTCCAGTTTGCTGACTGGGACAGCCAAAGGGCCGGAAACAATGGCTCACCACCTGTGAGTTGGGGGAGCCCAGTGCCAATAGTCATCCTGATACCCCTGTCCAGCATCTCAATTTCAATTGTATCTGTATCCTCAGGATGCTAATTACAGTTGAATACAATGGAGAAATAGGGAGTCGTCAGCTACTTGTTGCATCACTAAGCCTGTGCATCTAAAGGCCCCGTCACACTAAGCGATATCGCTAGCGAGATCGCTGCTGTGTCACGGTTTTGGTGACTCACCAGCGACCTCACCAGCGATGTCGCTATGTGTGACACTTTGCAACGATCAGGCCCCTGCTGTGAGGTCGCTGATCGTTGCAAAGTGTCCTGGACCATTTTTTGGTCGTTGGCCTCCCGCTGGCCAGCACACATCGCTGTGTGTGACCAGCGGGACCAACGATCTGGCTGGTAACCATGGTAAACATCGGGTTACTAGGGGCACGCGCGCACTTAGTAACCCGCTGTTTACCATAGATACCACTCTGCTACGGTGAGCGGAGGCTCCAGCTCACGGTAGCAGAGTGGTATCCATGGTAAACAGCGGGTTACTAGGGGCACACGCGCACTTAGTAACCCGATGTTTACCATAGTTACCAGCCTGCTCCTGCTTGCAGCAGGCTGGTAACGGGAGCAGGACATCGTGGAACGATTCTTTCCACGATATCGTTGCTCCCCTGATCGCTGGTGAGCCTGCCTGTTTGACAGCTCACCAGCGATGTATTAGCGATGCAGCAACGATCCCTGACAGGTCGTATCGTTGTCGGGATCGCTGCTGCATCGCTTAGTGTGACGGGGCCTTTAGTCAGGTGCGACAACATCACTAGATTGCGCCTGCTGCACAGAGCCTCAGTCCATACACAACACAGAACAGAGCAGCACTTCTGGGGAACAGGGCTAGGTAAGTAGTATTTGTTTATAGTTTTCTTGTGAGTCAGCACTTGTGGGGGGGAAGGGGGACTAGTGGGGGCAATATTGTGTGTGTGGGGCTGTGGGTTATCATTCTACTTTTTCCAGAACTGTCAGGGATCATATTGGGAGACTGTGGTGGATTATACTGTATGAGAGGGCATCATAATGTGTGAGGATCCTTATAATGTATGTGTAGAAGGGCTGTGGGGGCCATCATACTGTGTGGGGGATGTAGTGGATCATACTATTTGGGAGGCTGTGTGGGGAATTGTGGGGGCCATCACACGCTGTGAAGGGGGCCATCATATTGTGTGTGTGTGTGTGGGAAGTTTGTGGGGGATTGTACTGTTTGTAAGACTGTGGTGGCATCAAACCTATTTGGGCAGCTGTTGAGGCATCATACTATGTGAGTAGAGCTGATGATCAATGTACAATAGCTGAATAACAGGAGCAGTATGATTTACTGCTTTATTTAAACTTTTTAAAAACCTGTGAATTCTATGGTTTTGATTAACCACTACTATATACAGTTATATGAAAAAGTTTGGGTACCCCTATTAATCTTAAGCTTAATGTTTTTAAAAAATTGGTGTTTTTGCAACAGCTATTTCAGTTTGATATATGTAATAACTGTTGGACACAGTAATGTTTCTGCCTTGAAATGAGGTTTATTGTACTAACAGAAAATGTGCAATCTGCATTCAAACAAAATTTGACAGGTGCATAAGTATGGGCACCTCACCAGAAAAGTGACATTAATATTTAGTAGATCCTCCTTTTGCAAAAATAACAGCCTCTAGTCGCTTCCTGCAGCTTTTAATGAGTTCCTGGATCCTGGATGAAGGTATTTTTGACCATTCCTCTTTACAAAACAATTCCAGTTCAGTTAAGTTTGATGGTCGCCGAGCATGGACAGCCCTCTTCAAATGATCCCACAGATGTTCAATGATATTCAGGTCTGGGGACTGGGATGGCCATTCCAGAACATTGTAATTGTTCCTCTGCATGAATGCCTGAGTAGATTTGGAGCGGTGTTTTGGATCATTGTCTTGCTGAAAGATCCATCCCCTGCGTAACTTCAACTTTATCACTGATTCTTGAACATTATTGTCAAGAATCTGCTGATACTGAGTGGAATCCATGTTTCCCTCAACTTTAACAAGATTCCCGGTGCCGGCATTGGGCACACAGCCCCAAAGCATGATGGAACCTCCACCAAATTTTACTGTGGGTAGCAAGTGTTTTTCTTGGAATGCTGTGTTTTTTTGCCGCCATGCATAACGCCTTTTTGTATGACCAAACAACTAAATCTTGGTTTCATCAATCCACAGGACCTTCTTCCAAAAAGAAATTGGCTTCTCCAAATGTGCTTTTGCATAACTCAGCCGACTCTGTTTGTAGCGTGCTTGCAGAAACGGCTTCTTTCGCATCACTCTCCCATACAGCTTCTCCTTGTGCAAAGTGTGTTGTATAGTTGACCGATGCACAGTGACACCATCTGCAGCAAGTTGACGCTGCAGCTCTCTGGAGGTGGTCTGAGGATTGTCCTTGACTGATCTCACCATTCTTCTTCTCTGCCTTTCTGATGTTTTTCTTGGCCTGCCACTTCTGGCCTTAACAAGAACTGGCCCTGTGTTCTTCCATTTCCTTACTATGTTCCTCACAGTGGAAACTGACAGGTTAAATCTCTAAGACAGCTTTTTGTATCCTTCCCCTGAACAACTATGTTGAATAATCTTTGTTTTCAGATCATTTGACAGTTGTTTTGAGGAGCCCATGATGCCACTCTTCAGAGGAGATTCAAACAGGAGAACAACTTGCAAGTGGCCAATTTAAGTAGCTTTTCTCATGATTGCATACACCTGGCTATGAAGTTCAAAGCTCAATGAGGTTACAAAACCAAAAAAAGTGCTTTAGTAAGTCAGTAAAAAGTAGGTAGGAGTATTTAAAACAAGAAAATGATAAGGGTGCCCATACTTATGCACCTGTCAAATTTTGTTTGAATGCAGATTGCACATTTTCTGTTAGTACAATAAACCTAATTTCAAGGCAGAAACATTACTGTGTCCAACAGTTATTACATATATCAAACTGAAATAGCTGTTGCAAAAACACCAATTTTTATAAAACATTAAGCTTAAGATTAATCGGGGTGCCCAAACTTTTTCATATAACTGTATAATACATATTACAATAAGCCCTATTGTAAACATGTTTTAGCAGTAGCAGTTAGTCGGCATAATTCACTTTATCACAATATTGACTAGAAGAATTACTATAACATAATAATATGTTAGATAATACTGCAGGAAAACTTGCACAAAACCTGTTCAGGATGCCTTCCAAAATATCTTTGGAAATCACTAAAGTGATAATTACTGAGCAATTTTATTAGATTTAACCGGTTCAGGACCGCCCACTGTACATAAACGTCGGCGCTGCCCGGGCTCTGTGCAGCGCCGACGTTTAAAAACGGTGGGTGGTCCCGCAGCGCTCAGGACCCCCAGGGTCCTGCTAGCGCTGCGGTACCGGTTCAGAGCGATAGCTCTGACATGTGGCATCATGGGGACCTGAATGGATCAGGTCCCCATGATGTTAACCTGTTCCTATCTTCTAGATGCCGCGATCCATAGCGATCGCGGCATTTAAAAGATAGTAACAGCTGGTGGTCGGCGATCGGGACCCCCCACATACCTCAGGAGCGGCGGGGATCCCGGTGCTGTGACCTCTGACATCATCGAGACCTGATTGGCTCAGGTCTCGATGATGTCAGCGTCACACCAGCCAATCAGAGAGATCACCAGGGAAGTTTGTTTTAGCAACAAACTTTCCCGGGCGATCTGCCTGATAAATACACTGTTTCTCCTCCGATCTCAGTGAGAGAGCAGAGGAGAAACAGTGTGACAAGAGCTGTGTCAGCCTTGCCACTGTGAAAGTAAAAAAAAAATAAAATAAAAAAGAAGGTAAGAGTTAGGGTTCGTGAGTCTGTCAGATCAGTCCTGTCAGATCTGTCAGTCAGTCAGTCCTGTCAGATCTATCAGTCAGTCAGTCCTGTCAGATCAGTCAGTCAGTCCTGTCAGATCAGTCAGTCAGTCCTGTCAGATCTATCAGTCAGTCCTGTCAGATCAGTCAGTCCTGTCAGATCAGTCAGTCCTGTCAGATCTGTCAGATCAGTCAGTCCTGTCAGATCTGTCAGTCAGTCAGTCCTGTCAGATCTCAGTCAGTCAGTCCTGTCAGATCTGTCAGTCAGTCAGTCCTGTCAGATCTGTCAGTCAGTCAGTCCTGTCAGATCTGTCAGTCAGTCAGTCCTGTCAGTCAGTCCTGTCAGATCAGTCCAGTCAGTCAGTCCTGTCAGATCAGTCCAGTCAGTCAGTCCTGTCAGATCTGTCAGTCAGTCAGTCCTGTCAGATCTGTCAGTCAGTCAGTCCTGTCAGATCAGTCAGTCAGTCAGTCCTGTCAGATCAGTCAGTCAGTCCTGTCAGATCAGTCCCGTCCGTTCAGTCCGGTCCGTTCAGTCCAGTCAAAAAATCTAAAAATAAAATGGCCCGTCAGACTTATACCGCAGAGGAGGTGTATGCCCTGCTGTGTTCTGACACTGATGACAGCGCAATCTCAGATGGCGATGTGGATTTTGAGGGCTTTAGTAGCGGCGACACTGAGAGCTCAGAAATGAGCAGTGATTCTGGTCCATCCTCAAGCCCAAGGACCAGTACAACAATAGGGGCAAATAGCGCTACTGGAGAAACGTCTCCAAATCAGGGAACACTGCCCAGTACAAGCGCTGTCCCTGCTACTAGTGAATTGGCGCACGCCAGTGTACAAGGGGCTTTGCCACATGATCTAGCATTTCCCAGATGGGAGGCTTCGGATTCGGCTGCTCCATTCAGCCCTGATTTCAACGCCACTCCTGGTATAAATGTGGAGGTGGAAGATTTTGGACCAATTCATTTTTTTTAATTTGTTTTTTACAGACAGCTTGCTAGAGCATATTGTCGTGCAAACAAATTTATATGCATCCCAATTCATAAGCCAGAATCCCCGATCTTACTATGCTAGGGCAAATTTATGGACACCTACTAATGTCCCGGAAATAAAAAAATTTTTAGGACTTACATTTGCCATGGGGCTTGTTAAAAAACCGAGCATTCGATCCTACTGGTCCAACCACCCTGTTCAAGCCACCCCTATGTTTTCAGTCATTCTGCCTAGGACCCGTTATGAAATGCTCATGCGGTTTTGGCATTTTAACGACAATAGTCAATGCCTGCCCAGAAATGCCCCAGAACATGACAGGTTATATAAAATTAGACCCATCATTGAAAATTTGACAGAAAAATTCTTAAGCCTCTACACCCCAACACAAAATATTTCTATAGATGAGTCCCTTGTAAAATTCAAAGGAAGACTGCACCTCAAGCAATTTATCCCATCTAAAAGGGCAAGGTTTGGAATAAAGATCTATAAAATGTGCGAAAGTTCAACCGGATACACATCCGCTTTCCGCATATATGAGGGGAAAGACAGCCAACTAAACCCACCAGGATGCCCTACTTATCTGGGGACATCTGCAAAAATTGTTTGGGAGCTGATAAGTCCATTTTTTCAAAAAGGCTACAATCTATATGTGGACAATTATTACACCAGCATACCCCTATTTAAAAGTCTGGTTGAACACAACATCGGGGCTTGTGGGACCATCCGTAAAAACCGTCAGGGGTTTCCACAACCATTGGTCAACCAAAAGTTCCAAAAGGGGCAGTCAGGGGCTGTACGCAACGGAGAGCTGCTTGCCCTGAAATATAGGGATAAGAGGGATATTTTTGTCCTCAGCTCGATCCACACAGATGCCACAAGGGCCACTGTAGAACTAGGATCCACCACTCCGAAGCAAAAACCTGTGTCAGTCATTGACTACAACAAACACATGGGGGGTGTGGACCTTGCAGATCAGGTTCTACAGCCATACCAGGTATCAAGAAAGTCCTATACCTGGTATAAAAAGTTGGTTATCTATTTGTTTCAGGTGGCCACATACAATTCTTTTGTGTTGTACAAAAAAGCAGGAAATTCAGATCCTTTTCTTGATTATCAAGAAAAGGTCATTGAAAATCTTGTCTTCCAAAGTGTTAGCCCCGCTCATCCATTAGAATCTGAGGATGTGAAAAGACTCACTGAGCGACATTTTATTGCACTTATTCCAGCAACGGAAACAAGAAGGAACCCCCAGAAAAGATGTCGTGTATGTACTAAGAGAGGAATGAGGCGTGATACCCGCTACTATTGCCCACAATGCCCATCATTGCCAGCCTTATGCGTCACTGACTGCTTTAAAATCTACCACACAGAACCACGTTTTTAAACTGTAAAAATGTATCCCAATTTATCATTCAAACATTTGGTTCATTTAGTGAATGACATATTCGAGTAGAGCTCACTTAATTTCCAGGGGGGGTTCTCCAGAATCTAAACCTTCCATTGCGTGCTTGTTTCTGGAAATCATCCATCGAGTTAAAATGGTCACTAAACCCATAGATGAATTCCCAGAGGGGTGTCATTTCCAAAATGGGGTCACTTCAGGGGGGATTCTTTAGCTCTGGTACTCTGAAAAGTGCCAGAACAGCATAATCCCCCCTGAAGTGACCCCATTATGGAAATGACACCTCTGTGGGAATTCATCTATGGGTTTAGTGACCATTTACCTACTTATTTTCCCACCACTAGATTAATTTATATAGAGGAGTAGATTGTAAAATTCGGTCACTTGTTGTGGGTTTCCTCTGTTTAGGCACCTCAGGGGCTCTCCAAATGCAACATGGCGTCCGCTATCCATTCCAGTCAAATTTCCATTCCAAAAGTCAAATGGCGCTCCTTACCTTCCGAGCCATGCCGTGCGCCCACACAGTGGCTTTGCACCACATATGGGGTATCATCGTGCTCAGGAGAAATTGCACAACACATTTTGGGGTCCATTTTTTCTGGCTGCCCTTGTGAAAATTAAAAATGTGAGGCTAAAGTAGCAGTTTTGTGTTAAAAATGTGTTTTTTTATTTTCACCCTTCAACATTATAAAATTGTGTGAAGCCCCTGGGGGTTCAAGGTGCTCACCACACATCTAGATAAGTTCCTTGAGGGGTCTAGTTTCCAAAATGGGGTGACTTGTTGGGGGTTTCCTCTGTTTAGGCACCTCAGGGGCTCTCCAAATGCAACATGGCGTCCGCTATCCATTCCAGTCAAATTTCCATTCCAAAAGTCAAATGGCGCTCCTTACCTTCCGAGCCATGCCGTGCGCCCAAACAGTGGCTTTGCACCACATATGGGGTATCAGCGTGCTCAGGAGAAATTGCACAACACATTTTGGGGTCCATTTTTTCTGGCTGCCCTTGTGAAAATTAAAAATTTGAGGCTAAAGTAGCAGTTTTGTGATAAAAATGTGTTTTTTTATTTTCACCCTTCAACATTATAAAATTGTGTGAAGCCCCTGGGGGTTCAAGGTGCTCACCACACATCTAGATAAGTTCCTTGAGGGGTCTAGTTTCCAAAATGGGGTGACTTGTTGGGGGTTTCCTCTGTTTAGGCACCTCAGGGGCTCTCCAAATGCAACATGGCGTCCGCTATCGATTCCAGTCAAATTTCCATTCCAAAAGTCAAATGGCGCTCCTTACCTTCCGAGCCATGCCGTGCGCCCAAACAGTGGCTTTGCACCACATATGGGGTATCAGCGTGCTCAGGAGAAATTGCACAACACATTTTGGGGTCCATTTTTTCTGGCTGCCCTTGTGAAAATTAAAAATTTGAGGCTAAAGTAGCAGTTTTGTGATAAAAATGTGTTTTTTTATTTTCACCCTTCAACATTATAAAATTGTGTGAAGCCCCTGGGGGTTCAAGGTGCTCACCACACATCTAGATAAGTTCCTTGAGGGGTCTAGTTTCCAAAATGGGGTGACTTGTTGGGGGTTTCCTCTGTTTAGGCACCTCAGGGGCTCTCCAAATGCAACATGGCGTCCGCTATCGATTCCAGTCAAATTTCCATTCCAAAAGTCAAATGGCGCTCCTTACCTTCCGAGCCATGCCGTGCGCCCAAACAGTGGCTTTGCACCACATATGGGGTATCATCGTGCTCAGGAGAAATTGCACAACACATTTTGGGGTCCATTTTTTCTGGCTGCCCTTGTGAAAATTAAAAATTTGAGGCTAAAGTAGCAGTTTTGTGAAAAAAAGTTAAATGTTCATTGTTTTCTTCCACATTCCAAAAATTCCTGTGAAGCACCTGAAGGGTTAATAAACTTCTTGAATGTGGTTTTGAGCACCTTGAGGGGTGCAGTTTTTAGAATGGTATCACTTTTGGGTATTTTCTGTCATAAAGGCTCCTCAAAGTCACTTCAAATAAGATGTGGTCCCTAAAAAAATGTTTTTCTAAATTTTGTTGTAAAAATGAGAAATCGCTGGTCAACTTTTAACCCTTATAGCTTCCTAACAGAAAAAAATTTTGGTTCCAAAATTGTGCTGATGTGAAGTAGACATGTGGGAAATGTTATTCATTAACTATTTTGTGTGACATATCTCTCTGATTAAAGGGTATGAAAATTCAAAGTTTGAAAATTGCAAAATTTTCAAAATTTTTGCCAAATTTCCGATTTTTTCACAAATAAACGCAAGTGATATCGAAGAAATTTTACCACTATCATGAAGTACAATATGTCACAAAAAAACAGTCTCAGAATCAGGTGGATCCGTTGAAGCGTTCCAGAGTAATTACCTCATAAAGTGACAGTGGTCAGAATTGAAAAAATTGGCCCGGTCACGAAGGCAAAAACAGGCTCTGGCGCGAAGTGGTTAAAGAAAGCTGGCAACAGATCATTAACCCCTTAGTGACGGAGCCAATTTTGACCTTAATGACCAAGCCAAATTTTACAATTCTGACCATTGTCACTTTATGAGGTAATAACTCTGGAACGCTTCAGCAGATCCACTGATTCTGAGATTGTTTTTTCGTGACAAATTGTACTTCATGACAGTGGTAAAATTTGTTCGATATGACTTGCATTTATTTGTGAAAAAATGGAAATTTGGTGAAAATTTTGAATATTTCACATTTTTCAAACTTTGAATTTTTATGCCCTTAAACCAGAGAGATATGTCACACAAAATGGTTAATAAATAACATTTCCCACATGTCTATTTTACATCAGCACAATTTTTGAAACATATTTTTTTTGTTAGGAAGTTAGAAGGGTTTAAAGTTGACCAGCAATATCTAATTTTTCCAACAAAAATTACAAAACCATTTTTTTAGGGACCACATCACATTTGAGGTGACTTCGAGGGTCTATATGACAGAAAATATCCAAAACTGACACCATTCTAAAATCTGCACCCCTCAAGGTGCTCAAGATCACATTCAAGAAGTTTATTAACCCCTCAGGTGCTTCACAGGAACTGAAGCAATGTGGAAGGAAAAATTTACATTTAACTTTTTTTTCACTAAAATTTTACTTTAGACCCACATTTTTTTATTTTCACAAGGGTAACAATCTTGGACCACAAAATGTGTTGTACAATTTCTCCTGATCATGTCGATACTCCATACATGGGGAAAACTACTGTTTGGGTGCACGGCAGGGCTCAAAAGGGAAGGAGCACCGTTTGACTTTTTGAACGCAAAATTGGCAATAGCGGACGCCATGTCGCGTTTGGAGAGCCCCTGATGTGCCTAAACAGTGGAAACCCCCCACAAGTGACCCTATTTTGGAAACTATACCCCTCTCATGGATTTTATCAAGGGGTATAGTGAGAATTTTGAACCCACAGGTACGACACAGAATTTAATAACATTAGGTAATCATATTGAATATGTCGTCATTAGTGTTGAGCGCAAGTGCTTTCTACTTGAGTTTGCATTGGGTGCTCGGGTATGCACCGAGTATTGCAGGTGCTCGAATGACATGCTCGAGTCCCCGCCCCACATGTTTCGCGGCTGTTAGATACCTAAAACAAAACATGCAGGGATTGCCCGTGTATGGCAGGCAATCCCCGTCGGTTATTTTGGGCTGTATAACAGCCGTGAAACACGTGGGGCGGAGACTTGAGCATGTCATTCGAGCACCTGCAATACTTGGTGCACACCCAAGCACCTGATGCAAACTCGAGTAATGAGCACTTGCGCTCAACACTAGTCGTCATATTGTCATCATTTTTTTTACTTTTGAAAAAATCCCCATCCTAACCACAACTCCAACCCTAACGCTAACACAACCCTTATCCCAACCCTAACCCTAAAACAACCCTAACCACAACCCCAACCCTAACACATCCCTAACCCCAACCCTAACACAACCCCAATCCTAACCCTAACCCAAATGGCAAAGAATGGAAAAAGAAATATTTTATAATTTTTATCTAATTAAGGGGATGACAAAGGCGGATTTGATTTACTATTTTTTTTGCTTTTGATCACTGTGATAGAACCTATCACAGTGATCAAAAGGAACCAATAGGAAAAATTCCCTATTGTTCCAGGGTAACGGCCAGCAGATCTCGGTGGGCGCACTGCGTATGCACCCACCGTTCTTTTTACAGGAAGATGACGCAGAGGGTCGGGGGACGGATCAGGAGGAACCAGAGGATGGTGGAGGTACCGGGGGGCTAAAGGAAAGGGACATGATTTCTCTCTCCTCTGATATGTATATCATGTCAGAAGGCAGAGAAATGATTTTTAACAGCAGGCACAGATTTTTTTGGGTGATTGCCGTTATTCACTGAATAACGGTGATCACGTGATCGGGGACTGGAAAATCCATCCCTGATCATGTTCTCCAGGGTCTCAGCTACCATTGGTAGCTGAGATCCCAGAGATTTTCGGACTCTGGGGGCGCTACAGCCTTTTTTTCCGATTGCTGTTTTAAAATGGTAATCAGGGAATAAGGCCCGTTAACGACCGCCGCTTTAATGTGTATTGGCGGTCGTTAAGGAGTTAATTTGGAATACTAATTGTTCTTAACATATTATTATTAATAATAATACCTATACATGAGTATTGTCAGAAAATGCCCAACATGCCAGATGACGTTTATCCCAGACATTTGTCTTTTGTCAGCACGGTCTAAATTTACACTCTCACATTATATACCCTAATGTAACCCACAAAATCAAAATATGTTTGTTGAGATATTGTGACTAGTCTGAATTGAATATGTTCTGAACAATTATATGCTTCATACTCCACCGTTTTTATGGGAATTTCCCTGCCAAAGACTATATACAGTGTTCTCTCTCTCTGTATACAGAGGCATGTAAAAGTTTGGGCACCCCTGGTCAAAATAACTGTTAGGCTGAGTTCACACGATGCGTATTTAATGCGTTTCCGCGGCGTTTTTGCAGTTGCGCAAACGCCGCGGAAACGCATGAAAAACGCATGGTAGAAGGGCAGCAATGTTCCCCAATTGAAATCCGCATGTGCTGTGCCCATGATGCGGATTTTTCCGCAGCGTAAACGCTGCGCTCAAAAATCCGCAGCATGTCAATTAATTTTGCGTAAACGCGGCGTTTTCGCCGCCATTGACTTGCATTAGAATGCGCCAATTCTGCAAGACTGCATCTGTACTTGCGTTATTGGCGCGTTCTAATGTGCGGATGGTACCCGAGTGTGGAGAAGAGGAGAGTCTCCTCCACACCCAGGTACCATTAAAAAAGCTGTAAAACAAGAATAAAATAAAAAATATATATATACTTACCATCTGTCGGCCCGCGCAGCGCTCCTGCTTGGTTCCCGGCACTTGCAGTGAGTTGAAGGACCTGCGCTGACGTCAGAGTCATGTGACGAGTCACGTGACGCCGACGTCGGCAGGTCTTTCAATTCAAAGTTGCCGGGAGAACGGAGTGTAAAGCAGGACAGCGTGGGCCATCGGAGGTAAGTATATACACTCTCTCGGGTCACACTATATAAATCCATAGTGTGACCTAGTTGTCAAGCACTTTCCAGGTGATGCTAAAATCGCCTGGAAAGCACTTGTCAATCTGCATGCGGAAACGCATGTGAATCCACATGTGGATCTGCATGTATTCTGCAGGAAAAGCGCATGCACAATCTGCATGTGTTTTTTCTGCCAGGGAGATGCAGAAATGATGCAGAAATTTTCTGCTTCATTTCTGCATCGTGTGCACATACCCTTAGGCTATGTGCCCACGATGCAGAAATGAAGCAGAAAATTTCTGCATCTCCCTGGCAGAAAAAAACGCATGCAGATTGTGCATGCGTTTTTCCTGCAGAATACATGCGGATCCACATGCGGGTTCACATGCGTTTCCGCATGCAGATTGACAAGCACTTTCCAGGCGATAGCATCACTTGGAAAGTGCTTGACAACTAGGTCACACTGTATAAATCCATGCAAACAGCATGGATTTATACAGTGTGAACCGTAAAAATTAAAACAAATAAAGCTATACTCACCCCCGAGGCCCCGGCGTGGCTGCAGCGCTGCTTCCTGGCTGGTTCCCGGCTGCCGGCATATCGCGAGACAGAGCGGTGAATGGCCTGCGGTCACATGACTGTGACGTCACCGCAGGTCCTCAAGCGATGCCGGCATTCAGAGAGAAGACGCCGGACAGGTGAGTATAAACTTTATTTGTTATTTTATTCTTTTTTTACAGGTACAATGGTACCCAGGTCTGGATGAGAGTCTCCTCTCCTCCAGAACTGGGTACCATCCGCACATAGAAACGCATAGAAGCCGCTTGTAAAAATGTACAGTCGCGGTTTCTATGCGTCTCAATGCAAGTCAATGGCGGGAGTTCCGCTGCACTTCCGCAAAATTAAATGACATGCTGCGGATTTTTGTACGCAGCATAAACGCTGCGGAAAAATCCGCAGCATGTGCATAGAACATGCGGAATCCCCTTGGGGACCATGGGGTGCGGATTACCTAGCGTTTTACAAGCGTTTCCGCTGCGGAAATTCCGCAGCATAAACGCTTGGAAAACGCTACGTGGGCACACAGCCTTATTGTGAACAGTTAAGTTGAAGATGAAATGATCTGTAAAAGGCATAAAGTTAAAGATGACACATTTCCTATGTATTTTAGACAAAAAAAAAATATTGTTATTTTTTACATTTTAAAAATTACGAAAAAGAAAATTGGCTGATGGAAAAGTTTAGTCACCCTTAGAAATTTGTGTGTTCAGATAACTTTGAACAAGGTTTCAGACCTTAATTAGCCTGTTAGGGTTATGGCTTGTTCACTGTCATTGATAAGAAG
This sequence comes from Phyllobates terribilis, assembly GCF_046119375.1. Taxonomy (NCBI): domain Eukaryota; kingdom Metazoa; phylum Chordata; class Amphibia; order Anura; family Dendrobatidae; genus Phyllobates; species Phyllobates terribilis. The sequence goes on from NW_027362765.1 coordinate 171,938,813, forward strand.
GTGATGCAAATCCCCAGCTTTATAAAAACCCAGCCTCCTCCAACCTTGTGCCAAAAAACAGCAGCCGTCAGTTCTTCTAATCAACTGCCTAGCACTCTGAAAATGAAAATGGCGAAGGCCCACATAGCAGGAGAAAGCTATAAGAAGATAGCAAAGCGTTTTCAAGTTGCCTCTTCCTCAATTCAAAATGTTATTAAGAAATGGCAATTAACAGGAACAGTGGAGGTCATAGTAAGGTCTGGAAGACCAAGCAAAATTTCAAAAAGTTGAAAAGAGGATGGCTTATAAAATGTACCTTACAGTCCCCTGATCTCAACATCATTGGAAATCTGTGGCTAGCCCTCAAAATAGCAGTGTATGCAAGACGACCCAGAAATCTCACAGAACTGGGAGAATTTTTCAAAGAAAGAATGGATGGAAATCCCTCAAAGAAGAATTGAAAGACTCTTGGCTGGCTACAAAAAGCATGTACAAGCTGTGATACTTGCAAAAGGTAGTGCTACTAGTTATTAACCATGCAGGGTGCCCAAACTTTTGCATCGGCCCATTTTCCTTTTTGTAATTTTTAAAATGTAAAGCATGAAAATATATTTTTTTTTCCTGAAATACAAAGGAAATGTGTCATCTTTAACTTAAAAGGGTATTCCCATCTCCAAGATTCTATCCCAATATGTAGTAGGTGTAATAATAATAATATTGGCAAAAAACTCCAATTAGAAATGTAGAATAGTTTTTCTGATTCACTATGTCTCTTCCCTCATGTGCAGACACTGCAGAAACTTGGGTATCCATAGTTATGACCACTAGCAACTAGCTAACTATGACTATATCATTGGTCATAACCATGGATAGCTAAGGTCCTGCAATACCCTGCACATAAGGGAAGAGACATAGCGAATCAGAAAAACTATTCTACATTTCTAATCGGATGTATTTGCTAATATTATTACACCTACTCCATATTGGGAGAGGATTTTGAGGATGGGAATACCCCTTTAAGGCCTTTTAGAGATCATTTAATCTTCAACTTGCTTAACTGTTCACAATAACAGTAATTTTGACCAGAGTTTCCCAATCTTTTACATCAAGAAGAGTATATCCAGCCTATGAACGGCAGCGCTTCCCAGGACTCACATCCAAAGATGATATTTTATATTTTTTTATTTGATAAGTTAAAATAGAGGCGATACAACGCGTTTCAGATACAGTATATATCCTTCTTCAGGTATCATAAAAACACAGTACAAATCCTACTAGTATAAAACTCAATCACACTTATATATAGTAGCAAACCTTTTATCCCAGCCTCAGAAGCTTGATTTGGGGTGTGGACCAGGTTCAGGAACACAACCACTAATTGGTCCAACCTTTAAAACCACATTCTTATCAACATGGATGCAAGAAAAAAAAAAAATATTATTATTATTATTATTATTATTTTTTGTACCTTTTTAAAATAAAATAAACATTTAAACTCTCTCTATGATATCATTCAATCCATTTAGATATAATGTTCCCAAACGATATATCCAAAACGTTTCTTTAAAAGAGCATTCCTATTTGCAGCACCAGAGGGTATCTGCTCCACCGGAGTTACTTTTATGTTAAAAATTTGTTATTTTTGATTAGTAGATACCTTGAGAGACTATGCTTTAAAAAGCCATTTTTTGCTCTATTTCTGTGTCCATTGATGCGGGACCGCAGTTTCTGCACAGTGCGTCCCACGTATTGCAAACCGCAACTGCATGTGATAACATGTATAACATGATCACTACTACAAGTGAGTCTTTGTGGTATCTCAAAGACATCACCGGTATTATTGCATTTGATAGTTTTAGCCCCGTGATCTAGGATCCCACAGGTACAACATTTTTTGGAGTTACATTTAAAAACTCCCAGTTCCTTGAAAAACACTACATAAAATTTGATTCTTACTTTTATTAATGTTTTTTCTTTTTAAACCCAACAGGTTTTTTAATCTCCTGGGGACCACCAAATTTTTTAAAGTTTTCCCCCTTCTGTATGTAATCCCTGATTTATCAGGGAGATGTTTTCCAAAAACAGGGTCACGCTCCAGCGGTCATCGCTTTTTTCTTTACCAATAGTCAGATTATCCCCCTTCCTATTTTTTCCTTTTAGACATTATTATTATTACTATTATTTATTGTTATAGCGCCATTTATTCCATGGCGCTTTACATTTATTCCTCCTGTGTTTTTATTTTGTTGTCCCTGTATGCACCATTTATCAAATTTTTGGGGTATTTTTTTCCTTAAATTTTTTATTAGGATTTTAGACTGAGCTACATAATCAGATTCTCTCTTACAATTCTTTCTTATACGAAAGAATTGACTGTGGGGTATATTTACCTTCCACTTCTTGTAATGTGCACTGTTAAAATCTAAAAAGCCATTAGAATCCACTTTTTTGAAGTGGGTTTTTTAAATAATTTTTTTCCCCACTATGGCTAATCTCCAAATCAAGGAACACCATTTTTTCTTTATTAATTTGTGATGTGAAGGTTATCCCCCAGATGTTATTATTAAGCGCCTTTATTAATTGTGCCGCTTCCTCCTCTGTCCCCTTCCATATAATAATCAGATCATCTATGAAGCGCTTATAAAGCCTTATTTTGTCGTTGAAAACAGGCTTAGAGAGTAACGATGAGGACTCGAATCACCCCATGAATAAGTTTGCAAAACTTGGTGCGACCCGAGTCCCCATCGCTGTACCGAGCAACTGTAAGTACAGTACTCCTTCAAAAATGAACATGTTGTGTTCAAGAATGAATTTCAAACCCTTTAACAGAAAATCTCTTTGTTCAGGGAGCATCTCTGTCTTCGTTAGGTAAAAACCCACCGCATTTACCCCCATTTCGTGATCTATGTTGGAATATAATGAATTTACATCTAACGAGACAAAGGAATAGTTATCTTCCCATTCAATATCCCTCAGTTCCTCAATTAATTGTGTGGAATCTCTCAAATATGAAGGAAGAGACTTTACTAGATCTGTAAAAACAAGTCAATATTGTTAGAATCAATGTTGTTTTACTATCGGCCATCTTGTTGTGGTTAGCTGGCTTCTAGTCTTTTCCTCTGGTGCTGGGTTTCTTGGTCATGTGATCTCTGCACCCTTTATTATTCAGCACCTGGCTCTCATTCCCCGCTGGACATCAGTTTGTATCGCTCGTGCTCTGGCTAAGTAGCCTTGTTTAGTTCTTCTTGCTTTGGACTATTGTTATCCTGGGACTTCTTGTTCCACCAGTTTTGTTTCCTTTGATTTTCGTTTCTGCAACTAACTTTTCTGTTAGGAGGTCTCCTTCTTTTGCTCACAGTCCTTAGATATTTTAGGGACCCCTTTCCCCTTCCTACAGGTCCTTGTTTGAGTTCAGTGCAGGAGTTTCGTTGGGGCTATTCATAAGGAATAGGGCACCCACCCCAGTGTAGGGTAAAGCTGAGTCTCAGTGCAGGGACAGCTTTTCCCTCCTATTCCTTAGTTCTAAGTTGCAGAACATAACAGTATGTCCAGCTGCGTTTAAAAAAAAAAAAAAAAAAAAAAAAAAAGTTTTTTTTTGTTTGTTTGTTTGTTTTTTTCTTCTCCTCTACTCTTCCTGGATTTTCTTCAGTATCGTTACCATCCAGGAGCTTGCTCAAAGCTTGCAAGGGTTGACTCTGGAGGTTGCCGATCTTCAGCAGTACGTGAGTAAATACCCTGCAGAACGCTATGAAGAACCTAAGGTAGGATTACCTGAGTGTTTCTTGGGGAAACGACAGGATTTTTTTTCATTTACAAATGCTTGTTTGTTGTATTTTTGGCTCAGATCTAGATCTTGTGGTAGTGAACTACAGCGTGTAGAAATTATTTTGTCTCTTTTGCGTAAGTAACCTCAAATCTGGGCGTATTCCTTGTCTCCTGATGATCATTGTTTGAGTTCTGTGGAGGCATTTTTTGATGCCATGGGTTTGCTATATGATGATCCTGATCAGGTTACATCAGCTGAGTCAGAGCTCAGACGTCTCAAACAGGGTTCTCTTGATGCTGAGAGTTATTGCACCCTGTTCAGACGATGGTCTGCTGAGGTCAGGTGGAACCGCCCTACACTCAAGTTTCAGTTTCTGCCAGGCTTGAGTGTAGCCATGCAGTTAGCTATCCGTGTGGATAGAATGTTGAGGGCTAGACAGAATGAGGAGAAGTTTCCTGTATTGCTGGATTCTGTTTCTCACGATATTCCTGCCGACACTGGGGAACCTATGCAGGTCGGGGCAATGTCACCCCGCTCCAAGGAGAGGGACAGGAGGTTCTCTGAGGGACTTTGCTTGTATTGTTGTAAGGATGATCATTTTTTAAAGCAATGTGAGGTTCGCTTAAGGAAAGAAAAAAAAAAGGTCAGTAGAAATAACACTCCCGTTCGCATTGCGTTTTTACTTTCTGCTGGGGTGTTTTTTCCTGGTAATACCACCTGTCAGGGTCTTTTGATTGAGTTTCAGGTTATGGTGGATTGTGGTTCTGCACTTAATTTGATTGATCAACAATTTCTTGAAAAGTATAAGTTTGATTCTAAACCCTTGTCGTCTCCATTTCCTGTGGTGGCGATTGATAATACTCCCCTGGAGCACGGGAGCATTCTTCGAAATGTCACTGGGTTTCCACTTACTGTGAATATGGAACATCAGGAGCAGATTGACTTATTTGTACTTGCTAAATTGCCTTCCCCGGTCGTCCTGGGGTTACCCTGGTTAAAAGTGCATAATCCTTTGCTGGACTGGTCGTCTGGTTCCATAAGATCCTGGGGTCAGGAGTGTTATGGTAAGTGTTGTAATGTTCACATTGCGGCTGTTGTGAAGGGGGAGTTACCTGAACCCATTCAGGATTTTTGGAGGGTTTTTTCGGCGGTGGAGTCTAAAGCTTTACCACCTCATAGAGATTACGATTGCGCTATTGAGTTGGTCCCTGATGCTAAGCTCCCAAAGAGTCGGTTGTTTAATCTGACAATTCCCGAGGGGAAGGCTTTGTAGGAATACCTTCAGACTAGTTTAGCTGCAGGTCGCATAAGACCCTCTAAGTCTCCTGTGGCGGTTGGGTTCTTTTTTGTCAAAAAGAAGGATGGGGGTCTTAGGCTATGTCTGGATTTTCGGGAGATTAATAAGATCACTGTGCGCAATCCTTACCCGTTACCACTTATTCCGGATTTGTTTAACCAATTGACCGGAGCTAAATGGTTTTCTAAGATTGACCTTCGCGGGGCATATAATTTGCTGCGGGTGAAGGATGGTGATGAATAGAAGACAGCTTTTAACACCGCGGAAGGACATTTTGAGTGTTTGGTGATGCCTTTTAGGCTTACTAACGCTCCTGCATTTTTTCAAAATTTCATCAATGACTTTCTGAGACCCTTGATCGGTAGGAGTGTTATTGTTTATCTGGATGATATTTTGATGTATTCATCGGATCTTGAGTCTCATTGGCAGAGAAGTCTGCAAAGTTCTTCAGATATTGAGATAAAACACTCTTTCCTAAATTGTAGAAGTGTCAGTTTGCTGTCCAGAAAATTTGTTTTTTGGGTCACTTTGTCTCTTGTGATGGTTTTGAGATGGACCCGGTGAAAGTTCAGGCTGTGCTGGAGTGGCCGAGGCCTGAAGGTTTGAAGTCCGTACAGAGGTTTTTGGGGTTTGCCAATTATTACAGGAAATTCATAAAGAATTTCTCTGTAATCGCTAAACCCATTACTGATCTCACCAAGAAGGTTGCTAATACAGTCCAATGGTCCACTGAGGCTATTGAAGCTTTTGAGTATCTCAAGGAGAGGTTCAGCTCTGCTCCTGTTCTTATCCAGACGGATGAGACCAAGCCATTTTTGGTTGAGGTTGATGCCTCATCTATAGGCGTAGGGGCAGTTCTGTCCCAGGAGGGAGAGAATGGGGTGAATCCCTGTGCTTTCTTTTCAAAAAAAAATTCTGAGATAGAGCTCAAGCTATGATGTTGGGAATCGTGAGTTGTTGGCTATTAAACTCGCGTTCGAGCATTGGCAACATTTTTTGGAGGGGGCTCGACATCCTATACAGGTTTTCACTGATCATAAGAATTTGATTTATCTGGACGCAGCTAAACGTTTGAATGCCCGTCAGGCTAGGTGGGCACTGTTTTTTGCCTGGTTAAATTTTTCCATAACCTTTGTCCCGGGGACAAAGAATGTTAAGGCTGATGCTTTGTCTCGTAGTTTCTCTCCAGCTGTGAATGCTGAGAGGGAGGAGTGTATTTTGCAGAGAGGGGTGGTGGTGGCCGCATTGGATTCAGAGTTGGAGAGTAGCATCCTAGGAGCTCAGAGTGTGGCACCAACTAACACCCCGTTTAGTAAATTGTTTGTGCCTAGAGCCTTGAGGAGAGCGTTGTTTGTTGAATGTCATGAGTCTCGGCAGGTCACCCAGGGATATCGGAAACTAGGAAGTCGATCAGTCGGAGTTTCTGGTGGCCAGGGTGGCAAAGAGAAGTCATCAAGTGGGTGCGTCAGTGTTCTGCGTGCTCTAGGTCGAAGGCCTCTCACGCTCCGGCTGCGGGGTTGCTATGCCCCTTGGAAGTTCCTAGTTCGCCATGGACGCACCTTGCCATGGATTTTATCACCGATCTGCCTGTATCGGAGGGTTTTTCTGTCATCTGGATGGTTGTGGACCGGTTTAGTAAAATGTGTCATCTAATTCCGTTCAACAAGTTACCTTCCGCCACGACTCTTGCTAAGGCTTTTGTGAAGGAGATTGTCAGGCTCCATGGTGTTCCCACGGACATTGTTTCCGATAGAGGACCACAGTTTGTGGCTCGCTTTTGCCGTGCTTTTTGTGACAGATTGAAAATTCATTTGTCATTCTCGTCGGGGTATCATCCAGAGTCCAATGGACAGACTGAAAGGAAGAACCAGGATATCGAGCAGTTTTTGAGATGTTTGTGGCAGACAATCAGGAAATGTGGTCAGAATATCTACCGCTTGCGGAGTTTGCCCTTAACCGCTTCCAGACCGCCCACTGTACATAAACGTCGGCGCTGCCTGGGCTCTGTGCAGCGCCGACTTTTATGAACGGTCGGTGGTCCCGCAGCCCTCAGGACCCCCAGGGTCCTGCAAGCACTACGGATGCGATGCAGAGCGACAGCTTTGACAGTGGACATCATTGGGACCTGATTGGATCAGGTCCCAATGATGTTAACCCTTTGCTATCTTCTATATGCCGCGATCTATAGTGAGAGGAGAGGGGGTTGTCCACCTACCTCTCCGACGGCCCCCTGATGTCTTACAGGACCTGCCTGTGGTCATGGCAGCCGGAGGTCACATGACCGCCTCCGGATCTGCCATGTATGGTGTCCTGCTAGACTCAGCCTGCAGCTGAAGTCTAGCAGGAGACAGACAGTGTGAAACTGTCAGCAAAGCTCTCATGCAATGCAATACATGTCTATTGCATTGCATGAGAACAGTGATTAGAAAAATAAAAATTAATGTCCCATACAGGACTAAGTAAAAATGTAAAAAAAAAGTCTAAAAAATGTTTACAAACTGTTAAAAAAAAATCACAAAATAAATAAAAATAAATAAATAAAATATTAAACCAATAAATCCGTATATTTATGCAAAAACAAAAAAAGTACACATATTTGGTATCGCCGCGTCCGAAACAACCCGATCTATAAAACGGTCACACTAATTAACTCCTTCTGTGCACACCGTAATAAAAATAAATAAAAAACGGAGCAAAAAACTATGCTTTTTCATCATATCGCCAAACAAAAAGTGGAAAAAAATGCGATCAAAAAGCAAAATGGAAATAAAAATGGTACCGCTGAAAACGTCATCTTGTTCCGCAAAAAAAAAGCCGCCATACAGCTCCATCAGCCGAAAAATAAAAAAGTTATAGCTCTCAGAATAAAGCGATGCAAAAAAATATTTTTTCTATAAAATTGTTTTATTGTGTAAAAGCGCCAAAACATAACAAAAAATACCGTAAGTGTAGTATCGCTGTAAACGTACTGATCCGAAGAATAATGCTGCCTTATCACTTTTACTACACGCAGAACAGCATAAAAAAAACCTCAAAAAACAATTCCTGAATTGTTGGTTTTTGTTAATTTTACCTCCCAAAAAACGGAATTGAAAGTGATCAAAAAATGTCACGTACCCAAAAATGATACCAATAAAAATGTCAACTCGTCCCGCAAAAAACAAGCATGACTCTGTCGGCTGAAATATGGAAAAATTATAGCTCTCAAAATATGGCGATGCAAAAACTAGATTTTGCAAAAAAAAGCGTCTTTTAGTGTGTGACAGCTGTCAGTCATAAAAACCCGATATAAATCTGGTATCTCTGTAATCGCACCGACCCGAAGAATAAAGTAATCTAATCACTTATACCACACGAGGAACGGCGCAAAAAATAAATAAAACCAATTCTTCACCTGCTACTGATTTGTTTATTATGTCTCCCAAAGATCGCAGTAAGGCTCTGCTCACATTTATCCTGCGCTGAGCACTTATACCTGAGTTTCCGTGTAAATCTCTGAAATACGGGATTCAGACGGAACCCATGACAGAAGATTCCCTGTAATGAGGCAGATATAGGCCACTTTGGATGCCGTCTGGCCTGTGATCCCACGGTGTCAGTTTTTTTAGGCGTGCATAAAAGTGCGGTTGGCCACAGTTTTGTGCACTTCTTAAATAAAGGACACCGCTAAACAGAGGCCAGACGGAGTCCAGAGTAACTCTGCAGCCTCATTACAGTGAATGGATCCCGCAGGGGTTTCATCTGAATTACATCACTTGGAAATTTAGATGGAAACCCCGATGTAAGTGCTCAGCCTAGAGCGCCGGATAAATGTTACGTAAAATGTTCCCAATAAAAGCTTCAACTCAGTCCTCAAAAAAAGCTAGTCCCCACTCGGCTCGTCATCTATTAAAAATATAAGGGACTTCCAAGTTACTGGTAGCAAAAAGGCTCTGGAAAAGCGAAATGTCCCTTGCCCCCCAAAAGAAATTCAGAAAATTTTGTGCTCCCAAATCCAAATGCCTATTCTACAATAATTTGTTCTCCAATTGTCAAATAGCGCTCCGTCCCTCCCAGATCTTGCCGTATGGCTAAGCGGTACGATACAGCCACATATGGGGTATTGCCACTTTTAGAAGAAATTGTGTGACACATTTCGGCACCATTTTTACCCATTGCCCTGTGTGAAAATGTAAAATCTGAGGGTAAAACATTTTTTTGTGGTAAAAATATAATTATGTTTTCTTCACTGCCCAATGGTATAAATTTAAAAATTAAAAAATACTCACTACTTCCCTAGATGAATTCCTTGAGAGGTGTAGTTTACAAAATGGAGTCACTTGTGGGGGTTTCTGTTGTTTCGGCATGTCAGCGACTCTTCAAATGTGACATGGTGTCTGCAACCTATCCCAGCCAACATAGCGCTCCTTTCTCTTCTGAACCCTGCCGTACACCAAAGCAGTGGTTTTCCCCCACATATGGGGTATCAGCGTACTCAGGAGAAATTGCGCAACAAATTTCATGGTGCAATTTCTCCTGTTATCCTTATGATAATGCAAAATTAGGGGATGAAAAACATTTTTTGTGGGAAAAATTAGAAAATTGTATTTTTACGGCTCAATATTATAAACTTCTGTGAAGCACCTGGGGGTGTAAGGTGCTCACCACACATCTAGATAAGTTCCCTAAGGGGTCTAGTTTCCAAAATGTTGTCACTTGTGGGGGGTTTCCACTGTTTAGGCACATCAGGGGCTCCCTAAATGCAACATGGCGTCCGCTAATTATTCAAGCAAATTTTACCTTCAAAAAGTCTAATGGCGCTCCTTCCCTTCCGAACCCTGCCATGTGCCCAAACAGTGGTTTTCCCTCACATATGGGGTATCAGGGCTCTCATGAGAAATTGCACTACAAATTGTGTAGTCCATTTTTTCCTGTTACCCCTGTGAAAATAAAAAAATTGGGTCTAAAGTAACATTTTTGTGAAAAAAAGTTAAATGTTCATTGTTTTCTTCCACATTCCAAAAATTCCCGTGAAACACCTGAAGGGTTAATAAACTTCTTGAATGTGGTTTTGAGCACCTTGAGGGGTGCAGTTTTTAGAATGGTGTCACTTTTGGGTATTTTCTGTCATAAAGGCCCCTCAAAGTCACTTCAAATAAGATGTGGTCCCTAAAACAATGTTTTTGTAAATTTTGTTGGAAAAATTAGAAATTGCTGGTCAACTTTTAACCCTTATAGCTTCCTAACAAAAAAAAATTTTGGTTCCAAAATTGTGCTGATGTAAAGTAGACATGTGGGAAATGTTATTTATTAACTATTTTGTGTGACATATCTCTCTGATTTAAGGGCATGAAAATTCAAAGTTTGAAAATTGCAAAATTTTCAAAATTTTCGTCAAATTTCTGATTTTTTCACAAATAAATGCAAGTGATATCGAAGAAATTTTACCACTATCATGAAGTACAATATGTCACGAAAAAACATTATCAGAATCAGGGGAATCCGTTAAAGCGTTCCAGAGTAATTACTTCATAAAGTGACAGTGGTCAGAATTGAAAAAATTGGCCTGGTCACGAAGGCAAAAACAGGCTCTGGCGCGAAGTGGTTAATAATCATACTTCTTTCTCGGCTGGGTGTTCTACTTTTTTTGTTGTACTGGCAGGTATCCATCTTCTGGTCCATTTTCCAAAGTTGGGGCTGCTGTACCGGAAGAGGACAATTTTTCTGGTGATTTGGAGAGGGTTTGGACCAGTGTACGCCTGAATCTTAAAGAGGCTAACAGGAGATCAAAAAGGTATTTTGACAAAAAAAAAGAAAGGAGTCCTTGTTTGCTGTTGGGGACATGGTTTGGTTGTCTTCTAGGAATCTTTGTTTGAAAATATCTTCTAAAGATCTGGGGCCTAAATTTGTGGGCCCTTTCAAAGTGGTTCAGATTGTCAACTCGGCAGCGGTGAGGTTGGGCATTCCCTCGTCCTGGAGGATTAATTCTGTTTCATGTGTCTTTACTTAAGAAGGCGGACACGCCTGATAAGCAGGCAAAGCCTACTGTTCCTCCTGTTGATGAGGACAGTGAATTTGAGATTTCTCGCATTTTGGATTCCAGGTGGCATAGAGGTAGATTACAATATCTTGTGTCCTGGAGAGGTTTCGGCCCAGAGGATAATTCCTGGGTGAAGGCTGAGGACGTCTCGGCCTCAAGGCTAATTAAGGCTTTTCACAGGAGATTTCCTGGTAAGGCTCGGCCTAGAGGATCCGGAGGATCCTCGTAAAAGGGGAGGTACTGTTAGAATCTATGTTGTTTTACTATCGGCCATCTTTTTGTGGTTTGCTGGCTTCTAGTCTTTTCCTCTGGTGCTGGGTGTCTTGGTCATGTGATCTCTTCACTCTTTATTACTCAGCACCTCCCATTTCTCTCTGGACATTAGTGTTGTTACGCTTGTGCTCTGGCTAAGTTGCCTTGTTAGTTCTTTGTGCTTAGAACAATTGATATCCTGGGACTTCTTGTTCCACCAGTTTTGTTTTCTTTAATCTTCGTTTCTGCAACTAACTTTTCTGTTAGGAGGTCACCTGTTTTTGCTCCCAGTCCTTAGATCTTTTAGGGACCCACATTCCCCTTCCTTCAGGTCTTCATTTGAGTTCAGTGCAGAATCGTCGGTGGGGCTATTCACAAGGAGTAGGGCACCCACCCCAGCGAGGGTTTTAGCAGAGTCTTAGTGCAAGGACAGCTTTTCCCTCCTATTCCTTAGTTCTTCGTTGCAGAACATAACAGTATTGGACTTAAAATTTGAGCTGTTTGTGAAAAACTGATTAGTGGTGGTAAATTGTTTCTGTAACACTTGGACGTGTGGGACCTATCTCTGAAAAAGAGATGTTGGATATTACTGAGGATGGGGATGGTGTAGGCGCTTGTAATACTGTGTTAAATGTTGATGAGGATGCCGTATTATCATGGATAGTTAGTTCATTTATATCAAATTCAACATTGGAAATTTCCAACCTGTGGGAAGCAGTTGGAATTTCCAGTGGGGGAAGTCCAGGAATAGGGAGAGGTAATGTTGGAGCATTTTTCTTTACGATGATCCTGGGCTCTAATGGAATGTTTTTTTTCAATAGATGGAGGTTTTTTCTTTTGTGTATTTTTATTAGATATAGTGTGAAGATTCTTAGGGGTAGACGTATTTAGAGGTAATTTAATTTGAGAGATAGTTGTTTCAATATCTTGTATATTTTTTATGCATTTAATCTTTTTCTAGATTTAAATGCATACACTCGCAAACTTACACTCAAAAGGCATTTCTTGTTGACTGAAAAAAATGAGGACATTGGGGATCCCAAAAAAATATTGATCCCAATAGAGACAAACAAAGAAAGGGAATATATTCACAAGGATGTACGACCAAAATCTCTATTTAATCCCCATCAACATAGAGGACCAAATATAGACACTTTTTTTTCACTAGCATCTGAAGAATTTAGGAAATGGGGAAATAAATATAAAACCAAAAAGCATGGAATTGGGAAAAATAAGATAAAAAAGGACAACAATATCTCTAAAAAAGAAAAAGTAGTATTGGAGGATTTGAGACTAAATACAGATTTAGTAATAAGTAAGCTGATAAAGGGGGGGAGTAGTTGTGCAAAACAGATCTGACTATATTGAGGAGGCCTTGAACATATTGTCTGATATGAGATAATACAAAATTTTAAAAGAGGATCCTACACAATCCTTTGTTCGGGACTATCACCGTATGATTAATGAAGCCTATGAGAGGAGCATTCTTAATAAAACAGAAAAAAGGTTTTTAACAAATCCTGCGCCAACTATGACGTTACTTTATCATCTACCAAAATTGCACAAGAACCCTGAAAAACCACCTGGCCGACCAATGATATCAGGAATAGGGTCCTTGACTTGTCATCTTTCTCATATTTGTTACGGATCCGGGTGGGGGATCCTCTGTGCTGGGATGCAAGGAGGGACCAGAGGGGCGTAACTAAGTGCCTACTCGGACTGACCCTGGTCGCACGGTGGCTTATTCAACTCCGTGAACCAAGGAGGTACCGGGCAGCTGGACCAGGTGCGTGCCACTCTGGGACCGACCTTGTGTGAGAGCAGGCGACTCCCACTAGTCAGATGGCTGAAACTGACAGGTATAGCAGGAGAGCACGGCAGGTAGCATGAAGGGTGATCCGGGTTGGCAAGCAGGTGGGCACGGCAGGTAGCCAGACTGGTGATCCGAGTAGACAGGCAGGCGGGCACGGCTGACAGACAGGCTGGCAGGCACGGCTGACAGACAGGCTGGCGGGCACGGATGACAGACAGGTGGCGGGCAGGGCTAACAGACAGGCTGGCGGGCACTGGAACCTGAGGGCTGAGGAGAGTGTTAGCACACAAGCAACAACCTTGCACAGGCACCTCCATTTTGGAGGAGGTGCTTAATATGGGAGTGGTCCTCCGGCCATTGGCTGGGGACTCCTTAGGACGGCGCGCGTGGCCCCTTTAAGAGGGAGGGAGCGCGCCCTAAGCACAGTGCCCGGGAAGCTGCGCGCAACAGCAGGAGCAGGGGAGCTGTAGGATGCCGGACCGGGACCACAGCGGTGAGGGGAACGGCGTCTCTGCCTGACTGGAGGCAGACACTACAGTACCCCCCCTTTACGCCCCCTCTTCTTTAGGCCCGAAATAAATTTTTCAAGTAGACGAGGGGCATGAATGTTCTCCGTGGGCTCCCAAGATCTCTCCTCAGGACCAAACCCCTTCCAATCCACAAGAAAGAAAGTCTTTCCTCTTACCCTCTTAATGGCCAAAATGTTCTCTACCTCAAAGACATCCTCAGCGGAGACTGGAGCTGGTGTGGTACCTGGATCGTCAGAGAAAGAATTAAGGACAGCAGGTTTGAAGAGAGACACTTGAAAGGAGTTGGGAATCCGTAAGGAGGCCGGGAGTTTCAGCTAGTAAGCCACTGGATTATTTGGTTCAGAATCTCGAACGGACCGATGAACCGCGGACCCAACTTATATGATGGTATCTTGGAGGAAAGCCAGACCTTGTCTCCTGGATGGAATTGAGACGGATCCAGACGACTCTTATCAGCATGCTTCTTCATCCGCTTGGAAGACTGAAGAAGCGCAGATCTAGTGTCCTCCCAAATCGCAGAAAATTCACTGACGAAAGACTTCGCGGCAGGATTGTCCACTGAAGCGGAGATGGGAAACGGAATCCGGGGGTGTTGACCGTAGACCACCAAAAACGGAGACTTAGCAGAGGACTCACTCGCATAGTTGTTATAGGAAAACTCGGCCCAGGGCAGGAGCTCAACCCAATCGCTATGGCGAGCGTTGACAAAGTGCCGAAGAAAGCTGGCTAGGATCTGATTGATGCGTTCCACTTGACCATTGGACTGAGGATGATAGGCAGAAGAGAAATCCAAAGAGACATCCAGCAGCTTGCACGTGGCTCTCCAAAGGCGAGAAGTGAACTGAACTCCTCGGTCCGAGACAATGTGGAGGGGTAAGCCGTGGAGACGGAAGATGTGACGGATAAAGTCCTTAGCCAGCACAGGTGCAGACGGAAGACCAGGCAGACGAATGAAGTAAGCCATCTTGGAGAATCGGTCAGCGACCACCTAAATGACATTACAACCAGCCGATACCGGAAGATCCGTGATGAAATCCATTGCAACATGTTGCCACGGAGCGGAAGGCACGGGAAGAGGAAGGAGACGACCGGCTGGAAGGTGCCTAGGTATCTTGTTACGGGCACAAGAGGAACAAGCCGCGACGAATTCCGCAACATCCTTGCGCAGGGTGGGCCACAAATAGTGCCGGGCAATGAGCAGAAGTGTCTTTCTCTGGTCGGCATGGCCAGCCAGTTTGGACGAATAGCCCCAGAGTAAGACCCTCTTCCGATCCTGAGCCACTACAAAGGTCTTACCAGGAGGTAGATGAGACAGGTCAAACAGAGCAACAGTCATTATTCTGGAGGGATCAATAATGTGTAGAGGCTCCTCCTCCAGGTCGCAAGACAGAAAAGAGCGGGATAGAGCATCGGCTTTAATATTCTTGTCTGCCGGGCGGTAATGGAGATTGAAGCAGAATCGAGCAAAGAACAAAGACCATCTGGCCTGACGCGGGTTTAGTCTCTGGGCGGTCTGCAAATACGCGAGGTTTTTATGGTCAGTGTAGATGACCACCGGGTGCAGAACCCCCTTCAAGCTAGTAGCGCCACTCCTACAGCGCTAATTTGATGGCCAGCAGTTCTCGATCCCCTATGGAGTAATTACGCTTGGCCGGAGAGAAGAGTTTGGAGAAGAAGCCGCAGGTCACCATTCGCCCGGACGAGGATCTCTGGGTGAGCACTGCTCCGGCTCCGGAGGAAGAGGCATCAACCTCCAGGAAGAACTGTTTATTGCCATCCGGACGGTGTAGCACAGGAGCAGAGGAGAAGGCTTGTTTAAGAGAGATAAAGGCATTCTCTGCCTCGGGAGACCTCTCCCTGGGATTTGCTCCCTTACGGTTAAGAGCAGAGATGGGAGCTGTCCGGGAGGAGAAATGAGGAATGAAGAGGCGGTAATAGTTAGCGAATCCCAGGAACCGCTGAATAGCCTTCAACCCCTCAGGTCGAGGCCAGTTTAAGACGGCAGACACCTTCTCGGGATCCATCCGCAGTCCGGTCTCCGAGATGATATACCCCAGAAATGGCAGGGAGGTCTGCTCAAAGAGGCATTTCTCGTACTTAGCATACAGACGATTCTTCCGGAGCCTCAGCAGGACCTGACGAACATCCCTCTGGTGAGAGGGCAGATCAGGGGAGAACATCAAGATATCATCCAGGTACACCACCACGCAGGAATACAGGAAATCCCAAAAGATATTGTTTACCAACTCCTGGAAGACGGCTGGAGCATTACAGAGACCGAAGGGCATCACGCAGTACTCGTAGTGACCATCCCGGGTGTTGAATTCCGTCTTCCACTCGTCTCCCTGGCAGATCCAGACCAGATTGTACGCCCCACGCAGGTTGAACTTAGTGAAGACCTTTGCGCCCTTTAGGCGGTCTAACAGCTCCGAGATGAGAGGCAGGGGGTACTTATTCTTGATGGTAATCTGGTTTAGGCCCCTATAGTAGATGCAAGGACGAAGAGAGCTGTCCTTCTTCTTGACAAAGAAGAATACTTCTCTAGCCGGAGAGGTGGATTTCTGGATAAATCCCCTAGCAAGATTCTCTTCAATATATTCAGACATGGCACGGGTCTCGGCCAGCGACAAGGGGTAGATTCGCCCGCGAGGAGGTGAAGCACCGGGTATTAGGTCGATGGGGCAATCATACGGCCTAAGAGGTGGTAGTGTTATCAAAAATGTCCGCATAGAACCATTAGGGTGCTGGCAGGCCAGGTAGGTTAGCCGGAGTAGACGGGGGTCGAGCAGGACGAACTGAAACCAGACAGGTCTTATGACATTACTGACCCCAGCGGAGCACCTCTCCCGAGCTCCAATTCAGAACGGGCTCATGTCTCTGTAACCAAGGCAGGCCAAGCAAGATGGGATGAGAGAAACCGGACAGTACGTAAAAGGAGATCTTCTCCGAGTGCAGCATTCCCACCTGAAGAATTACCGGCTCAGTGACCAACAAGATGGTTTCAGGGAGAAGCTTTCCATCCATAAAGGAAACTGCTAAAGGATCCGCCAGATGTATGGTAGGAATCTGAAAACGCTCCACAACGGCCTGTTGGATGAGATTCCCAGCGGCTCCGGAATCCAGATGGGCTGTCTCGAAGAAGCGGGTCTCACCACTGGTAACGGAAACTGACAGAGTCAAGGGCGGAAAGGAAGAACTCTTGCCTAGGACGACCTCTCCGTGCGGTCCTAGACACTCGAGTTTCACAGTCTCACCGGGCAAGAGAAGATCTGATGCTCAATATTGCCACAATAGAAGCAACTCCCCTCGGCACGACGGGACTCCTGGCGAGACTTGACCATCTTGACTTGGTCAGTTTGCATCGGCTCTGGAGAAGACACCCGGGGGAGTGCAGGTTGCGAGACTGGACTTTGGAGGACGGGCGCGAGGTGCGGAGGTTTCCTCTCACGGTTCATCTCCTTAGCGCGTTCCAGGAAACGGATGTCAGTCCGGGTAGCTAATGACACCAGGTTGTCCAAGGAGGGAGGAATGTCCCGACCGGCTAGCTCAGGCTTGATCCGTCCGGAAAGGCCCTCCCAAAAGGTGGACACCAGGGCCTTACTGTTCTAGGCAAGTTCAGATGCGAGGTTTCGAAACGTATGGCAGATTGGTCCACAGTGAGACTCCCTTGGCGGAGTCAGAGAAGTGAGGAGGCAGTAGAAGATTTTCGTCCGGGCTCATCAAACACCTTCCGGAAAGCTGCGAGGAAAGCCTGGAGATCGGACACCAGAGGATCCCCTCTCTCACACAGAGGGTTAAGCCATGCCAACGCCTCTCCGGTGAGGTGAGACATGATGAACGCCACCTTGGCCCGGTCGGAGGTGAACTGGTGTGCCAGGAGTTCAAAGTGCTGCGTTAACTGATTTATGAAGCCCCGACATAGGACGGGGTCACCACCAAAACGTGGAGGCGCACAGAGCCGGGGTCCGAAGCCGGGTGCCACAGCGCCACTGGGTTGAGGTGCCGCCAGAGCCTGTGCAAACTGTTACGGATCCGGGTGGTGAAACCTCTGTGCTGGGATGCAAGGAGGGACCAGAGGGGCCTAACTAAGTGCCTACTCGGACCGACCCTGGTCACACAGCTGCTTAGTCGACGCCGTGAACCAAGGAGGGACCGGGCAGGTGGACCAGGTGCCACTCTGGGACCGACCTTGTGTGAGAGCAGGCGACTCCCACGAGTCAGATGGCTGAAGCTGACAGGTACAGTGGGAGAGCACGGCAGGTAGCCTGACGGGTGATTCGGGTTGGCAAGCAGGCGGGCACGGCAGGTAGCCAGACGGGTGATCCGGGTTGGCAAGCAGGCGGGCTCGACAGGTGGCCTGACAGGTGATCCGGGTAGACAGGCTGGCGAGCATGGCTGACAGACAGGCTGGCGAGCACGGCTGACAGACAGGCTGGTGGGCACGGCTGACAGACAGGCTGGCGGGCACGGCTGATAGACAGGTGGCGGGCAAGGCTAACAGACCGGCTGGTGGGCACTGGAACCTGAGGGCTGAGGATAGTGTTAGAACACAAACAACAACCTTGCACAGGCACCTCCATTTTGGAGGAGGTGCTTAATATAGGAGTGGTCCTCCGGCCATTGGCCGGGGACTCTTTAGGACGGCACGCACGGCCCCTTTAAGAGTGAGGGAGCGAGCGCCCTAAGCACAGTGCCCAGGAAGCTGCGCGCAACAGCAGGAGCAGGGGAGCTGGAGGACGCTGGACCGGGAACATGACTGTGAGGGGAACGGCTACATTATTGACTTGTTTTTACAGATCTCGTAAAGTCTCTTCTTTCATATTTGAGAGATTCAACACAATTAATTGAGGAACTGAGGGATATTGAATGGGAAGATAACTATTCCTTTATCTCGTTGGATGTAAATTCATTATATTCCAATATAGATTACGAAATGGGGGTAAATGCGGTGGGTTTTTACCTAACGAAGACAGAGATGCTCCCTGAACAAAGAGATTTTCTGTTAAAGGGTTTGAAATTCATTCTTGAACACATGTTCATTTTTGAAGGAGTACTGTACTTACAGTTGCTCGGTACTGCGATGGGGACTCGGGTCGCACCAAGTTTTGCAAACTTATTCATGGGGTGATTCGAGTCCTCATCGTTACTCTCTAAGCCTGTTTTCAACGACAAAATAAGGCTTTATAAGCGCTTCATAGATGATCTGATTATTATATGGAAGGTGACAGAGGAGGAAGCGGCACAATTAATAAAGGCGCTTAATAATAACACCTGGGGGATTACCTTCACATCACAAATTAATAAAGAAAAAATGGTGTTCCTTGATTTGGAGATTAGCCATAGTGGGGGAAAAAAATATTAGAAAAACCCACTTCAAAAAAGTGGATTCTAATGGCTTTTTACAAGAAGTGGAAGGTAAATATACCCCACAGTCAATTCTTTCGTATAAAAAAGAATTGTACGAGAGAATCTGATTATGTAGCTCAGTCTAAAATCCTAATAAGAAAATTTAAGGAAAAAAGATACCCCAAAAATTTGATAAATGGTGCATACAGGGACAACGAAATAAAAACACAGGAGGAATGTCTAAAAGAAAAAAATAGGAAGGGGGATTATCTGACTATTGGTAAAGAAAAAAGCGATGACCGCTGGAGCTTGACCCTGTTTTGGGAAAACATCTACTATTTATAAGTGTGATTGAGTTTTATACTATTAGGATTTGTACTGTGTTTTTATGATACCTGAAGAAGGATATATACTGTATCCGAAAAACGTATCTCCTCTATTTTAACTTATCAAATGAAAAAATATAAAATATTATCTTTGGATGTGATTCCTGGGAAGCGCTGCCGTTCATAAGATGAATATACTCTTCTTGATTTATTCATCCTGTGTGAGCCTATGTCTGGCTCTTTCACTTGGATCCACCCGAGGCAAGCTGCAAGCCCTATCCATTGAAAAGTATCCCTGAGGGATTTTTGATGATACACAATCTAAAGTCATATTAGTCTTCTATCAGGTGTGTGCATTCAATTGTGCACCCATCAAAGACTATGATATTGTGTTTAACCACTTGGGCGCCGCGATTTGTCTGTTCTTCTCTCCCAAACAGGGTTTTTTTTTGTATACCAATCTTTTACATGCCACTGTATATATACTACAGCAGGTGAAATAAGTATTGAACACCACCAATTTTCTAAGTAAATATATTTCTAAAGGTGCTATTGACATGAAATTCTCACCAGATGTCAGTAGTAACCCATCCAATCAACACAGGCAAAGAAATCAAACCATAGATGTCCGTAAATTAAGTTGTGTGATATAATGAGAAATGACACAGAGAAAAAGTAACACCATTTTAAAAACAGCACCCCTCACCGTATTCAAAACTGCTGCCAGGTAGTTCATTAACCCCCTCAGGTGCTTTTTAGGAATTAATTCAAAGTGGCATTAAGGAGGTATAGCCGATTTTAGTTTTTGGGAGTTTTTAGCTGAGAGAGACCAGGGGTGGAGATTTAGGTTCAACCAGGGGGCAGTAAGGGGAATGACCCAGAGAGGTTAAGAGACTCTGCAGCTAGAGCAGAAATAACTTGAATCTGACAAAAGTAATAATAAATTAAAAATCTATGAAAATGAACAAATGAAAGTCAGACATTGCTTTTCAACCCTGCTTCCACAGAATTTAAAAAAAAATTAAACTCATGAAATAGGCCTGGAAAGAAATGATGGTACCACTGAAAATAATGTGACAAAGGGGACATGTTAAATCAAGTTGTGTCCACTAGTTAGCATCACAGGTGTCTACAATCTTGTAATCAATCAGTGGGCCTGTATATAGAGCTACAGATACTCACTGTGCTGTTTGATGACATGGTGTGTACCACACTCAACATGGACCAGAGGAAGCTAAGGAAAGAGTTGTCTCAGGAGATTAGAAAGAAAACTATAGACAAGCATGTTAAAGGTAAGGGTTATAAGACCATCTCTAAGTAGCTTGATGT
The DNA here is from genome assembly GCF_046119375.1 of Phyllobates terribilis. Taxonomy (NCBI): domain Eukaryota; kingdom Metazoa; phylum Chordata; class Amphibia; order Anura; family Dendrobatidae; genus Phyllobates; species Phyllobates terribilis. Next base: position 171,959,470 of record NW_027362765.1, read on the forward strand.
TCCTGTGACTACAGTTGCACATATTATTCAGAAATTTAAGATCCATGGGACTGCAGGCAACCTCCCTGGATGTGGCCGCAGGAGGAAAATTGGTGACAAATCAAAGAGACAGATAATATGAATGGTAGCAAAAGAGCCCAGGAAAATTTCTAAAGAGATTAAAGGTGAACTTCAAGCTCAAGGAACATCAGTGTCAGATCGCACCATCCGTCGTTGTTTGATCCAAAGTGGACTTCATGGGAGATGACCAAGGAAAACACCATTGTTGAAAAAAAATCATAAAAAAGCCAGACTGGAATTTGCCAAACTACATGTTGACAATCCACAAAGCTTCTGGGAGAATGTCCTATGGACAGATGAGACAAAAATGGAAGTTTTTGGAAGGCACATCAGCTCTATTTTCACAGACGGAAAAATGAAGCATATCAAGAAAAGAACACTGTCCCTACTGTGAAACATGGGAGAGGCTCTGTTATGTTCTGGGGCTGCTTTGCTGCATCTTGCACAGGGTGTCTTGAATCTGTGCAGGGTACAATGAAATCTCAAGACTATCAAGGGATTCTAGAGAGAAATGTGCTGCCAGTGTCAGAAAGCTTGGTCTCAGTCGCAGGTCATGGGTCTGCAACAGGATAATGACCCAAAACACACAGTTAAAAACACCCAAGAATGGCTAAGAAGAAAACATTGGACTATTCTGAAGTGGCCTTCTATGAGCCCTGACCTAAATCCTATTGAGCATCTTTGGAAAACGCTGAAACATGCTGTCTGGAAAAGGCAACCTTCAAACACGAGACAACTGGAGCAGTTTGCTCATGAGGAGTGGGCCAAAATACCTGTCGAGAGGTGCAGAAGTCTCATTGATAGTTACAGGAATCGTTTGATTGCAGTGATTGCCTCAAAAGGTTGTTCAACAAAATATTAAGTTAAGGGTACCATCATTTCTGTCCAGGCCTATTTCATGAGTTTATTTTTTTTTTTAAATTCTGTGGAAGCAGGGTTGAAAAGCAATGTCTGACTTTCATTTGTTCATTTTCATAGATTTTTAATTTATTATTACTGTTGTCAGATTCAAGTTATTTTTGTGACCATTGTGGGTTTTTCTTTCATTAAACGAGGGGTACCGACAATTTTGACCACGTGTGTATAGTGTAATGTCTAGGGTGCCCTTATGGCGATTAAATATATAATTTAACATTGGGCTGCTCTTTTATCTCGATCCACAAACTCTCACGTCCGTTGTTCGGTCCAACTAACACGCTACTGGGCTGGTTTCTAGCCCGATATAAGTCCCATTATATCTAATAGAAACTGATGGCAGCTCTTCCAGGCCGACAAGGTTCTGCTTCACTGGGGCTAGTGAAGGAGCCTCTCAGCTTGTCAGGGGTGTGCGCGAGTGTGGTGCCACGTCAGTGACTGATTGTGTCACCTGAGTGGGGTTCTGCAGGATCTCTCTGGTGCCATTCGTCACAAGTGGTGGTAGCGGTGGGATTCTGCGGGATCACTCCGATGCCATTCTTCACAAGTGGTGGCAGCGGTGGGATTCTGCGGGATCTCTCTGCTGCCATTTCATCACATTGGTGGCAGCGGTGGGATTCAACGGGATCTCTCTGGTGCCATTCTTCACAGAAGTTATGGGCACAAGATGGTGCCACGGGACCGTAGCGGCGTCGGTAAAAGATTAAGCCACCGAAAGGTGTGTATAAGGACAGGCAGGGGGCTTACATTTAAAGTGCCACTCCAGCGCTCAGAATAAAACTAATTGTTGGAGTGATGCTTTAATTAGCGCTCTTTTTTTTTTGCTTTAAATATTTTTGGGGGGTATCACCAGCATTGATATGAAAACAGAGCATTCCAACTACGTTCTATAATAATTACAATAAAAAAGTTGACGGTTGTTAATATCTTTGAACATTAGAATATAAGTATAACCTGCTTGAGGATGTATTAATATAAGCTCTTACATGAACCAATTAATTGTGTTTTTGTGGTAGAGGAATGTAAAGACGAAAGGAGGGCGGAAAGAGCAAGAAAGGGGAGGAAAAGAAGGGGGAACCCGACTTATTGAACCCAGCATTTCAGATGAGACCACATCTACCATGACATTCTATTTTAAGTAATATTTTCTGACATCCAGATTGCCAGGTCATTCCCTTCACTGAATAATATCCAACATGTCCATTGGTGATGAGAAGCTTTGAGGTTGTTATCATGTGCAGCCATGTTTTCCATTTTTATAATATTATTAACCTCTTCAACCCATTCGCCCAAAGTGGGAGTTTTTGTGGATTTGCAGTGAGGTGGAATAATTGACTTAACAGCTGTTAGAAAGTGCCTAAGGATATCTTTCTTTGCCTTTTGAGATTGAATCCGGAGCAATGCAAAGAAGGCCTATTTGAAGTGAGTGTGTGACTCTGCTACAAGTGAGACTATTGTACAGTGAGAAAATTGAATTCCATAACCCACAAACTATTGGGCATTCCCACCATATATGTAACATAGACCCGGCTGCACTGCCTATTAGTTCTCTCTTTGCTTGGAATGTCAGTTTAGGTAGATGGCCAGGTCTTCGTAGGTTTGCAGTTGTGCCATACTCCTTCCATTTTTGGATGATGGATTGAACAGTGCTCCGTGAGATGTTTAGAGCTTGGGCTATTTTTTATAAAGTAACCCTGCTTTACTCTTCTCCACAACTTTATCTCTAACCTGCCTGGTGTGTTCCTTGGTTTCCATGATGCTGTTTAATCCCTAATGTTCTCAAACAAACCTCTGAAGCCTTCACAGAACATCTGTAGTTATACTGAGAATAGATTACACACATGTGGACTCAATTTACTAATTATGTGCCTTCTGGAGGCAATTGGTCACTCTGGATTTTATTTAGTGGTATCAGACTACAGGGGACTGAATACAAATGCATGGCGCAATTTTCAGATTTATATTTTTAAAATAATTAGAAGACAATGTATAATTTGCTTTATACTTCATAAATACTTGTTGTTTGTGTTGGTATATCACAAACAATACTTTGTGTTGGTATATCACATAAAATCCTAATAAAATACATTTAAGCTTGTGGGTGTCACACGAAAAAAATGTGGAAAAGTTCACGGGGTATAAATACTTTTATATACACGCATGGGACAGCTTACCCTAAAAGCCACCTGAAATGACAGTCACACTTTAAAGGGAATATGTCAGCAGGTTTTTACTATGTAATCTGAAGACAACAGGAGATAGAGGCTGAGACACAGAATTCAGGAATATGTTACGTGTCAAAGTGCGTGCTGTTGTTTACTGTTTGTGAAGGATTTATCACTAAGAGATTAACATTGCCGGACTAGTCCAGCAACTAAGCATCTCACTGTCTATGGACTTTGTACATAGAGAGCCTGATGTGGGCGCAGGATACTTTGTCAGCTCTGCTTCATTCTAAATCTAAAGCTCTGATTGTATCAGAACGGCTGCACCCAGCAAACTAAGTGACACATCATTGGATTCAGCTTCTCTTTGCCTACATCATGCTGCTCTCAGATGAGGTAGCAGAAAACCTGCTGACAGATTCTTTTTAAGTTCTGATTTTTCCATGGCCTTTGAGTAATCTAAGCAAACTGCTGAATTTATTACCCATTTGTGTCAATATTAATTCCTCAAACACATTCCATTCTAAATCAAACTGTTGTTTTTTTCTTTTTTACCTATGATGTAGCCAGTGCAGATCATCAGATGAAAAAATCCAAAACACCTGGCCATTTCTAACTAATATGAACATTTGGCAGTCAGACGTTGGTCTCCATCTGTGAACCTCATTCTTTATTATGTTTGGAAAAATTTTCCTATATGCCAAATGCTAAATAGCATGGCTATTTTATGACATTTTGTATTCTTGATCAATAAAATGATAATAGTTTTTAATAGAACTTTAGGAGGTTGTTTGACTTCTTTGTTTTTAAGGGTATATTCATTGTGGAGTCCTCTCTGTAATTAATGATACTAATGGTCCTGAAATCCTATTTCTTGACAGTTTATATTGGAGGTTGCTGTTAATCAATATCTCTTTATTATTGTTTTTCCAACTCTCCAACTATGTGAAGTGCCACACGAATGTGGAGTACCCAAGTTACTAATGAGATGTACCTGGGGATGAAGTGATAGTATGATGATCGCTTGTGTTGCAGAAGTCTCTGCTTTAGCTAATCTACAGTAGCCACATAAACCTCAGGAAATAATATTGACTTCTATGGCAGAGTTTTCCAGGCATGTTCTGCAATTATCACCTACTGTGAATGGTGGGTCCTGTGTTATGTATAGATGTTACCAGTCATTGTAATCCTGCTAGTGATGATAATGAGATGACTACTGAGAAGAGATTTCTACAGTTTATTATGAGCCTCAATTGCCAGAATGGGAAAAAAGTCTAGTTCCAGCAGACGTGGAGAAAAAAAAGTTCAGTATTTGTTTAGCATTACAACTTGATTTAAACATAAGATCATTTTCCGATGACACATTCCCTTTCATGTGATATTGTGTTCAAGAAACGAATAAAAAACATCAGTTGAACATATTGCACATCATCCATTAGTGAGGCCTAGTTATCGCCATAGTTTGTGTGATGAGGCTTCAGATGCAAAAGGCTAGATCATGCATATACCATATTTCCTCTAAAAGAAACGTGTTAATCTTAAAACTATTTAGCACCTTGGCAGATTTCTGACATAGTTTTTATATCCATTAGTGTGAGTACCATTCTGTTACTGCAGTCTTAAAGTTATTCCACCTTTAAACTACACTAAGTTACATTAATAGAAAAAGGTTTTAACAGAAAAAAATCCTTATTTATGTACTTGCCATATATAGCAAGTGCTGGAAAATGTTTTAAATGTCAAATTATGATAGGATTTTCCTGATACTGAACTTTAATCTTATGCATTGTGTGTTGGTAAGCAAAGTACGAGTAAATGCAGAATAGTACCATTAAAAGTTCTATAAAATTTGTATGATGTTTATAGACAGAAAAATTGAGAGTTACGTAATCATATTTCAGAAGATATTTTGTATTTAAAGGGTTTGTTCAGTACACAGACAACCCCTTCTCAATCACCATGTTCCCTCATGTAAAACAATAATAGTTTATACTCACCTCAGGTACTGGCGCCATTTCAGCAACTTCGGCTTCTGGTCTGGCAGGACATTATTATGTCACGTGAGCCCTGCAGTGACAACTAATGTGCCGCTTCACTCTCTCTTTGTACAAAATTGACATCTGGAAGAAGAGCCGCTGCTGCTTTCTGACTTTCTCTGAATGTCAATTACATGTGAAGGAAGTGGGAGTGAAGCTTCCCATTAATGTTGGCTGATTGGCTCATGTAACATAAGAAAAACATTTACAGACAGCAAAATTAAAATTTGCATAATCATATTTTCATTAATGTTATTATCTAATAGATATTGGCCCTGATTCATCCTGTCCGGTAATTTTCTCGCTGGTCTTGATGAGGGGGTCATGGTGAAGTCAAATGCTCCTGATTTATGAAGAGGTGTGGCACATTGTCATCACCGCTTCCCAGTCCTGCTCCAGCTCTGCCTATTTTGGTGGAGCTGAAAGAAACTGTTGTGAAAACGTCAAAAGCTGCAATATTTAAGCGCAGCTCTGAGTTGTGCCAAAATTTAGTGATTTTTCAAAGTTTTAACACTACTTTTTTTTTTGCGTAAAAGCTTTGATAAATCAGGGCCATGGTGTGAACAGTGTTGTGATTATATTTTTTTTTTATTGCAGTTTTACAAATATGTAATAATAATAAAGAGATGTAGTTTTTACAAAACATCATGCTCCCTATTTCCCTATAGTATAATTAGTTTGATGTATTCACATGTCAGTCCCTGCTGTATGAAGTGGAGAATTTATCTGCTACTAAGGTAATTATTGTGCTATAAAATGCACAAAGTTATCCAATAGATGGCACTATATTCTTCTATTCTCTATGTTACTTTTAGCCATTAATTACAATTGTGGTGACCATTATTGGCACCCCGGAAAATTAAAGGGGTACTCTGCTCGGACCACCACTTCACAATCATCATATTCACCCACGTAAAATAATAACATCCTGTATTCACCTCCGGTGATGGCGCTGTTTCATCGATGTCAGTGCCAGGGCTTGCGTGACTTTCTTATGACACATGAGCCCTGCAGCCAATCAGCGACCACTAATTGACCACTTCACTCTCACTTTCTTCGGATGTAACTGACATCCATAGGAAGTCGGAGAGCAGCAGTTGTTGTTACTTCTTCCAGATGTCAGTTTTGTCTGAAGAAAGTGAGAGTGAAGCAGAATATTAATGGTCGCTGATTGGCTGCATGGCGCACAAGATATAACAACATCCCGGCAGACCAAACGCCTAAGTCGCTGAAATGGCGCCGGCATCAGAAGTGAGTTTAAGCTGTTATTGTTTTACATGGGGGAATATGGTATTTGAAAACAGGTTGTCTGTGTAGTGAACAAGCCTTTTAAGTACAAAGTAAAATATCTCCTGAAATAAACTGTTTGTGAAAAAGCTTGGTTATACTGTACTGAGCAAAAGTTTTAGGTGGGTGTGGGGAAAAAATGCTGAGTAAGAATGCTTACAAAAATAGAAGTGTTAATAGTTTATTTTTATCAATTAACAAAATGCAAAGTAAATTAACAAAAGAGAAATCTACATCAAATCAATTTTTGGTGTGAACACCTTTGCCTTCAAGATAGCATTAAAGGGGTTGTCCAAGTTTGGTATTAAAGCCTGCAGTCACTCTATGTGGCTGCAAACTTCTGAAACCTCATAGCGTGCATCACACGCTGCCAGGATTCTCCAGTCTCAGTGGTAAAAGCGGGCGGTCAAGCAACCACAACCGCAAGTATGTGATTTGCATACTTCCTGACACATTCTGACTAGACTTGTGCGGCCTTGCTCAGTGCAGGTGCAGCACATGACCGCATGTATGGAAATCACATACTTTTAGTCACATAACTGCCAGCTTTCATTCCTGGCACCAGAGAATCTTGACAGCGTGCGATGTGCATGCTGTGAGGATTCCTAGGTCTGTAGTCACATAAAGCATCAATTCTTCTAGGTATACTTGTAGACAGTTTTTGAAGGAACTCAGCATGTAGGTTGTTCCAGATATCTTGGTGAACTAACCACAGATCTTCTGTGGATGTAAACTTGCAGAAATTCATCTGTATCTTCATGTTATTCCAAAGAGTCTCGATGATGTTGAGATCAGGGCTCTATATGAACCATATCGTCACTTCTTGTTCTTCTTTATGCTGAAAGTAGTTCTTAATGACATTACCCGTATGTTTGGGGTCGTTGCTCTGCTGCTGAATAAGTTTGGAGCCAATCAGATACCTCCCTGATGGTATTGCATCACACAGCTCTTGCAGAAAAGTACATCTGTATATCAGTCTGATTCTGTTGCAGTAAATTATAACGTGTCAAATATGATTATCCTATGGAAAAGTAGCAATTACTTGCACAATATTGCACAAATATTGCGCAATTACTTGCACAATATTGCACAAATATTGCTAATTACTGTATATATGTTTAGATTCGGTCTCCCAGAAGTTGGTTAATTCATCCCCCCTTCTTTCACACAAAGGGGTAATAAAGTCATGGTGTTATCCAGACTAAATCCAAATTGGTACTGACGCTAAAATATGGTAGTCATGGCATTATTTTTTTTAATATAGAGGCTTTTGTAATAAATAAAATTGCTACAGAAAAATTTTCTTTACCATCCACATTACTTTAAATGGACTTGTAACAATTTCAGGGTCATCATATAAATTGGAACTTCGTGTGCGTCTTTTTTGTCGTCATGTACTTCTGGACCATTGGACCCACCGCACTGACTCTGCTTTTTGGCTTACAAGACTACTAAAGCCATGGCCACTGGTTAACCAGGCTCGCCTACTTTACATTCTTTTTGGGCCAGTCTCTACTCTAGATGGTAAGAAATTGCTTCGATATGTACTAGTTACTTGTATACCAAGTTTATATTATTTAGTTTTCTTTTAAATGTTGTAGAGTGTGTTACATGAGTGAACATGCTTGTATCCTCCCAATTCTGGAGCAAGAGGGTAGCATAAGCTTAATTAACTCAGTTACAATTTACATCATCCCTGCTTGTTACAGATATTACTAGTTATGGATATATCACAACTAATTAAATAGTCATTGATATGTTTGGCTTCTGGATATGAATCCCTGTAAACTAATATAATATCCATTTGATACTAATATTACCCAACCAAACTTATTTCCAAATTGCTTCCTTTAAAGGGGTTGTCCCAAGTTTGCAATCATGAGTGCACTGCTTCCTTGCCTGTTGACTTCCTGCTTGTCCATGGATGGTAAACCCTTGTTTGATTGATAGCTCGGACCAGCAGAATTATAGCGTCGCTAGCCTGAATTGGGGGAGGAAGGTTGAACTTGATGGAGCTAGGTCTTTATTCAACCTACATTACTATGAATTGTGTGCGCCATCCGATTGTGTAGACTGAGCATGGGAGGAGCACAGAGGCTTTGAAGCTGGTTGGGATCTGGAACTAACAGTGCCCTCCAGTGATCCAGCCAGCCTCAGAGCAGTGCTTGCAGACTCTATAGCAGAGACTGTGCAAGTGCTGCGCAATGTGCCTAGGAGACTGGCCGCCAATAATAGACTGCAAAATTGGCCAGTAACCTAGGCAACAAGCTGTAAACAAAATTAAAAATCCCTCCATTCTTGAGAATGGAGAGGATTTTTAATAACAAATAAATTGCTTATTTTTACAAACAAGCAATTTTATACAACAGCTACTGCGATATATTTAAGCTCTACTGCAATTTACTAATATTTTTCCAATAGGTAACTCTATAATCTTAAAAAAAATTTAGATGCGACAAAATAAAATGGTGATTAAAACTGCTATGAAAAATGTTATAAAAAATATTTATAAATTAAAAAAATAGATTGTGTGTTTGTGTGTGTGTGGCATGCCTTTGTTTCAGAGAAAACATAGTTTGAACAGCAGGGGACCATAGGAAGAGACGTGACTGGTCCTGTGTGGTACTGGCCCCCTTCTCCCTGCCCTGATCCAGTTGATTGACAGTTTTATCCCTGTGTGTACATACAGTGGCATGTAAAAGTTTGGGCACCCCTGGTCAAAATTCCTGTTATTATGAACAGTTAAGCAAGTTGAAGATGAAATGATCTTTAAAAGACCTAAAGTTAAATATGATACATTTCCTTTGTATTTTTGGCAAAACAAAATATATATATATTGTCATTTTTTTCATTATAAAAATTTAAAAAAGGGAAATGGCCAATGCAAAAGTTTGGGCATCCTTGGAGATTTGTGTGCTCAGATAATTTTGACCGAGGTTTCAGACCTTAATTAACCTGTTAGGGTTATGGCTTGTTCACTATCATCATTAGGAAATGCCAGGTGATGCAAATTTCTCAGCTTTATAAAAATCCATATTAACCTACAAAGATCCAGAAGTTAAAGCCACAATAATATGTAACAATCTTTATTTTATCAATCTAAAAATTCTAAAAACATAGTATTTTTAGATTGATAAAATAAAGATTGTTACATATTATTGTGGCTTTAACTTCTGGATCTTTGTAGGTTAATATGTAGAATGAAGTACCATTTGATTTAGGGCCATTGCCTAGGTTGAATTTATAAAAACCCAGCCTTCTCTAACCTTGTGGCAAAAAAACAGCAGCCATGTGTTCTTCTAAGCAGCTGCCTAGCACTCTGAAAATGAAAATGATGCTATAAGAAGATAGCAAAGCGTTTTCAAGTTGCCCTTTCCTCAGTTTGAAATGTAATTAAGAAATGGCAGTTAACAGGAACAGCAGAGGTCAAGATAAGGACTGGAAGACCAAACAAAATTTCAGCGAGAGCTGCTTGTGGGTTTGCTAGAGATGCAAATCAGAACCCCGCTTGACTTCAAAAGACCTTCAGAAAGATTTAGCAGACTCTGGAGTTGTGGTACATTGTTCTACTGTTCAGAGACACCTGCACAAATATGACATTCAAGGAAGAGTTATCAGAAGAAAAACTCTCCTCCGTCCTCACCATAAAATTCAGCGTTAGAATTTTGCAAAACAACATCTAAACAAGCCTGATGCATTTTGGAAACAAGTCCTGTGGACCGATGAGGTTAAAATAGAACTCTTTAACCACAATGATCAAAAGGTATATGTGTAGAAAAAAGACCACAGAATTTCAGGAAAAGAACATCTCGCCAATAGTGTTGAGCGATACCTTCCGATATCGGGAAATATCGGATCGGATTGGATCGGACCGATACCGAAAAAGTATCGGATATCGCCGATTCCAATACCGGAAACCAATGCAAGTCAATGGGACAGAAATATCGGAATGAAAATAAACCCTTTCTTTCCTTGTAGGTTAATTCTACATGAAGGAAAACAACTAAGAATAATGTAGAATGTATTGGGGGAGGTGGGGGAGACAATAAAGGCATAGAGGTTTAGCCCAATCAAATGGAATAGCAGGAATTAATTTTTTTTTTTAAGACGTTCTGAGTTATGGAAATATTGACTATGTTAAGTATTTTTATATTTTGTCAGATATTTATGTTTCACTACTTCCATGCTCTTCACCTTCTTTTTTACTTCTCCCACACTTTCTCCTTCATCATCTTCAGCATCTTTTTCATCCACTTCTTCTTCACCTTCTTCATCTTCTTCTTCTTCACCTTCTTCGTATTATTCTTTTTTTTTTACATTCTTCATATTCTACTTCTTCATCTTCTTCGTCTTCTTCTTCTTCATCATATTCTTATTTGTGGCAGGCATTCCTGTAGTTGTTATCTATAAAAGGTTGGACATTACACCTTTCGTTCTGCCCGTCACAAAAGATTTACAACAGGATTTGTCCGCGTTCAGTTTGGCCTGCAGCAGCAGGTCTTTTCCAGGGGCACCACGAGGAGGAACGGATTCACCCCCATACACTGCTTAGTCATCTTCTGCTTATAATTTAGATATTATCTTTTGCTCTGATTTTTAGTCTTATGCTTAATGTTCTTCCGCTTTTTGTTCTGCAGCTTCTTGTATTTCTGCTTCTTGGTTTTCTGTCTCTTGTTCTTCTGTATCTTGGTGCTTGTCTTCTCTTCTTTGTCCTCTTGGTCAACTTCTTCAGGGTCATCTTCTTGGTCTTCTTCGGGGTGGTCTTCAGGGTCGTCGTCTTCGGGGGTCCTCGTCTTCTTCGGGGTGGTCTTCAGGGTCCTCGTCTTCTTCGGGGTGGTCTTCAGGGTCCTCGTCTTCTTCGGGGTGGTCTTCAGGGTCCTCGTCTTCAGGGTCGTCGTCTTCGGGGTCCTCGTCTTCTTAGGGTTGGTCTCCAGGGTCCTCGTCTTCAGGGTCCTCGTCAGGGAGATCTAGAGTGATTACCAAGAACCATTTCAAAAAGCTTGAACTTGGAAATGTAGCAGAAGGTACAAGAAAGCTGAGGAACTACCGAGGACCAGCTGACGGTACTGGAACCCGGATGGGTAGCAGAAGGTACAAGAGCCAATGGAACTGCCGAAGACCAGCTGACGGTACTGGAACTCGGTTACTAAGCAGGAGGTACCTGTGCCAGAAAGCACTACCAAGGACCAGCAGACGTTGGTGGAACTTGGATACCGAGAAGGAGGCACCTAATCCAAAGGCACTGCCGAGAACCAGCTGACGGTACTGGAACCCGGATGGGTAGCAGAAGGTACCCATGTAAAAAAAAGTTCAAGGCCGCGAGCCGGCCGCAGTTACCAAAACCCACAGTTCTACAGGGGGTGCTTGTCCTATTGGCACTATGGAACCAGCCTTCATTGCCAGATCCCGCAGCCCACATAGGAGTCACCTAAACTGCAGGCACCATAGAGTCGGCTAACCCGACCGCAACACGACAGGACAACGCATTGGAGGCAAAGTGACGTTGACACTACCCGGAAACAGCTGGCGTGCTGGAACCAGGCTGGGCAGGAGGGAGTACCCGTGCCAAAGTCACTGCCGAGAACCAGCTGACGGTACTGGAACCCGGATGGGTAGTAGAAGGTACAAGAGCAAATGGAACTACCGAGGACCAGCTGACGGTACTGGAACCCGGATGGGTAGCCAAAGTTACAAGAGCCAATGGAACTGCCAAAGACCAGCTGACGGTACTGGAACTCGGTTACTAAGCAGGAGGTACCTGTGCCAGAAAGCACTGCCAAGGACCAGCAGACGTTGGTGGAACTTGGATACCGAGAAGGAGGCACCTAATCCAAAGGCACTGCCGAGAACCAGCTGACGGTACTGGAACCCGGATGGGTAGCAGAAGGTACCCATGTAAAAAAAAGTTCAAGGCCGCGAGCCGGCCGCAGTTACCAAAACCCACAGTTCTACAGGGGGTGCTTGTCCTATTGGCACTATGGAACCAGCCTTCATTGCCAGATCCCGCAGCCCACATAGGAGTCACCTAAACTGCAGGCACCATAGAGTCGGCTAACCCGACCGCAACACGACAGGACAACGCATTGGAGGCAAAGTGACGTTGACACTACCCGGAAACAGCTGGCGTGCTGGAACCAGGCTGGGCAGGAGGGAGTACCCGTGCCAAAGTCACTGCCGAGAACCAGCTGACGGTACTGGAACCCGGATGGGTAGTAGAAGGTACAAGAGCAAATGGAACTACCGAGGACCAGCTGACGGTACTGGAACCCGGATGGGTAGCCAAAGTTACAAGAGCCAATGGAACTGCCAAAGACCAGCTGACGGTACTGGAACTCGGTTACTAAGCAGGAGGTACCTGTGCCAGAAAGCACTGCCAAGGACCAGCAGACGTTGGTGGAACTTGGATACCGAGAAGGAGGCACCTAAACCAAAGGCACTGCCGAGAACCAGCTGACGGTACTGGAACCCGGATGGGTAGCAGAAGGTACCCATGTAAAAAAAAGTTCAAGGCCGCGAGCCGGCCGCAGTTACCAAAACCCACAGTCCTACAGGGGGTGCTTGTCCTATTGGCACTATGGAACCAGCCTTCATTGCCAGATCCCGCAGCCCACATAGGAGTCACCTAAACTGCAGGCACCATAGAGTCGGCTAACCCGACCGCAACACGACAGGACAACGCATTGGAGGCAAAGTGACGTTGACACTACCCGGAAACAGCTGGCGTGCTGGAACCAGGCTGGGCAGGAGGGAGTACCCGTGCCAAAGTCACTGCCGAGAACCAGCTGACGGTACTGGAACCCGGATGGGTAGTAGAAGGTACAAGAGCAAATGGAACTACCAAGAACCAGCTGGCGGTGCTGGAACCCAGGGTAAATACTAAAAACAGAGTGGAGCCAGAGGTGTAATTGGAGCAAGTTTTAAATCCGTAGTACAGTGGATGTGGACAAAGCAGGAGAATTTGCCGGACACACAGCTGGGGATCAGCTGACGTTACTGAACCCCAATAACACTGGAGCAAGCGTTGACTGTGCAGACGGCACTTCTGAGCAGCAACTAGCGGTATTGGAGCCCAGGGTAAATACTAAAAACGGAGGAGCCAGAGGTGTATTTGGAGGAGGTTTTAAATCCGTAGTACAGTGGATGTGGACAAAGCAGGAGAATTTGCCGGACACACAGCTGGGGATCAGCTGACGTTACTGAACCCCAATAACACTGGAGCAAGCGTTGACTGTGCAGACGGCACTTCTGAGCAGCAACTAGCGGTATTGGAGCCCAGGGTAAATACTAAAAACGGAGGAGCCAGAGGTGTATTTGGAGGAGGTTTTAAATCCGTAGTACAGTGGATGTGGACAAAGCAGGAGAATTTGCCGGACACACAGCTGGGGATCAGATGACGTTACTGAACCCCAATAACACTGGAGCAAGCGTTGACTGTGCAGACGGCACTTCTGAGCAGCAACTAGCGGTATTGGAGCCCAGGGTAAATACTAAAAACGGAGGAGCCAGAGGTGTATTTGGAGGAGGTTTTAAATCCGTAGTACAGTGGATGTGGACAAAGCAGGAGAATTTGCCGGACACACAGCTGGGGATCAGCTGACTTTACTGAACCCCAATAACACTGGAGCAAGTGTTGACTGTGCAGACGGCACTTCCGAGCGCCAACTCGCGGTGTTGGAGCTCAGGGATAATACTGAAAACAGAGGAGCCAGAGGTGTAATTGGAGCAACTTTAAAATCTGTAGTAGTGAGAATGTGGACAGAGCAGGAGAAATTGCCGTCCGCACAGCAGGGGAACAGCTGACGTTACTGAACCCCAATAACACGGCAGCAAGTGTTGACTGTGCAGACGGCACTTCCGAGCGCCAACTGGCGGTGTTGGAGCTCAGGGATAATACTGAAAACAGAGGAGCCAGAGGTGTAATTGGAGCAACTTTAAAATCTGTAGTAGTGAGAATGTGGACAGAGCAGGAGAATTTGCCGGACACACAGCTGGGGATCAGCTGACGTTACTGAACCCCAATAACACTGGAGCAAGCGTTGACTGTGCAGACGGCACTTCTGAGCAGCAACTAGCGGTATTGGAGCCCAGGGTAAATACTAAAAACGGAGGAGCCAGAGGTGTATTTGGAGGAGGTTTTAAATCCGTAGTACAGTGGATGTGGACAAAGCAGGAGAATTTGCCGGACACACAGCTGGGGATCAGCTGACGTTACTGAACCCCAATAACACTGGAGCAAGCGTTGACTGTGCAGACGGCACTTCTGAGCAGCAACTAGCGGTATTGGAGCCCAGGGTAAATACTAAAAACGGAGGAGCCAGAGGTGTATTTGGAGGAGGTTTTAAATCCGTAGTACAGTGGATGTGGACAAAGCAGGAGAATTTGCCGGACACACAGCTGGGGATCAGCTGACTTTACTGAACCCCAATAACACTGGAGCAGGTGTTGACTGTACAGACGGCACTTCCGAGCGCCAACTGGCGGTGTTGGAGCTCAGGGATAATACTGAAAACAGAGGAGCCAGAGGTGTAATTGGAGCAACTTTAAAATCTGTAGTAGTGAGAATGTGGACAGAGCAGGAGAAATTGCCGTCCGCACAGCAGGGGAACAGCTGACGTTACTGAACCCCAATAACACGGCAGCAAGTGTTGACTGTGCAGACGGCACTTCCGAGCGCCAACTGGCGGTGTTGGAGCTCAGGGATTACAGTTCAGGTGGTAGAAACATGAACAGAACAGGAGACCTGGATACTGTTGCCAACCAATTATTTATTCTGGAAGAGGACTGGCAAATTCATGAGAGATCCAGGCCTTGTTCATTTTGAGGAAAGTAAGCCGGTCAACGTTATCGGAGGATAGTCACATGCGACGGTCTGTTAGTACACCACCTGCGGCACTAAAGACGCGTTCCGATAATACACTAGCAGCAGGGCAAGCTAGCACCTCCAATGCATACTGACTAAGCTCTGGCCATGTATCCAGCTTACAGACCCAAAACTTGAAGGGAGAAGAGCTGTCTGGGAGTACACTAAGAGGGCAAGACATGTAGTCTGTCACCATCTGACGGAAACGTTGCCTCCTGCTGACTGGAGCCGTCTGTGATGGTGTAGACATTTGTGGCGGCGGGGACACAAAACTTTGCCACATTTCGGCCATACTGGTCTTGCCTTGTGCTGAGGCGCTGCTTCTGCTCCCTCTTTGTGCAGAGCTTCCTCCACTGCCTCGACGCACTGAGCTGCTTTGTAAAGCACTAGCAGCACTGCTCTCGGTTGGAATGGAGAACATGATGGAATGCACCAGTGCGTCTTGATACTCCCGCATTTTACACTCCCGGTTCAACGGTGTTATGAGGCTTTGTAAGTTGTCCTGGTAGCGAGGATCTAGGAGGGTGGACACCCAATAATCAGCCTTGTTGAGAATGTGGGCGATGCGGCGGTCGTTTCTCAGGCACTGCAGCATGAAATCAACCATGTGCTGCAGACTGCCAACTGGCCAAGAAACGCTGTCCGCTGCTTGAGGCGTGATCTCTGCCTGCTCTGCATCACCCCACCCTCGCTCTAGATACTGACTACTAGAGCATTGTGTACCTCCCTCCTCTGGACAGATGTCTTCCTCATCCATTGACTCCACCTCATCCTCCTCACAAAGTGTCCCCTGCCTAGGCCTTTGTGAGGAACCACGTTGCGCAGACTGTAGAGAAGCAGATGACATTTGTGACTCCTCATCCTCCACCTCTTCCAAAACCTCGTCCCTTAGTGCTTGCAGTGTTTTTTCAAGCAGGCAGATAAGGGGGATAGTCATGCTGACTAGTGCATCATCTGCACTCGCCATCCGCGTGGAATAATCGAAGGCACGCAAAACGTGGCAAATGTCCTTCATAGAGGCCCACTCAGTGGTGGTGAAGTGTGAACGGCGCGCACTGCGACTTGTTTGTGCCTGCTGCAGCTGGTACTCCATTACTGCTGCCTGCTGCTCACACAACCTCTCCAACATATGTAACGTTGAATTCCACCTGGTGGGTAGGTCACATATGATGCGATGTTCCGGAAGACGTAATCGGCGCTGCAGAGCTGCAATGCGTGATCTTGCATTGCTGGAACGCCGCAAGTGAGCGCACTCTATGCGGACCTTGTGAAGCAGTGCATCAAGATCCGGATAGTCCCTCAAAAAACTCTGCACGACCAAGTTGAGCACATGTGCCAGACATGGGATGTGAGTGAGGTTGCCTAGGCCCAGAGCTGCCACCAGATTTCGGCCATTGTCACACACTACCATGCCTGGCTGGAGATTCGCTGGCACAAACCACACGTCGCTCTGCTGCTTGATGGCATTCCAGAGCTCCTGCGCTGTGTGGCTTCGATTCCCCAAAGAAATTAATTTTAATACGGCCTGTTGACGTTTGGCCACGGCTGTGCTCATATTGGTCACCATAACAGGTAACCGTTCACGGGTCGATGTGGAGGTAGACCGTGACGGCTCCTGCAGCGCTGATTCAGAGGAACTGGAGTATGAGGAGGAGTCAATGTGTACAGACTGGATTCCTGCAATCCTTGGAGTTGGCAGAACACGTACAGCGCCACTCTCAAGATTTGTACCCGGCTCCACAACATTTACCCAATGGGCAGTGAGGGAAAGGTATCGTCCCTGTCCATGCTTACTGGTCCACGCATCGGTGGTCAGGTGGACCTTGCTACTGACGGCGTTTTGTAGCGCATGTTTAATTTTTCCCTCCACATGATGTTGCAGGGCAGGGACGGCTTGCCTGCTGAAATAAAAGCGGCTGGGCACGTTGTATTGTGGGACTGCCAATGCCATAAAGTTACGGAATGTGTCAGTCTCCACCAGCCTGAATGATAGCATTTCAAGGGCCAGTAGTTTAGCAATGCCAGCATTCAGAGCCTGTGCTCGGGGGTGGTTTGCCGAGTATGGGCGTCTTTTCTCCCATGCCTGTGCTAACGATGGCTGTAGACTGGCCTGGGAGTGTGAGGATGACTGGGAAAGTGGTGCTGTGGGTGGAATTACACTGTGTCTCTGTACAACAGTGCCAGAGATTCTTCCATGGCGATCCTGTGAGGAAGCCGAACCAGCTGTGTGTGAGCTGGAGGAAGAGGCTGCAACACGAGCTGAAGAGGTGGTAGGTGGCGCTGTAGGTTGGCCTAGGTCTTCAGTGTGTTTTTGTAACTCCACCACGTGCTTGGTCCGCACATGTTTCCACATATTTGTGGTATTGAGGTTGCTGACACTTTTCCCTCTTTTCACCTTCTGATTACACAGCTTGCATTTGACAAAGCAAATGTCATCTGCAACTGTGTCAAAAAAGGACCAGGCACTGCAAGTCTTGGGAGCGCCCGCTTTGGATTTTGGAAGAGCAATGCTCCTAATGGGTGCCGAAGTGGAGGCTACAGGCAACCAAGTCTGCCCCCTCCCTCTCCCTCCTTTTTGGGCCGTTCGGGGAATCTCTTCCTCAGAGCTGCTCCCACCACCTTCCTGTCCCTCACGCCATGATGGGTCAAGGACCTCATCATCTACACCACCCTCTTCAAACAACTGCTTCTCCTGGGTAGTCTCGACAGCACAGTACGCACCAGAAAGTGGCACCTGAGTCTCATCATCAGATGCGTACTGAGGTGTGCTGCTGACCATAGGCACTGGCCCACCCGCCTCTTCAGATTCAGAGAGACAAAACGGTTGCGCATCACTGCATACTACCTCTTCTTCAAATTCTCGAATTCTGCTTGGCTGGCCCCCTCTTTCCAAGCCAAGAGATTCAGAGAACAGAAGTAGAGATGGCTCCTGTCCAGGGCTCTCTGACTGCCTGGGCAATTTGGCAGGTGGTGAAGAGACAGATGGGTGCTCTTCAGTGCTCAGGACCTGAGAGGATCTGGAACTAATTGAAGTCGATGCGTTAGCTGCCATCCATCCGACAACGGCTTCAATTTGGTCCTCGCGCAGCAGTGGGGTACGGCTCCTACAAAGCTGCGCATAAAGGACTGTTCCCTGGTAAAACTGGGGGATGCTGAGTCACTGGTGCCCGCAGCAGGCACAGAATCCCCACGTCCTCTCCCTGCAGGCACAGAATCCTCACGTCCTCTCCCTGCAGAAACTCCACGCCCACGCCCACGACCACATGCCTTACTCCCTGCCTTCTTCATCTTGGTAGACTGATAAAGATAGGCAGAAAAGTACTAAGGCCTACACAACTGTAAAGTGGAGTGTTTGGTGAACTTTATTTAGGTTTTTTTTGTCACAAAAAGACACTGGATGTGCCTAAAGATGTAATAACGATAGTATCACAAACTTTTTGTAGCTATTACAATGTAGGAAGGTAACCTACAATGCAATAGATGAGGCTGCAAAAAATAGGCTAATACTAATCTGGCTGGGGCTGCAGGGCCCAATGCTGCAGAAAGGCTCCTCTAACTACTCCTATATAGTGTGTTTGGAACCAATTTAGCTGAATACGGATGGAACCACCACACTAATAAGAGATATCAGGAAAAATTATGAATTGGCAAAAAAGGACAATGTATGAGGCAGTGACACACACTGAGTGCACTACAACCAGATGTGGTTGAAGCACACACTACAGGGTGAGCTGCACTCACACACCAGACCTTGCAGACAGCGGTGAACAGTACAGATGCAGAGCACTGTGCACTAGCGCTGCAAGACCAAAAAAATTTCTCTATCTACTCCTATATAGTGTGTTTGGAACCAATTTAGCTGAATACGGATGGAACCACCACACTAATAGGAGATATCAGGAAAAATTATGAATTGGCAAAAAAGGACAATGTATGAGGCAGTGACACACACTGAGTGCACTACAACCAGACGTGGTTGAAGCACACACTACAGGGTGAGCTGCACTCACACACAGAGACCTTGCAGAAAGCGGTGAACAGCAGAAAACTGTGCACTAGCACTGCAAGGCACAGCGATTTATAAAGTAGCTTGGGTAAAGCAGAATAGACCAAATAGGTAGCTAAAACTGTCCCTCAGAACAACAGCGTCCTATCCCTAACTGAATTCACAGCAGAGTGAGCTCAAAATGGCGGCGGCGGCTTTTATAGTGCATCATGACATCATTTCAGCAGCCAATCACAGCCATGCCATTAGTTAAGATGCCTACATGCCTAACAGGATGTGCCCACACTTCTTAGGATCCTCATTGGCTGAATAAAATGAAAATGGCTCATTGCATTATGGGAACTTCCGATTCCGGTATACGATATTGCAAAAGTATCGGAATTAAGTATCGGAATTCCGATACCGCGAATATCGGCCGATACCCGATATTTCAGTATCGGAATGCTCAACACTACTCGCCAACCATTAATTATGGGGTGGATCAATCATGCTTTGGGGTTGTGTTGCAGCCAATAGCACGGGGAACATTTCACTGGTAGAGGGAAGAATGGATTCAATGACATTTCAACAAATTCTTGATGCAAGCATAAAACTATCTGTAAAAAAACTGATGTTGAAAAAGAGGATGGCTTCTACAAATGGATAAAGATCCTAAACACACATCAAAATCCACAATAGACTATCTCAAAAGGCGCAAGCTGAAGGTTTTACAATGGCCCTCACAGTCCCCTGAACTGAACTTCATTGAAAATCTGTGGCTAGACCTCAAAATAGCAGTGCATGCAAAACGACCCAGGAATCTCACAGAACTGGAAGAATTTTCCAAGGAAGAATGGATGAAAATCCCTCAAGATTTGAAATACTCTTGTCTGGCTACAAAAAGCGTTTACAAGCTGTGATACTTTCAAAAGGGGGTGCTACTAGGTACTAACCATGCAGGGTGCCCAGACTTTTGCATCGGCCCATTTTCCTTTTTTTAATTTTTAAATGTAAAAGATGAAAAATATATATAGATTTTTTGCCTGAAATGCAAAGGAAATGTGTCCTCTTTAACTTTAGGCCTTTTAGAGATCATTTCATCTTCAATCATTTCATCTTCAACTTGCTTAACTGTTCACTATAACTTTTACATGCCACTATAGGTAGTGACCTGTCAATCACATGGATTAGAGAAGGAAGAAGATGGCCGGGGCTGCACCAGACTAGTGATGTCTCTCCATATGGCCCCTGGATGGGTTTGCAAACTTAATTTTTATTTTAATTTTTTCAACATCTTCTTTTGTTATTCTTATAGGCCAAAAATGTTTTGTTGTGCTAGAAAGAAAATGTATCCTTCTAAATGTTGGTGATTTGGAGAGTTAAAATGCTTTTTTGTGTCAGAAAGTGAAAGCGGTACTATTATGAGTAGCAGCCGAAAAAAATACAGACCTCAGCTATTAAAATTCACTGGCAATAGCAGTATGTTTGAAGGTAAATCTGATTTTTACCTGCAAACAAAGCCAAATACTGCTACATATGTCCATACCTGTAAAAATATGTGAGACATATGACTTGCTCTTATGAGGCTGACATTGACTATTACGACGTTGGTGATTATAAACTACAGTTCATACTTAGCAATGCTCTTATCACCACCTAGAGGTGGTTAGAAAGTACTTCGCAAAAGTAACATCTCTACTTCACCTAAGAAACAGTATATACATGTTTTTGAGACATCTGGTCACTGCTTTAATATTTAATATGCTCCATATATGTCTTTAGGGTATATATCATGGCTAAAGATGACAGAAGGGCTGGCAGATGAGAACAGTCTTAAGGGTCTAGCTGATGCCATTAAACTGCTCTATGACACAGAGTCTAAAGAGTGGACCGCTGATGATGTCATCAGTCTGGTGGACGAACTATCAGGTAAAGTAATATACACATGTTCACTCAATTAGGTGATGTCTGTGGGTCATCCACTGCTATCCCAAATTTAGGCAAAGTAGCATGTGTACTGTTGTATGATGCATGCTGCTTAATTCTCTGCTGGAAGCTGAGTGAGGTTAGTGGTGATGTTCTGTGTCACATCTGGATGGTACAGCTGATGTACACATATTATAACGGCAGCGTGAACTAGTCTCTTCCACTACAGTGGACAGTGCATTGTTCACACTACAATATTTGCACCAACTAAGCAAGCATGTCTAAAAAGTCTACAAACCCTAAAAAGGGTATTTTCTAGAATTGTAGTAAACGTGGTATATGGTTTTGATTTTTTTTTGGCTTGGAGAATGCCAAAATTATAAATGTAAATAGCCCCTAATAATATGGAGCTACTTGTCAAATTTTATAATAGGGCTGCATTATATTTCTATGTTAAAATATCAGAATATGATCAATAAAGGATTACAGCATATTTTACAATGATCCCAGAGACCGAAGACGGAACCGTATCAGTTTTATTAATTTCTTGCATTGCTTGTATGGGGCTAGGTCACCTCTGCTGCTCTATATTTTCTCAATAGCAGTCAGATCTGACAATTAGGATCTTTGAGTGTCAGTATACTTACTATCTTTAATGTTTTGGCAATCATAAATCCTGACAATATAAAGTATACTCATTATACCATGATATTAATATCATTATAAAATAAACTGGGTAATCTTTATAACAAGTATTCATATTAATATGGGCTTCATAGAGAAAAAAATAACTTTTCTAAAGTTATGCTGTTTTACTGTAAAACAGAACTTACATATAGGCCACAATTCATCATTTGTTATTTTTAAAGTCACTTTTCTATTCGGTCTTGTTCTTAATTGCTGTTTTTTTATTTAATTCTTCTAAATGGCGATAACAATTAGTGAATTTTGTGCAAAGTAAAAAAAAAAGTCTTTCTTTTTTGTCTTTAACTGATTTTTTGCACAATTCTTGTGACATTTTGTAAAATGTGTGAGGTTTTGCACTAAAGCATTGCATATTTCACAAAATGTCACAAGACTTGTGCAGGGGAACTGAAGTACCTTGTCGCAAATAATGAATCAGGCAAGTACATGTAGAAAAAAAAAACAACAAAAAAGAAATTGAGCATATACCCTATAATAAGTAAATAGTACATGTAAATTACATAGGGTACATAGTTAATGCTATTTTGATCAAAAAAGCATAAAAGCCATCCCACCACAACAAGGTGTACCCAATTGGGACGGTCCTAGCATGTCTCTAGTATTAAAACCTTACCGTGTGCATGGAGCCATAATACAGATCCCATAGGAATATATAAGGCCTTACTGTACCCTTGTATGCCTCCATTTTCATGCAAACTGGAACACCTTATGGCAGCAGACATGAAGCTTTACTTCTATTGTTAACATGACTTATTTTTCCATCGGCAGTGGTTCCTCATGAATGGCTACTAGAAAATAATGCCCGCCTTCTCATCCTAAGCGGAAACAGTATCTGTTTTACTTTCATGGCCAGCAAAGCAATAAATGGGCGGACAGCAGATCTAGCCAGAATAGTAGTCTTTCTTGCTCTGGTGAGTGCTTAGTATAAGTAGCATGATACAGCTGCTACAAAAGATATTTGTTGCAGTGGGGTATTAAAATAAGATGCAACCCTCTATACGTGGTCTCACCACATCTTTAAGGGAACCTGTCACGTTCCCCATGCCCTCCAACCCAGCAGCCTTCCCAGATGTATCACTAAATTCCCTGCCTAACCAGACCTTTATAAAGTTATTCACTTACATCCATGTTTAAAAAAAGCATTTATAAGGTCCGCTTTTCCTATGCTAATTAGGCCTTTGAGTGGTCGAAGGGGTGTTAGTTTCTCAAGACTAGTTGGCCCTCTTTGCATGTTATCACGTCCACAGTGGTTAAATATTAATGTGAAGTTGGCCTAGGTTGTTTTTTTTAAGGTCTTCTAAGATATACCATGCAGTATTGACGACGGGTTCTACAATATTTCTTCATTTCTCAGATGTACATTCTGTAAAGCTGGGGTGATCGGTTCTAACCAACATTTAAGAATTAGATTTTTGTTAAAAAAAAAAAAAGCTGGAGTGGTGCTTTATCGTTTTTTCGGAGCCAGTCCAGTCCCAGGGCACCATCTTGTGAATGCAGCTTCTGAGTGGCCGAAAGTCAGAAGCTACGTTACAAGCTCTCAATGCAAGTCTATGAGAGTCAGAACGAGGCTCTCATAGAGTTACATTGATTAGTGACCTCCGTATCCCTCCATGAAACACTGCCAGAAGGTAAGTATCAGACAGGGGCCAGGGGACCAGGATTTTAAGCACCACTCCAGCGGTGAAATTAAAGAAAACGCTGAAGTGGTGTTTTAATAAGAGAGGAGTATGTAAAAGTTTTGGGTGTCTTTGAGTTGATTACATTTGGCTTCAGAGTCACTCCAGTAATTTAATAGAGCTAATTGGCTGTGCTGTTTCTGTCACGGCCATAGAACTGAATTTGAGTTAGAGTTGTATGGGGTAGAAGGGACTTATGGATTGTTTTATCTTAATTTGTCTAAACATAGTTTGTTAAAGAGAATCTAAGTGTATTAGTGCAACAGTAACAAGACAATAGATGATGATGCCCTGTCTGAAAAAAATGTATGGAACTATTCCATAGAGATTTCCACATAGCATGTCCTGTATTATGGTTTAGTGAAGGAGAGTTTTGGCGCGCTGTTCAGCAAGTATGCTAGCTGGAATTAGTACACATAAATTTAATCATATTGTATGGTCATGTGTCCAACCAGAATATGAAACATACAAATTAGATACATAACCCCAAAAATTCAAAAGACAGTTAACCCCTTTAAAGCCCAAGACGTATTAATACGCGTCTGCGTCCTGGGCTTTAAGAGCCTGACCCATATTAATACGTCTTTGTGATCGCACCCGCACACAGGCTGTGCGGGCGCGATCGCCGCCGGGTGTCAGCTGATTGTCACAGCTGACACTCGGTGCTATGTGCTGGGAGTGGTCCCGCACCACTCCCGGCACATTAACCCCCGCAATGCTGCGATCGAAGTCGATCGCAGCATTGCTGTGGCAAGGGGAGGTGATCGCAATACTCACCTCCTCTTCCGGCCTCCAGCGCTGTCTGCCGCGGCTTCCCGGATGTTGCCATGACGACCCAATGTCGTCATGACAACATCCGGGTCACCAGACAGCAGGAAGATATTTTGGTCATGCGCAGTGCATGACCAAACTATCTTCTCCCTGTGCAGCGCTGACAGCCTGCATAGCACAGGGATGGTGCTCCATTCCTGTGCTATGTAGGCGATCAGAATAAAAATAGCGAGTCCCATAGTGGGACAAAGTATAAAAGTAAAAAAAGTGTCAAAGTGTCAAAGTGAAAAAAAAAAATTTTAAAATATATATAAAAAAATATATATATATATAATGTACCCATCAATAAATATTATTATGAAAAAAAAAACAATAAAAGTACACATATTTGGTATCGCCACGTTCGGAACGACCTGACTTATAAAATTGTCCCACTAGTTAACCCCTTCAGTGAACACGGTAAAAAAAAAATAAAAAAAAAAAAACGAAGCTCAAAAACAAGCTTTATCATCATACTGCCAAACAAAAAATGGAATAACATGCGATCAAAAAGACGAATATAAATAAAAAATGGTACCGCTGAAAACGTCATCTCGTCCCGCAAAAAACAAGCCACCATACTGCTCCATCAGCCGAAAAATAAAAAAGTTATAGCTCTCAGAATAAAGCAATGCAAAAAAATAATTTTTTTCTATAAAATTGCTTTTATTATGTAAAAGCGCCAAAACATAGAAAAACTATATAAATGTTGTACCGCTGTGAACGTACTGACCCGAAGAATAAAGCTACCTTATCAATTTTACCACACGCAGAACAGAATAAAAAATTAAAAAAAAAAAAAAAACAATTCCTGAATTGTTGTATTTTGTTTATTCTGCCTCCCAAAAATCAGAATAGAAAGCGATCAAAAAATGTCACGTGCCTGAAAATGGCACCAATAAAAACGTCAACTCTTCCCGCAAAAAAAAAATCCGTCACATGACTCTGTCGGCCAAAATATGGAAAAAGTATAGCTCTCAAAATATGGAGATGCAAAAACTAGATTTTACAAAGAAATGCATCTTTTAGTGTGTGACAGCTGTCAATCATAAAAACCCGATATGATTCTGGTATCACTGTAATTGCACTGAACCGAAGAATAAAGTCGTCTAATCACTTATACCGCACGAGGAACGGCGTAAAAATAAACTCTCGGGTTAGGGTTGTGCTAGGGTTAGGGTTGGGGTTGGGGTTAGGGTTAGGGTTGGGTTAGGGTTGAACTAGGGTTGGGTTAGGGTTAGAGTTGTAAAAAAAAAAAGAAAAGATGACGCTATGGCAACTAGTGTTGAGCGCAAGTGCTCGCTACTTGAGTTTGCATCAGGTGCTCGGGTATGCATTGATTATCGCGGGTGCTCGAGTGACATGCTCGAGTCTCCGCCCCATATGCTTCACGGGCAAAAAAAACTCGCGGGGATTGCCTGCCATGCACGAGCGATCCACGCATGTTTTTTTTGGGTGTCTAATAACCGTGAAACATGCGGGCGAGGACTCGAGCATGTCACTCGAGCACCCACGATACATGATGCATACCTGAGTATCCGATGCAAACTCAAGTAGCGAGCACTTGCGCTCAAGACTAATGACAACTTATTCAATATGATGACCTAATGTTATCAAATTCTGTGTCGTACCTCTGGGTTCAAAATGTTCACTATACCCCTTGATAAAATCCTTGAGGGGTGTAGTTTCCAAAATGAGGTCAGTTGTGGGGGGTTTCCACTATTTAGGCACATCAGGGGCTCTCCAAACGCGACATGGCGTCCGCTCTCGATTCCAGCCAATTTTGCGTTCAAAAAGTCACACAGTGCTCCTTCCCTTCTGAACTCTGCCGTGCGCTCAATCACTGTATTTTCCCCACATATGGGGTATTGGCGTACTCAGGAGAAATTGCACAAAAGTTTTTGGGGTCCATTTTCTCCTCTTACCGATGTGAAAATAAAAAAATTGGGGCTAAAACATCATTTTTGTGGAAAAAGTTTGATTTTTTTATTTTCACGGCTCCATGTTATAAACTTCTGTAAAGGACTTGGGGGTTCAGTGTGCTCACCACACATCTAGATAAGTTCGCTGAGGGGTCTAGTTTCCAAAATGGTGTCACTTGTGGGGGGTTTCCACTGTTTAGGTACATCAGGGGCACATCCGCTAATTATTCAAGCAAATTTTACATTCAAAAAGTCAAATGGTGCTCCTTCCCTTCTGAACCCTGCCGTATGCCCAAGCAGTGGTTTCCACTGTTTAGGCACATCAGGGGCTCCCCAAACGCAACATGACGTCCGCTAATTATTCAAGCAAATTTTACAATCAAAAAGTCTAAAAGTTATAAACTTCTGTGAAGTACCTGGGGGTTCAAGGTGCTCACCACAGATCTAGATAAGTTCCCTGAGGGGTCTAGTTTCCAAAATGGTGTCACTTGTGGGTGGTTTCCACTGTTTAGGCACATCAGGGGCTCCCCAAATGCAACATGTCATCCGCTAATTATTCAAGCAAATTTTACATTCAAAAACTCAAATGGCGCTCCTTCCCTTCCGAACCCTGCCATGTACCCAAACAGTGTTTTTTCCCCACATATGGGGTATCTGAGTGCCCAGGGGAAATTGCCCAACAAATTTTGGGGTCCATTTTTTCCTGTTACCCCTGCGAAAATAAAAAAAATTGGGTCTAAAGTAACATTTTTGTGAAAAAAGTTAAATGTTCATTTTTTTCTTCCACATTCCAAAAATTTCTGTAAAGCACCTGAAGGGTTAATAAAGTTCTTGAATGTGGTTTTGAGCACCTTGAGGGGTGCAGTTTTTAGAATGGTGTCACTTTTGGGTATTTTCTGTCATAAAGACCTCTCAAAGTGACTTCAAATGTGATGTGGTCCCTAAAAAAATGGTTTTGTAAATTTTGTTGGAAAAATGAGAAATCGGTGGTCAACTTTTAACCCTTATAGCTCCCTAATAAAAAAAATATTTGGTTCCAAAATTATGCTGATGTAAAGTAGACATGTGGGAAATGTTATTTATTAACTATTTTGTGTGACATATCTCTCTGATTTAAGGGCATAAAAATTACAATTTTGAAAATTGCAAAATTTTCAAAATTTTTGCCAAATTTCCATTTTTTTCACAAATAAACGCAAGTGATATTGAAGACATTTTACCACAATCATGAAGTACAATATGTCACGAAAAAACTTTCTCAGAATCAGGGGGATCTGTTGAAGTGTTCCTGAGTAATTACCTCATAAAGTGACAGTGGTCAGAATTGTAAAAATTGGCCTGGTCATTAACGTGCAGACCACCTTGGGTTGTAAAGGGGTTAATATTACATAAATTGTATAAAGTTTATTAAGTATAATTAATATAAAAATGAGCAAAGGGAAAATACCACAATAAGATTAAAAAATGTACATATAGTGGGGAAAAAAAGTATTTAGTCAGCCACCAATTGTGCAAGTTCTCCCACTTAAAAAAATGAGTGAGGCCTGTAATTGACATCATAGGTAGACCTCAACTATGAGAGACAAAATGAGAAAACAAATCCTGAAAATCACATTGTTTGATTTGGAAAGAAATTATTTTCAAATTTTAGTGGAAAATAAGTATTTGGTATGTTGGCCCATTCCTCCATGCAGATCTCCGCTAGAGCAGTGATGTTTTGGGGCTGTCGCTGGGCAACACAGACTTTCAACTCCCTCCAAAGGTTTTCTATAGGGTTTAGATCTGGAGACTGGCTAGGCCACTCCAAGACTTTGAAATGCTTCTTACGAAACCACTCCTTCATTGCCCTGGCGGTGTGCTTGGGATCATTGTCTTGCTGAAAGACCCAGCCACGTTTCATCTTCAATGCCCTTGCTGATGGAAGGGGGTTTGCACTCAAAATCTCACGATACATGGCCTAATTCATTCTTTCATGTACACGGATCAGTCGTCCTGGCCCCTTGGCAGAGAAACAGCCCCAAAGCATGATGTTGCTACCCCCATGCTTCACAGTAGGTATGGTGTTCTTTGGATGCAACTCAGCATTTTTTCTCCTTCAAACACGATGAGTTGTGTTTCTACCAAACAGTTCTACTTTGGTTTCAGCTGACCATATGACATTCTCCCAATACTCTTCTGGATCATCCAAATGTTCTCTAGCAAACTTCAGATGGGCCCGGACATGTAATGGCTTAAGCAGGGGGACACGTCTGACACTGCAGGATCTGAGTCCCTGGCGGCCTAGTGTGTTACTGATGGTAACCTGTCTAACGTTGGACCCAGTTCTCTGCAGGTCGTTCACTAAGTCCCCCCGTATGGTTCTGTGATTTTTGCTCACCGTTCTTGAGATCATTTTGACCCCACGGGGTGAGATCGTGTGTGGAGCCCCAGATCGAGGGAGATTATCAGTGGTCTTGTATGTCTTCCATTTTCTAATTATTGCTCACACAGTTAATTTCTTCATACCAAGCTGCTTGCCCGCCTGGTGCAGGGCTACAATTTTGTTTCTGATGTCCTTCGACAGCTCTTTGGTCAGCAGCAAAGTGGAGTTTGGAGTGTGACTGTTTGAGGTTGTGGACAGGTGTCTTATACTGATAACAAGTTCAAATAGGTGCCAGTACTACAGGTAATGAGTGGAGGACAGAGGAGCCTCTTAAAGAAGAAGTTACAGGTCTGTGAGAGCCAGAAATCTTGCTTGTTTGTAATTGACCAAATACTTATTTTCCACCAAAATGTGAAAACAATTCTTTCCAAATCAGACAATGTGATTTTCAGGGTTTGTTTTCTCATTTTGTCTCTCATAGTTGAGGTCTACCTATGATGTCAATTACAGGCCTCTCTCATCTTTTTAAGTGGGAGAACTTGCACAATTCGTGGCTGACTAAATACTTTTTTTTCCCCACTGTATGGTTATAGGACAATGGTTATTAGTGGATAAATGGACCGTGTCCCTATATCATAACATGATGTAAATAACTAGGTATATATACTGTATACATTGAATTTTTTGGGTTATGTACAGTTATATGAAAAAGTTTGGGCACCCCTATTAATCTTAAGCTTAATGTTTTATAAAAATTGGTGTTTTTGCAACAGCTATTTCAGTTTGATATATGTAATAACTGTTGGACACAGTAATGTTTCGGCCTTGAAATGAGGTTTATTGGACTAACAGAAAATGTGCAATCTGCATTCAAACAAAATTTGACAGGTGCATAAGTATGGGCACCCTTATCATTTTCTTGTTTTAAATACTCCTACCTACTTTTTCTGACTTACTAAAGCACTTTTTTTGGTTTTGTAACCTCATTGAGCTTTGAACTTCATAGCCTGGTGTATGCAATCATGAGAAAAGCTACTTAAAGTGGCCACTTGCAAGTTGTTCTCCTGTTTGAATCTCCTCTGAAGAGTGGCATCATGGGCTCCTCAAAACAACTGTCAAATGATCTGAAAACAAAGATTATTCAACATAGTTGTTCAGGGGAAGGATACAAAAAGCTGTCTCAGAGATTTAACCTGTCAGTTTCCACTGTGAGGAACATAGTAAGGAAATGGAAGAACACAGGGACAGTTCTTGTTAAGGCCAGAAGTGGCAGGCCAAGAAAAACATCAGAAAGGCAGAGAAGAAGAATGGTGAGATCAGTCAAGGACAATCCTCAGACCACCTCCAGAGAGCTGCAGCATCAACTTGCTGCAGATGGTGTCACTGTGCATCGGTCAACTATACAACGCACTTTGCACAAGGAGAAGCTGTATGGGAGAGTGATGCGAAAGAAGCCGTTTCTGCAAGCACGCCACAAACAGAGTCGGTTGAGTTATGCAAAAGCACATTTGGAGAAGCCAATTTCTTTTTGGAAGAAGGTCCTGTGGACTGATGAAACCAAGATTGAGTTGTTTGGTCATACAAAAAGGCATTATGCATGGCGGCAAAAAAACACAGCATTCCAAGAAAAACACTTGCTACCCACAGTAAAATTTGGTGGAGGTTCCATCATGCTTTGGGACTGTGTGGCCAATGCCGGCACCGGGAATCTTGTTAAAGTTGAGTGACGCATGGATTCGACTCAGTATCAGCAGATTCTTGACAATAATGTTCAAGAATCAGTGATAAAGTTGAAGTTACGCAGGGGATGGATCTTTCAGCAAGACAATGATCCAAAACACCGCTCCAAATCTACTCAGGCATTCATTGCAGAGGAACAATTACAATGTTCTGGAATGGCCAACCCAGTCCCCAGACCTGAATATCATTGAACATCTGTGGGATCATTCGAAGAGGGCTGTCCATGCTCGGCGACCATCAAACTTAACTGAACTGGAATTGTTTTGTAAAGAGGAATGGTCAAAAATACCTTCATCCAGGATCCAGGAACTCATTAAAAGCTACAGGAAGCGACTAGAGGCTGTTATTTTTGCAAAAGGAGGATCTACTAAATATTAATGTCACTTTTCTGGTGAGGTGCCCATACTTATGCACCTGTCAAATTTTGTTTGAATGCAGATTGCACATTTTCTGTTAGTACAATAAACCTCATTTCAAGGCAGAAACATTACTGTGTCCAACAGTTCTTACATATATCAAACTGAAATAGCTGTTGCAAAAACACCAATTTTTATAAAACAATAAGCTTAAGATTAATAGGGGTGCCCAAACTTTTTCATATAACTGTATCTTATTTGTAGGTTTCAAGTATGCTAGCTGGCCAATGTCTAGATTGTATAAGGTATTTAAATATGTCTGTTGCTCCTTAGCTCCCCTCATCATTCCAACCATTTCTTAGCACACTTCTTTTTTATGTGCAAGTCAGGTTTGTGAAAAGGATTTGTACTGCATGGACTGGGCAGTAAAAATGATGCAGAGAATTACTAAAGTTTTTAGCACTCAGCAAGAGAGAAAAACCTTCCTGCAGAATGTAGAAAACTCTTTTGCCCGTGTTATCATGGATTTGCTTCAATCAGTCATCTCAAGTAAGTGACCCTTTTTCTGTTCTCCTCACAGACCTAAGATGTTGGATTAGTAATTGTTTTAACTAACATCTATTACCCCCAAGCCCTTATATTCCTCCTACAGAAAGCCAGTGGCCATTAGGCTTTGTGCCCACGATGCGTTTTTTAAGCGTTTCCGCAGTGGCAAAAACGCTGCAGAAACGCTTAAAAAACGCTTGTAGAAGGCCTGCCATGTTCCCCAATGATAATCCGCATGTGCTGTGCACATGCTGCGGAAATTTCCGCTGCGGATTATCATTGCGGAAAAAAACGCAGCACTACCAATTATTTTGCGGAAAAGCTGCGTTTTCGCCGCCATTGACTTGCATTGGAATGCATGGATTCTTCATCACTGCATCTGTACTCTCCTCCGGACCCGGGTACCATAGAACCTGTGAAAAAAAAAGAATAAAATAAAAAATAAATATTATATTTACCTTCTGATGGCCCGCGGTGTGCTTGTCTTCGCTTGCCGGCAGATCGCGGTGGACTGAAGGACCTGCGCTGACGTCATTTAGTCATGTGACGGCAGGTCCTTCAGTGTACCGCTAGCTGCCGGCAAGCCAGGACGGATCGAATAAAGACTGCGGGGGCCATCAGAAGGTAAGTATATTTTTATTTTTTTATTTTTTACCATTCTTTTGGGTAACACTATATAAATCCATGCCTTTTGCATGGATTTATATAGTGTGACCAAGTTGTCAAGCACTTTCCAAGTGATGCTAAAATCGCTTGGAAAGCGCTTGTCAACCCGCATCCGGAAATGCATGTGAAGAACGCTTCACATCCGCTTGTCCCTGGCAGGAAAAACCCATGTACAATCCGCATACGTTTTTTCTACCAGGGAGATGCAGAAACGCTCAGGAAAAAATCCGGAGCATTTCTGCATCGTGGGCACATAGCCTTAGGCTACGTTCCCTCGATGAGTTTTCGGTGAGTTTTTGATGTTGTAAATTTTCTGCAGTATTTCTGCACCTACTAGATAAATTAAGTTACTTGCATTTTTTCTTTACATTTTTATCGCTGTGTTTTTTTTCTCTTTTTGGTACGTTATGTTTTAAGTGTTTTTCATACTTCCTAGTATTTGGCTTAGACAAAACTTTATTGATACAGTCATGTGTGCATTACATGTGTTTTATGCCTGCAGATTTTACACATCTAATGCAATCCTGCAATCTGCACATAAAACTCAGCGTACCCACAAGAGAAATTGACATGATGCAGATTTTAAACACGCACTGCAAGATGACATTTTTTATAAATCCCATCCACTATTTGCTGGAACTGTAATATGCTGTGAAAATAAGCAACATCAAAAACGCAGCAAAAAAATCATCATGGGAACTTAACCTTAGAGTTTTATCAAATTCTGCCTATCCATAATGTTGAAACTTTCCCATATACCGTTTTTTTCGGACTATAAGACGCACCGGACCATAAGACGCACCTAGGTTTTAGAGGAGGAAAATAAAAAAATAAAAATTTAAGCAAAAAATGTGGTCATGGTGCACTTTTAAGGGGGAGTGGGTCTTCTGCTGACACTGGTATAGGGGTAATGTCCCCCAATTCTGACAATATCCTGGTATGCATGGCACCCCTCATCCCTATCCTGGTATGCATGGCATCCCTCATACCTATCCTGATATGCATGGCATCCATCATCCCTGTCCTGGTATGCATGGCACCCCTCATCCCTGTCCTGGTATGCATGGCACCCCTAATCCCTGTCCTAGTATGCATGGCACCTCTAATCCCTGTCCTGGTATGCATGGCACCCCGAATCCCTGTCCTGGTATGCATGGCACCCCTAATCCCTGTCCTAGTATGCATGGCACCTCTCATCCCTGTCCTGGTATGCATGGCACCCCGAATCCCTGTCCTGGTATGCATGGCACCCCTAATCCCTGTCCTAGTATGCATGGTCCCCCTAATCCCCATCAGGCTGCACATTAAAAAAAAATAAACACTCCTACTCACCTTTCCTCTCTCCTCTAGCCCTGCGTCCGGTCTGCCTGCACTGTTCTCTCCATGTGAGCCGCGCATGACATCACTGCCATGCGCGGCTCACAAGGAGAGATCAGCTGCCGGAAGTCACTGCTTCCCACGCCGGGTCTGTGTGCGCGGGGAGCAGTGACTTCACTCTCCTTCATAGCCGGCAGCAGCCGCAGCGCGGCTACACTGTATACTGCTATTAAGGAGCATGAATATTCAGTGAATATTCATTCTCTTTAGCAGCGGGGACAGTGTAGGCTGCCGCAGGCGGCTGCTGCCTCCTGGGCCCCGCTCCTCCACCCATACCGCTCCCCCCACACCACACATAAATATACACCCCCCCCCCCCAACATTCGGACCATAAGACGCATCCCCCATATTCCTCCAAAATTTTTGAGGAGAAAAGTGCGTCTTATGGTCCGAAAAATACGGTGTGTAAAGTGGGAATGGCCACTATTAAGACCACTGAAATAAATGAAAAGCATAACAATATACACATTATACAGTTATATGAAAAAGTTTGGGCACCCCTATTAATCTTAAGCTTATTGTTTTATAAAAATTGGTGTTTTTGCAACAGCTATTTCAGTTTGATATATGTAATAACTGTTGGACACAGTAATGTTTCTGCCTTGAAATGAGGTTTATTGTACTAACAGAAAATGTGCAATCTGCATTCAAACAAAATTTGACAGGTGCATAAGTATGGGCACCTCACCAGAAAAGTGATATTAATATTTAGTAGATCCTCCTTTTGCAAAAATAACAGCCTCTAGTTGCTTCCTGTAGCTTTTAATGAGTTCCTGGATCCTGGATGAAGGTATTTTTGACCATTCCTCTTTACAAAACAATTCCAGTTCAGTTAAGTTTGATGGTCGCCGAGCATGGACAGCCCTCTTCAAATGATCCCACAGATGTTCAATGATATTCAGGTCTGGGGACTGGGATGGCTATTCCAGAACATTGTAATTGTTCCTCTGCATGAATGCCTGAGTAGATTTGGAGCGGTGTTTTGGATCATTGTCTTGCTGAAAGATCCATCCCCTGCGTAACTTCAACTTTATCACTGATTCTTGAACATTATTGTCAAGAATCTGCTGATACTGAGTCGAATCCATGCGTCCCTCAACTTTAACAAGATTCCCGGTGCCGGCATTGGCCACACAGCCCCAAAGCATGATGGAACCTCCACCAAATTTTACTGTGGGTAGCAAGTGTTTTTCTTGGAATGCTCTGTTTTTTTGCCGCCATGCATAATGCCTTTTTGTATGACCAAACAACTCAATCTTGGTTTCATTAGTCAACAGGACCTTCTTCCAAAAAGAAATTGGCTTCTCCAAATGTGCTTTTGCATACCTCAGCCGACTCTGTTTGTGGCGTGCTTGCAGAAACGGCTTCTTTCGCATCACTCTCCCATACAGCTTCTCCTTGTGCAAAGTGCGTTGTATAGTTGACCGATGCACAGTGACACCATCTGCAGCAAGTTGATGCTGCAGCTCTCTGGAGGTGGTCTGAGGATTGTCCTTGACTGATCTCACCATTCTTCTTCTCTGCCTTTCTGATGTTTTTCTTGGCCTGCCACTAATGGCCTTAACAAGAACTGTCCCTGTGTTCTTCCATTTCCTTACTATGTTCCTCACAGTGGAAACTGACAGGTTAAATCTCTGAGACAGCTTTTTGTATCCTTCCGCTGAACAACTATGTTGAATAATCTTTGTTTTCAGATCATTTGACAGTTGTTTTGAGGAGCCCATGATGCCACTCTTCAGAGGAGATTCAAACAGGAGAACAACTTGCAAGTGGCCACTTTAAGTAGCTTTTCTCATGATTGCATACACCTGGCTATGAAGTTCAAAGCTCAATGAGGTTACAAAACCAAAAAAAGTGCTTTAGTAAGTCAGTAAAAAGTAGGTAGGAGTATTTAAAACAAGAAAATGATAAGGGTGCCCATACTTATGCACCTGTCAAATTTGTTTGAATGCAGATTGCACATTTTCTGTTAGTACAATAAACCTCATTTCAAGGCAGAAACATTACTGTGTCCAACAGTTATTACATATATCAAACTGAAATAGCTGTTGCAAAAACACCAATTTGTCGGTCGACCATGACAGCACCACGAGAGAGGGAATCCGCCCACCAAGGACAGGAAACCTACAGGCTTAAAAGGGGGCGGCCCTCCCTCTCGCCTCAGTTTGGTTTCCTGTCCTTGATGGAGGAAGCCGGTCGCAGGCGAAAGAACGTGGATGGCGACGGCTGTTGATCCTGTGCCCCTGTCTGGGGACGGCAGCTCCAGCGTTGGCCTATGCTCGTGCGCCCCTATATGGGAGAGGCACAGCATCCTGAGCACTGGGGGTTCCTTTTGCAGTGGGGCTGCGCCCCTGTCTGGGGTGGCATCCCCTTTTCTGCCTCAAGCCAGGTGCGCCTCCCTTGGGAGTGTAGGCCCTGGCTGAGCCCCAAAAGTGCGGTGGGGTCTGCATCCCGAGTGGGGCTGGCAGCCCACCATCACCCTCTGTAAGTATGGGGAGGGGGGGCGAGGGCCAAGGCGATTGTGTCCCCTCGCCCTGCCCTGGGTGAACGCAGCTCGGTGCATCGCTAAAGCGCGGCTTACCTGAGGGAGCGCTGACAGCATGCGTCCTTGCGCGAAGCTCGTGCGGCGCATACTTCCGGGTTTCGGTAAGTCGCGACCTGATGACGTCACCGCGACTCGGCGATCATGTGCCGGTGTCAAAAGAGCGCGAAATAAAAAAAAAAAAAATGGAAAAAGTGTGCTGATGCGCTGCTAGAGGGGAGGAGTCAATACCTATTTAAACTATCAGGTAACATGGCTCAGTGCTTCCCAAAGCTTCATTCTTTCATTATGAAGTCTGAAGGTGTCCAGTTGCAGCAGCAGCAGGGCGGCTGTCTGGGGAGCCCCAAAAAATGCATCGCGCACGTGGTTCTGGTAGCCGGTCCTCAGGAAAATGGAGCTCGGTGTCTAGGTCTGGTCACCATACCTCCGGTAGAACGGACGAATCTGCAGCCACTAGGGAAGGTCCCCCGGCTGAGAAGGGTCCTTCCTCCAATCCGGTACCAGCTGTTTTTTCTTCCTGAGCCGCCTGGGTAAGTGATCTTCGAGTAAGTTCACTTAGTAATATGGTATCCCTTCTCCCCTTCTAAATTTTAACAGGGGAAGAAATGTACCGCCAAGGCAAGGCATATACAGTGTGCGCTATGCGAGTCTCTTCTTCCTGACGGATACCCTAAAAAGCTATGTCAGTTATGCATAAACCAGACACTGGCTGAAGAGGGTCCTGCTCTAACTTCTGGTTTAAAAACCTTAGTTAAAACAGAGATTCACAAGGTCCTCTCCAAGAGAGTTAAAGAGAAAGTGAACTCGGACTGTGAGATCCCCTTAGTCTTGGATGACCCCCTATCCTCTCCCTATGAGTCGGATTCAGATAGTGCAGCCTTTTCCTCAGCTTCCTCCTCTGATAGTGGTGTGGGACAAAATTGCTTCCCCCTTGGTGAAGTGGACTGATTGATTAAAATGGTTCGGTCCACTATGGGCATCACAGAGGCCAGGCAGGAGAAGTCAGTCCAGGACGTTATGTTCGGGGGGCTGGGTCAAAGGAAGAGAAGGAGTTTTCCGTTGAACGAAAAGATTCAGGGCTTAATCCTTTGTGAATGGAAAAAAACGGAAAGGAAGGGCGCTCTACCTCCATTCTTCAAAAGGAAGTACCCCTTTGAGGAATCGGCCTCTTCCTCCTGGGAAAAAGCCCCCAAGATAGATGTGGCCATTTCCAAAGCCTCTAAGAGTTCCTCCCTTCCGTTTGATGATATGGGAGCTCTTAAAGACCCCCTGGATAGAAAGGCTGATTCTTTCCTTAGAGGGACCTGGGAGACTTCGGCGGGAGCCCTAAAACCCGCGGTGGCAGCTACTTGTACCGCCAGGTCCCTAATGATCTGGCTGGACCAGCTTGAAGCCCATCTTAAAAACAATACCCCCAGGAAGGAAATCTTGGTGGACATGTCTCTTCTTCAGGGGGCGGCAGCCTTTCTAGCGGACGCATCGGCAGATTCTGTCAGATTAGCAGCAAGGTCGGCCGCCATGTCTAACTCGGCCCGGAGAGCCTTGTGGCTAAAATGTTGGCCGGGGGACATTCATGTGAGGACAAGACTCTGCGCTATCCCTTGTGAAGGGGAACATCTTTTTGGGTCGGTTCTGGATGAGCTACTGGATAGAGCAAGTGACACAAAAAGGGGCTTTCCTAACCTATCTGCCCCCACGTACAAACGTCCTTTTCAGAAAAGAAGGTTTCTACGTAATAAGCGCCAGAAGGGTCAGGATAAATGGGAAGACCGTAGACCGAAAGGTAAAGGGCTCCTGTTCGGATCCTCTTCTGCTAGCCAAGGCCCCCGAAAACCGAGCCAATGACTCGCGGCCCAGGTAGGCGGTAGGTTATTGGGCTTCTTATCTGCCTGGACAAATATTTCTTCTAATAATTGGATCCTTGGTCTGGTAGGTTCCTTCCTGAGACTCGACTTTCAGCGAGTCCCTCGTGGGAGGTTCGTCCTGACCCCAAACCGGTCCTCAACACGGGAGCAGATGGCCCTACAAGTGGAGGTCCTGAATCTGGTCCATAAGGCCGTCTTAGTGGAGGTCCCGATAGCAGAAAAGGGACTGGGGTTCTACTCACCGTTATTTTTGGTCACTAAACCTGACGGATCCTTTAGGTGTATTATTAACCTTAAGGCCCTGAATAAATTTTTGTTAATTCCCACCTTTAAAATGGAGTCCATTAAGTCTACTATAAAACTATTGTTTTCTTGCTGTCACATGGTAGTTTTGGATCTAAAGGACGCATATTACCATATACCTATACACAGAAGCTTCCAAAAATACCTTAGAGTGGCCTTGGTCATAGGGGATGAAATCAAACATTTCCAATTTGCGGCCTTGCCATTCGGTCTCACTATAGCCCCTAGAGCAGTGGTCGGCAAACTTTTTTGCACCAGGGACCGGCTTTAAGCAAGACCAGTTTTCAATGGCCCGGTGGGGGCGGGGCTTTGGTCATATGTGGGTGGGGTTATGGAGGGGTGGAGCTTAGTGCATACTTATCATATAATTATGACATTTATAATGAGAATGTGATTCAACTTACCATAGGTTCAGAATGAGTGGGAGCACCAGGCTTGTTTCCCTGGATCAGTGGGAGCACTGGGCTTGTTTTCCTGCAACAAGATGGTCCCATCTAGGTCCCATCTGATGATGATGACCACTACTGCTGCTACTGGACACAGCCACTGCTGCTATGAATTTTCACTGTTATTTGCTTTTTTCACTTTAACCAGAAAATCTGCTGCTGGGCCGCACGACACCAGAACACAGCTACAGGAGTCATAAGGGTGGGACACCTGACGTCATATCTAGCTGCCCATTAGCATCCAGAGCCCCTCCCCCTCCAACTCGCAGCTAGCAGGAGGGGAAGGAGCACTGGACACACATGACCTGCTTGTCCCTGCACCTGCCTGAGCACATTCTGCGAGTAGGGCCGCATGGCTAATTATCTATTCACTGCTAGTCCCTCCTCCTCTTTTCTTATAGGCTACTGATCACATGCTGGCTTTCTCCCTGCTGATCCTCTACAACTGTCAGCGGCGCCGCGGACCGGCTGAAAAACCCCAACGGCCCGGTCCTGGTCCGCGGACCGGCGGTTGGGGACCTCTGCCCTAGAGTATTTACGAAGGTGATAGCGGAGGTGATGGCTCATGTACGGTAACATAATGTGTTAATTATCCCTTACTTAGATGATTTTTTGATCATTGGGGACTCAGCCTCTCAATGTGTCTCCCATCTTAAATTGGTCTCCTCTATTCTGGAAGACCTGGGCTGGATTCTAAATCTGGAGAACTCCAGGGTAGTCCCTTCGAGAGTAGAGCAGTTCCTAGGTATCATGCTAGACTCAGACCTCCAGATGTGTTTCCTTCCAGAAGCCAAAAAACAGAAGGTCAAAAGGCTGGTGGAAGGAGCTCTTGCGAACCCGGTCATGTCCCTTAGGGCTGCAATGTCCTTACTTGGTACCCTAATATCTTGTTTGCCGGGGGTAATGTGGGCACAATACCACTCCAGAGTTTTACAGTGGGACGTCCTACAGAATGAGGTCTCGTTACGTGGGCACTTGGAGAGACGGATGTTCTTATCTCCTCGGTCTATTGACTCTCTACTGTGGTGGGTGAATTTAGAAAACTTATCTCAAGGAGTTCCCTGGGTGGTCAGAATATCTGAAATAATTACAACTGACGCAAGTCTACATGGGTGGGGAGCTCACTTGGGGGATATTATTGCCCAGGGGTTCTGGTCAGACGCTGAGAGAGCTCTTTCCTCTAATACCAGGGAACTACTGGCAGTTGATAGGGCTGTTAATCATTTCTTACCATTCCTTCACAATAAGAACATTAGGATCCTGTCCGATAATAATATAGCAGTAGCTTATATTAACCATCAGGAGGGTACTCGTGCTGGATCGCTAATGAGAGTGGCGGATCATCTCTTTCAGATCTCGGAACGCCATCTCCTCTCTTTGACAGCCCTCCACATCAAAGGGAAAGAAAATTCAAAGGCAGACTTCTTAAGCCGTCATTTTTTAAGGCAAGGCGAATGGGAACTAAAACAGGACATTTTTTCCCTATTAGTCTGGAAATGGGGTCTTCCGGTGGTGGATCTCTTCGCCACAAAGCAAAACCGGAAGACAAAGGTTTTTTGCTCCCTAGATCCGAGAGAAAGGCCCCTGACAATAGACGCTCTCCAAATCCCTTGGAACTTCAGTCTGGCCTATGCCTTCCCACCGTTAAACCTTCTGCCTATGGTGCTAAGAAAGATCAGAGAGGACAAGGCAAGGGTCCTCTTGATCGCCCCCTTTTGGCCCAAAAGGCCCTGGTTCTCATGCCTGAGGAACATGTCCATCTCGGACCCTTGGGTCCTGCCCGAAGTTCCGGATCTCCTCAGCCAGGGTCCAGTGCTCCATCCGCGAGCTCCGGGCCTCCACTTGATGGCGTGGAATTTGAGAGGTCCCTGCTAGAACTAAAAGGGTTTTCCCAGAGTCTAGTATCTACTTTATTACGTAGTAGAAAGCCTGTCACTACCAAAATTTATGCAAAAATTTGGAACAAGTTTTTATCCTTTTCTAAATCTTCAGTGGATAAGGGAGCGCCAGTTGGGAAGATTTTAGAGTTCCTACAAAGGGGCTTTGAGCTGGGGTTAGCAACGAGCACCTTGAAGGTCCAAGTGTCGGCACTAGGTGCTCTCTATAACTGTGTCCTCGCAGAAAACTATTGGATTTCCCGCTTTATAAAAGCAGTAGGTAGGTCCAGGCCGGTTACCAAAACTAATGTCGTTCCATGGGACCTAAACCTGGTTCTGAAAGCTTTAGCTGGGTCACCCTTTGAGCCGATAGATTCTGTATCCCTGAGATCTATTGCCCTCAAAACAGCGCTTCTTGTAGCCCTAACATCTGCTAGGAGGATTGGTGATATTCAGGCTCTGTCCTCTGGCCCTCCCTTCACCCAGGTCCTGGACAACAGAATAATTCTTAGAGCAGATCCAGCATACTTGCCTAAGGTAGCTTCCCGGTTTCATAGACTTCAGGAAGTAATATTACCCTCTTTTTGCCCGAACCCTAGTAATCAGAGAGAAGCAGATTTCCATGCTTTAGATGTGAGAAGGTGTGTGGTTAGGTACCTTGCTGTCACTCAGCCCTTTAGAAGAGATAGTTCCTTGTTTATCTCCTATCAGGGGGTTAGGAAGGGGCTTAAGGTCTCTAGATCCACCATAGCTAGATGGATTAGGGAGGCCATTACGCTAGCCTATGTATCCAGCGGAGAGGAAGCACCGCGTGGCCTGAAAGCTCACTCTACCCGGGCGGTGGCAACCTCATCGGCAGAGAGGTCTGGCATCTCGATGGAGGACATATGTAAGGCAGCTACCTGGTCTTCTCCATCTACCTTCTATAAGCACTATAGACTAGATCTGGGTGCTTCATCTGACCTCACATTTGGGAGAAGGGTGCTCCAAGCGGTGGTCCCTCCCTAGAATCTCTCTGCAATTCTCTCGTGGTGCTGTCATGGTCGACCGATAAAGAGATTAGTTACTTACCGGTAACGGGATTTCTCGGAGACCATGACAGCACCCTTATATTCCCTCCCTTCACCCCTTTTTGGGAGCACTTATCTGTTTTCATTCTTTATTTTCACACATTAGTGTTGTAAGAAAATGTATATACTGTTTGTTTCATGATTATGTTGCTATGTCTACTACCCGGGCGGTCCTCTCAATGCTCTGTAATCCAAACTGAGGCGAGAGGGAGGGCCGCCCTCTTTTAAGCCTGTAGGTTTCCTGTCCTTGGTGGGCGGATTCCCTCTCTCGTGGTGCTGTCATGGTCTCCGAGAAATCCCGTTACCGGTAAGTAACTAATCTCTTTTTATAAAACATTAAGCTTAAGATTAATAGGGGTGCCCAAACTTTTTCATATAACTGTATAAACAATAATGCTATCATCTCTCCTTGCCTTTATTTCTAATGAATGTTAGAGCCAGAGTCAAGAAGCTCCTGGGCCCTAATGCAAAATCAGTAAAACACTTATAATACTGGTGTATTCCGGAGCCCACAATCCTTTAAGAACACAAGTGAAAAGAAAAAATTCTCTAACTTTTAATGTCTACGTGTTCCAAAACCAATTATCATCATAAAATACCTATATTTTAAAGTTGAACATTTTTCCATATCAGTTGGGTAGGGGATAACCTCCTGATCGCTGGGTCTAAAGTTAGCTGCACTCAGTGGGTCTTCGGCACTTCCATAAGAATGAATGCTGTGCGCATGATTGACCTCCGCCCCATTCACATGAGGCGTTTTTCGGGATCGATGGTGTTCCCAGCTGTCGGGACCACAGGGAAGTTATCTCACCAATAGTGTATAACTTGCAAATTTAAGAAAATCTCTTTACATTATATATACACTCCCAGTACTCAAGATTTTATTTTTTTGCAGGGGGACGAAATGAAGACGACAGTGGCTTTCTAAATCTATTCCATCTGATCAATGCTCAGGCAAACTTCCACAAAGAGGTCCTCTATTTGACACTCAACTCTACTTCTGTCTGAGAGAAAACTGGAGATATCCTGACATGTTCTTAAAATAAAAGGTTCTTAGAGTTTCCAGCAGTTGTAATGTGATGGTGACATTGCTGCTTATGCTGGACAACGAACAGTATGACAGAATGTAGAGACATGCATATAAGCATGATATTTACCGTTATACCAATATAGGGTATGTGAATAACTACTATCAATCCTATGATAGTAGCTGGAGGCACAAAATATTTTATTTTTAATATTCTCTAGCTAACTTTTACTCAGTGCAAAATTTTAAACCCTTCCCTATATTAGGAAATTTTATCTTTACATTTACTTTAAATGCACCA
This sequence comes from Phyllobates terribilis, assembly GCF_046119375.1. Classification (NCBI taxonomy): domain Eukaryota; kingdom Metazoa; phylum Chordata; class Amphibia; order Anura; family Dendrobatidae; genus Phyllobates; species Phyllobates terribilis. Next base: position 172,002,295 of record NW_027362765.1, read on the forward strand.
ATATTTTAATAATTAATAGCGAGTTGTCTATTTAGGTAACTTCTATTCAGAATTTCTTTAATTTTAGAATTTAGGGTTTTTTTCCAAGTAGTTTTTCATATAGGCATTTCAGTTACACTGATTAATAGAATGGTAAATTTACAATGAATACAAAGCTTATGAGTATTTATTAATGGTGCTATGTCAATGGCAGTGTTATTCTGCTCTTTTCAGTGTCATTTGGTTGCTGAACTACTTCATTTGCACAGTACAAATAGCCTGCATTTAATCATAAGTATAGTAATATATAGCTATATGAATGTATGCGTATTATCACTTTCAGAAATAATTTATGCTTTGTTAATGGAGACAAAATAAAGACTATGAAACGTTCTAATGTACCGTAATTTTTTTCATTTACTGATGACTTTGGTATAATTCTGTAGTAAAAAGGATACATTTTATAAGATATCATAGAAAATAGTGTACATATACAACTTAAGGCAGCAGTTAAAAAAGGCAAATAAAACGTACTCTTATTCTTCAAAGATATGAGGGTTTACATAAATTTATATATTTCAGAAAACCCAATCCATAATTTGGAGGTAAATAATATTTTGCTGCATTTCATTTAGTTGTGAAACACTTAGCAGATACAGCTATGTCAGACTAAAGCCTTATCCACACATCAGTATTTTGCATCCGTATTTGTAAACCACAACTGGAACGATTTTCCCATCTTCCATGTTTTGTATTCATTCCTTCCTTGACTTACAAATAATAATGTGAAAAAGGCGTAATAGAATTTCCCAAGAATTACTGAGCAGTGACATATAAGAGAGCAAAGAGTCAACTATAAAATGTGATTCCATATGTAATTCAGTGATTTAAATTTAGTCTCCATGTCTTTTGAATTTTTTCCTTTAGGCTGTGTGCACATTAGAGTGATATACATGCTCAGTTTGCGCAACTATGCTTTCTTATAAGCCAATGACAGTCACTATGGTGTCACTTGTCTCTCAGCGAACAAAGCCTGAGGTATATTTATATGCCAGATGTTGACGAACAATTGACTTTTCACATATACAGGTGCATCTCACAAAATTAGAATATCATCTAAAAGTTAATTTATTTCAGCTCTTCAATACAAAAAGTGAAACTCATATATTATACAGAGTCATTACAAACAGAGTGATCTATTTCAAGTGTTTATTCCTGTTAATGTTGATGTTTATGGCTTACAGCCAATGAAAACACAAAAGTCATTATCTCAGTAAATTAGAATACTTTATAACAACAGCTTGAAAAATGTTGTTAAAATTCGAAATGTTACAGGAGCCTGGGAGGAGTATCACTGCCAAACTTTTCCTTATACTACAAAGCAGCTCAAGTGGCACAGCTGTCAAATGTGTCTGCTCAATCTGATGTGCCCAGATGGGTAGGAATTGAGTCTTCACTATTGGAGCCATACTCACTCCCAGGGCTCCTGTGGTCAGTGGGCAAATTACCTAGAAATGTGACTATATTTTCATTCCACTCTCTGAGCATCTGGAGGAAAGTAAGATTTAAGTTCCATCTACAATCTCAACCCTCCCCGTTGCTGAGGATACTTAATAATCCGATGTTCCCCCCTGGATTAGAACTACAAGCGTTCCAATGATGGAAGCTAAAGAGGCTTATAAGTTTGAAGGAATTTTGCCCGTCCTATAAACTGATCACTAGACAGGAATTCATAGACACACACACCCCTCCATGTAGAGAAGCAATGCACACCAACCAGGTACTACATTTTGTAGGAAGACAAGTCCCAAAGAAAATTCTCTCACATCCAACGAGTTTTGAGCAAAAATGTATCTACGACCCATTCGTTAGGGGAATCATCTCACACTTATATTCTATATTTAACACCCCAGCACATAATAGAAAACAAAAATTCATGCTAAACTGGGAAACAGACCTCAATGTAATAATGACCCCCCAAAGATGGCAATGCTGTTGTGACACAATTTCAAAGGGTAGCAATCAAACTTCATTGACAGAAACCTCAATAAAACTACTACACAGAACATACTATGTCCCAACTAGACTGCACAGAATCTACCCGGGGGTCTCGGAAAAGTGCTTCAGAGGTTGTGATGCCCAGGGAGACATGAAACATATCTGGTGGACGTGTTCCAAGGTGCAAGCCTTGTGGAAAGATATTGGAGATTTGATCACGAGACTGCTTGGGACATCTGTCCAGATATCTTCGACAGTTTTGCTACTAGGAGATAAACCTTCTGGAATCTCTAACACTTCTTTTAAACTCCTTAATTATATCACCATGGCGACGAGGATCCATATAGCATCCAAATGGAAAACAACAACATTATCCCTTTTGGAAGTAAAAAACAGAATTAATACAATAATGTTACACGAAAGAATAGAAGCCACAAGAACTGACAGCCTGATAACTTACTTTGACACCTGGACACCCTGGATAGATTTTCACACGGACACACAACTAGCTGCAGCCCTGCGTATTTCCCCTTGATATGGAGTTTGTATATAAAGATTGGCATGATTGGATCATATTAGCTTGGTAGGCTTAATTAAAGGACATCATATTATGTGTCATTAGGGTTACTTTGAGTTTGCCTATCCATCTGTAACAAACTATAGGAGGACAATGAGATTTAGGAAATGTGATTGACATGGTAACCTCTGGATATCCATTCCCTCCCCTTCCCATGTTGAGTCTGGAGTCTTATTTGTATTTGTTTGATGTGTTACTGTAAAAATGTACAAAGCGAAGGGTCAAATGGACATGAATAGTATTATACTCCCCCTGCGTGGGGTAATTGTCACCGAATTTATTGTTCCTTTTTAAATTAAATCAAACAATTTGAAACTAAAATCCGAAATGTTGGCCTACTGAAATGTATGTTCAGTAAATGCACTCAATACTTGGTCGGGGCTCCTTTTGCATCAATTACTGCATCAATGCGGCGTGGCATGGAGGCGATCAGCCTGCGGCACTGCTGAGGTGTTATGGAAGCCCAGGTTGCTTTGATAGCAGCCTTCATCTCGTCTGCATTGTTGGGTCTGGTGTCTCTCATCTTCCTCTTGACAATACCAAGGTCAGGCGAATTTGCTGGCCAATCAAGCACAGTGATACTGTTGTTTTTAAACCAGGTATTGGTACTTTTGGCAGTGTGGACAGGTGCCAAGTCCTGCTGGAGAAAGAAATTTCCATCTCCAAAAAGCTTGTCGACAGAGGGAAGCATGAAGTGCTCTAAAATTTCCTGGCAGATGGCTGCGCGGACTTTGGTCACTGGTCACCATCACTGATTGTGGAAACTTCACACTAGACCTGAAGCTGCTTGGATTGTATGCCTCTCCACTCTTCCTCCAGACTCTGGGACCTTGATTTCCAAAAGAGAATTGAAACTCCGGGACCTTGTGGAGTGTTGTCAATGACTGCCTTCCGGACATCTGTCAAGTCAGCAGTCTTCCCCATGATTGTGGAGCCTACTGAAACAGACTAAGGGACCCTTTTAAACTCTTAGGAAGCCTTTGCAGATGTTTTTTGTTAATTATTTTAATTTACTGAGATAACTTTTGTGTTCTCATTGGCTGCAAGCCATAATCATCAACATTAACAGAAATAAACACTTGAAATAGATCACTCTGTTTGTAATGACTCTATATAATATATGAGTTTCCATTTTTGTATTGAAGAACTGAAATAAATTAACTTTTTGATGATATTCTAATTTTGTGACATGTACCTGTATCTTAGTTAACACCAATGTTTCACTGGGGATAAATGGCAAGTGTTGTGTCCCATACTTACAAATCCATATTTCATTGCCAGTAAGTCTTGATGCATGGTGGCCTGTTCTCCAATCAGAATGACCGCAGGTGTATTTAAAGTGACATTACTCCACCCTGAGTCCTAGATATCCTGTAGGTATTTGATTCCATGATTTGTGCTTTTCTACTTCAACCTTATGGATGTGGTCTGATTATCCCAATCATACTCTTGAATTCTCCACTATACTGCATACTGACTCTGACCATTTTTATCAACCCCTGGCCCATCTAACTTCCCTCTCATCTGTCCCATTCTACTGCATACCCGATTCTGACTGACATCTGTTACCTGACCATTGGCTGTCTAACTGTGCAAGTTCAGCCCTCTCAGCTCCTGACATACCAATTACATTTCTTCACACTGTACATCCTCTCCGAGAAAATACTTGGTGCAGCACAAGAAGGGGGCATTAGTAGGGCAGGTGGAGGACCTGTTGTGACATCATAGTTATGACATGGGTACACATGTCCTCAACACAGCAGCAATCAGTAGGCCAAAGGAGGAGATAAGAGAGAATCCTGGAGGGGTGTTTATGGTGAAAAAACAGCTGACTTTGGGAGGGATAAGAAATGGTAGATGCTAGTATCAGTGAGAGAGGTGGGTAGTAATGGAATTAAATCAGTTACCAGTTGAGGTGGAGACTGAGCTGTTATCAATGGGGGAGGGGTGTAATGGGAGAGAATGTTTCTTCCAGTAAAGAAAGGAAAGCGGATTATATATGCTGTATGCAATGGTGTGGAAAGGGAGAATGCTGCATCCAGTTGATCGATGGGAAAAAGGAAAATAATGCATTAAGTGGGATCGGGGAATTGCATGTAGCGACAAATAGGGAAAGAGAAGACGAATGCTGTATCTAGTGGGGGAGGGCAAACAATGCGAATTGAATGTTGCTTCAAGTGGAAGATGGGTAGAAAAGAGAAGAATGGCTATGTGGCTTAATTTCTTGTTTTGACGCTGTATGGCGTCCTGACTTAATTTTGGTGTCTTGTCTGAGGCCTGAAGTTTTATGTTGCAATAGATGCTTGGAATAGATGCTGAAGCAAGGGGCCAAATATGTGTCGGCCTCAAAAACTGTTGTAGTCATCACTGTCTGAGCTGAGAAGAGAAGGAAAGAGGATATCTACAATAATTGAAGACAGCACTTGTGAAATACTGGACCTATTATATTCCTAGCATGTCTGTTATATAGAAATCCTTTTATTATCCATTAATTAATAATTCTGTTATGATATTCCTCATAGAAAGGTATGAATAAGGCCTGGCCTACAAAGAGACTTTTTGCAGCATGACTAATTAATTTTAACTATGGAGCTACAGCTGCTGTATACAGAAAATATTGAGTTGCTCTCCGTCTTCTGGACTGTAGTTGTCACTCAATAGTTAGATCAATTAGTATTTTTATAAATAATTTTTGTGTAGCCCTAGCCTAAAAAATATGTGGGGGCTACCTTTTTACTTGTCAATATATAAAGATACCACCCTTTGACAAGAAAAGGATAACAGTCAGTTAAAGCTGTGGGTACACTATGACATTAGACACATCACACAGTATGCTGCAAAGGTCTCCAGCCTTATTCATACATTATCAAGAGGAATCGTAGAGGAACTACACGAAGCTTAGTTCTTTAGAAAATATGCTCCAGAATTAGAATTTCCTCTTTGTTAGGTACTCTGCCTATGACTATGCTGATCAGTGCTGTAGTCTCTTTCATATTCTTGCTTGTTTACTGTATGACAATATCAGGGGTGGATTAAGAGTAGCCAGGGCACCAGGCAGTTTAGAAATCATGGGCACCCCCCTGCCCAGGTACCGGATGTATCACGTGACATGTCACATGATCCCCTATGATATATCATATGTGATAGGTTCTGTGAGTAAGACACAGGTGCTTTGGTGCACCTCCATAGATGGAAAATGACAGAGCGCGCCGCAAAAATGTTTCCCTTAATGTACAGCACTATTCATAACATAGCGCTATATAAAATAGAGCAGGAAATTAATTTTCCTGAGGGGCCACATGAGAGACCATGACTGTTGTGGAGGGCCGAACCAATAGACTGAAATTAATTCTGCTCAATATTAATATTAACATAATATAAAAAATATTAATAATTATTTGACTTAATATTGAGTAGAATTAAGTATGCTGACATCTCCCTATATACCGTATGAGCCCCGACATAGCCCCCACAATCAACAACCAAATCAATCAATCTATGGGGCCCTTATACATGTACAGTGCTGCTCACCATTATTGGAACCCCTTCATTTTTTTCATAGACTATACAATATCTTCACAAATAAATGGAAATGTACCAAAGTTATATCCTCAGGATTTTTTAATTAGTGGTCCAAAGTAATACAACAGTAAAACATTGAAATTGCAACATGGAAGTTGAAAAACAAAGAAATAACAGAATAAACAGCATGTGCACCAATAAAGGGACGCTTAAGTAATACTTGGTTGCACACCCTTTGGCATTGCTAACAGCCTCAAAATTTTTCTTGTAGCCATCTATAAGCTTCTTGCACTTCTCAGCTAGAATTTTCTCTCACACTTCCTTTGCAGTTTGTTCAAGCTCTTAAATGTTTTGCAGGGTTCTTTTTCCCAATGGCAGATTTCAGCTCACCCCAAAAAATTTCAATGGGATTGAGGTCAGGATTCATTGCTGGCCATTTTAAAACACTACTTTTGGATGTGTGCTTTGGGTCATTGTCTTGCTGGGGGACCCACGATCTTCGATTCAAACCAAGTTTTCTTACACTGGGTATGACATTTCGCTCTAAAATCTCTTGATGATTCTCCGATTTCATGATTTCTGTGATACGGTCAAGACCTCCAGAACCAGACTCAGCAAAGCAACCCCACAGCATTATGAACCCTCTACCATAGTTAACTGCTGGTAAGGTGTTCTTTTCCTTATAAGCTTCATTGCACCGTCTGTAAACAAACAGCTGCTTTGCATTGCCAAAAAGCTCTACTTTTGACCGTGAGTGCCGACAACGCAGGAACAGCAGCGACACCGGAGGGTGAGTATAGACTTTTTTATTTTATCTGGTTCAATTGAGCATGGGGAATGAGAAGGGATTGTCCTAGTAGCTGGAAACCCCTTCAAAACCACAAAACATCTATATACATCATAGTCACGATTCTATGGACATGGACTATTCTATATAGAAGGAAGACTGAGTGGAGAGTTAATAGCTGTCTCCAAATATCTCAAGGGCAGTCACACTGTAGAGGGATCAGCTTTATTCTCATTTGCACAAAGAAAGACTAGAAGCAATGGGATGAAACTGAATGGGAGAAGATACAGATTAGATATTAGAAAACACTTTTTGACAGTGAGGGTGATTAATGAGGCAACAGGCTGCCATGAGAGGTGGTGAGTTCTTCAATGAAAGTCTTCAAACAGAGGCTGGATAGACATCTGTCTGAGATGGTTTAGTGAATCCTGTATTGAGCAGAGGGTTGGACCATATGACCCTGGAGGTCCCATCCAACTCTAACATTCTATGATCCTATATATAGATATAGACCGTATATGGCCTGGCATCATCTTCCTATGCGTTTCCCCCCACTTTTGGTCATTCAGGGGTTCATCAGGGAATTCCTTTAATCAGGGCAAGAAAAGGAGACCATAAGCCGTACTTCAATGAGGATAACAGTTCACAGGCTCAGCCAATATGCCCCCACGTAGCCCCCTACATACAATATGAGCCCCCACACAGCCCCCTACATACAATATGAGCACTCACATAACTCCCTATGTACAGTATACACCCCACATAGCTCCCTATATACAGTATGAGCCGCCTGCACATAGCCTCTTATATACAGTACTAGATGGTGGCCCGATTCTAACGCATCGGGTATTCTAGAATATGTATGCGGCCGACCGGGCGCGACTAATCAGCGAAGCAGTGTTTAAATGGGTTGTGCACTACTTTAAATTCAGGACAGCAGTGTTTTAAGTTTCGCGCCAATATCGCTAATCGGTCGCGGCCGCCGGCCGCGACCAATCAGCAAACCGTGTTAGTGAGGACCGGGGAGCGGCGCTGCCTGTGCGGGTACTTCCGCAGTGAGCAGCCAGGAGATGACCGACTAGCGCTGGTCATCTCCCGGCTGCATCGCCGCTGACCTCCATGCGGCTACCGTCGGGAGATCAGCGGCTAGGGCCGCTGATCTCCCGACGGCAAGTGTGAAGGGAGGACCGGGGAGCAGCGCCGCCTAGGCCGCTGGTCGGGGTACTTCTGCTGCGAGCAGCCGGGAGATGACCGGCTAGCGCCGGTCATCTCCCGGCTGCATCGCCGCTGACCTCCGTGCAGCAGATGAGCCGCTAACGCCCGCCATCTTGTTCTGAAATCCCGCATCGCTGATTGGCCGCGGCCGGACCAATCAGTGACGCGGGATTTCCTGGACGGACAGACAGACGGGATAAGCCGATTATATAGTAGATGAGCCCCATATAGCCTCCTATATACAGTATGAGCCCCCGTAGTCTCCTATATACATTATGAGACCGCACATAGCCTCCTATATACAGTGAGCCCCCACATAGCCTCCCATATACAGTATGAGTCCCCACATAGCCTCCTATATACAGTATAAGCCCCCACATAGCCTCCTATATACACTATCAGCCCCATATAGCCTCCTATATACAATATGAGCCCCCACATAGCCTCCTAAATACATTATGAACCTGCACATAGCCTCCTATATACAGCATGAACCCGTATATAGCATCCTATATACAGTATGAGCCTCCATATAGCCTCCTATATACATTATGAGCCTGCACACATCCTCCTATATGCAGTATGAGCCCCTATATAGCCTCCTATATACAGTATGAGCCCCAACATAGCCCTTCTGTATACAGTATGAGCCCCTATATAGCCTCCTATATAATGTATGAACCTGTATATATCATATATACAATATGAGCCTCTATATAGCCTCCTATGTACATTATGAGCCTGCAAACATCCTCCTATATATAGCATGAGCCAACATTCCATACACATATTACTAAAAAAAACACATACAGACATACTCACCTCGTTCCTGTGGCACTCTGCTCCGGTACCCGAAGCCCCACTGCTATAGCTTATGTCATCGCGCTGGCACGTCACTGCAGTGGGGACGGGGGCTCTCCTGGCGCCGCGCTGCCATTATGTATCGTCGGCAGCAAAGCTCCAGGGAAGCTCCCTGCTGGGATATGTGCGCCGCAGATGGCGGCGAACAAAACATTATGATGAGAGCAATCTGGCGATGGGCCCACCGGAGCCTCGGGCGGCAGCCCAAATTGCCTTCATTATAATCCACCTATGGACAATATTATTGGCTATATTGGTGCTTGTATTGTAGTAGGATACATTAGTTCTCAACTGAAAATGTGAGTATAAGTCTGTCCTTGACTATGTGTTTTAAGTGTTTCTATGTGCAAATAGCCTCTTCACAGAGGAAGAAGAAGAGAAATTTCCTCATTAGACCTCCTGCTGCAGGCCTCTCACCAAGCCAAACAGTGTCTTGCTTTGCACTGATGAGGGTCAAGAACTCCAAAATCACTGTATGCAAATAGTAATTTTTAATTTTTTGTTTATAGCTCATTGCCTAGAGAATCAGCCACTGTTGCAATATTGTAGAGGTGGCTGAAGATGTTCAGTGCTTACAAGTTTTTTCCAATAGAGCTTGTAAACACTGTTCTGAAGCTGGCTGGACCACTGGAGTGCACTATTAGCGCCTGATTCCAGATATCTTTAGTGCTGCTCCACTGAGGTGGGAAAGACAAAGCTGTTCATATAGCAGCATCGAAGAGTGTGCAGGTTGGGCCAGTTGCTGGAGAGGGGTGTTCTCCTGATGAAGATGGGAATAACGCTTTCAGGAGAAACTTTTCCCCTTAGACTAAGGGCCCGTCTACACATCAGATCAACATCGACTGAACCTACCGATATCAGTGGGCTCGGCCTGGAGTCTGATGTGTAGGGGACGTCACATCATGTCCAATTTTGGAAAGCTGATCTTCTAGTTCTGGCAGCAGCTCTTTCATAAAAAAGAAGGAGTCTGAGAGATAGCTGTCGACTAATGATTGTCCGGCCAAAGACTATCTATTGTGTATTGGGGCCATACCACTGGTTCCACAAGTGTTTCATTCTGTACTGCAAGTGAAATTCCATGTTACATACCAAGTCTAAGGTGTCAGTGTCTACACAAATCATTAGACATTGGGCTATGAGCCAGATTTCCTGCCACAGGTGTTCCATTAACCTCACGCTTTCAAAGGCTACCATGGTGCAGACCGAGAGAGCAATGGAGGCTGGAATGGAGGTCTGTCCTATTCAGCAATGATTCCCACTTTTGTCTTGGACACAAAGATAGCCAGACATTAGTCTGGAGACCATGTAAACAATGCCATGAAGAGACCTTCTTGAGGGAACGTCACAATAATCCTACTCCCATGATTATGGTGTGGGGTGGCATAACATGCAGTAGCCGGACCGCTCTAGTCTTCATTCAAGGTACATTACTAGCTAGGTATCGCATTAATTTGGTCGTGGAACCAGTGGTATGGCCATTTCTCCAAAGTGTCCCAGAAACAAAGTGTCTCCCATCGAGCGCATCTAGGACGTCATTGGTCGAGAATTGTAAAGGGAGCTGCCAGCAGTGGATCTTGGTGATTTGCTACCAAAGTGCATTCCGCGTGGTAGAAGATTCCTCAGACAACCATTAATAATCCTATTGATAGCAGCAAAAGCATGTAAGTGAGAGGAATTCTGCACTTGTCTCTCATACTCAGTACAGAATAAATTAAGATATTATAAAAATTTGGTTCCTATTTTTCATCATTAACATGTCTATAGATCCTGTCATTTCCTTAATTACATGACTTTTTCTTCTAGGTGTTGCAATTCCAATGTTGAGGAGTGTATTTAAGGGAGTGGTAAGCAGCAAGACAGTTTTTCACGACATTTTGTAATACAATTGTGGCTGAGGGATCCTAATATACAGATGCATCTCACTAAATTAGAATATCATGAAAAAATTAATTTATTTCAGTTCTTCAATGCAAAAAGTGAAACTCATATATAGAGTCATTCCCAACAGAGTGCTCTATTTCAAGTGTTTATTTCTGTTAATGTTGATGATTATGGCTTACAGCCAATGAAAACACAAAAGTCATTATCTCAGTAAATTAGAATACTTTTTAACAACAGCTTGAAAAATGTTTTTAAAATCCGAAATGTTGGCCTACTGAAATGTATGTTCAGTAAATGCACTCAATACTTGGTCGGGGGTTCTTTTGCATCAATTACTGCATCAATGCGGCGTGGAATGGAGGCAATCAACCTGTGGCACTGCTGAGGTGTTATGGAAGCCCAGGTTGCTTTGATAGCAGCCTTCAGCTCATCTGCATTGTTGGGTCTGGTGTCTCTCATCTTCCTCTTCACAATACCCCATAGATTCTCTATGGGGAAGGTCAGGCGAATTTGCTGGCCAATCAAGCACAGTGATACTGTTGTTTTTAAACCAGGTATTGGTACTTTTGGCAATGTGGACAGGTGCCAAGTCCTGCTGGAGTCAATGACTGTGTGTCAATGACTGCCTACTGGACATCTGTCAAGTCAGCAGTCTTCCCCATGATTGTGGAGCCTACTGAAACAGACTAAGGGACCCTTTTAAACACAGTTAAGAAGCCTTTGCAGGTGTTTTGTTTGTTAATTATGCTAGTTTCTGAGATAACGACTTTTGTGTTTTCATTGGCTGTAAGCCATAATCATCAATAATAACAGAAATAAACACTTGAAATAGATCACTATGTTTGTAATGACTCTATATAATATGAGTTTCACTTTTTGTATTGAAGAATTGAAATAAATTAACTTTTTGATGATATTCTAATTTAGTGAGATGCACCTGTATATTGAGAAAACATGTCAATTATATTTGCACATTTATAGAACTTCCCAGTGTATATGCCAAACATGCCCCAAAAATGTAGTATGAATTTAGGCTTGAGTATTTACTGAAACTTTAAACCATAATTATGTCAGTAATATCTAATACCATTATATTATCATACCATAATAAGATAGCGGTTTTCAAGTAGAAAAACATTTTTTTTGTCAGTTGTGTTTATTGTGTATAGTCATCGATTCATGAAATGTAGTAAACTTGTACATTTTAGATGTGGCTTAATCTCTTGGATATCTCCTGCTTTACACTCATCTTGGTCCCTGTAAGTGAGCGGCACCTTAGTGAACAATGTTTTTCTTAGTCCACAACTCCCATCGTTCTGCTGTGTTCCAGACATTTCTATAACACACAATGGATTAAGGTACTGCATGTATGTCTTGGTGATGTTGGCACATTTGTTTACCTAAAAAAAAAAGGAAATAGACAACTCAAATAGTAGCTATATTGTAAAGATTAGTCTTTGCAAATCAGCATCTAAATTTCTGCCAATATCTTATTTCACATGCTAAATACTCTTTGTACAGAAGCTGTACGAAATATGCTGTAGTTGCTCTGCTAATTTTTGTCATGTCTATCCATGTTAAAATAATTTAGGAAATATTGTCGCAAAATCTGAGCCTAGTCCAATAGCCCATGTACACAATCTCTATTACTCATAATAACTTGTTAATGATATAACAAAAATAGAATAAGGTGCTGTAATAACCACACACAAGGACACTGGGCCCGACTCAGTGTATTTACACTTGTTTTTTTGTTTAGTTATTGGTATTTTGCGCCTTTTTTGGTTTTAACCAAATTCATCTTTCCATTTGCACCTATTTTTTATTTTTTTAGGCTCTATTATGTATTTAGCCTGTTTTTATTTTTAGTTCACCACTGTGGACGCGGTTTAGCATTTCCAGATGTTTTCACCTAATTATTTGCGACATTTCAAAAAGTCACAAAATTTGTTGCAAATGTACTTCAATGTTACCCCTGGAGTGATTTTATGTACACAACAACATTTTGCAAAACATGTGACTTCTTGCTCTAAAAAGATGCAACTGGTGAAAAAGGATATTGAGCTATTGAGGAATGGTTTCCAGATTAGATCAGGACACAGTTTGTCCAAACTTGAGAGACGAGCTCTTATTGATTTGACAAACAACAAATCAATAACAATCAAGCCAGCTGACAAAGGTGGGGTGGTGGTAATTATGGATAGTGATAAGTATAAAATCGAAATATTAAGACAGTTGAACGATGAATTGGTTTATGAGAAACTATCTGCCAACCCTAAAGTCCGTTTTCAAATAGAATTACAGCTTCTGGTCAATGACTCCCTACATATTGGACTCATTGACCAGAAGCTCGCTGACTATCTTATCATTGATTCATCCGTCGTACCAGTCCTATACACTCTTCCCAAGATACACAAGGATATGGATAACCCTCCAGGACGCCCTATTGTGTCGGGGAGGGGGTCTATATTCAATAGAGCTGCCAATATTTGCAATCATATCTTACGTGTTTTTGCTACAAATGCCCAGTCGTACAGTACAGACCAAATGTTTGGACACACCTTCTCATTTAAAGATTTTTCTGTATTTTCATGACTATGAAAATTGTACATTCACACTGAAGCCATCAAAACTATGAATTAACACATGTGGAATTATATACTTAACAAAAAGGTGTGAAACAACTGAAAATATGTCTTATATTCTAGGTTCTTCAAAGTAGCCACCTTTTGCTTTGATGACTGCTTTGCACACTCTTGGCATTCTCTTGATGAGCTTCAAGAGGTAGTCACCGGAAATGGTCTTCCAACAATCTTGAAGGAGTTCCCAGAGATGCTTAGCACTTGTTGTCCCTTTTGCCTTCACTCTGCGGTCCAGCTCACCCCAAACCATCTTGATTGGGTTCAGGTCTGGTGACTGTGGAGGCCTGGTCATCTGGCGTAGCACCCCATCACTCTCCTTCTTGGTCAAATAGCCCTTACACAGCCTGGAGGTGTGTTTGGTGTCATTGTCCTGTTGAGAAATAAATGATGGTCCAACTAAACGCAAACCGGATGGAATAGCATGCCGCTGCAAGATGCTGTTGTAGCCATGCTGGTTCAGTATGCCTTCAATTTTGAATAAATCCCCAACAGTGTCACCAGCAAAGCACCCCCACACCATCACACCTCCTCCTCCATGCTTCACGGTGGGAACCAGGCATGTAGAGTCCATCCGTTCACCTTTTCTGCGTCGCACAAAGACACGGTGGTTGAAGCTAAAGATCTCAAATTTGGACTCATCAGACCAAAGCACAGATTTCCACTGGTCTAATGTCCATTCCTTGTGTTCTTTAGCCCAAACTTCTCTTCTGCTTGTTGCCTGTCCTTAGCAGTGGTTTCCTAGCAGCTATTTTACCATGAAGGCCTGCTGCACAAAGTCTCCTCTTAACAGTTGTTGTAGAGATGTGTCTGCTGCTAGAACTCTGTGTGGCATTGACCTAGTCTCTAATCTGAACTGCTGTTAACCTGCGATTTCTGAGGCTGGTGACTCGGATAAACTTATCCTCAGAAGCAGAGGTGACTCTTGGTCTTCCTTTCCTGGGGCGGTCCTCATGTGAGCCAGTTTCTTTGTAGTGCTTGATGGTTTTTGCAACTGCACTTGGGGACACTTTCAAAGTTTGCCCAATTTTTCGGACTGACTGACCTTCATTCTTAAAGTAATGATGGCCACTCGTTTTTCTTTACTTAGAATTTGTATTATGGCAAGAAAAAAGCAACCAACAGTCTATTCAGTAGGACTATCAGCTGTGTATCCACTTGACTTCTGCACAGCACAACTGATGGTCCCAACCCCATTTGTAAGGCAAGAAATCCCACTTATTAAACCTGACAGGGCACACCTGTGAAGTGAAAAGCTCATCAAGAGAATGCCAAGAGTGTGCAAAGCAGTCATCAAAGCAAAAGGTGGCTACTTTGAAGAACCTAGAATATAAGACATATTTTCAGTTGTTTCACACTTTTTTGTTAAGTATATAATTCCACATGTGTTAATTCATAGTTTTGATGCCTTCAGTGTGAATGTACAATTTTCAAAGTCATGAAAATACAGAAAAAATCTTTAAATGAGAAGGTTTGTCCAAACTTTTGGTCTGTACTGTATATTAGAGACCCCTGTGACTTTTTGAATAAAATTAATGATGTTAGAGCCACGGATTCAACTATCTTAGCGTAATTTGACGTGGTCTCATTATACACATCTATTTAGCATACTAAGGGATTAGGGGCTGTTGCAGAGGTGCTATCAGGCTCGGACATGGTGACCGATTCTGCACGTCTCGTCCCGACGCTGCTTGAGTTCATCCTTGTGAGGAATTATTTCCTCTTCGGGGATGATTATTACTTGCAGCGCTGTGTCACCACCATGGGGTCCAATGTAATCATAATTTGAGATAGATTGGTCAAGTCTGACTTTGGCCCTTCACGTGTGTCAGTTTAAACCACGCTTAGCACTCCCAGACTGGGTAATTTCCCTTGTCTGGGATGTGCTTGCTGTGGTAATATAATTAAGGGTGATACCTTTTATCACCCTCACATGGGTAAATGCTATATCCTCAAAGAAAGATATACGTGCTCCTCGAGCTATGTGGTATATGTTTTGTCCTGCCCGTGCGACCTATACTATGTATTAGAAACCACAATGGAAATTCGGCACGGATAAGCAAACATAAGAGTACAATCAAAACTGGTCTTACTGAATTAATTGCCTGTTCCTCAACATTTTGTTGAAAACAGACGCAAAAATGGTTAAAAACAGAAAAAAATAAAATTTTTGACCTTACCCAAAAAACGTGAACCGTGTGCGTCATATGCCATGGATTTGGAGCAAAAAGTATCAGTGAATACCACAAGAGAAAAAGAGAAAAGGAATTTAAAGGGAAGGTACCACAATATTTATTTTTCTACTGTGGAGCACTATATGGGGCCATTATATTGTGGAGCACTATATGGGGCCATTATAGTGTGAAGCACTATGTGGGGCCACTATAAAGAGGGCATCGTGACTCGGCAACTCTGATGAGCGGTGTAGTTGCTGACTTCACCTCTCATCACAGCCACCGAGTCTCCCAGAGTGCAGTAGGACCCGGATTGGCTGCTGTTACAACCTATGGAGCTTCATTCTCTGAACGAGGCTCTTTAACCTTTGGACATCGTGGGAATGCCATGGACTATGTCGGACCTGCATGGGAACTTTTTGTTTTCGAATACATTGGAGAACGAGGGACGGTGTCTTATCTTGATTTCTCTCTTTTTTTTTTGTTTCCATTTGTGGACTACGTCGGACCTGCATTGCTTTTTTTTTCAAAAATAAATTGGTGAACCAGGGAAAGTGTCGGGGAGTGTTTTTTCAAATAAAATTTATTTTTCTGTCTGTGTTTTTTTTCTTCATTACTGGGTTATTAATGGGGGTGTCTGATAGGCACCTCTCCATTACTAACCCCAGGGCTTGATGCCAGCTGTGTTTTTTTACACTTTACAGCTGACATCAACCCCAGTTACTATTACCCCGATTCCCACTGCACCAGAGAAATCGGGAACAGCAATGCAAAGCAGAATTGGCACATCTAATCTTCTGGGGCAGCTGCAGGCTGGTATTTTTAGGTTGTGCAGGGCCCAATTGCCAGGGACCTTCCCAGCCTAATAATATCAGCTCACAGCTGTCTGCTTTACCATTGCTGGTTATCAAAAATAGGGGGGACCCCACATTGTTTTTTTCATTTATTTATTAGGTTAAACAAGGCTAACATCCTTTTGTGCCATATGAAAGGCACTAAAAAGTGTAAGTTTATTATATGTAGGGGGGTTGTGAAATTATATATCTGCAGGATATCTATCTAGTCTATCTATGTGGAATCATTACACTGTGGGGCACTATGTGGGGCACATTGTACTATATGGGGAATCTAGGGGGTTCAATAGGACGAAAATTACTTTGTAAGGGCTGCAAAGTTATGAGATATGCTCTTCCATGACTCAGCTGAATGTTTTTTTTTTGAGGGGTGGGGGGAAATTAATGTGTGACCTTGCCCTGTCCACTTCTATGGGAGTAGTAATGTGGATGGATTGGGGTCACACATTACACCACTGCTCCCATAGAAGTGGACGGAGTGGGGGTCACACATTAATTGCCCCCCCCCCCCATCACCCAAAAAATAATATTCAGTGGGGTCACGCGTTACGCTACTGCTCCCTTACAAAAATGTGTGACCTGCTCTGTCCACTTCTAGGGGAGCAGTTGTATATTGTGTGACCCCGCTCCATCCAGTTCTATGGGAGCAGTGGTGTAATGTGTGACCTCGCTCTGCCTAATTCTATGGGATTAGTAATGTAGTGGATGAAGCAGCGTCACACATTACACCACTGCTCCCATAGAAGTGGACTGAGCAATGTCACACATTACATACTGCATATCTAATCCCATATTGTGTGATACACTCCGCTGAGCTCAAAATCTAATCCCATTATGTGATACACTAAACTGAGCCCTGTATCTAATCTCAGCATGTGTTACTCTAAGCATATCTAATCGCAGCACGTGATACACTCCATGTATCTAACCCCAGTTTATGATACAGTGAGCAGTACCAACTAACAGAATCAGTGCTGCCGGCCGTCCTCGGTAACATTGTCTATTTGTCAGTATCACTTTGCAGTCAAGAAGAAACCCTTTAGAATAAAAGATAATCTTTAATAATCTCAAATATCGATATGACACATACAACACGAATAAAGCGCGCATAAAAAAGTCTTAGTGCAGATAGGTATACAGATATCGGCCCTGTGTAGCCACCCCCACACCAGAGGCGGTATAGATTGCCACTGGGTATTTGTTCAGATGTGTTAGTATGGGATTAATCAAATAAATCAAAAACCCACCTTACAAGCACCAAGTTACTTATTATTAAAAACAGCAGGAAAACATAGTTAGAGGGTACATGTTCATATCCGATATTGATGTATCATACAGATCCAGCCCCCCATACTACATTAAAAAATAGTTGACACATAAATAGTGAGGGTACAACCCGCAAGGTAAGTTAAAGACAGATACCAATGCTTTTTTTCCCACTAGCATTGGTATCTGTCTTTAACTTACCTTGCGGGTTGTACCCTCGCTATTTATGTGTCAACTATTTGTTTAATGTAGTATGGGGGGCTGGATCTGTATGATACATCAATATTGGATATGAACATGTACCCTCTAACTAGGTTTTACTGCTGTTTTTAATAATAAGTAACTTGGTGCTTGTTAGGCTGTGTGCCTACGATGTGGTTTTTAAGCGTTTCCGCAGCAGCAAAAACGCTGCAGAAACGCTTAAAAAACGCATGGTAGAAGGCCTGCCATGTTCCACAATGATAATCCGCATGTGCTGTGCACGTGCTGCGGAAATTTATGCTGCGGATTATAATTGCGGAAAAAAACACAGCACTACCAATTATTTTGCGGAAGCGCTGCGTTTTTGCCGCCATTGACTTGCATTGGAACGCATGGATTCCGCATCACTGTATATGTAGATGCGCATCCCATGCGTTCCAATGTGCGGATGGTACCCGGGTGTGGAGGACAGGAGACTCTCCTCCGGACCCGGGTACCATAGAACCTGCAAAAAAAAAGAAGAAAATAAAAAATAAATGTTATATTTACCTTCTGATGGCCCCCACTGAGCTCGTCCTCCCATGCCGGCAGATCGTGGTGGACTGAAGGACCCGCGCCGATGTCATAGTCATGTGAAGGGTCCTTCAGTGTACCGCGATCTGCCGGCAGCCAGGACGGAGCGAATCAAGACACCGGGGGCCATCGGAAGGTAACTATAGATTTATTTTTTTATTTTTAACCATTCTTTGGGGTCACACTATCCCATACTAACACATCTGAACAAATACCCAGTGGCAATCTATACCGCCTCTGGTGTGGGGGTGACTACACAGGGCCGATATCTGTATACCTATCTGCACTAAATCACTTTTTTATGTGCACTTTATTCGTGTTGTATGTGTCATATTGATATTTGTGATTATTAAAGATTACCTTTTATTCTAAAGGGTTTCTTCTTGTCAGACGTTAGGCCATTACCCTTTATTCTTAATCAATACTTTGTGATCACTTTGCAGTCACCAACAAAATGGCTCCGCACTGTGATCCTAAACTTCATACTCTCTTATCCTTTTGCAAACACCCAGAAGGGAAGGAGAGGGGTGACATCAGACATACGTGAGCAGATCCCGCCCACAATTACGGCAGTTGTAATGTGAGCTAGCTGTACACTAAGTTTTCATGTAAAATTTTAGAAGTTGCTCCCCTAGTGTTTAAAAGTGGAAATAAACCTTCTTCAATTATTTTTCAGATTTTACTTCATTAAAAACAATTGCTAATATTAAAAAAAAATGTAATACTTTACATTTTTTCAATTGTTGAAATTTTTTTTTTTATGGCACCTTCCCTTTAAGAAAAAAAACTTGCAAATTATGCATCAGATCCCATTATGTGCCATGTTTACAGGAATACATCTTTTTTTTCTACAATATTCTATTACAAATGTTTTTAGTAATAGTATAGAATGAGGACAGAAGCATGGGCTATACCAGACCTGGGCAAAATGCGGCCCGCTGGCTGTTCCAGTCCGGCCCGCTGACTGAGACAGCCAAAGGGCTAAAACAGTGGCCCATGGGCTGCACAGTGCCCTTCTCCCGCCTGCCGTCCGCATCCTCACGATGCACACAACGATGAATACATTGGTTGAAGAGGGGCCGCCGGCCTCTTCTTCCACCAGTCAGCATGTTAGACAGCTGACGCAATGATGTAATTTCATCTCGTAAGCTGTGCACTGCGGATAGTCCGTGCATCGGAGACAGGAGCAGAGTGTGCCAGAGGAACGGGAACAAGGAGAGTATGTGATGTTTTTTTTTCATGTGTATGGGATGTTTGTATGTACATAGGAGGCTATATGGAGCTCATAATGCATATAGGGAGGCTATGTGAGTGCTCATGCTGTATATAGGGAGGCTATGTGGGTGCTCAAGCTGTTTATAGGGAGGCTTTGTGGGTGCTCAAGCTGTGTATAGGAAGGTTATGTAAGAGCCCCCACATAGCCTCCTATATACAGTATGAGCACACCATAGCCTCCTATATACAGTATGAGCCCCCACATAGTCTCTTGTATACAGCATGAGCCCCAAATACCCTCCCATATACAGCATGTGCCCCACATAGCCTCCCTATACAGTGGCATGTAAATGTTTGGGCACCCCTGGTCAAAATTACTGTTATTGTGAACAGTTATGCAAGTTAAAGATTAAATGATCTCAAAAAGGCCTAAAGTTAAAAATGACACATTTCCTTTGTATTTTAGGTATTTTAAAAATTACAAAAAAGGAAAATGGGCAGATGCAAAAGTTTAAGCACCCCTGGAGATTTGTGCGCTCAGATAACTTTGAACAAGGTTTCAGACCTTAATTAGCCTGTTAGGGTTATGGCTTGTTCAGTATCATCGTTGGGAAAGGCCAGATGATGCAAATTTTCCAGCTTTATAAAAACCCAACCTCCTCTAACCTTGTGCCAAAAAAACAGCAGCCATGGGTTCTTCTAAGCAGATGCCTAGCACTCTGAAAATGAAAATGGTGGGGGCCCACAAAGCAGGAGAAGGCTATAGGAAGATAGCAAAGCATTTTCAAGTTGCCCTTTCCTCAGTTCGAAATGTAATTAAGAAATGGCAGTTAACAGGAACAGTGGAGGTCAAGATAAGGTCTGGAAGACCAAGCAAGATTTCAGTGAGAGCTGCTCATAGGATTGCCAGAGAGGCAAATCAGAACCCCCTCTTGACTGCAAAAGACTAGTGATAAGCGAATGAGCTCGGATAACGTGTTATCTGAGCATGATCGGGCGTTATCCGAGTAACTTCGGTGTGCTCTGCTAATATGTTTGACTCCCTGCGGCTGCATGTTTTGCGGCGGTAGACATCTGCATCACATGTGTGGATTGGCTAATAAACAGGCAAGCCCTGCATGTGTTGTGTCTGTCTACTGCTGCAAAACATGCAGCCGCAGGGAGTTAAACATATTAGCAGAGCGCGTCGAAGATACACGTTATCCGAGCAAGTTCACTCATCACTACAAAAGACCTTCAGAAAGATTTAGCTGGCTCTGGAGGTGTGGTACATTGTTCTACTGTTCAGAGACACTGTATAGGGAGGCTGTGTGGGCCTTATGCTGTATATATTAGGCTATGTGGGGGCTCATGCTGTATATAGGAGGCGATGTGGGGGCTCATACTGTGTATAGGGGGCTGTATGTGGGTTCATACATTATATAGGGGGCTGTGTGCGGGCTCATACTGTATATAGGGGGACGTCAGCATACTTCATTCTGCTCAATATTAAGTTATACAATTAATATAAAATAATTATAATTAATATGTTAATATTAACATTGAGCAGAATTCATTTCAGGTTATTGGTTCAGCCCTCCACAACAGTCAAGGTCTCTCATGTGGTCCCTTGGAAAAATGAATTGTCCACCCCTGGGCTATACTATACATTCCTCACCTAGAATAAACATTAGTGTTACAGCATTACTGCTTCTGTAGCTGATAGAGCACTCTACAATCGTGCTAGGGAACTGAATATTTCAGTACCTCTCAAATGCCTAGGACCAGACTGCCCTTGTGACACTCAGGTTTCCGCTATGTTGTTCATGAATTTACAATCTTCCCCAAAGATAACACCTTCTAATGAGATGCAAGGCAGCAGACAAGGAGGTAGAGTGCAGGATTAGACACTAGGGAGAGCTGTTGTCTCAGGCAGGATTGGTTTATTTCCAAAGTACACCCATTAATTAATCCCATGCTGCTAAAATAAAATAATTACTGTTTTTTTTTCTGTTTAGCACATACAAGTATTATTCCATAATGCATATTTACTATATAGTGTGTAATTAGCTTGTACATATTTACAAATATTATTTTAGTGTATATTTTGATTTAAAAGTGAAGCAGTAGGAGGTCAAATTATTGTGGCCATTTTGTGCAATGCACCGTTTAATGATTTTCCAAAAAATGTATGAGATCATTTAGTGTAAGTTGCAGGCCCACATCTTGAGGTTGCACTGTTAGCCTTCATTCAGACGTCCCAATTTTTGCGTATGAGCGCTATCCGTGGTTTTCACAGGTAGCACTCATACCGGTAATAGTCTATTGGGCCAATCACATGTCATTCTGGAAAATTGCGACGATATACCCAATTTGGATCGGAGGGTCGAATAAAAATCAGCAATGCAAGTCTGTGGATCTGTGGAAAAAATCAGATCCACAGATGCCATCTGAGTGCGGTCAGATTTTCATGGACTGTCACATAGGAGAAGGTGTAGGAACTTTTTTTTCTCGACTTAAGGCCATGGCCCCACTATCAGTATTTGGTCAGTATTTTTTCTCAGGAGTGGGAGCCAAAACAGGGAGTGCATGATAAATGAATTGGTGTACTTGTTTCTATTATACCTTTTCTCTGATTGTTCCTCACCTGGTTTTGGCTTCCACTCCTGAGAAAAAATACTGACCACATACTAATAGTGGGGCCGTGGCCTAAGACAGATACAGATGACACTCGGACAACACTCTGTTCAAAGTGTGTTCAAAATAATTGGTCCGTTTTTCTCATACGTGAGAAAAACGGACATCTGAATGAGGCCTTAAGAAATTCTGATTATCACATGACCTTTTCTGATTTCTGGCAGGAACAATCTTTATGAAATCTACACTGGCGAATACACTTTACAGTGGCTTGTGAAAGTATTCACCCCCCCTTGGCTTTTTTTGTGTTTTGCAACCTGGAATTTCACTGGTTTTTTTTTGTGTGTTTGCATCAGTTCATGTAAAGAACATGCCTACAACTGAGAACATTTGGTTTTCTTTTTATTGTGAAGCAAACAACAAATAGAACAAAATAACTGAAAATTTCAGTGTGCATAACTATTCACTCCCCTCAAGTCAGTACTTTGTAGAGACTCCTTTTGCCGCAAATACAGATACAAGTCGCTTGGGATAAGTCTCTGAGATTTCCACATCTTGCCACTGGAATTTCTGTCCACTCCTCAAGGGAAAACTGCTCCTGCTCCTTCAACTTAGATGGTTTCCTCTGGTGAACAGCAATCTTCAAGTCTGACCACAGATTCTCAATTGGATTAAGATCTGGGCTTTGACTAGGCCAATCCAAAACATTTACACGTTTCCCCATAAACCACTTGAGTGTTGCTTTAGGTCATTGTCTTGTTGGAAGGTGAATCTCTGTCCCAGTCTCAAATCACTGACAGATAAACAGGTTTTGCTTCAGAATATCCCTTTATTTTGCACCATCCATCTTCCCCTCAACTCGGACCACTTTCCCAGTCCCCACTGCCAAAAAACATCCCCACAGCATAATGCTGCCACCACTATGCTTCACTGTGGGTATGGTATTCTTGGGGTGATGAGCTATGTTGGTTTGGCACCACACATAGTGTTTACTTTGGTGGCCAAAATGTAAAATTTTGGTCTCATCTGACCACAGTACCTTCCTCCATATATCTGGGGAGTCTCCCACATTTCTTTTTGACAAACCTAAAACGAGCCTTACAATTTGTGTGTGCAAGCAAAGGCTTTTTTCTGCCAACTCTTCCATAATGGCCAACTCTATGGAGTGTATGGCTTATTGTGGTCGTATGGACAGATCCTCCAGTCTCTGCTTGGGAACTCTGCAGCTCCCTCAGGGTTACCTTTGGTCTCTGTGCTGTCTCTGATTAATGCCCTCCTTACCCAGGCTGAGAGTTTTGGTGGGCGGCCCTCTCTTGGCAGGTTTGTTGTGGTACTATGTTTTTTTCCATTTGATAACGGATTTGATGGTGCTCTGGGGGAATCATCAGGGATTGGGATTTTTTTTTTTTTTTTTTTTATATAACCCAACCCTTACTTGTATTTCACAACAACTTTGTCCCTGACTTGTTTGGAGATCTCTTTGGTCTTCATAGTGTTGTTTGGTTAGTGGCGCCTCTGACTTAATGATGTTGCAGCCTCTGTGGCCTTTCAGAAAAGATGTGTATATATATATATATATATATATATATATATATATATATTAGGTTGCACACAGGTGGACTGCCTTTTTCGAAGTATGTGTCTTATGAAGGTAATTGCTTGCACCAGAAATTGAGACGCTTCATAGCAAAAGGGGTGAATACATATGTCAATTTTTATTTATTTGACCCCATAAATTTAAAGTTTGCCTATATTTTTGTCACTTCACCAGTTTAGACTATTTAGTGTTGATACATCACACACAAATCTGATTACAAAAATATTTAAAACACATTGTAATGTAGCAAAATAAGTAAAAAGCCAACAGGGTGAATACTTTCGCAAGCCACTGTACACGGCTAGCATTTTGTTACTGACACTCAAACTAGAAACATGAGGAGGAACAAATTTTTGAAATCTCTTAAGAAGGTTACAGACACCTTTGACAGGGAAAAAAATATTTTAAAAATGTTAGTGGTTACTTTTAGTTAAAGGGGTAATTAGAAGGGAGTGTAATTTTCCTCCTAAATCCATATCTATTTGATACCATAATCTAAACTATTTTCTAATATACTTGCATTAAAAAATCCCTATGCTTCCCTAACAACACTATCCAAATTCTTTTCTTTTGTTTTTCCACTTCCTTTTTGATGACACTTTGTTTGAGATTCCCAGTGAATGCTGGGATACTCAAAAGAAGCATCATCAGGGGGCAGAGGCTGTGGTCACCAGCGCAGTCCTTTTCCAGAAACGAAGCGTCAGTGTTGCTCGTTTCAGGGGCTGGGCTAGTCCCTGTGCAATGTACACAAAGTGCATGCTCTGTGGTCGGCTCAGATCTGCAGTATTAAATGGAGTATAATATTTGTCACAGTCCCAAAAATGTCAGGATTATTACCGCAGTAATATCGGGTCACGTCTGAGGACCACGGTTTTAGGCAGTGGCCTAATAGTATGGTATTGGTCAACAACCAATTGTGAATAGGTTTGAACAACACACAACTGGCAGACTTTAAATGGAGTACAATATTTGTCACGTTCCCAAAAATGTCAGGATTATTACTGCAGTAATATCGAATGACCTGAGATGATGGACAAGTTTCTCTGCTTCCACAATATAGCAATGCTATTAAAATCAAACAAATCTGGCTGCATGCTGCTAACAAGCAAATGGAGCAGTAAAGATGGTGTATTATATTGCTTTTCAAGCAAATAATCAGGATTAAGAGCAAAAAGAATATTAGCCCTGATATCTAGGGCTATGGATATCAGTAACCGCAGCAGACAGAACATGCAATGAGCCCTATTCTGTTGTATACACTCTCCACAAACTCTGCCTGCCTAACTCCTGCTATCACTTGGATTGATATGCATCTAAATTAGTCCTTAGAAGGACTGTTAGTTTAGATGTACAGGTGCATCTCACTAAATTAGAAAATCATCAAAAAGTTAATTTATTTCAGTTCTTCAATAGAAAAAGTGAAACTCATATTATATAGAGTCATTACAAACAGAGTGATCTATTTCAAGTATTTATTTCCGTTAATGTTGATGATTATGGCTTACAGCCAATGAAAACACAAAAGTCAGTATCTCAGTAAATTAAAATAATTAACAAAAAACACCTGCAAAGGCTTCCTAAGCATTTAAAAAGGTCCCTTAGTCTGTTTCAGTAGGCTCCACAATCACGGGGAAGACTGCTGACTTCACAGATGTCCAGAAGGCAGTCATTGACACACTAAGTAAATTTTGCATTTCATTTGGAAATCAAGGTCCCAGAGTGTGGAGGAAGAGTGGAGAGGCACACAATCCAAGCTGCTTGAGGACTAGTGTGAAGTTTCCACAATCAGTGATGGTTTGGGGAGCCATGTCATCTGCTGGTGTAGGTCCACTGTGTTTTATCAAGACCAAAGTCAGCGCAGGAAATTTTAGAGCACTTCATGCTTCCCTCTGCTGACAAGCTTTTTGGAGATGTAAATTTCATTCTCCAGCAGGACTTGGCACCTGTCCTCACTGCCAAAAGTACCAATACCTGGTTTAAAAACAACAGTATCACTGTGCTTGATTGGCCAGCAAACTCGCCTGACCTTAACCCCATAGAGAATCTATGGGGTATTGTCAAGAGGAAGATGAGAGACACCAGACCCAACAATGCAGACGAGCTGAAGGCTGCTATCAAAGCAACCTGGGCTTCCATAACACCTCAGCAGTGCCACAGGCTGATCGCCTCCATGCCACGCCGCATTGATGCAGTAATTGCTGCAAAAGGAGCCCTGACCAAGTATTGAGTGTATTTACTGAACATACATTTCAGTAGGCCAACATTTCAGGTTTTAAAAACATTTTTCAAGCTGTTGTTATAAAGTATTCTAATTTACTGAGATGACGACTTTTGTGTTTTCATTGGCTGTAAGCCATAATCATCAACATTAAGAGAAATAAACACTTGAAATAGATCACTCTGTTTGTAATGACTCTATATAATATATGAGTTTCACTTTTTCTATTGAAGAACTGAAATAAATTAACTTTTTGATGATATTCTAATTTAGTGAGATGCATCTGTATATTGCTGTGCAATACCCGACTAAATCAACCGCCAATTCTCTCCCTCACTCAGCTGCAGCTCTCCCTACTTTGCCTAGGTAGACTGTGACGAGCATAGGGTCACAGGGTCTTATATAGACCCGATGAAGCTATGCGGCCAGCCAATCACTGTAATGCCACCACCAACATGGCTGTGTCATTACAGTGACTGGCAGGCAATCCCCGCATGTTTATTCGCTGTCTAAACAGCGCAAAACCTGCGGGGCCTCCAGCTCCCGCCCGAGCATCCAGGAAGTACTCGCCGAGCATCTTGAACAGTGAGATGCACGGGCGAGTACGGAGCACGCTTGCTCATCACTAGTAAATATTCTGTAAGAGAAGGTGTAACATTATATGATGTCTGAAGCTGGTCAAGCAGGTTCACATATTATGCTCTCCGCAGAAAGATATTCAGATGTTCGATCAAGTGAGCCAATCATATAAATGAGGCAAATGGAGTCTAAAATATGGAACACTGGACTCCATTTGACCTTCTTTCCAGTGGTTCCCATCCGTCTTTTTTTACTGGATAATTGCATAGTCTACGACTATATCGTTGTTGTTTTTTTTCTTTATGAATACATACTAGTTTATGGGGTTTTAGAAGACTGGATGAAAAATTTGCCAACCTATTTAAATAACTTACCTGTACTTCAATATATCCTTACTTGTAATGAGCACTGTCCTCAATGATAAGACCACCAGATGGAAGCTTAGTAGCCATGTTGTCATAATCGGGACAAGAGAAGAGTGACACTTCTGTATGGAGACCTAGCAAGCATCTTGTTTCAAGTTATCCTAGACTACATTATTGTAGTTGAATTAAAGGGAACCTGTCGAGTCAAAATATACTATTAACCTGCAGATATGGGATTAATCTGCAGATTAATAGTGTTCTAAAGTCGTGCGGCCACTGCATTTAAAGAAAATTAACTTTATTCCTCACGGCAGCCTCCAGTTTTCAGTCACAGAGTCACCGCTCAGTACATAGTGAGCGGCGGCTGCAACCACACCCCAGGACTGACTGACAGTCGGCTTAGCAGTGCATCAGTACAGAGCTGGCAGTCAGTGCCGATGCCATCTTTGGGAAAAAACAAACAAACTGATATCACACAGTAGCATAATTGCTATTGTTGAAAAAAAATTTGCAACATGCTGTATTCATATTTCGGGTTAGACTTGCCTACTCAAGTCCATGATTGGGCAAAAAATATCAGATTCCATATGGATTAACCATATAGCACCCGATTTTTACGGATACATTGCAGTTATCATAAACTGTATAGGTCTTGAATATATTTTAATTGCTGATGTATAAAAATGAATTAATTACGGATAACAATACAGATTAAAAATCATCCGTATTATTCTAGATAAAAATAATTTATATGGTCGTATGAATTTAGCGTAAGGGCTGCAATTTCCTCATACATC
The DNA here is from genome assembly GCF_046119375.1 of Phyllobates terribilis. Lineage (NCBI taxonomy): Eukaryota > Metazoa > Chordata > Amphibia > Anura > Dendrobatidae > Phyllobates > Phyllobates terribilis. The sequence continues at coordinate 172,030,209 of NW_027362765.1, forward strand.
ACGAGTTAAATGCGTTATCCAGGACTTTGCTTAATTTTTCTTATCAGCAGGTAGTTGCCAACTACCTACCTGTTCTTCCCAGTGATTATCTCAGCTAGCTCAGTGTGGTAACCAGTGACATCATGTCTACAGAGCAGCTACTTCTCTTTCAGTTTACTCTGTTGACAGTGTCACTGCCGATGACATGCTAATTGACAGCTGGCTCCCCACTGCCTAATTGCGGGGAGCTGGCTGTCAATCAGTGTGACGTCCAGTTGACAGAGCAGAGAGGAAGAGGAAGAACTGCTCTGTTGACGTGAGGTCATTGGAAGCAGAAGAGTCACCACCAGTAACCTCTGTTCTTAGCCCCATAAGAAAAAATAACTAAAGTCCTGGATAATTCCTTTAAACCGATCGGCCATATGTACAAGTCTCTGGCTGTGTTTGTGTCTGTATATATATGCGTCATATAGATATATATATGTCATATAGAGATATATGTGTGATATAGAGATATGCATCATATAGATATTATATACATATATATACACAGACACAGGTGCGCGTGTGTGTTTGTATGGTGGGGTCAGTGGGAAGTGGTCATGGAGGCTTAAATAAGATAGTCCATCACGATGTCACCTTAAAGTTTTAGGTAATGACATCAGGACATGATTAACTGTGGAGAGACACACTCCCTATTCTACAGAGAAATATACATACATGTATCGCGATACACTGAATAAATGATGCAGTTGACAGATCTCTTTACTGAAGGTTACATAAGGCAACAACACCAGACATGGGGCTTCTTTACAGGCACTACATATTCAGTATGAAAATAAGGATCCAACCTGCCATTCACTGGAGCCATAACAGGAGGGGATGTATTACGAAAATAGGGAAGTAGACTCACCTGCAAGCAAGGGTTTAATCTGCTTTTTGGTTTGCATGATCCTCACAATATGTAGATGATGTATGATAGAAGGACTAAGCCAATGATGGCAAAAAACATCAGGATGAAAATGTCCAGCATCTTCGAGGCCTTGGGAGGTAGAAGCTGATGGTGGTGGGGGCTGGAAGCAAAGTGGTTACAAGGGGAGTGAGCTGCTGCTGCTCCTTCTGTCACACTCCTCCTCCTTTCACATTTTTCTTTCCCTACAAAAGGAGAGCACAGCTGTGGCTTCACATCTAATTCAATACTTATGAAGAATTACGTTTGGAGGAACAGAAACTGAATTAGGCCTCATTCCCACTTGCGTATAAAGCGGAAGAGTGCAATCTGATAAAAAAAACGGATTGCACGTGGACCAATGTTATTCAATGAGGCAGTGCTGATTAGCGTATATCTTCTCAGCTGTATTCGGCATGAGAAAAAAATTGTAGCATGCTGTGATTTTATTCCGAAATTGGTACAGTCCGAGGGAAAAAAAAAAAAATCGCATGCTATATGGACCATAAGTATGGCATCCGATTTTTAGAGATATATTACAATTCTGTAGCATAGGAAACCATAAATGGTCTTGTAAAAGATTAATAGCTGCTGACTAAAAAAAAACAAAAATGGATTGCTCAAGTGAGAGAAAATTTTCCCACTCTCCAGAATGAGCATAGGGCAGATTTTTTAATACGCCAGTGAGAGCGAACCCCAAATGCCCAAAACACATCCATTGTATAGCTGATTCACAATGGGTTCCATTATGAATGTTTTTAGAATGGAAAAAAAATACTGCATAATGCTCCTTTTCTTCAGTTCTAAAAATAGACAATATTCAATGGGGATCCTGCTCCTTATATTTTCATCACTTAGAATAATGTACACAATGGATTTATTGTACGTTTATTCCTCAAAACCTAATGTCCTAACAAAGGTGAACACAGCTTTCTTGGTAAACTCTTCCAATACAGGGCCATATTCACATGTGTCAGGATTCTCTCAGAATTTAGGTGCTTCAGAAATCTGAGTTTCAGTCTCAGAGTCTTTGAAAATTCCATAGCAGATGTGCTAAAGACAAAGCCAACGCATGTGAACAGATTCTTCTATACTAAACTGTTTTACAGGTACAACATGTGTAATACTCAGTGCAAAGAACCCCGATTCATTAAAGGTTATACGTCCAAGAAGTGGCATGAAAGTTTTTGAAAAGTGGCTAAATTTTAGGACACCTTGGAATTTATGAGCTGTGGTGTTGCCTACACCAGAAATTTCACTCCAGTCGAGTCACATGTCACTTGTCAGACACTCCTGATTCATGAAGAGGTATGCACCTCCTCATGAATCAAGAGCGTCTGACTCCACCATGCCCCCTCAAAGACTGGTGAGAAAATTGCCAGTCTTGATGAATCAGGGCTATATTTTTAGGGGAGTAAAAGCTGCAATTTTATACTCCATATTTTAAAGGGCAGAATGTCCATGGCATATTACTTTAGTTGCAAAGTGGATGGAATTCTACTTAAGGGAAACTATCAACAGGTTTTTGCTATGTAATCTGAGAGCACCATATTGTATGAGCAAAGACCCCAATTACCGCGAGTTGTCACTTACTGGGCTGCGCTTTACTGTTTCAATACAACTAGTGTTTTATCAGCAGATCATAAAAGGATAAGGCTATGTGCCCATGATGCAGAAATGCTCCGGATTTTTCCTGAGCGTTTCTGCATCTCCCCTGGCAGAAAAAACGCATGCGGATTGTACACGCGGATTGTACATGGGTTTTTCCTGCCAGGGACAAGCGGATGTCAAGCGTTCTTCACTTGCATTTCCGCATGCGGGTTGTCACGTGCTTTTCAAGCGATTTTAGCATCACTTGGAAAGTCCTTGACCACTTGGTCACACTATATAATCCATGCAAACGGCATGGATTTATATAGTGTGACCGAAAGAATGTTAAAAAATAACTCTATGCTTACCTTCTGATGGCCTCCGGAGTCTTTATCCGATGCCTCCTGGCTTGCCGGCAGCTCGCGGTACACTGAAAGGACCTGCCGACGGCGGTCGCGTGACCCGTCACATGACTAAATGACGTCATGGCAGGTCCTTGAGTCCACCGCGATCTGCCAACAAGCCAGGACAAAAACACTGGGGGCTATCAGAAGGTAAGTATAATATTCATTTTTTATTTTATTCTTTTTTTTTTACATGTTCTATGGTACCCGGGTCCGGAGGAGAGTCTTCTCTCCTCCAGACCCGGGTACCATCCGCACATTGAAACGCGTGGAATGCGCATCTACAGATGCAGTGATGCGGATTCCATGCGTTACAATGCAAGTCAATGACGGCAAAAATGAAGCAGTTTCGCAAAATAATTGGTAGTGCTGCGTTTTTTTCCACAATGATAATCCGCAGCGGAAATTTCCGCAGCATGTGCACAGCACATGCGGATTATCATTGGGGAACATGGCAGGCCTTCTACCAAGCGTTTCTGCAGCGGAATCTCTTAAAAAAACACATCGTGGGCACACAGCCTAACTTGGCACATGCATGACAGTCCAACCATGCCCCAGCACTGATTAGCAGCTCTGTCACTATATAATGTGCACAAAAAGCTGTGGTGTGGGTGAGGTTATACACAACTCAACAACTGAGCTCTGCTGCAGAGAAATCTATAATTATTTCACAACTGCTGCACCCAATAAACCAAGATATACATCGCTAGAATCAGGGTCTCTATCCCTACCTCATAGTGCTGTCAGATTACATAGCAAAAACCTGCTGACAGATCCCCTTTAATGTCATTCTATTATTGCTTAATAAAACTGCATGAAAATTGACCTGTGTTACATATTTGAGATATTGTGTCCATTTATGATGGATTTTAGCCACGGCAAAGCAGAAAGTGAATAGCATGGTAAATCTGCATCAAAATATCTAACGTGGAATATTTACCTTGGATTTTGCAGCAGATTTTTTTAAGTTCTTACAGGCATTATATATGCCAGAAAATAAATGTATTCCAGCATCAATGAGACAGGATTGTTAGACGTTTTTAATATACTTATTTTTCTGTAAAATGATGCATGCTCATGGTAGCAGCCAGGAGTGTGGTTATAAGGGGGTACAGTCGAGGCAGTCGAACTTGAATCATGTTGCTTGAAGGGACCCACAGGACACTTGCATGTACTTTTTCAGCTATTTGACCCTTCAAAACTGTTAATAGCAATATACAGAGGACAAGAAGCGCAGTATAGATATACCCAGGGTATAGGACATGCACTTGGTTTAACAGAGAAATCCATGTTTTATTGTCCCCAGTTGCACATTTGCAAGTGTCCAGTGTTGTCTGCATTGAAAAGCAGTCACTCAAAGCAAAGGGGAGAGACTGGGCAACAATCAGGGCAAAGAACCCTGGGCCCTAGACATGAATAGGCCATCAGAGGTATTAAAACGTGGATTTGTTTATGCAACTGCATAACAAACACCCAGTAAAATTTACTCTGCTGTCCCTCCATCATCTTTATTACAGTGTTTCTCCCATTAGGACAGCACGAATATTATAAGTTATACATGGGTGTACGGTTACTGATTTTGCATGGAAACCCAGGAATTTATTAAACGGAACCTGTCACCTCCACTACTCCCACGACTCGTATAAGCCTATTGCTGCATTACAATAAACTCCTTTATGTGCAGTATATTTATTTCTAAGTGTAAAAAAAAAAAGTGCCCCACCGGTCTAGTACTGGCTAATTTGCATTGCACAAGCGAGATTTATAACTTTATATTTAATACACAGAAATAAGTAAACTGCATATGAAGGAACTTATTGTAACGCAGCACGAGGAGTTTATTACTGCAGTGATTTAGGACGGGTATGGCAGCTGATGGGTTCCCTTTCTACTTTATTTAATCAATGTCATGCACAATAAGAGGTCTGAGTCTCAGTGTTTTTACAATTCAATGTCATGAACAAATATAGCCCCTATAGACATGATGTATCATGGAGCCAATGCTCATCTCCAGTATATCACATTCTATAGTAGAGGAAGTGCAGTGCATTCATTAACTAGAGCTTAGGACGCCTGTTGCATTATAAACTTTACAGAATGCTGTGTAATAGGAGTCTGTATATTACTCCCGCTAGTGCAATGTGACTGTAAACACTGCAATTATACAGCAGCGCCAGCATATATCCTAATCGTGCACACTGTACTAATTGTGCAAGCTCATGTTATTTCCTTCAGTGTGTAGATCTTTTTGTAATGTTAGATTGCAGTGTTTTGCGTTTTAGTAAACCCATACAATTAACTTTAATAATGAATGTATAACCACAGCAGTTAGAGTGGTTAAAGGAAAGTTGCCTTGCAATGGACAACTCTTTTAAAGAGATTATCCAGGATTTTTTGTTTTACTATGTGCTTAAAAACTAAGAGTCAGGTAGTTGCCAACTACCTGCCTGTTGTACCCGGGGCTAGCACAGAGCGGTCACGGACTGCTCCTGCTGCCGCATCAGCTGCTCCATGTCAACAGAGCAGCTCTTCTTCTTGGCTGCTCTGTCGACAGGTATGACTGCTGGTGTCATGCTGATTGACAGCCGGCTTAGCGCAGTTAGGCAGCATGACATCAGCAGTCAAGCCCCATGAACAGAGCAAAGTAAAAAAGAAGCCTCTGCTCCGTCAACGTGATGTCAGCGGAAGCAGCTGAATCGCCAGCAGGAGCGGTCTCTGACCGATCTGTGCCGGCAGAGATCGGTGCAGAGCACAACAGACATATAGTTAGCAACAACCTGCCTGTTAGTTCTTAGCCACATTGTAAAAAAAAATGTCCTGGAAAACCCCTTTAAATAGAATCTGTCAACATACAGTAGAGAGAGACCCTGATTCCAGCAATGTATGATTTATGGGCTGCTTAGTGTAGTTTTCATACAATCACTGATATCAGCAAGAGATTATCACTAGATAACTAGTAAATCTTCTGCTATGTAATCCTAACACAGATTGGCAGTTTTCTGCCTATGCGCAGTCTACGCAGAAAGCTTCCAATCAGTGGTGTGTGTGAGGTTATACAGAGCTCAGCATTCAGAGATCTGGTAGTTCTACAGAAGAGAAAACTGCGATAAAAATTACAACAAGCAGACCAGTAAGTGACACATTGCTGGAATCAGGGTCTCTACCTCTGCATCATGCTCATCTCAGATGGGGTAGAAATAACTTGGCGATAGATTGCCTTCAAGAGAAGCTGAATGATAAAATTAAAAATCATTTTGAAAGAGTAAATAACCTGACGTGTCAAAAGATAGGAGACCAAAATGTGAGGCTTACCAATAGAAAGTATATGTCAGTGCAAGGAAAAAAGGGAAGAACCCATAGCAGTCTTAGAACGCTTAATTTACACATATGTCAGCTGAAATTTAATATGTTTTGGAACAGGTAAACTAGTGGATTCACATCCAGATTAGATGGATAAATACTGTATTATACTGACCCTGTTTAACATGTGTATCGCTCCAGGAATAAAACACATCAGTCACAGGTAAAAATGATATTTTTATTTTCAATTTAAGTAAACCGAGAAAGCTTTTCTTGGTAGCGACATGATTGATTTTTTTTTTATTTTACTAAATGATTATAGGCCCAAGCAATTTCATACAAAGGCTTCCCAGCATGGGGGTTTGATAAACAATAAAAAACAAATAAAACTGATGATTGACATGTACACAAGACAGTAAGGCTGCGGAGGGAAGGAGGGCGACTTGGAGGGGTGTCTTTTCTCTGTTCCCCTATTCCGCACTGGGTCTGAGTGAAAGTGCATTGAATAATAGAAGGGAAGGAATGAGTTTGGTCCAGTTAGAAATGAATGGAATAGATATTAATCCATTCCCTGTAAGAGTAAAGAATTTCTTGGTCCTTATTTTTTTGGGATGTGGGAGAGGGGAACCTCCCTGCTCAACTTCTGCCAGTAGGCTTATATATGTATAATGAGGCGGTATGCCTCTACAAGAACTTCACTTGGCCAACGGCACCCCACCGGATGGTAAAGATGTTACACTGCTTAGTAAAGGAATGTGTGAAGTATTGTTACAGTTCTGTGGAATTACTCATCTCACCCAGATTTCACATTAGGTTCCAGTTACATTTGCTTTACTTTTTGTGCTTTAAATAAACGTGACCTTAGGTACACTGAAATGACTTGTGCTTGGTCTCTGCATGTGGGAACCTCCCTCCCCCTTACTGCAGGAAGTATATCCGAAGGAGGAGGAAGCGAGCATGTGCAGAACCAGGACTTGAGTGAAGACGGGCCCCAGACAGAACACAACCTGTCTGTGTATGAGGGATTAAGCCGAAGCAAATAAGGCAAATAAAGAAAATGGAAATTTGGCTCAAGACGCATTTGGTTAAATGTCAGCACCAGAAGACTGCCACAGCTCTTCATAAAACAAAGGTCATATGATATAGGAAGGGATAATCCTGGTTACCCCAGTAATTCATCAATAAAGGTGATCAGCACCAGCATTACTGTCTCTATATACCAGAGATGTAAAGGGAAGGGGACGTTGGGGAGATCGAGAAATCACCTCTCTGTTCTCGACCACTAGAAAACCTTTGTAACCTCCACCACAGCTGCTTCCCTGTTACTTATATAAGGGAGTGGTCATGGAGGAGAAGACACAAGCTGAAGGCCTACAGATGAAATGTTCGTCATTAGAAAGTATGAAAACTATATTTTATTGGTTTTCACCAGAACCTGTCCCTTTAATGTTCATTGATTGTTATTAACTAAGCCTCTAAATTCTAAGGCGACGTTCAAAAAAAAAAAAGGGGAAATTTACATATATTTATAAAATATAATTAGATGTTAAAGAAAGGGAGAAAAGGAAAGAGGAATGTAAAATATTATAATTAAATCTCTCAAGCCGTTCACAATTCAGCTAAATTCTATATAGATTTTATAGTATGAAATAAAATGGCACATATCCAACAAAGTTAATGATTGTAGCAGGGGCTACCTTGAGGAAAACACAGCTACCTTTTAGGGCCCCTCATGCACCCTTTCTTGACCAGAGAGTGTTGCTCTTTTAGCTACAGATCAATGATGTGCAGGTTTCTGTTACCTATCGCTAGAGCTTGCTGTACATGTGGAAGAAACTTGCACAAGGATGTTATACCAGAACACAGACAAAAAAAAAAAAGAAATACAATGACATGTCAAGTGTGGTCAGCAGGTCAGAGACAGCCCTGCAAATATCTTCATACTATATATAGGAATTTTAGATAATAGAAAAAAATTAGGATGGTCACCGTTTGTCACAAAAAAAAAAAAAAAAAAACGTTAGTTATTGGGCATTACATTATAAATTCAGTGGCGCACAGAGAATCCACCGCAATGGGGGCACAGATATTTGGGAATATTTGTACTGGGAATTTTAGGGAAAAAAGGAAATAAAAAATCATCTTTCCTTTAAGATAAAAAAAAAAAAAATGATACCAGTGCAAAGCACACAGACAATCGAACATAACAGAAGGGAAAGTAAAGCGGGAGACATCTCCTCAATGTGCTCCCTCCAGTGACTAAAAGATGAAGGAAGAGGTCATTTTCTCTTCAGGCGCCAGAGGGCAGCAAAGAGGGTTTAAGAGAGAGAATGCTGAGACAGGGAGAGGTGAAGACCACCCTTCCAAAAGCTGGGACAGGGCTGCACTGGAATGCTTCATGATTGTGTGAGAAAGAGAGATGGGGCGAGTTCTCCTAAATCAGATGGATTCAACGTAATTGGCAGGAAGCATGCCCGTCTCTCCTGTGCGCTCCACAGTGCCATACATCCATCCGTCATCAATCTGCTGCACATTAATAATAGTGTCACCGTCCTGGAAGGAAACCTCGTCTTCATCTGCTGCGGAGTAATCATACACAGCTCTGAAGCGCTTCTGCCAGACAAGAGAAAAAAGAAGACGCTCATTAGATGGCCCATAATACGTCTGCAAGTCATTTATACCCAAAACCATATGTAACCAATATAACCAGCCCTCTTGTGATTTCACCAACAGGATGCGGGTTATTAGAGGGACATACATTACCACATCCACAATGATGGGAATGATTGCTCACATGGAATGTTGGTCCTACTCTTCACTCCAATTTATGTGAACTGTTGGGTATGCATTTCCTCATAAAAAAGCAATGAGAAACCTAGTACCACTGGAGTCTACTTGCAGTGTCTGGGGTTGCAAGACTATGCAGATAGAACTGTGGCCCTATTTACACTGACTTGCAATACTGTGGCTGATGTTCAATACAAGACACAGCAAAAAAAAAAAAAAAAAAAAACCTTTTACCAATCCTTAATGATGAGGTATGCTGATGTCCAGGGCCAATTCCAGCTTTGTAGCATACATTTTCACCATGGTGATCTCATGGGTGCTGTCAGTGCACTCGCAAGATCAGCGTCATGTCCTGGGTGTAATACCACCTCTGATCTGATATGGATGAGCTATCTCAACAGTGAATCTATTAGTAGTCGATAACCCCTTTATAAGAAAAAAAAAAAACATGCTATGTAATTCGAATGGCTTGAAGTATAAAATTATCAAAATTATGTATCAAAGCAAAACGAAGATTAAAAACAAAACAAAAACACAACCTTAAAAATAATAGCAGAACTGCTAATAAAAATGTCAAATCTTACAATAAACTAAACGTTTTGTAGCTACATAGAGAGAAAAGTAAAAAAGTTATGGCTCTCAAAATATGAACTCAGACACAGAGTGGCGTACCGCCAATGGTAGCAGACCACGCAGCCACTATGGGGCCCATGAGTAAGGGGGGCCCCCACCGCCCCCCCACCCTTCATACTGTCAACTGCATCGGCATCCTGGATGCCGATACAGTCAATAATGGTGGGAGAGGGAGCCATCAGCTGACGTTCCCTCTCCCATCATTCCCCTCTGCTTCTGAGCTCTGTGATGTTTCAGCACAGAGAGCGTGAGGACGTCACTACAGCGCATCCTCTGTGCCGAGCAGTGCAGAGGGGCAGAAGACGCGCAGCAGAGACCGGAGAAGCAGGGGAACAGGCAGAGGTATTTATTTATTTTTAATGTGGGGGCCATTATACTGCATGAAGGACTGCGTGGGGCCCATTATACTGCATTAAGGACTGCGTGGGGCCCATTATACTGCATTAAGGACTGCGTGGGGCCCATTATACTGCATTAAGGACTGCGTGGGGCCCATTATACTGCATTAAGGACTGCGTGGGGCCCATTATACTGCACGAAGGACTGCGTGGGGCCCATTATACTGCACGAAGGACTGCGTGGGGCCCATTATACTGCACGAAGGACTGCGTGGGGCCCATTATACTGCACCAAGGACTGCGTGGGGCCCATTATACTGCACCAAGGACTGCGTGGGGCCCATTATACTGCACCAAGGACTGCGTGGGGCCCATTATACTGCACCAAGGACTGCGTGGGGCCCATTATACTGCACCAAGGACTGCGTGGGGCCCATTATACTGCACCAAGGACTGCGTGGGGCCCATTATACTGCACCAAGGACTGCGTGGGGCCCATTATACTGCACCAAGGACTGCGTGGGGCCCATTATACTGCACCAAGGACTGCGTGGGGCCCATTATACTGCACCAAGGACTGCGTGGGGCCCATTATACTGCACCAAGGACTGCGTGGGGCCCATTATACTGCACCAAGGACTGCGTGGGGCCCATTATACTGCACCAAGGACTGCGTGGGGCCCATTATACTGCACCAAGGACTGCGTGGGGCCCATTATACTGCACGAAGGACTGCGTGGGGCCCATTATACTGCACGAAGGACTGCGTGGGGCCCATTATACTGCACCAAGGACTGCGTGGGGCCCATTATACTGCACCAAGGACTGCGTGGGGCCCATTATACTGCACCAAGGACTGCGTGGGGCCCATTATACTGCACGAAGGACTGCGTGGGGCCCATTATACTGCACGAAGGACTGCGTGGGGCCCATTATACTGCACGAAGGACTGCGTGGGGCCCATTATACTGCACGAAGGACTGCGTGGGGCCCATTATACTGCACGACGGACTGCGTGGGGCCCATTATACTGCACGAAGGACTGCGTGGGGCCCATTATACTGCACGAAGGACTGCGTGGGGCCCATTATACTGCACGAAGGACTGCGTGGGGCCCATTATACTGCACGAAGGACTGCGTGGGGCCCATTATACTGCACGAAGGACTGCGTGGGGCCCATTATACTGCACGAAGGACTGCGTGGGGCCCATTATACTGCACGAAGGACTGCGTGGGGCCCATTATACTGCACGAAGGACTGCGTGGGGCCCATTATACTGCACGAAGGACTGCGTGGGGCCCATTATACTGCACGAAGGACTGCGTGGGGCCCATTATACTGCACGAAGGACTGCGTGGGGCCCATTATACTGCACGAAGGACTGCGTGGGGCCCATTATACTGCACGAAGGACTGCGTGGGGCCCATTATACTGCACGAAGGACTGCGTGGGGCCCATTATACTGCACGAAGGACTGCGTGGGGCCCATTATACTGCACGAAGGACTGCGTGGGGCCCATAATACTGCATGAAGGACTGTGTGGGGCCCATTATACTGCATGGAGGGCTGTGCGGGGCCCATAATACTGCATGGAGGGCTGTGCGGGGCCCATTCTACTATATGGAGGGCTGTGCGGGGCCCATTCTACTATATGGAGGGCTGTGCGGGGCCAATTCTACTATATGGAGGGCTATGTGGGGCCCATTCTACTATATGGAGGGCTATGTGGGGCCCATTCTACTATATGGAGGGCTATGTGGGGCCCATTCTACTATATGGAGGGCTATGTGGGGCCCATTCTACTATATGGAGGGCTATGTGGGGCCCATTCTACTATATGGAGGGCTATGTGGGGCCCATTCTACTATATGGAGGGCTATGTGGGGCCCATTCTACTATATGGAGGGCTATGTGGGGCCCATTCTACTATATGGAGGGCTATGTGGGGCCCATTCTACTATATGGAGGGCTATGTGGGGCCCATTCTATATATGGAGGGCTATGTGAGGACCATTATACTATATGAAGGGCTAGGTGAAAGCCATTATAGTATTTGGAGGGCTGTGTGGGGGCAAATATATTATTTGGAGGGCTGTGTGGGGGCAATTATACCGTTTGCATGCAATTATACAATGTGAAGGGTTTTGCGGGGTCCATCACGTTGTGTCGAGTGCTGTGTAGGGGCCAGTATGCTGTTTGGAGGGCGAGTGGGGGCCATTATACAGTGTGGATGACTGGGTTGGGGCCATTATACTGAGTGGAGGGGTATGCAGGCCATTATACTGTATGGAGGCCCATTAAACTGTATGGAGGGCTGTGTGGCGATCACAGTTGGGGCATCATACCGTGTTCAGGTCACCATACTTTGCTGGGGGAGGTGGGTAAAGTAGGGTCATCATGCCGTTTGTGTGGAGGGTACTGTGGGGGTATCATACTCTGTTTCGGAGGGACACTGTTGTTGGCATCATACTTTATGGGGGCAATGAAAGGGCAATCTAAGGGCTTCAATAGGAGGAAAATTACTTTGTAAGGACTGCAAAGTTGTGAGATATATTCTTCTGTAACCCGGCCAAATATTAAGTTGTTTTTTTTGGGAAGGGGCCCCATGATTTCTATGTATGCCCCTGGACACAAACAATATGTTTAACCACTTCCAGACTGCTTATAGACTTTAAACAGGGTGGCCTGTGTTTTACTCTGCAGTGATGTTCTAAAACAGTGGCTCTCAACTCCAGATCATGTTTTCAGCATTTCATTAGTATTACACAGGTAATAATTCCATCACCTGAGCAATACTAAGGAAATCCTGAAAACATGATCTGTTGGTGGGCCTTGAGGACTGGAGTCGAGAACAACTGTTCTAAAATGTGACTGCGTGATAGAGCAGCTGCATGCAAAAAAGGTCTTTAATACGATACAATACAATACACTTTATTAATCCCGAGGGAAATTGTAGCATCAGAGCAGCACAACAACGTATTTACGACTGTCTGGGGGTCGTCACAATATGTAAAATAAATAAAAATAAAAAAGGCAAATAAAAACAAAAATACACTGCCAATGTGTAATGTTGTTACTAACCCCATCTCTGCTTCCAATATACAAAAATAATTGCTACAGAAAGTGGAACAAATGTTAAAATGCTTTTAAGGCTGTGTGCCCACGTAGCGTTTTTCAAGCGTTTTTGATGCGGAATTTCCGCAGCGGAAACGCTTGTAAAACGCTTGGTAACCCGCACCCCATGGTCCCCAATGGGATTCCGCAAGTTCTATGCACATGCTGCGGATTTTTCCGCAGCGTTTATGCTGCGTTCAAAAATCCGCAGCATGTCAATTAATTTTGCGTTTCTGCAAGCAGAATTGCCTTTGTCCAATGCATAAAAAACGCAACGCAATTCCGCATGTGGAAAACGCGTGATAAACGCGCGAAAAATGCGCGATAAACGCATGCGGAATTCCGCATGCGTTTTTCCGGGAGAGGACTTGCAGAAATGAAGCAGAAATTTTCTGCTTCATTTATGCAACGTGGGCACATAGCCTTAGGTAAACTTTGTGGTCATAAACAGATGATGTGAAAAACAGGCACATATTTAATGTATTTCCACACAAATATTGCCAGGTATTGTCAAAAAATAAAAATAAAAAAATAAAAAATAAAAATTAAGCCCCATGTATCAATAAAAAAATGCATAAACTATTTGAATATCCAAGCATGAGAAATGATGTACGGGAAAAAAAAATTAAAATGTGCCTAGTCAGGAATGGGAGTAAATGGCACAGTCCTGTACTGGCTAAAAAACTACTTTGTATTTGCCAATCTGTAAAAAAGAAGAAAAAAAAAACTAAACCCTATTAATTTGTCTTTACAGTAATTATTCTGACACAGAATTAAGTTAACATTTTCATATTTACCGCATGGTGGACGTCATAAAAAGAACAATCAAAAATAGCTGTGTTTTTTAATTTAATCAAGAAAATATATATATGTTTTCAAAAATTGTGTTAATTTAAAGAACATCACTGGTCCGACTCTCACACAGCTTTATTGTCCGAGAGAGAAAAAAAAATTACTTTGGGATGAAAAATGATAAAACTGCCAAGATCTCAGGGCTAACAATAGGGAGTTCCTTGAAGAAGCACCTATACAAAGAAAGGAACACATTTCCCTCTAGTGGTAATTACTAATGATTGCTTATTACTTTGATAATACTGTGTAAGGCTTGGCTGTCAGACTGGGGCCCTGCTGCTGGAATGGCTTCACCCCTTATACATGTACCCACAAATGTAACCTGGCAGCTTTTACAGAGACTGTGAGATATGCTACTTGCACTATAGTAAGAGATCAGCTTCACTGGTAGAACCAAACCTGTTCAGATAGGTAATTTTAATAAAAACTTAAAGGGGTTGTCCACTACCTGGACAACAGCTATTTAAATAAAGTCACCAAGATAAAAAAAAAAGATAACATATAGAGGCCGCTATCGGCTATAGAGCTGCACTGCTTTTACTTCCCTTGGAAGAATGTTGAACAAATGCAAGCAGTCAGACCCAGCGTCTACATTGCTGGAATGGCACCAGTCAGGAAAGTGAGTGAGTATCTGTTATTTTTATTCTACTTCATTTAAAAAAGGTCTGTGCAGGTTGTGAAAAAAAAACTTTAAAAATTACAGCAAAACTGAGTAACCAAGTTTTAACTATAGAGAAGAGGAGTTATTTTGTTTTTCACCCTAACAGAATTGAGGAAGCCAAAATTAAGACTGAAACAAGTGCGTCCCCCATGATGTCACTACTTTTAAATTACTTACCATTTTTCACCAGATCACCCATGAAATGGCAAGAATAGTATACAAGCACCAGTACTACTGACAGAGATGACTTACCCCTCCTGGTGGGGCGCTGTGTTGGGTAGCGACCGGGGCTACTGGCTCATGGTAACCGTATTTGGGCGGCTGCTGCTGCTGTGGCTGTTGTTGCCTTTGATGCTGATAAGCTATAAAATAGTAAAATCAGACAAATGAATATGTGGGACAATGTTCACACATTCTGTTTTTGCAGCTTTTTTGGCTGCATTTTTTATGCAAATTAAAAGCTACTTTTTATAGTACCAGCAAAAGCTATGAGATTACAGAAATCTCATGCACGCGCTTGTTTTTTTTTTTCCTGACTGAATTGCAAAACTGCTGCATTTTTTATATCTGCAGCAGGTCAATTCTTTCAGCGTGTTTGCAGCTTTTTTTAACCCATAGAAAGCAATGAGTAAGTGCAAAAAAAGCATCAAGAACCCAGGCATCAGTTTTTGCAGTGTTTTCGGTGAGAAAAAAAAGCAGGTACAGCAGAATGTGAAATTAATTTATTTTTGTGATTTTCCCAAGTTTAAACCATAATGTTTTGGTGTCCTCACATGAGCATGGATGTTAGTATTTGTACAGTTTAAAGGGGTTATTTGGTCCAAAGCGATAAGTCTGCAGTCACTCTATAACTGCAGACTTATGAATCCTCCCCAGTGCACGCACTGTGCCGGTTTCTGAGGTGGGACGGGAGGGTATGAATGAGTTATACATATTCCTGGCCAAAACCCGTCTAGTGGGCGCGGCGTCTCTCCATACACTTGTATTGAGCGAGGCCGCGCCCCAACTAGAGACGCAGCTGTCCAGTGGGCGTGGCTGACTAGAGGGCGCGGTCTCACTCCATACAAGTGTATGGAGTGAGGCCGCCCCCACTGGACAGGTTCTGGCTGGGAGTGTGTAGCGCATACATACCCTCCGGTCCAGGCTCAGAAACCAGCGAATGCCCACAGCGCACAGTGCCTGTTCTGGGGGGATTCAGAAGTCTGCAGTCACGCAGAGTGACTGCAGACTTATCGATTTGAACCGGACAACCTCTTTAATTATATTAGTGATATGTATGAAATTAAACAATGCCTACCAACTCCATGTCCTACCAATATGTTAGGTAAACAATGCCCAACCAATTCAACTTTCCCTGCTGTTTTTATATTGGCAATTGTGTATTTTTTCATGAACTCATAACTTTAGTTTATGGCTGCACGTCATACATGAAGACAGCTTTTTTGTTCATACAGTAACTTTTTTCAGACAAAAAACTTTTTCCACTAAATAATATGAACAAATTGCCCTTTATTCCAAAAATGTTTTATGGTTTCACATACGTCTTGCATTGGTGGCCTAACACCTTGTATTGTTCATGCTTGCAAGGTGGAAGCAAAGTTGAAGTTTGGGATCCTAAAAAATGCAGCAAAAACACAAGAAAAGCAGCAAAAAGGCAGCAAAACCTGTGTTTTGTCTGCAGCTATTTTACTGCCAAAACATTAGGTTTTGTCTGCAAAGCAGCAAAAAAAGCAACATGTGAACATAGCCTTACAGGCACCAAAGTTTACCTGCACGAAACTCAGAAAACTGATTTGAGAAATGGTTGCTTGTAAGTTTGCGATTGCTGTGGAACTACAATTCCAAGCACCTTCTCACTTCCCTGGTCAGGCTTACAATAGCATACTGACGTGGACGCTGGACCAGGGTCCTGTAAATCTTTTTTATTCAACTGTACCTATAAGTGATAATGAATGTCAGAGGTGGGTCCCCTGCTTAGCACCACTCTCTTTTAGGCACCGAGTGGCTCTCACTATGCTGGACCCAGCCATCTAAGTAATACTACAGTTCTCCCTCAGCAATTGCTAGAAAGGAAAATTGTATGGCCAGTCACCGTGTTAATAACCAAGCAGTTTCTGATGTCAAATCCATTACCCATGATTATCAGCTGACCTATTTAAAGGGGTTTTCAGGATTTGAAAAAAAAAAAGTCTGCACTTGAATAGGACTGTGCTGCAATACTTGGCAGAGACTATGCCGAAGAGCAGCAAAGTTTCTTAAAAATAAATATATACTAAATAACAATAAAAGCACACACTCTTCTCTAATTCTCCTAGGGAAGCTGCAGACTCACAGGCTGCGTCCAGTAAAAGTTTTCCCTCTGTTCCGATCTGGAATTCAATGACTGCGATATTCAGCCATGCTTACATGCAGATACAACTTGGATCAATTTCCTAATGGAAAAGCTTTCATCATATCAAAACTCATAACCAATGCTGACCCTCCGTGACCAAAACTATATTAACTAGCATATATATAGTATATATATATAGTTTACTACAAATTTTTACTATACCCCCATACGAGAAAGGAGTGTACACGCTATTATAATCCAACTTGTGGCTCTTCACCTTTTGCAAAACTACAACTACTGACATGTCTGTACAGCTGTAGGTTGGCCAAGCATGGTGAGAGTCGTAGTTTGCAGCCGCTTTAGAGTCATAAGTTGTAGAATAAAGTAGTATACATAGTACAGCTATTAGTGCAATCTGACTGATACTAATAATATGCAAAAACTCTGCATTTTACTCTATACAGTATAATATATAGCATATTTATTTTTATAAATATTTTTTTTTGATCTCACCTATTTGGCTTTGAGTCCGGTCGGTCCACTGGGCAGCCAGACCAATATAGTCTACACTTTCCTAGGCAACTCTGAAGTTTACTAGGCCTTGTGATGCACGGCGCCCAGAATGGCAGCCGCAGATGTGAAGACTATATTGGGCCGGCTACCATGAAAGACTGAAACGTCGGACCAGGGCGGCGCAAAGCATTTGTGCTCAACTCCAATATAACGTGTGTGGAAACATGTGTATATATACAGATACAAATATATAGTATAGCTATTATTCTTCAGATTACAGTGCCTAACATCTACTGTATGTAGCTGAATCATGTAAACTGTATGCAGTATATTTCATTTCTTTTTATTTTGCAATAAATTTAACATAAATCGTACTAATATAAGTATTAGGGTATGTGCACACATTACGTATTTGCAGCAGAAATTTCTGTCACATA
The DNA here is from genome assembly GCF_046119375.1 of Phyllobates terribilis. Lineage (NCBI taxonomy): Eukaryota > Metazoa > Chordata > Amphibia > Anura > Dendrobatidae > Phyllobates > Phyllobates terribilis. The sequence goes on from NW_027362765.1 coordinate 172,048,101, forward strand.
TCTGGATCTCTTGTCAGGAAAAACGCTGCTTAAAATAAGCTTGTTTATTCACATGCATTTTTGGTGCATATTTTTCCCCACTCATTAGTATGGGAGAAATCTGCAACAAAAACGCTGATAGAATTGACATGCTGCAGATTTAAATAAGGAAAAAAAGGAACATGTGCATGAGACTTCAGGAACCTCATTCACTTTGCTGGGACTAGGAAATCCTTCAGGTTTTGTGACAAAACTGCGCAGGAAAAAAATGCAACAAAAACAAGTGTGCACAGGACCTTAAAGTGAACCTGACAACCACAGGAAGCAAGAATCAGACAGCGACTGTGTGATTGCAGCAGAGTATGTATTACACTGAAATGCTGCAGTGTTTTAGAGAAGACATACAGGTGCATCTCACTAAATTAGAATATCAAAAAGTTAATTTATTTCAGTTCTTCAATACAAAAAGTGAAACTTATATTATATAGTCATTACAAACAGAGTGCTCTATGTCAAGTGTTTATTTCTGGTAATGTTGATGATAATGGCTTACAGCCAATGAAAACACAAAAGTCATTATCTCAGTAAATTAGAATACTTTATAACAACAGCTTGAAAAATGTTTTTAAAATCCGAAATGTTGGCCTACTGAAATGTATGTTCAGTAAATGCACTCAATACTTGGTCGGGGCTCCTTTTCCATCAATTACTGCATCAATGCGGCGTGGCATGGAGGTGATCAGCCTGTGGCACTGCTGAGGTGTTATGAAAGCCCAGGTTGCTTTGATAGCAGCCTTCTGCTCGTCTGCATTGTTGGGTCTGGTGTCTCTCATCCTCCTCTTGACAATACCCCATAGATTCTCTATGAGGTTAAGGTCAGGCGAGTTTGCTGGCCAATCAAGCACAGTGATACTGTTGTTTTTAAACCAGGTATTGGTACTTTTGGCAGTGTAGACAGTTGCCAAGTCCTGCTGGAGAATGAAATTTCCATCTCCAAAAAGCTTGTCGGCAGAGGGAAGCATGAAGTGCTCTAAAATTTCCTGGTAGACGGCTGCGCTGACTTTGGTCTTGATAAAACACAGTGGACCTACACCAGATGACATGGCTCCCCAAACCATCACTGATTGTGGAAACTTCACACTAGACCTCAAGCAGCTTGGATTGTGGCCTCTCCACTCTTCCTCCACACTCTGGGACCTTGATTTCCAAATGAAATGCAAAATTTACTTTGCATTTACTTAGTGTCAATAACTGACTTCTGGACATCTGTCTAGTCAGCAGTCTTCTCCATGATTGTGGAGCCTACTGAAACAGACTAAGGGACCTTTTTAAACGCTCAGGAAGCCTTTGCAGGTGTTTTTTGTTAACTATTTTAATTTACTGAGATAATGACTTTTGTGTTTTCATTGGCTGTAAGTCATAATCATCAACATTAACAGAAATAAACACTTGAAATAGATCACTGTCTGTAATGACTATATATTATAGGAGTTTCACTTTTTGTATTGAAGAACTGAAATAAATTAATTTTTTGATATCTAATTTAGTGAGATGCACCTGTACTTTGAAGAGCTGGCTGAAGACTAAGCATCTTGGATGACTAGTCTGAGGCAGGTGCCTGACAGCTCCTCCCTGCCCCACTCCACATTACCGACAGGCTTCTCATTTGTGTGCGTAAAGAGAGAACTTGTCAGTCTAGGACAGGGTTCCCCAACTCCAGTCCTCAAGGCCCACCAACAGGTCATGTTTTCAGGATTTCCTTAGTATTGCACAGGCAATAATTCCATCACCTGCACAGGCAATAATTCCATCACCTGTGCAATACTAAGGAAATCCTGAAAACATGACCTGTTGGTGGGCCTTGAGGACTGGAGTTGGGGAACCCTGGTCTAGGAGAATGAGACAGGTAGGAGCTGCCGAGGGACCTGCCTCAGAATAGTCATCCGAGATACTTAGTCCTCAGCCGACACGTCAAAGCATGTCTTATCAAACACTGCAGAGTTTCAGAATAACACATACATGACTGCAATAACACAGTCACTGATTCATGCTGCCCGTGGTTCAGGAAGCATGAATTTTCTGTCAGGTTCCCTTTAGGCTATGTTACCACGTAGCATCTCCACCGCGGAAGTGGGGCAGAGGAAATGCCACAGCGGTATCCACAACAGCAATTACAGCTATAGAAATCATTATGAAGAAGGAATGGGAGACCTGCTCATTTCACTATTTGCATTATAAACGGTTAAATTCACACCTACATGCCGCCTTCCAGAGATGTGTCACTTACTGGGCTGCTTGCTGTGGTTTTGATAAAATCAGTTTTTACCATTAAGCGATCATTAGAGGACTAGTAATCCTGGTTACATATATTCCAACAATGCCCCCACCACTGCTTGGCAACTTTCTGCCTATGCACAGTGTGCACACAGATGTCAATCAGTGGTGTGGGCGGGGTTATACAGAGTTCGACATATAACAAAGAACAAAGTTGCTTATTTTCTTGTGTACTAATGATTTATGAAATAGAAATTAAAGCGATGACTACTGTAAGATATCTGAAGTGTATAGACCTTTACCCACATAACGAATGAATGTGCCTATCTGCTTTTAACTCGATTACCTGAGCTACTGGCCGGGGGCTGATGCGGCTGCATACTCTCTGAGGAGGGTCGGCGGTAATTGGCAACATCATCTGAACCTCTGCGATCCATATCTCCTGCATCAATGGAGGGATTTCCCATCCGGCTTTTGTCAAACACCTCATGATATTTAATCTACGAGAAAAAAACTGTTTTAGGAGGACAAAAAGATATTTGCCAGCAATGCTTTTGTCGTCAAGTCTGGAACAATGGTAATTTTGTGTACACTGAGGTACCTATTAGGACAACAGCACTTGATATGGCAGGGTACAATGAAAATGTGCGGGCGCTCACTATCAGCATGGGTGACTTGCATTGGAAAGTGCTGAATTAGGATAATGGTTAGGGTCTTGTGTACAGTTAAGGCTCCCGGACCCTCCGATAATCTAATGTGCATGGCAAGCTGTCGACTCTCCGCCCACAGAGGACGTTGGGAGAAGAGAAGGATCGGCATGTTGGAATTTCTACATGACCCTTTTGTTCCCACTGGAGTGCAATCCCCACCAGTGTAGTACGGCAGAGGCTCTCTGAGAACACAGGAGCGATTGGCCATGCTGAGCGTTCCTGTCTATTCGTGAGTCAGGGGAGATGATTGTAGGTCAGCAGATCATTAGACCTACAGCTATCTAATATATATGGGGGCCTTAAGTTCCCCATCATGGGGTTAACACAAACCAGTGAGAACTACTGGGTATACTCACATTACTGATCTGGTCCTGAGTCTTCTTAATTCTCTGCAGCTCAGGAGTATCAGCCACCACACTGAATCCTTTGCCTTTATTCTTTTCAAAGTCTTCCTTATAACGAATCTAAAAATAAGAATACACCAGATTTTTAATATAAAAAAATAAAAAAAGTTTTCATAGCAGTTTTTTATGCCACCAGGATGGATCTGTTGGAGGTCTCCTGCTTTGTTCACATCTAAAGACAAACCAACAAGCCGGATCCATCACATGATCAACACCGATGGAGACCCATGGATGACACAGACGATGGAGGCTCCTAGTGGACTCTCTTATGCAGACTGACAGGAAGCTCAGGGGTATGATGAGCCCAAACATGATATGTCACTTTAAGAGAAGAACCAACCCCCACCAATATTTACCCTTCGTTTTTCACTGAATTTGCTTAGATAATCAATAGGTGACTGTACTCTTATGACGCATGGATTCTGTCCATTTGGCCATCTATGTAATTGGAAAACTTGTGGAAAAGGTAATATGGCCTCACCCCTCCCCCACTATAAAAACAGAACAATAGATCACTCAGACAGAGGACGTATAAGATTATAGGAAAAGTCAAATTATTTCCATTTATATAGTAACATGGGGTGGATGAAATGCTGCTCTGTTTCCTTGGACACTGCAACCATGACAACAGGAAAAGCATTTAACCCCTGTAAGGCTGGATGCTTTCAGCCTTCATTTCCAAAGTCTTTTGAATACTACAATTTCACACTTTTTAGGGAGACACTTTGGCTCCTTGTAGTGACATGAAGGATGACCCGTAACGTCTTGTAATGTGTTGCTATGACTGCGCTGTATGGAAAGGAATACGGAGGATGCAGAGCTTCTTGCAGACTTCTATAGCAAGCAGCATTAGTCATTTCACTGTTTGCTCAGTGCCAAGCAGGCGGGTGACGTGGACCAAGGTGATGGATCGCAGGAGGGTGACCCCTTCCTGACGTGGCCATTTTTTTTGCTTTCAGGCGGCTGACGTGGACCAAGGTGATGGATCGCAGGAGGGTGACCCCTTCCTGACGTGGCCATTTTTTGGCTTTCAGGCGGGTGACGTGGACCAAGGTGATGGATCGCAGGAGGGTGACCCCTTCCTGACGTGGCCATTTTTTGGCTTTCAGGCGGGTGACGTGGACCAAGGTGATGGATCGCAGGAGGGTGACCCCTTCCTGACATTGCCATTTTTTTGCTTTCGTTTTTTCATAACCATCTTTAGGACCCATCATTTTTTCATTCTAGTGATGTTACTATATGAGGCCTTGTTATATCAAGGACGAGTTGTAGTTTTAAAAGCTAAAAGCCACTATTTAATTCACCATAAAAAAAAAATAAAAAATAGAAATATTTGTAGAATAGAATGGAGGAAAAAAAAAAAAACTTCTGCCGTTGTTGCTCGAATTTTGTTTTTATGGCATTCACTATACGGGAAAAATGACAAATTAACCTTATTCTGTGGGTCAGTGCCATACGGTGATAAAACATTTATATCATTTTATCTATGTTTTTCACCCATCCGTTCCTTTAAATATTGCTATTTTAGTTACAGTTTTAAAGAGGTTTTCTAAAGTTGTACCTGCAGGAGTGCACCGCTTCCAGTCCCCAGGTTCCTGCTTTAATGGGAGCGATCTGGCCAGCTTAAGAGTGGCAATGGCCGGCTGTAAAGCATAAAACCAACTCATGCCGCGTGCTCGTTGCTTAGGTAACCAAGCTTGGACTGCAGGTGCCCGTTACCTAGGTTATGTGCACACGGTCAGGAGCCGCTGCAGGTTTGACGCTGCGTGTTTATGCAACGTGAAACCCGCAGCGGCCAGATGTTACAGCATAGTGGATGGGATCTCTAGAAATCTCATGTCCACTATGAGTGTCTGTACACCAGAGGATCACCCGCGGAAACAGACATGCGGTGCGTCTTTCAGACCCGCAGCATGTCAATTTCTCTTGCGGGTCTGCATGTGGACTTTCCCCATAGATTAAACATCTATAAGGAAAGTCTGTATGTGGAAAAAAATAAATAAATGGCACCGCTCAACTGCATGAGGGCGGAAGCCGCGCGGCTATTCCGCAGCGTCTGGGACGCAGACTGGAGAAGAATTTTAATAACAGGTAAATCACAAAGTTGCTTGTTTTTGCAAGTACTTTCCAGTTTTACCCAAATATTAACTTGAGACAACTCCTTTAAGAAAAGCACACCCCTGTCAAGTTTAAACTTGGGGACTACACTTGGGGACTACACTTTTACATAGCAGATATTGGGCCATATAATACACTTGGGTGTCTTAAAAAAAAAAAATAACACAAGGAGAAATAAACTACTACTGGGTGAGGTGATCAGATACCAATTTTGCCACTTTATCTGATTAAAAATACTCTTCTGAAAGGGAGTGGAGGTAAGAGGCCCCTCTGCGGTAAGCTCATTGTCAAGGGACTCTTCTAAAGCCCCCGTCTCACATAGCGAGATCGCTACTGAGTCAAGGTTTTGGTGATGCAACAGCGACCTCACCAGCGATGTCGCTATGTGTGACACTAAGCAGCGATCAGGCCCCTGCTGTGAGGTCGCTGATCGCTGCAAAGTGTCCTGGACCATTTTTTGGTCGTTGCTCTCCCGCTGGTCAGCACACATCGCTGTGTGTGACCAGAGGGAGCAGCGATCAGGCTGGTAACTATGGTAAACATCGGGTTACTAGGGGCACACGCGCTCCTAGTAACCCGTTGTTTATCATGGTTACGAGCCTGCTAAAGTGAGCGGTAACCTCCCGCTCACTGTAGCAGAGTGGTAACCATGATAAACAACGGGTTACTAGGAGCGCGTGTGCACCTAGTAACCCGATGTTTACCATAGTTACCAGCCTGCTCCTGCTTCAGCAGGCTCGTAACCAGGAGCAGGACATCGTGGAAAGATTCTTTCCACGATGTCGCTGCTCCCCTGATCGTTGGTGAGCCTGCCTGTTTGACAGCTCACCAGCGACCACATAGCGACGCAGCAACGATCCCTGACAGGTCATATCGTTGTCGGGATCGTTGCAGCGTCGCTAAGTGTGACGGGGCCTTGACATACAGGGGATTTGTCCAAAGTGAACAAGCATTACTGATTGTCTGCACTTTTAATTTCAGTTACATGTGATTAAAGGGAGTCTGTCACCCCAAATTTACACTTCAAACTAACCACATTGCCTTGTAGGAGATGGAGCAACAATAAAAATAGTTTGTTTTTAAATTTGTTCCTCCTTTGCCCCCAAAAACAACTTTCTAGTAATATGCAAACAATGGTGCTCAGGACACCCTTGGTGTGGCTTAATGCCTTAGTGCACCCACTTAATGTATTTAGATTACTGCCACTCCTATGTTGATTGGCAGCACAGAAGGAATAAACTACCATTATGTGATCACTGTTCCTTTGCAGGAGGGAGCACTCAAGTCACTCTCTCTTCACTTCTGACATTGCTTGTCTTACCTGGTATCATACAGGACAGGAGAGAGCACAGAAATCATTCTCTCCTCGCTGATGACATTGCTTAGGTACAGCCATGTAGCAATGTCAGCTGCAAGGACAGTGAGGACAGAGGGATTTGTGTGCCCTATCCTGTGAAGTAATAGCAGAGGAGACAAGCAACGTCAGAAGCGAGGACAGAGTGATTTGTGTGCTCTCTCTTGCACAAGGACAGTGACCACACAAGGGAGGTTAATCTTTAGACAGCACTGGCTTTAGGCAAGCCTGAGCTGTCAACATAGGAGGAGAGGCAGTAGTCTAAAAAAGTGGGAGGAATGGTGCATGAAAACATTTAGCCACACTAAGGGTGCACTGAGCACCTTCATTTGGATATTACAATAAAGTTGTCTTTTTTGAGGGGAGAGGGGGCGCAACAGATTTAAAAACATTGTTGCTCTATCTCCTACAAGGCTAAATGGTAGTTAGTTTTAAGTGTCAATTTGGGGTGACATACTCCCTTTAATCACATGTAATTGAAATTAAAAGTGGTCAAATGTATTGGCATATTCTATGATGTGACCCAGCAGGCATTCAGGCAAGTGCAGAGTCATCACACAATAGACATGTACAAACATGATATATGGGAGACTTTATACCTGGCTCTGCAGCTCACTCTGCTGCTTCAAGCGGAGGTTTTCTGGAGTGTCAGCCACCATAGTGAAGGACTGCTTGGGGTAATGCCTGGAATAAAAAGAGGACAACAACTTGGTTATTTAAAAAACATGAATATTATTCTCTGGAGACAATGGATAACCACTCTAATATGTACCTAAAGTGTTAAACTGCCCACTACAAATTACAGGTCATTTACACCGTGCTCACAAAAGTAAGATACTTGTACATAATGACATGACAAACTCACTTAAAGAGAGCGAACAAGGAAGTTCAGATCAGGCACTGGAAATGGAACAATTTAGTCACAGTAGTGCCAGTCACATGCTAGATGATCCTCCGTGGAAGAATCAGTGTGATCAGTTTACAAGCAGGGAGCCAGCCACTACTAGAGGGAGCATAGGAGCCTACTGCATACAGGCGATACAATGAACACATTAAAGGGAACCTGTAACTTGATTAATGCAGCCCAACACAAGAACAGCATGTATCAGAGCCTGGCTGCATGATTGCTACCAGGTATGCTTTTCTCCGAAACCCTCAGTGCTTCACACAACACTGTTCTCCCAGCACATACCTCTTCCTATGTACACATAGGGGAGACTGGTCAGTCACCTGCTGCGGTATGGGGGAAAGTTGGCAAGGGTCTGTGCCAGACCAGTCCCATTTCTGCCTATGGTCTCCAGAAACTCTAGAACTTTTCAGTGTTGGCTGCAGTTATGTAGCCAGTCTCCGATTCTTGCTGCCAATGGTTTGGGCAGCATGAATCAAGTGACTAGTTCCCTTTCATAACTTCATATACAGTAAGCTCCTTCTAGAGGAGACAGAAGGTAGCCAGAGAGTTACCTTTCAAATCAATGTCTTTTATACACAGAATTTTTAGCCAAGAACCACAAAAATAAAAGAAAAAAGAAAATTATATATAATTTCAACAAACGTGTGCTGATATTTTGGTGTGTGTGTGTGTGTGTGTGTGTGTGTGTGTGTGTGTGTGTGTGTGTGTGTGTGTGTGTGTGTGTGTATATATATATATATATATACACATACATACACACACAGTACAGACCAAAAGTTTGGACACACCTTCTCATTTAAAGATTTTTCTATATTTTCATGACTTTGAAAATTGTACATTCACGCTGAAAGCATCAAAACTATGAATTAACACATGGAATTATATACTTAACAAAAAAGTGTGAAACAACTGAAAATATGTCTTATATTCTAGGTTCTACAAAGTAGCCACCTTTTGCTTTGATGACTGCTTTGCACACTCTTGGCATTCTCTTGATGAGCTTCAAGAAGTAGTCACCGGAAATGGTGTTCCAACAATCTTGAAGGAGTTCCCAGAGATGCTTAGCACATGTTGGCCCTTTTGCCTTCACTCTGCGGTCCAGCTCACCCCAAACCATCTCGATTAGGTTCAGGTCTGGTGACTGTGGAGGCCAGGTCATCTAGCGTAGCACCCCATCACTCTCCAGCTTGGTCAAATAGCCCTTACACAGCCTGGAGGTGTGTTTGGGGTTATTGTCCTGTTGAAAAATAAATGATGGTCCAACTAAACGCAAACCAGATGGAATAGCATGCCGCTGCAAGATGCTGTTGTAGCCATGCTGGTTCAGTATGCCTTCAATTTTGAATAAATCCCCAACAGTGTCACCAGCAAAGCACCCCCACACCATCACACCTCCTCCGCCATGCTTCACAGTGGGAACCAGGCATGTAGAGTCCATCCGTTCACCTTTTCTGCGTCGCACAAAGACACGGTGGTTGGAACCAAAGATCTCAAATTTGGACTCATCAGACCAAAGCACAGATTTCCACTGGTCTAATGTCCATTCCTTGTGTTCTGTAGCCCAAACAAGTCTCTTCTGCTTGTTGCCTGTCCTTAGCAGTGGTTTCCTAGCAGCTATTTTACCATGAAGGCCTGCTGCACAAAGTCTCCTCTTAACAGTTGTTGTAGAGATGTGTCTGCTGCTGGTGACTCGGATAAACTTATCCTCAGAAGCAGAGGTGACTCTTGGTCTTCCTTTCCTGGGGCAGTCCTCATGTGAGCCAGTTTCTTTGTAGCGCTTGATGGTTTTTGCAACTGCACTTGGGGACACTTTCAAAGATTTATTGGAGATTTATTCAAAATTGAAGGCATACTGAACCAGCATGGCTACCACAGCATCTTGCAGCGGCATGCTATTCCATCCGGTTTGCGTTTAGTTGGACCATCATTTATTTTTCAACAGGACAACGACCCCAAACACACCTCCAGGCTGTGTAAGGGCTATTTGACCAAGAAGGAGAGTGATGGGGTGCTACGCCAGATGACCTGGCCTCCACAGTCACCAGACCTGAACCCAATCGAGATGGTTTGGGGTGAGCTGGACCCCAGAGTGAAGGCAAAAGGGCTAACAAGTGCTAAGCATCTCTGGGAACTCCTTCAAGATTGTTGGAAGACCATTTTCGGTGACTACCTCTTGATGCTCATCAAGAGAATGCCAAGAGTGTGCAAAGCAGTCATGAAAGCAAAAGGTGGCTACTTTGAAGAACCTAGAATATAAGACATATTTTCAGTTGTTTCACACTTTTTTGTTTAGTATATAATTCCACATGTATTAATTCATAGTTTTGATGCCTTCAGTGTGAATGTACAATTTTCAGTCATGAAAATACAGAAAAATCTTTAAATGAGAAGGTGTGTCCAAACTTTTGGTCTGTACTGTGTATATATATATATATTCACATTCAAGAAATTTATTAACCCTTCAGGTGCTTCACAGGAATTTTTGGAATGTGGAAGAAAACTATGAACATTTAACTTTTTTCACAAAAATGTTACTTTAGACCCAATTTTTTTTTATTTTCGCAACGGTAACAGGAAAAACTGGACCCCAAAATTTGTTGTGCAATTTCTCCTGAGCAGGCCGATACCCCAGAGGTGGGGGAAAACCATTGTTTGGGCGCACAGCAGGGCTTGGAAAGGAAGGAGCGCCATTTGATTTTTTGAATGTAAAATTTGCTTGAATAATTAGCGAACGCCATGTCGAGTTTGGGGAGCCCCTGATGTGCCTAAACAGTGAAAACCCCCCACAAGTGACCCCATTTTGGAAACTAGACACCTTAAGGAACTTATCTGTGTGGTGAGCACTTTGAACTCCCAAGTGTTTCACAAAAGTTTATAACGTAGAGCCGTGAAAATAAAAAAAAAACACATTTTTTCCACAAAAATTCTTTTAGCCGAAATTTTTTATTTTCACAAGGGTAAGAGGAGAAAATTGACCCCAAAAATTGTTGTGCAATTTCTCCTGAGTACGACGATAATCCATATGTGGGGAAAAAACACTGTTTGAGCGCACGGCAGGGTTCAGAAGGGAAGGAGCACTGTGTGACTTTTTGACCGCAAAATTGGCTGGAATCGAGTGCGGACGCCATGTCACGTTTGCAGAGCCCCTGATGTTCCTAAACAGTGGAAAACCCCCACAAGTGACCCCATTTTGGAAACTACACCCCTCAAGAATTTGATCAAGGGGTATAGTGAACATTTTGAACCCAGAGGTACGACACAGTATTTGATAACATTAGGTCATCATATTGAATATGTTGTCATTAGTCTTGAGCGCAAGTGCTCATTTTTTGAGTTTGTATCGGGTACTCGAGCATCCGCGATCCTCCGTGCATGCCCAAGTGACATGCTCGAGTCGCCGCCCCGCATGTTTCACGGTTGTTAGACACCCCCCAAAAAAAATGCGCGGATTGCTTGTGTATGGCAGGCAATTCCAGCGTGTTTTCTTTGGCTGTATAACAGTTGCGAAACATGCATGTCACTTGGGCACCCGTGATACTCTGTGGATGCCCGAATACCCGAAACGAACTCAAGTAAAGAGCACTTGCGCTCAACACTAGTCGTCATATTGTCAGCATTTTTGTTTTAAATTTTGAAAAAATCCCAACCATAATACTACCTTAACCCCAACACAACCCTAACCCCAACCCTAATCTCAAAGGATCCATTCACTATAATGAGGCAGCAGAGTTACTCTGGACTCTGTCTGGCCTCTGTTTAGCGGTGTCCTTTTTTTCCGAGGTTCACAAAACTGGTTGACGGCACTTTTATGGAGGCCTAATAAGATGGACACCGTGGGATCACAGGCCAGGAGGCGTCCACGGTGCCTCCATCTGCCTCGTTATAGGGAATCTTCCGCCGGGGGTTCTGTCTGAATCATGTATTTCAGAGATTTACACGAAAACCCCAGTGTAAGCGCTCAGTGCAGAGCGCAGAATAGATGTGAGCCAAGCCATACTGCGATCTTTGGGAGGCAGAATAAACAAATCAGCAGCAGGTGAAGAATTGGTTTTATTTATTTTTTACGCCATTCCTCGTGCGGTGTAAGTGATTAGACAACTTTATTCTTCGGGTCAGTGTGATTACAGCAATATCAGATTTGTATCAGGTCTTTATGTTTGGCTGCGGTCACACACTAAAAAACACTTTTTTTGAAAATACTAGTTTTTGCATCGCCATATTTTCAGAGCTATAATTTTTCCATATTTTGGCCGATAGTAATGGAAGGGCTTGTTTTTTGCGGGACAATTTGACGTTTTTATTGGTACCATTTTCGGGCATGTGACATTTTTTGATCGCTTTCTATTCAGATTTTTGGGAGGCAGAATAAACAAAAACCAACAATTCAAGAATTGGTTTCTTGTTTTTTTTTTTTATGTCGTTCTGCGTGTGGTAAAATTGATAAGGCAGCTTTATTCTTCGGATCAGTACAATTACAGCAATACTACATTCATATCTTTATGTTTTGGTGCTCTTACACAAAAAATATTTTATAGAAAAAAAAAATGTTTTTGCATTGCTTTATTGTGAGAGCAATACGTTTTTTATTTTTTGGCTGATAGAGCTGTGTGACTGCTTGTTTTTTTGTGGGCAAGATTACGTTTTCAGCGGTATAATTTTTATATACATTCGTCCTTTTGATCGCGTTTTATTCCACTTTTTGTTCAGCGATATGATAAAGCACCGTGTTTTTTTGTTTGTTTGTTTTTTACGGTGTTCACTAAAGGGGTTAACTAGTGAGTCAGTTTTATAGGTCAGGTCATTCTGGACGTGGCGTAACCAAATGTGTACTTTTATTGTTTATTTTATTTTTCATAGTCCCACTATGGGACTTGCAGTTTCAGCGGGTTGATCGGAGTTATAAGGTATAACAGTGCAGGATCACTGCTATATCTTGTAAACTGTCAGCCCTGCAGACAAGTTACTTTGATCATGCATTGCGCATGATCAAGCTAACTTGCTGGGGCATGGTGACACGGATGTCGTCATGACGACATTGGGTCACCATGGCAATGATCGGGAACCTGCGCTGACAGTGCAGGGTCTCCGATCCAAAAGCAGAGGGGCATCTGTCCCCTTGCTCACTCGCTAAATGCTGTGATTTAGGGGGTTTAACTGCTGGGAGTGGTGCGGGCACTGCTTCTGGCACTGAGTGCCAGGTGTCAGCTGTCAGAATCAGCTAACACCCGGCAGCGATAGCGCCCACACAGCCTGTGTGCAGCCACAATCGCCATGTTGTAATAATACGTACCTGGTCCATAAGGCCTACGGCACAGGGACGTATTATTACGTACAATGTCAAAATGGGGTTGTCCAGTCCAAACCGATAAGTCTGCAGTCACTCTGTGTGACTGCAGACTTATGAATCCCCCCACCAGTGCACACACTGTGCGCTGCAGGAATTCGCCGGTTTCAGACCCGGGACCGGAATTTCTGGACTGTTGGCAATCCTGATTTGGACTCAGATTCAAGACTAGCATTAAAGGATTACATTAGGATAGGGGTGCTCAACTTTTCTGTTCCAAGGGCCACGTTGTCAGGATGAACCTGTGCCAAGGGCCACAATGAAACTTACGGGTTTAACCAACTAAAAGATTTATGGCATATTGAAAGTATATGAGATACAGTGCTGGCCAAAAGTATTGGCACCCCTGCAATTCTGTCAGATAATACTCAGTTTCTTCCTGAAAATGACTGCAATCACAAATTCTTTGGTATTATGATCTTCATTTAATTTGCTTGCAAGGAAAAAACACAAAAGAGAATGAAACAAAAATCAAATCATTGATCATTTCACACAAAACTCCAAAAAAGGGCCGGACAAAAGTATAAGCACCCTCAGCCTAATACTTGGTTGCACAACCTTTAGCCAAAATAACTGCGAACAACCGCTTCCGGTAACCATCAATGAGTTTCTTACAATGCTCTGCTGGGATTGTAGACCATTCTTCTTTGGCAAACTGCTCCAGGTCCCTGATATTTGAAGGGTGCGTTCTCCAAACTGCCATTTTGAGATCTCTCCACAGGTGTTCTATGGGATTCAGGTCTGGACTCATTGCTGGCCACCTTAGAAGTCTCCAGTGCTTTCTCTCAAACCATTTTATAGTGCTTTTGGAAGTGTGTTTTGGGTCATTGTCCTGCTGGAAGACCCATGACCTCTGAGGGAGACCCAGTTTTCTCACACTGGGCCCTATATTACGCTGCAAAATTTGTTGGTAGTCTTCAGACTTCATAATGCCATGCACACGGTCAAGCAGTCCAGTGCCAGAGGCAGCAAAGCAATCCCAAACATCAGGGAACCTCCGCCATGTTTGACTGTAGGGACCGTGTTCTTTTCTTTGAATGCCTCTTTTTTTTTCCTGTACACTCTATGTTGATGCTTTTTCCCAAAAAGCTCTACTTTTGTCTCATCTGACCAGAGAACATTCTTCCAAAACGTTTTAGGCTTTCTCAGGTAAGTTTTGGCAAACTCCAGCCTGGCTTTTTTATGTCTTGGGGTAAGAAGTGGGGTCTTCCTGGGTATCCTACCATACAGTCCCTTTTCATTCAGACGCCGACGGATAGTACGGGTTGACACTGTTGTACCCTCGGACTGCAGGGCAGCTTGAACTTGTTTGGATGTTAGTCGAGGTTCTTTATCCACCATCCGCACAATCTTGCGTTGAAATCTCTCGTCAATTTTTCTTTTCCGTCCACATCTAGGGAGGTTAGCCACAGTGCCATGGGCTTTAAACTTCTTGATGACACTGCGCACGGAAGACACAGGAACATTCAGGTCTTTGGAGATGGACTTGTAGCCTTGAGATTGCTCATGCTTCCTCACAATTTGATTTCTCAAGTCCTCAGACAGTTCTTTGGTCTTCTTTCTTTTCTCCATGCTCAATGTGGTACACACAAGGACACAGGGCAGAGGTTGAGTCAACTTTAATCCATGTTAACTGGCTGCAAGTGTGATTTAGTTATTGCCAACACCTGTTAGGTGCCACAGGTAAGTTACAGGTGCTGTTAATTACACGAATTAGAGAAGCATCACATGATTTTTCAAAGGGTGCCAATACTTTTGTCCACCCCCTTTTTTAGGTTTGGTGTGGAATTATATCCAATTTGGCTTTAGGACAATTCTTTTTGTGTTTTTTTCATTGAAGATAAATTAAATGAAGAGAATAATACCAAAGAATTTGTGATTGCAATCATTTTCAGGAAGAAACTGAGCATTATCTGACAAAATTGCAGGGGTGCCAATACTTTTGGCCAGCACTGTAAATGTCTGATTGATGCCACTTCAACTTGCAGGACTCCCACTTTTATAGTGAATAGGGGTCACACTCCAGAAACTAAGATCATGCAACTCCATACATAGTATTTTATGTAAGTACGATACTACGAAGATAGCAGCACTCATGCACAGACACCACCTTTCAGGAGTGCCACATGAGGGGGGGTCAGACGACCTGTTTCTACTTTTGGATGGGGATCCCAGATATAGCCACACAATGCACCATCAGTATTTCCTAGAGTTGAGCAGAAAGATATGCAGGACCTTTATCCAGTATTATTTTGCTGCCAGACTAGAGAACTGAAAGCCTCCTACTAGCTGCGGCATCTCCGGACCCTAGAGGCCACGGGTATTAGGGGGTATGAAGTGCTCTGGTACGACTTTCGACATGGCAGCTGGACCATGCTCCTGCAAATCTTTTTGCACAACTTTATTATTTCCTCATCTGCTTCTGTGCTACTCATCACAGGCTGTGCATCCCTGGACTAGGAGATTACTTACATAGCGATCTCCTAATATATTAGTGAAGGAGATGCATTCTTCAGAAAGAGAAGCAATCCAATAATAATCTGTAATGCTCCAGGGTATGTATATCCAATCTTTTATTAGGCACTTGAGTCTTGTAAATCATCAGTAGACAATATTGTGTGATGGCCAACAAACATGCGACTGCCCTCCATATCTCAGTAATTAGACACCTATAACAGGCCACTGCCAAGTGTTTCATTACTTCTTGTCTCTTCTAGCCACCATGTAACGTAATACCAGACTGTGGTATCTACACAGCCGTCTGTATCACTGTCAGTGTGCAGTTCATTTGATACAAGGGCTGGCAATATCTCTGCTTAATACAGCTGGATAACAGAAATTAGACCTGTATGTGGTTTTGTTCTTTTTAGGGCCTGCAGCAAAAATACTGAACCTTTATGACCACATAGAGGAAAGGAGGGAGGGAACACTTGCAGAAAAGATCTCCAGCTGGTTGAACTAGAGGGGTCTAAATTTCATAATTTCCTTTATGATGTTAAAAGGTGCTTGACAAGATTTAACCCCTCAGGGTACATGCACACGACAGATTTTCCACAAAATCTGCGTAAGGTTATTTTACAAGTCACGTGTCCCACGCATTTTGTCACAAAAAACTGAAGCATTTTAGAGTGTCTGCAAAGTGAATAAGACTTCTGAAATCTCATGCACACATTGCTTGTTTTTCCTTGCAGATTTGAAGCAGTTAGAAATCTGCAGAATGTCAATTCTTTCAGCCTTTTTGCAACGTTTTTCAGCTATTCTATTGAATGTTAGAAAACAAAAAAAAGCACCAAAAACACGCACTTTTTTGTGCAGTGTTTCTCCTGCCAAGAGACATTTTTTATGCAGAGATGTCTGCAGCAAATAATCACCGTGTGCACATATCCTGACGTGCAGATTTTGCTTCAGATTTGTTGCAGATTTCATCGTATTCCTTACAAAGTTTGAAAGAAGAGACATGCTGCCGCCATAGGTCAATTTAGGAAAATTTCTGTAAGTGGTTTTTAAAATCTCATTTACTATAGTAATATATTACACTGCAGAATATTCACATGCAAACATGAGTGGAAAATCTTGACTACGTGCATTCACCCTACTAAGGCCATGTTCCCATGTAGTGTAACGACTGCATCTTTTTTGTACAGAAAATCAGCTGCACTTAATTGTCCAAGCAAAGTGGATGCAATTTCTTGAAAACTGCCCACTGTGCATCTAAAGACACTGTTGAACTGTGTCGCCTATGAAGAGAATAAAAACTATGGGAAGCCTAAAAAAAAAAAAAAATAAAAAAGTTGCGTTTTTAAGCACAGAACCAAGTTTTTCTGTACTAAAAAGGCTTTGATATTGCTACTTCAAGTCTACCATAAAAAAAGCATAAACAAAAGGGAGACAAAAAAAAAAATAATCAGGAAAAAATGCAATAATCAGAAGATTTTTATTGTGCACTAGCTGTACCTGGCCACGCAGTTGCTGTGGCTCAGTCTGGTTAAATGGAAAAGAAAGAAAAGCGAAAGTGCACGTTTCTAAAATATTTAATTTCACAATGCTTGATAGTTGTCCCCATCAGGCAGGCATGGTGGCAGCCTGTACCCTGTGACCCCTGCAGGCCTGTACTCTGCACAGGTCACTAAAGAGGTCGGTACTTGCTGTCACGTGTCACAATGGAGCCGGTCATGTCAGGGATTGCTAGTTATGCAATTCCCTAGTACAGAGGGAATGTGACAGGAGGGGGCGCAGAGATGAAGGCAGGCGGCAGAGGAGAGGGTGATCTGCTTGACATGTCCCGGGTCGGTATGGGTCAGATCACAGCGCTGCGCTCGCTGGTGGCGCACTGGGATTTGCAGTTGCTCGCTATCCGCCCACTGCTGCGAGGCTCGGGCCCAGAGCAGGGGCGGCGGCGCCTCAGGCGGTGGTGGTGATGAGCAGCAGCGTCTTTCGGCCTCGAACAGACGGTCTCGTCATTCCCCTTCCCTCTAACCCCCACAGGGGACACGAAAGGAGCAGAGCACAGGCAGCGGCTGGGGTGAATGAAGGAGAGGGAGAAGGGTTTATGAATGAGATGTCACTAAGGGGAATGCTGGGCGGCCGAGGAGAGTCAGCCTGGGACTGAGCTCGTAACACCCCCCTGTCGCTGTTGCTTTTATGTCCAACAGCTGGTATATAAAAACACGTGTGTATTCGGGTGCAGCGTTGTGTCAAAATTTCGAAGCAATCAGTGAAGAATTTTCGGAGATTCAAGATTTTGAATAAACATTTACATTTTTATTTATATAGATTATGGTGTGGACACCTGCAGAAAAAGAAGCATTAACGCCACATGTGAACACTGCCTAATACATTGTCACAGTGAAACTACTGTGCGAACCCCTTCAACACACGCTGTCAACTTCCTGGACCCCTGAGAAAAGGAGGCATTGGTAGTCAAGAGTGAATCTGGGCGATAAATCATCTAATTTACATCAGTTCACAGCTAAATTCTCATAGGGTTACAGAAGCAGCATTAGGAACAGCGACACATACAGATCTCAGTGGGTGGCTGGAAAAGTAGCCACACTGACTATTTGTATCCTGTCCACAGGGTGACAGGATGCGATTGGGCCTACGCATAGGTGACCACTCGAATCACACGGGGCGTTCCATCTCTGACCACAGTCACATCCTCTCCAACCCTTATGTCTATTTATAGGCAGCTGCATAGCTGATGCTTAGTCAGTACAGGGCGTCATAACCCGCAGCAGAAAGATACACATCCTGTCATAGAAATGGGGCAGTGGAGATTGCAGCAGAGTCTGAAGTGCAGAGCAGGCCTAGAGGTCCATCAGAGAAGATAAAATGCAGAAATAGATAAGGAATGATGAGGAGTGGGGAGGAAAGTACGGAGAACAAGCACAGCAGCCATAACTGAGGCAATGCATCTGAATAGTTATAACTAGGTATCGTGCACCTATATGAGCTGATGGCAGAGAGAAATAGATCTTATTCAACTGCACAGTAGATGAAGATGACAAGGCTTGTAAGTTTAGTGCTCTATCAAATCATCCCAGAATTTGGCATCAGCAGGCAATTTTCTATTCTGGAACATGAATGCTACCACAGAAATTATAAGATAGAGGCCAACCCTAAAAGCGGCCATACACATTCCATAGGAGTAGGTTGATGGCTCAGCATCCATTACCTGGTGAAGGATTGTTCCGCTAATGCAACTATACTTTTTAGCTGACACTAGTCACACATTTCAGACGAGCAATGATTTTATACAGACTACGTCTTTCCAGACTATGGAGAACAACAATTGGTTGCAAAAGGTTCAGCTCCTGCCTGAGCGCGAACACTGAGTGGAGTACACATTCATAAACTATCTATTGAACCCGTACTCCGCTTCAAGCACACATTCAGGTCGGAGCAGCGCACTTCAGTCTCCTGAGCCGCACATTTCTTAGTGGTCTGGGGGGGGGGGGGTGTCTCAGATCCTGAACATAGAAGTGAGAAGCCAGCTCACCGTAAGAGCCTATTTCTCTCCAGAGCTTGGAGCAGCATCACTGCCAGGGACGGAAACAGCCATAATATTGTAAGAAAGGACCTGCTAAGATATAAAATCTCCATCTTTATTGGTAAATTTATAAAAACATTTTTACATCCCCTGTCCATAAGCAGAAACGTTCACTGATGGAGAGTGTTTGGATGTAAAGATGTTTTTATAACTTTACCAATAAAGATGAAGATTTTATATCTGTTGAGCTGGATACTTCCCTTGAATACTGTCTTAGGATCTGGAATCTCACCGATCGGAAGGAAATTAAAAGGTCTGAAAATGTTCAGTTGTCAACTTTACTTACTCTTTAATCAGATGCTTATAGGCACCCCTGGGCTTGACAGAAGAAGGGCAAACTATCGCCCTAACACCAAATAGTAGCAAAATCTGGACATAAGTGCTCCCCTTACAGCAATGAAATTTAACGAAGACTTCAGGGCAGTGAGACTTCTAGTGGAAGACGCCAGTCTGTGACCTGGGAGCCCTATGACCTGACATAGAGAGAGTGAAACTTTCAAGTCTCTGGAATTACTGGAATCTGCCCAATCCCCCTCCCGCTCTTGAAATGGTAGGTTGCTGCATTGCCAAAGCACCCGTAAAGAGCAGACACACCCTGATTAGCATAGACGTACGTTAGATATTACCTACTAACTACATTGTATGGGTATGGACCTCAACAATGGCAGGGAGTTGAGCACAATACGAAAATACAACTTATTGCATTGTGAATTAGGACAGAGAAGGTGCACACCCCAGAAGCCCTCAACGCCCAACCTCCCGATCCAGGCCAGTTCTTCTATACCAAGCATTTTTACTTTATATGGATAATATGTATACTGCTTACTTCGAGGTCCACCACCTTTCAGGGGAATAAAGAGACCCTGATGGACGTTCAATGAACCTATAAAAACAGAGGCGGCCATACTCCCTTAAGACCCATTTAGACAAGACAAAAATTGGGGAACGAGTGTTCTAAGCAACGTTCCAGTCTATCTAAACTGGACACTAAACATCAACGAAACAAGCAATAGAATCATTTCTTGGATGCAATATTTTTTTAACCAGGCCTGAATATCATCGTTCTCGGCAGCACATCTTCGTATGTGTGTACGTGTGCTGCCAACAGGAATGATGTTCTATGTATACAAAACGATTGCGCATAGAACGCTTGACTGACTGCGCAAATAGGCCATAACACAACCCAGTGCTAGGCCTGCATATAATCGATCGGTGGTCGTGTAATGGTTACAGACGGCACATTAACTGCGCCATTACACATCAGTGGAGAGGGCCTGATGCATGTGTAGCTATCATAGGGGACAAGATTGGGAATGGGTGCCAAAAGTTAGGGTGTGGCTCCCACCAACCATAAACCTGGCCTTACTGCAATTCCATTCTTTTTTACTACTCCTCCAATTATTGTTTCTCCATCAATTAGCACTAAGGTAAACTACATAAAAAAGGGGAAGGTTACTGGAAATAATGAAGATACAGTTGTGATTAGGGGAGAACATATTTCTCCAGTCTTGTGAGTAATTCCAGTAAAGATCACAGGTCAGTCTCCCTTTAGCTGAACATGACTGATAAAATGGAACAGATGCAACCATACAGCCAGTGCAGAGATTTGAGGTTTAGGAACATGACAATAAAATAACAGCACCAGACGATAATCTCGCTGCATCGGTAACTGCTGCCGGCGCTCATAGTGAATAGTTCTATGTGAAGGGAGGAGGCTGTCGCACCAGCAGGTGACAGTCACACGGTATTTGTAGTGTGTAAACCCAACTGCGAGTAGGTAGCTGCTGGCACTGTACCGTGATCAGCCAAATCCCACAACATGAGGGAGGCTGCAGCAGTTGTCACTAGGTAATAGACACAGGTAGGATTCAATCAAGTGAGCTACTATGACATCATAAGTGTTTCCATGCAGTGACACCACACCGTTTCGGGCATGTAAGCTATTGTGACCTCCAAGTGGGTTTACTGTGAAATCAATAACTCAGAGGTGTACATATCACATGTACAGTCAAGTTTTAGGCTGGAAACCAAGGGCTCCATGTTCTTACACAGCGGCCCTTTGCTGATGGTGTCCACCAGTGCCTGAAACAAAAGATGAACGATTGGTCTCCACAGAAGTCACCAATGATAAAATGCAACTTTTCAGAAACGTTCTGGGATAAATCCAACAAGCACCAAAGAGATCGGCCATCAAAAATCTAACGTCAATGGCCAGCTCAGATCAGACATACATACAAGATACATTGTTTGACAAGAAGCAGCAGCAGCCTGTAGATGGAGGTGCACTGATCATGACAAAGGCTGGTTCTGTGGTCAGAACAATTGTGGAACACTATAGGGGAAGTCTATCGGTTCGTTTCCTTTTTTTTTTTTCTTTTTTTTTTAGTGAGTTATTTAATTTTGTACTATTTAAAGGAGTTTTGAGGGGAAATATAAAATATAGTTTTATAGCTGCAAAATAAAAAGATATACTTGGGGATTTTGAGTGGCGATTCCTGCAGCCAGCTTTTTCTGCCTGTATGTGATGAAGTGTCTCTGTGATCTTACATAGTATGTATTCACTTTATTCTTGATGTTGGATTTCGTACTATTCCTGGTTTCGGCATAGCAGCATTAATATATACATATACAGTACAGACCAAAAGTTTGGACACACCTCATTTAAAAAAAAAAATCCGTATTTTCTTGACTATGAAAATTGTACATTCACACTGAAGGCATCAAAACTATGAATTAACACATGTGGAATTATATACTTTACAAAAAAAGTGTGAAACAACTGAAAATATGTCTTATATTCTAGGTTCTTCAAAGTAGCCACCTTTTGCTTTGATGACTGCTTTGCACACTCTTGGCATTCTCTTGATGAGCTTCAAGAGGTAGTCACCGGAAATGGTCTTCCAACAATCTTGAAGGAGTTCCCAGAGATGCTTAGCACTTGTTGGCCCTTTTGCCTTCACTCTGCGGTCCAGCTCACCCCAAACCATCTCGATTGGGTTCAGGTCTGGTGACTGTGGAGGCCAGGTCATCTGGCGTAGCACCCCATCACTCTCCTTCTTGGTCAAATAGCCCTTACACAGCCTGGAGGTGTGTTTGGGGTCATTGTCCTGTTGAAAAGTAAATGATGGTCCAACTAAACGCAAACAGGATTGAATAGCATGCCGCTGCAAGATGCTGTGGTAGCCATGCTGGTTCAGTATGCCTTCAATTTTGAATAAATCCCCAACAGTGTCACCAGCAAAGCACCCCCACACCTCCTCCTCCATGCTTCACGGTGGGAACCAGGCATGTAGAGTCCATCCGTTCACCTTTTCTGCGTCGCACAAAGACACGGTGGTTGGAACCAAAGATCTCAAATTTGGACTCATCAGACTAAAGCACAGATTTCCACTGGTCTTATGTCCATTGCTTGTGTTCTTTCGCCCAAACAAGTCTCTTCTGCTTGTTGCCTGTCCTTAGCAGTGGTTTCCTAGCAGCTATTTTACCATGAAGGCCTGCTGCACAAAGTCTCCTCTTAACAGTTGTTGAAGAGATGTGTCTGCTGCTAGAACTCTGTGTGGCATTGACCTGGTCTCTAATCTGAGCTGCTGTTAACCTGCGATTTCTGAGGCTGATGACTCGGATAAACTTATCCTCAGAAGCAGAGGTGACTCTTGGTCTTCCTTTCCTGGGGCAGTCCTCATGTGAGCCAGTTTCTTTGTAGCGATTGATGGTTTTTGCAACTGCACTTGGGGACACTTTCGAAGTTTGCCCAATTTTTCGGACTGACAGATCTAAATTTCTTAAAGTAATGATGGCCACTCGTTTTTCTTTACTTAGCTGCTTTTTTCTTGCCATAATACAAATTCAAACAGTCTATTCAGTAGGCCTATCAGCTGTGTATCCACCAGACTTCTGCACAACACAACAGATGGTCCCAACCCCATTTAGAAGGCAAGAAATCACACTTATTAAACCTGACAGGGCACACCTGTGAAGTGAAAACCATTTCCGGTGACTACCTCTTGAAGCTCATCAAGAGAATGCCAAGAGTGTGCAAAGCAGTCATCAAAGCAAAAGGTGGCTACTTTGAAGAACCTAGAATATAAGACATATTTTCAGTTGTTTCACACTTTTTTGTTAAGTATATAATTCCACATGTGTTAATTCATAGTTTTGATGCTTTCAGTGTGAATGTACAATTTTCATAGTCCGGAAAATACAGAAAAATCTTTAAATGAGAAGGTGTGTCCAAACTTTTGGTCTGTACTGTATATCAGGCTATGCATTAAAGATGGCAACACAAATCTGTAATGTGGAAGTATGCATGAGGCCGTTTACCTCGAGATGATATCTATCACTCGTACTTCTGCTAAATTCTAGAAACTCTGGTAAATTCATGAGATCGTGTTTCACAAGACCATCTAGAGCTTACTACAACTGTGTATATGGTGGGATCCCTTATTGCCGTGTTCCCACAAGGAGGACCAATATTTGCAGTATTACCTAATGTCAAATAGTCTTCAGTGCAGGTTGGTTGGGGGGTACATGTATTAATTTGTCACAAGCATGCTCCAGATGTATAACGTTTGTGTGACATTTTCAGCGCAAACCTACACAAGCAAAAGGTGGCAACATTTCCATTTTGTGACATTAGTGTGGTTTTAGCCTTCACTGAGCATGCTCCTTAGGTTCTGCTCATCCGTCCTTCAGACCAGGGCTGTGGAGTTGGTAAGCCAAACCTCTGACTCCAACCCCCTCATACATGGCTCATGTTTAAGCGATAAATTTACTGTAGCACAGATTAATCTCAGCTAAAAGTCTAGACCCTTAGATCAGGAATAGGACAGACATTTATAGGACATTTCATAACTTTCCCAAATTCTTATAGAAAAAATATTCCCCACAAACTGCATTGAACTACTGTACCCAATTTATTATATATTTTAGGAGTTGGAGTCGGTCCATTTTATAAAGACTCCAATTCCACAGCCCTGCTTCAGACAGTCCGTTTGTCAGCTCAGTTTTAGGAATGGACTTACAGAAGAAGCAATCCATTTAATCAGCTATGCTAACAAAAGCAGGAGGACACCCATAATTATTTTAGCGATCCGTTTTGTAGAACGGACAAAATAGACCCCACAATACTCAATGTGCCCCTCTGATTTCCTTTGCCTAGCTGATGCAATGGATCACCCCACCAATTCCGAGAACCAGGTCTCTGAAGAGTGAAGCAATGGTTGATTATTCACACTGCAGCTCCATTCAGTCTTATGAGAGTGCAGAAGACCAGCCGAGAGAAGTAACTGGCTATCTCTGATGGTCCCATTAAAAATCAAAGGAGCGGAGGTGAGCATGACCTCTCACTGCTCCATACACGCTGTTCTTCAGAGCCAAAATCTCATTATTGGTGGGGATCCCTGCACTCAGACGAACAGTGTTAGGGACGCTATCCCATATCCAATGGATAGGGCATTACTTTCACACTTGAGAATACCCCTTTAATTGCATGTATTTTGAGCTAAACATTATTTTTGCAACTTGGTTTCATTAAAAATACTGCATTATTTATCTTTCCCTACACTTAACTTTCATGTGGTCTGTGGTCATGAATCAGTGGAGAGCAGCTCGAAAGAGACTAAAAAGTTACAAACTCTCCCATTGGCCCATCATTATGCGCTCACTGACTGATTCTCAGTTATCCCATTCTACGGTCCATCAATAGTCAGTGCAACACTGAGGCTAAAGAAGGCAAACAGAGTAACATTTTTAATGAAACACAACTATATAAATTATTATTAGTCAAAAATTCAAGCATTTAAGAACACAAAAAAAGCGGATAACCCTTCTAAATAAAAGTTTGTAATGTTCTTGATGCTAGGAGGTGATTTATTAAAAATTGTGCAAAGCAAGATGGAGCAGTTGGCCGTAGCAACCAAAAAGATTATCTTCAGCTTGCTAGACTGGGGGTGGGGGGGGGGGCAATTTTACATCTATTAACACCTTATACCACTGATGCATGGATTCTTCTTCATGGTTTTCCGTACCTCCACAGCTGCTCTTCACTCACCAGTGTATTTCAGCCTGACCAATGAAAAGGTCTATGGCAAGTGGTCAAATGCGAGTGTATGTGACAGGATGCCATTACCACAGTGTGGAGCCACATCCAATGTCAGCCGTGTGCTACCTACTGAATACCAATTAGGCCTAGCAGTCTCTTGGGCCTATCTATCCCGCAGGTCTAAAAGCCGTCAATAACGCAGGAGACTGAACACTGTAAGCGTTGGCCGCTTCACAGACCTCTTCTATCTACATATGCCAACCACTTGACTCAATGTTTTTACAAGTGCCCTACAATTTATGCCGCCCTTTTAATTGGCGTTCAGGGAATCTTTCTCCGCTCATAGTCATTAACTGCATGGGTAAACATGGCGCTTCTTGTGTGGCCAGATGAAACCCAGACAGACGGAAACAATAGTTTACACAGACAGCATGGACATGGGAGCCGCACTGCTTAACACCTGCAGACAATGCAGGGGAGATTCATCAAAACTTTTTTCAAGTTGTCCTGGAATATATTTAATTGCTATGGGCAACAGATTTACTTTAATTTATTCACTTTAATCTAATTTATATGCCTTTCCCCTCCCAAAAAAAGGAAATAGACTGCTTTCTGCGAAAGCTGGGTGACAATCATTATGCATACCTGCCAACATTTAAAGTGGATTTGTCACCAGACGTCACCATACAAACTGCATGCATTATAAAATGGATATTTTAGACCTAATGAGACAGGTGTATTTACTTAAAAAAAAAAAATAAATCTTTGTCAAAACGGCTGTATAATTCTGGTTATAAAGATGGCGATTTTAGGAGTCGCGCTATACAGTTAAATAGCTCAAGAATCCAGGTGTATTCAGTCTCCGACAACTTAGCCTGAGTGACAACTGCAGATTGTGCTGAGCAGTGTGAGATCTTAGCAGCAGCAGCAGGGAGGGGGTACATTGAGGAGCTGTTAATCATGCATTAATAATGCCAACCTACTAACGTATATACCAAGTAGAAGTTCTGAGCTATTTCTGTCTCTGATTATCAATGTCCTCTTTCCAGTGTATTTGCTGCAGATGGAGGGTCATGGAACACAATACATCCATCAGCAACCTCGATACTGGTGCTTGCGCTAGGTTTTGCACATCAATAACCTGCGCAAGCGTGAAAAAAAACAAAATCTACTAATTTGACCAAACATTTCCATTTTACTTGAACTCAGCTCAAAAAATAGTGAATGTGTAGGGGTTTCACTTGCAGTTGCTGATGGGCATGCCACGTCACGACACCCCCTCTGGTGGGCATGCCACATCATAACACTCCATCTGTGACCATTTTCTGGACTGCAGTGGCAAGCTGTCAGGGGGAGAAGGCTTTGCTAACCAGGGAAACCAACTGTATCAAACTTAAATCACTACATATTAGTAACATAATTAATAATGTGTCACATACACTTGTATAGATTGCATAAAACATGGACAACCCTTTTAAATTTCCATTCGCAAACCATTTGAGCTCAATTCAATCTTCCCAACCCACCTACCAAATCTAAATTTTAAGGCACATTTTCCCCCTTTAGGACTTTTTTTTTTTTTTTTTTTAACTCCCTGAAAACTGGGAGGCATGAGGCTATGTTCACATGAAGTCTTTTTACGGAGTTTTCAACGCAAAAACGGAGAGGATTATGAGGAGTTTGAGACTTGGAGAGTTTCTGCTCCAAAACTCTTTAAAAAAAAAAAAAAAAAGTCTGCTCACATAGCCTGAGTACAGCCACTATTACAGGTCTCACTTCGCATGTGGAACAGGTTTCCTAGTGGCATACCTAGACGACCTGTAGGAGTTATTAACCTGATAATATACTGTAGTGTAGTGGTTCTCTAGTCAGGCGGTTTTATTTATTTTTTACAAAAAAAAAAAGCACAATAATCCTTAAATGATTTAATGGGTGTCCATTACAAAATAACAAGAATTGCCCTAAGGGCATGTTTCTATACAAAAGATAAAAGGATCTATGTGTAAGATTGTGGTGGGTGGCACTGTCCCTTTACAAGCAGCAGCTTGTGCTCCCTTCACATGGTATTGAGCGTGCAGTGCTGTGCAGTGACGTGTGAGCAGCTGAGAATTGACTACACATTTGGTCATTTGTCACTCACGCGCTACAGTATGGCTTCTTATCGTATCCCTTGTAGTTCTTCATATTCAGGGTCATCTTGCAGATCTCGCAGTGGAAGCATGCTTTATGCCAAAACTAGGAGAGAAAGAAAACACACATAGGTGACCTAGATTCACAGCCTGTACCAAATAGTTTGGATTTCAATCTCATTTTAAGAAATGCATGTGGGCAATAAATCGTATAAGCCTAAACACTGGATTATGGAGCTGCAGTAGCATGTGCTGGAGAGACATATCCAGCAGGGATAAAATCTGTACAACACTACACTAGGATATGCACAGGGCTAATCTCCACATGGGGGTGTGTGTGTGTGTATATATATATATATATATATATATACACATATACATATACACACACACACATACACATAAGCATGCACACACATATACATACACAGAGATGTGTGTGTGTGTGTATTCACACACTATATAATGAATATATATAAAATTATTCCAGGATTACAATCCAATTGAAATATTGGCTATAGTAGTCATATGATAATTATTATACATTAAAAAAAACATACAAAAAGACTACTATAGAACATCATTGGTCGCGTACAATAACAACAACGTCATTAAAATAGAATGCACATGAAAAATTTGTTAACCTTCAGGATCGTTTTTCCTGCTTCCTCCAGTTGGAATCCATTTCCCTTCATGGCAAAAATTCAGCTGATAAAACACAGCATTTCAAGGCTGTATTTTCCATCTAAGTTAGCTACACTGTCTATTGGGAAACTGAGGGAATTTAAAACTGAAAGGACGTTCAGATCTATTCTGCCACCATGCAGCGCTGAAATTTTCAAATTGTAACTTTGTTACATTTAGAAAAAAAAAAATGAAACTACACTGAAACAGGGGCAGAAAATACAAAATATAAATTCTAACTTAGCTGTACTCTTTATTGGGAAACTGAGGGAGTTTAAAATTGAATTGACATTCAGATGGTCACTCAGTCCCCGAATTTTTGTGAAAATATTGTTTTCAAAAGCATTGTCACATTTCATAAAAGGCAGAAACAACATTCTTATAACATGTATACCAAATGCAATAAGATGTTCAAAATCATGTTACATCAAAGGCTAGGCTGGCGAGATTGTGTGTGCCAGGTGTATGCCAATAATGTCATACTACTCAGATGCAAGCCTATGGCAGTAAAGTGAATTTTTCGTCCCAGGTGATGAAAAGCTACACTTAGGATAGCAATATTTTCTAATATTTCCTCTACTGCTATAAGCATGGCTTTCTAAATATTTCAGAAACGCCTGCCTGAGGATACAAAATTCTACAGATTCTACCAGCTATATTGGACAACATAACATGACGTAGCATGAAGCTGGTAAAGCAAGACGTGCACTTCATGACAAGCGGTGGCACGTCTTCAAGTCTTTGTCTTCCAGCAGCAATTAGCCAATTGTCCAAAGATTTTTTTATCATAACAAATAATGAACCAAATGTCGTCAATTATCGGAATCACTCCTATAAATATTACACTAGTCCATATCACAAGTATAATGAAATTATAATACCCAAGTCAAGTCAATTTTTATGGCTCTGATACAATAAGTTGAATATCAACTGTCAAAGCATGATGGGGGTTGTAGTTTCAAATACATAGCAAATACGTGTAGATCCTGCTAATTTCAATAGGATCTGCCAACAAACTTGAGTATTGAGACAGTCAAACTGACACTAAGTGAATTCTTCCAAAAAAAGTGATCCATCCAACCTTTTGGGTAAAGGGGTAGTCTGGTACTTTTATATTGATTACCTATCCTTAGGATACATCATCAACATCAGATAGGTGAGGATGTGACACGGAATCCCCGCCGATCAGCTTTTTCGGTTGCCAGTAGGATGTGATCAATTGTAGCGCTGCCCAGTACAGCTATTCGGGTGAAAGGGGGGGATTTGCAGTACCCGGCCGAAGCCACTATAAGCCTATGTGCACATGAAGCGTTTTTACTGCGTTTCCATGGTGGAAAAACCGCAGCGAAAACGCTTGTTAATAGGGCTACCAGCATAAGCAATGGTAATCCTGATGTGCTGTGCACATGATGCGGAAATTTCCGCTCAGGATTACCATTGCGGTAAAAATCGCAGCATTACCATTGTGCGGGCGTTTCCGCCGCAAATTCACGCCCATTGACTTCAATTGAACCGCAGCAAATTCGCAGGTATAATGTTTATACCTGCAGATTTGCTGCATTTCAATTAAAGCCAATATTCACAGCGGAAACGTGGTGCGGGTGGTACCCAGGTCAGGAGAGGACGACTACTACTCCACTCATCCGACCGCCGCTCCCGCTGATAATAGCGAGAGCGGCACGGCTGGTGGGAGCAGTAATCTGCTCTGCCGAGTCAGCATGCCCTCGGTGAAAAAAAAATAAAAATTGGAAAAAAAAACCAAAACACTATACTCAGCTGTTCGGCGCCTCCCGGATTCCTCCTGGTCCTCGGCGACGCTCTCCTCCCGGCGGCCAGCATTACACTGCGGGGAGCAGGCTTGCTCCCAGCAGTGTACTGCGCTGCCAGGACCTGTGGTCACGTGAGCGATCAGATGATTGCTGACATGACCTCACCATGAGAACATTCTGAAGAATGTTCCTATGGTGGTGAGCTCACCGGGGCTGATCAGCTGATGAACCCTAGTGACCTCCTGCAGCAGCAATGTATACTGACAGGAGTGATTTTACACCCCTGTCAATGTACATTGCTGTCTTCTACAGCAGTGACATCAGTGATTACAGTGCTGTAGAACTGACCCGGATCGCCGGGGGACAATCGTTGGCGTAATCGTGGACTGCGTCATTGACGGCGGACAGGTGAGGGATATGGTTGTTTCTTTTTTTACTTTTTTTTCAGAAGATCAATGGCTTCGCGGACAGAGTGCAATCAAAAAAATGTTTTAAAACCATGTGTTTTTTATTTCATTAAAATACTTGAAAAGGCGGTGATAACTTTACTACGCAGTTAGTAATGGGGACTTCTTATAGACGCCCTCCATTACTAACCTGGGCTTCACGTCAGCCGCCAATACAAGGCTGACGTGAAACCCAACCCCACTGACCCACTCGCCACAGCTACAGGGCAGTGGGAAGAGCGGAGGCTAAGCGCCAGATTTGGTGCATCTTATGGATACGCCATTTATGGGACTGCTGAGGGGTGATATTAATAGCCACGAAGGGGGCTAGTATTCATGGCCCCTTCCCTGGCTATTAATATCAGACCGCAGCTGTCTGTTCAACGTTTTTTGGTTAGATTTTATTGGGGACCCCACACCAATTCTTTTCTGGGGTCCCCCCTGTAATCTAGCCAGTAAAGGCTAAACAAACAGCTGTGGGCTGATATTAATAGCCAGGGAACATTGTTGGCTAATGGCCCCTTGCCCGGCTACTAATATCAGCCCCCAGTGGTCAGTTTTCCCTCTGCTGCTTCTAAAAATGACACGGGAGCGCACACCATTTTTTTTTTTTTTTTAATTTTAGGCTCTGTGCCCTCAATCCGGACGTAGCAGCGCTTTGGACGCATATTTTTTGCTGCGTCCAAAACGTTGCATTCTATTGAACGCAGGTAAATCCACATGTGTTCACTGAAGCATGCGTATTTACCACATTCAATACAGAATGTAAGCCCTCAAGGGCAGGGTCCTCTTCCCTCTGTACCAGTCTATCATTGTTAGTTTGTTTACTGTAAGTGATATCTGTATTTTGTATGTAACCCCTTCTTATGTACAGCACCATGGAATCAATGGCACTATATAAATAAATAATAATTCCAGTGGTCAAATTTCTGTTGCAGAGACTAGCGACTCCACAAGAAAATTTGACATGCTGTGTTTCTGAAAGACGCGCCGCATGTCAGTGTCCATGGGTGATTCGTAGCCTCAGATGCACGCATAGTGGACATGGGATTTCTACAGATCCCATCCACGATGCTGTAAAATCTGGACGCTGTGGGTTTTACGCTGTATAAACACGCAACGTCAAACCTGCAGCGGCTCCTGATCATGGCGACATACCCAAATTCACCCGCAGCATGTCAATTTCTGTAGCGGACATGCTAGTCTCAGCTGCAGATTTTGACCAATTTAACTTTATTTAGCTCCAAAAAGCATTCATTGATGTACAAAAACGCTTAAAAAAAAAAAAAAAGCTTAAAAAAACGCGTTTTTTTTCAGCAGCGTTTTTTCCTGCCAAGGAGATGGAGAAACACTCAGGAAATTTCTGCTTCAAATCCTGAACATGCGCACATAGCCTAGAAATCAACAGATGCAAAAAATTTTATGAAACTCAAGTACAAAAATTATTTTTAGCCCTAAAATACATGCAATTAAGTAAAAATAAAAAATTGTCCCCTAAAACGTAGACAACCCTTTTAACTGTGAAATAAGCGGAGCTAGATGTGCCATGTAGACATTTCATCTTCCCAAGTCTGAGAATCATTTGAAGATTATCCATGACATGACCATAATAATACATGACCTTAAGAGAAGGTCATCCGTGTGGTCAAGCACACACCTCCCATATATTGACTATAAAGACTAGTGTATTACACGTACAGGACTATGGCCTTAGTGGCTACATACTTCTCAGCCACTGAGCACAGACAATAGTGGCACAAAGTTGGTGGAAGGGAGTTATGATGGCCACCCTGTTATTACCCTCATCTCCTTATTCATCTCTTGAACTGGGTCAGTTTTAATACTATAAAATTTGATAATCTATTAATGAGGACCTGTAAATATATTATTTTTTCATCTGTTGTAACTGCTGATGTTCTCCTGAATCTGGCACTGTTTGTCTTTGGTCCTTGTGCCTCTCCAAACCTGAGATATAATCCCTCTTCCTTATATAAATCAAATAATTTTAGCCAGGTGGGCGTGCTTCTCAACTATTTTTATGAGAGCCTTTGAAGACCAGGCCCAGTAGGCTAGACTAACATACAGGAAAGAGGGTCCATATCGCAGGAACTAAAGAAAAATCCTGCTGAATCATGTGAACAGCGGCATTTACACCAAGTGATATATTTTCGGCAAGTGACAGATCCTGTGTAAATGATTTGTCTTAAGTCTCCAATGATTAATTGTATAGCCGTGCTTTAAGCTATTGGGAGTACCAGCTTGGACTTTACACCTCCCCCGCTTACTGATTTTTGCCAGCTACCCTGTTAGAAACTGACACCATTTGTGGGGAAGGATCCAATGAGGTCTCCACTGTAATGTAAACTATTTAGTAACCTCTTTAAAGAAAGGCGTAGAAAAAACATTCAAGAAA
Organism: Phyllobates terribilis; assembly: GCF_046119375.1. Taxonomy (NCBI): domain Eukaryota; kingdom Metazoa; phylum Chordata; class Amphibia; order Anura; family Dendrobatidae; genus Phyllobates; species Phyllobates terribilis. The sequence continues at coordinate 172,080,724 of NW_027362765.1, forward strand.
AATATTAAGATGTCTTATGACAGGGTCATACTAAGGTAATTAGGTATTTTGCACCCCCAGGTGAGTGTTTTTGGCTGCCTCACACTGGGCGTGTATCTCTATGGCATTGGTCATAGGAAGGCCTGAAGAGTAATGTATTGCTCACCCCAGAGGACAGACATAAAAGGAAATGTCTCACATACATACTTCTCTACAGGCGCTCTGTGACTAACACGTTACGTTATCACTCAGTATCATCTCACAACTGCTCATCTACCACCGGGAAATCTGTACATTCCTGGACTTGGGGACAACCATAAAGCAGCCATTGCAATCCCCATAGGAGCTGTCTCCAGGCGCTACAGACCCTGAAGGGCAGATAGATATGTATTAGATTTGTGCATCAGGTGGCTCATGATGAACAACTATGGATCCTATCCAGACACTGAAAATCCATTACATCTATATGAATATGGTTATTTCGCTTTTCTACAAGCTGCATCCAGATGAAAGTAGCAGATTTCCAATAAATCTGCCACTTTTGAACATTTGAGCTTTCATATAAAAATGAAAACTATTTCAGCGCTGCACGCCCAATAAGCAAATCATTCGGAGGAAATTACATTTGCTAATTTTATCAGCAGTAACCGTCACATGTTGGTCAACAGCGGCCCAATGGACCACCTTGTCAGCGGCCCAGTAGTAAGGGGTACGTAGAATTACAGGATCTGTGTGATGTGAGGGACGTACGTATAGTCATTCACATGCACCCGTATGTTTGATAACTGATAAAAAATAGTTACTTTTTTTGTTGTCTTACTGCAACACAATCTATAGGTTAATCTAGAGCTCGGAGAAATACATACAAATGGAAAGTTGTAAAACCTGACCCCAACATTTTTTTCGATTGGGTAATTAAGGGCTATTAATCTATATAGGAGCATATTCGGCACTAATTTCATGGAGACATCACCTGCAGTCAGAGTGGTTGTAGCAAAAGGTTAGTAATGTAAGGCTGGAGGTACTCGGCAGAAAAGTTTAGGTAGTGGGTCATTTTTTGGGAACAAAGAGTAAACGAATATGGCCCTCACCAGTCCAATGTTTGGATAATTAATTGGTTTTATTCGGTACATATACAGTTATAGGTCAGAAGTGTGGAAAAAAAAGCCTGTGTGCTCCATACTTACTGTGTATGCACTGAATATATGGCGAGTCTAGTATTCAGTTACTCTTTGTTCCTGAATAATTAAGGGGTATTCCAGCTCTGCTCACTTCTGCATCAGGGCTTGTGATGTCACATCTACCTATATATGCGATTAGCAAGTATCCTGTACCTGTCCTGTTGATTAGAAGGGAGAAAAGTTGGAACACCCTTTTAATGTGTTTGCATAAATGATTGTTACAAACAGAAAGACCCCATCCTACCAAAATATCTTGTGGTGTTAAAGGGCAGCTCAGGCGATTGGTCCCATAATTAATGACGCTTCATTTTGTTTACTTAATGGAAAGAATCTTGTATACACCCTGTGTGCTTAAAGGGGTTGTCAACTACTAGACAATCCCATATTAATAGGCACTAAGAGGTAAAAAAATCAGTTACACCCTTTCCTCCCAGACTGCCACCACTAATCCTCTGCAGCTATCACATTATTTCTGAGCAGAGAAACACAGTTTCTATCACATCTGCAGAGTTCTCTTCCAGATATTGTTGACCGGAGACTGGCAGGTGATGCGGCACTGAATACGGAGAAGCAGTGCCAGTCTGGGAGGTACTTTTTTTTTGGGGGGGTGGGGGTTGGAGGGTCATCTCCCTGGGCCCATTATTAAGGTATTGTCTATTAGTAGACAACCCCTTTAATACATAAGACGAACATCTGCCAAACCCACCAATTTTGCACACTTAGCTGAGTGTACATGCGTATAGGGGGCAAGAAGGAGTAGCTGTATGTCAAAGAAGCTTTCAGTTGATAGTTATCTGGCCTCCTTGAAGGCTCATGCACATGGTAGTATTGTAGTTCTGCTTTCTTTGAGCCAAAGACACACAAATTTCATTGTATCCCATATGTACAGAGCTTCCAGGGGAGCAATGATCCATATACAGTATATAGCACTCGGCTGAGAACTGTATTGGTGCTGAAAAACCTTACATAGCATACATGGCCCCTATACCAAAGGGGCCCACTCAGAGGCAGACACACAAGTGGTGCAACCTGGGCCACAGCACAGGGGCCCAAGAGGTAAGGGGGACCACGTCCACCTCCAAAGCAAGTGGAATTGTGATGACCTACTGGACTGCCATGGTCCATGTATTGTTCTTGCATAGAGGCCCTCTTCTGTTGGTGTCTGCACTTGGGTCCATTCCTTACAGGTCCATATACTAGACCCATAGGCTTTTGTGTCAAACTCTGAAGAACGGTACTCATCCTTAGAAACGATGCATCTAGCGAGTATGCCCCTGGTATTCAGACTGTGATGCTGCATTTACTTATAAAAGCAATACAAACTTCCCTGATCCACATTACGGCTGTATGCATGAGGATAAGCAGTGTGTATATTACACATGTGCCTTTGGGGAGGACTCTTTCCAGGTCAGAGACTTGCAAGGCTTTTCTAACCTGTCCAATCACATGGTACACCACACTGCAGAGGTCCGCTCTGTGAAATAATGACTCTGCAATGCTCTGTGGTACAATCACCCCGCATACCATCATTCTTACAGGCGCGGCCCAGAGTCCAACAGCACTAGGTGGTAATATTAAAGAGCAAGCACACTTGTGACTGTGCAGCTGTCTACATGATGCAACAGGTGTTGTGCTACCTGAAAGGGAAGCACTTTATTACATGGAATAGATTGACATGTTCCACAATTGTTAATTTTTTAACGGATTTCCTGTAAAAAATCCTTAAAGGGGTTATCTCACAGAAGATCTTTATGGCTAAAGGATAGGCGTGTCCCATCTATCTCTGGAAAGCAAGTCGTGTATACAGCAGATAGTGTTTGCTCGACTGTATTCTGAACTCCCATAGCAATAAATGGAGAGAGACGACACATACGGCGCCATCTCTCCACTCACCGGTGGTCAGACGTTGGTTGGCACATAGGACTCCCATTCAGGAAATACGGGTAGGTCCCAGGGGCAGAAGTCTATGGGACACATTTGCATAAGGCCAGGGTTTCACACGCCCCACTTAATCACTAGATTGCCTGTTAGAACTTACCAAATTTAGAGGCACAAGCTTGATTGACCTGTGTGGCACAAACGAAAATCTACCCAGCTCACAGGTGCAGATTTACATTTTAACTTTTGGCAGTTTGTGGCATAAATTATAGCAAATACATCATTCCATAATCATTCAGATTTACCATTTACCCTTATAGTAACCAAGGACAAGACCAGTTGCGGCAAATTATTTCTGATGTAAATCCGTGATAAATCCCCAGAAAAATGCATGTGATTTCACCCTAAGGATTTCTAAGTCTTTCCTGGAATATAATGAGCATGCTCACTTTTTTATTTGCAACGTGCTGATGGAATTTTGACATCATCCTCCTTATGAATTGCACTGTAACCTGCCATGGATTTACAGAGCGGAATATCCTCAACTGTTTTTAACTGATCCATTGCTACGAATCAATGGATAATAAAAGCTCAGTCTATTTCAGTGTATAAAAGAAAAAATAATAAGCAACTAAGATAACACCTGAGGGGGGGAAAAAAGGAGAAATTGGTTTGTTTCTCTTGGATAACCTTATACAGCTATAACATTTTTCATCCAGGTTTCCCAAAAAAAGATTCACCTGGGTAGATGATGAAAGTCTGGCAGTGGTGGTCTGTTGGAGGGTGCAGGCCAGGACAGTCACACCTTTATCTCACATCTACAGACAGGAACAGTGAGTAGACACACAGAACGCCTTTACTATTCACAATGAATTCTTAAAATGTGTCCTTAAAAGGAGGAATAGGAAATCCATCACTCTACAAAAGTGATCTGTAACCCATGGCTCGCCAGCAGTCGTCAAACTACAACTCCCAGCATGTGGCTGTCTGGATGTGCTGGAAGATCAGGTCCCACAAGGCGCAGACATGCTGATAATACATAGTGCATACACTCCATAACTTGGGTTACCCTTTTGTGACCAGCACCTAGAGCCCTAGCTATGGAGTCACCAAAATAGTCTAGGCATAGATAAATATAGCCACATAGATGTTATTCATTGTTTTTGCTTCCTTTTATTGTATGGTTGACTTTTTTCTTGAATGTCAAAACAGTGTGGAATACTATTGAGAGACTGCCACCTCCCTACATTTGTGTAAAAGGTCACCCACTACATAGGGCCCTAGCACTGACGAGAAATACTTGTAAACTGCACAATGTACATAAATCCTGAGCTCTCTGCTGAGGAAACTGCAAAGTCTGAAGTCCATGCAAAGTCAAGCTATTGTTGAGGGTGTCATATACTTTGCGACCCCCCTATTACATATGCCCAAGCTCGGTTTAGTTGAGCACAAAGTATTGTCAATGGGGAGAGGCAAGGCAGCCACTGGCCGCTTTCCCTCAGGAACTATGGGTTGGGCACCATCCCAACAGCTATCACCAGCAGTCCCCATACAGATTTGCAGGTTTGGCCTTATCAGTCTTATGTATTGCCAGCTCTAAATATCTGGAAGAAAGATTTATATCTCGTTTATGACCGTGGAGGCAAAAAACATTTACATGAAGATGCACATTATTCACTTCCGCCAGTACCTCTTTGGCATCATTGTGCTGGCACTCGCTAAGGTGCCATTTCACCCTCTCTACTGGATGTACTCATTTCCTGACGGATAAAAGGAATTCAATCACCTGGCACAGTCTGTATATCAAGGAGATTACAGAACTGTTGAACTTGGACCAGTTTTAGGGAAAACACCCTAAAGACTAATGCACAGGTATCTGGGCCTTGTTCCAGACCTCCACTAATATACAAAGCAATCTATAATTCAAGCCACTGTATATGTAACGACCTGGCTGGTACGTTGTGTGCGGATCCCAAGAGCGGACACGGTTAGATCTTGTTCACATGGCAGAAAATTGCTATATAAATAAATAAATATTATTGGCCTATTCGTCTGTACTGACACAATCATACAGTTCTTCTCATGGATTTAATGGTATTGTGCACTGCATGGAGGTAGCATTAGGTGACGCAGAGTGCCTTCTGGTCTATAGTATGCACCCAAAGCCACTTCAGGAACCATCTTATGGGTACAAAGACTTTACACATCCTAAGAAAGAGGGAACAAATGCACTGTAGAAACTGAATCCTAACAATTTTGGAGTTGTAATTCTTCATCCGACAGGTAAATCGATCCCCTTCCCTCCCGCAACCTCATGTAGTTCACTTTCTGTATTTGACCCAGTCACAGAAGTTGTTGCCAGGCTCCTCCTCTTCTCACCCTTCTACCCGTACTATTGACCCTATTCCCTCATACCTCTTCTAGTCCCTCTCCCCAGTCATCACAACCCATCTCCTTTTCGTTCGCCACAGCTGTGCTGATTGTTTACAAGCTGCAGCAGTGACTTCATGATTATAGCACACATAAGCGCTGCAGCCAAATACTGGGTTCAGCGATTGGTTGCAGCGGTGATAAACACTGTAGTCATCATGTCACCACTACAGTCTAAACAATCACCAAAAAAACAAAAAAGCAGAGCATGACCCACACAGGGTGAGGAAAAATTCTAATATTTTAAGATAGGCTGTAGAAAGGTATTCCTGGAAAATCCCCCTAAAATATTACCCTCTCTTGGTTTTCTTTCTACCTGTCTGACTGCTCCTTCAGTGTATCACTTATTGGCTCGTCATCCTCTCTTCTTACTGTTGGGATTCCTCATGGTTCAGTTCTAAGTCCCCCTCTTATTTTTTCTCTATATTGCCCCAGCTATCATTCGATTTAGCTTCCACTACCATCTCTATGGTGATGACACCTAATTATATAGGTCTTCTCCTGACATCACACACCGCCTTACTAGAAAATACCAGTGAGGGGCGCTACCGTAACTCCCAGGTAACTTGTCAACTGTCTTATGAATATAATGGACTCCCTATATCCAATCATAGTTATGCTCATGTCACCTGCAGCTCAAAAACATCTCCAGAATTCGCCATGTCTGTCCATGGAAACTGAAAAAACTCTCGTCACTGATTCATTCTCTTCCTGACTACTGAATCTCACTACTAATCTGTCTTCTCACTAAACTCTCCCCTCTCCAATCTATCCTGAATACAACAGCATTTATCTGTCCAGCAACTACACTGCTGCCTCTACCCTGTGCCAGTCATTGTACTGGTTGTTCATCTTCTTCAGAATACAAGAGAAAATTCTCACTCACCTACAGCCTCCATCCACAGTTCTGCACCACCCTACATCTCCTCCCTCATCTCTGTCTACCACCCTACTCATGCTCTCCATAACATTAACAATCTAAACAACATCCTCCCTCATACCTCCAAGACTTTTCTTGTTCTACACCAGTTCTCTGGATTGCACTACCCCCAGATAGTCAGGCAATTCCCAGTGTGCACCATTTTAGGCATGCACTAAAAACACATCAACTCATGAATCTAACTTTTCTCCCGTCTCCCTTCCTACATTTTTCCTCAGAATCTGGTCCTTTCTATCATGTGTATTCTCACCCTTCATGCGCTCAGTAACACTTTGCATCTGTACTTATACAGGTACTGGCTGGTGACCGGTTCATGCAGCTTATAATAAAAGATGGTTGGACCATACAGTACTATCATTTTACTTTTTCTACCTGCACACAATGACCATTTATTGCAGACTTGTGATGAGTATCCTTAGGTGACAAACCCACAGCGTTTTACAGTAGAAGCCATTCCAATGAGGTTTTCAGAAACTTCATGCCCACATTGCGTATTATTTGCATATCGAAATGAACTTGCAATGCGGCATTTTTAAATCTGCAGTATGCCAATGTATTTTGTGTCAAATTACAGGCGCCTTTACACATTTGAAAAAAGTAAGTACGCAACAGGAACTGGAAATGATGAAACTTACCCATGAAGAGACACCATTTTAGGCTGGAGACGAGCAGAGCAGCCACCCTGTGCCATTGTTATGTATTAAGGCCACATGCACACGTTGAGTATTTGGTGAGTTTTTTTATCTCAGTATTTGTAAGCCAAAACCAGGAGTGGGTGATAAATACAGAAGTGGTGCTGAGTTTCTATTATACTTTTACTCTGATTGTTCCACTCCTGGTTTTGGCTTACAAATACTGATGTAAAATACTGACCAAATACTGAACGTGTGCACGTGGCCTAAAATAAAAAAAAAATAAAAAAAAAAAAGAGTGCCTTCTTGGGTCCCTCCTGAAACCAGGTTAAAAGTGGTCTGTTTTGCTCTTATTTTATTCCAGCTGCTCCCGAGTATTCCGTTTTTTCTTTTAAATCCGCCCTATGGTTGGAGAGATGTGGGCCTATTTAGTGCTAGTTTTTATCGTCTTTACCAAGGGGGGCAGTGCTCACTGGATGAAAATGCAGAGCAGCCTAAAGATGCCCCCCAAAAGAATACCGTGAGCCACGCACCCTTGTCAAGACCATAAAAACTAGCACCAAATAAAAAGGTTCATATCTCTAGAACCGTATGGAGGATTTATAAAAAAAAAAACAAGCAGAATAATAATTGGAGCTGCAGTACTAAAACAAGTGCAAAATCTGGTCATTTTGGACTTGGTGACATGAGTCAGTACAACTGCAAGGATCTGGGATTTAGATGCAGGGGAGTAACTATAGTGGGGCTTATTCAGGCCCTGTTGGAACTTTTTAAAGCAAGTTTTAAGTTACCCCACAGGTTGCAGCCTTAATGCAGATGCTTATGTATGGCTGTATTATGTGTGGAAACAGACGGATGGTACAATAAACGTCCAAAGAAATAAAAGCAGGAAAACAGCCGTTAAAGCATCTCCTTGCTGCAGTCTTCCTATCTGTCCCCCATGAGACTCCAGAAGAATTCCAACTCCACAAAGCGTGAATCAGAAGAAGCCGATTGTGCAACAGGTCTGACCGTGAAAAATGTGAACATAAGGAAACGTGAAAATGCAACATCAGACATGCACTTACACAAACACACAAGTCTCTATTCACATGAACGGAAGCTAATCACAAAAGGAGACGTTTAGCGGGGGAGGGGTGGCGAGATTGCTGCAAGATTTTTTAGCCCTGGGAAAATGAACTCCAAGGGTCAAACCCAGCAAAGGGTGGGGTCCATGAATTGACTTAACCC